>NC_050610.1:16875000-17500000 GCF_014743375.2 Drosophila subpulchrella | reverse complement strand
AATGAGCCTGGCTTCTACCAGGATGGAGAGTTTGGAATCCGTGTCGAGGACATTGTGCAGATTGTACCCGGCCAAGTGGCACACAATTTCGCCAAACGTGGCGCCCTGACTTTTAAAACTATCACCATGTGCCCAAAGCAAACTAAAATGATCAAAAAGGAACTTCTTTCCGATGTGGAAGTAAAGCTACTCAACAGCTATCATCAGGAAGTTTGGGAAACTCTTTCCCCAATCTTGTCTCGTGAAGGTGACGAGTTCACTTTGTCATGGCTTAAGAAGGAAGTTCAGCCAATTTAATAGCATTTTAACAGCTTTTTCGTTATTCATATCTATTATTCTGTCACATACTCTTCTCAAGACTAAACTATTAAAAATGCTTTTATAGATCTTTAAAAAAAACGAATTATACAAATGCACCCCATTAAATGATTTTTTTGCAAAAAATACGTTTTAAACTCACCTGAATCTTCGTATTAAAGCTTAGCGTGTGCGTGGGCAGATCAATGACAAACTTCGCCCTTTGGCCGGTTACTCCCATCGAGCTTACATGATTCATGCGGTACTGGGCCTGTAGCGAGGGAAGTAGAGCAGCATTGATGGACAGACTCTGCAACAGCACGTTGAACTGCATGACCAGAGGCTGGAGCAATCCGTTCTGGTGCTGAGCTGTTGCCGTCCTCGACTGTGCCATGTGAGCTGCCCGACGAGCTGCCTGTTGTGGTTGCTGATGGGCTCCCGCTCCGCCAGAAACAGTCCGCTCCCGCATCTCACTGGCCACTCCTGTGCCACTGCTAGCACCTCCAGAGTTGCGGGCATGGAACGGCGACTCTGGCTCCTCGGCCGTATGCGTCCGTAGTGTGGACCGACCGGAATTACGTTTCACACGCAACTCCTGGAGCGTGGACGACAACTGCTTAGAGCTTCGGGTCATCATTCCATGCAGGGCCACTGGATGTTGCGGAATGTCTATGTTTACAGCTCCAATCGACAGCAGGCCGCTGTTCTTATCCTTTCCCCGCTTCGATAAGCTCGAATACAGAGTCTGGCTTTTGCCTACGGTCACCTTCACCACGGTTCTGAAAAGAATACGAACAAGTTATAACATATCTATTATAAACAAAGAGTAAAATAGTACTTACTGTTGACTGGGAGCCACTCCCTCAAGCAATACAATCATGGCCCGTCCCACTTGTCCAGTAAGAGAGCACTCCAAGGAGACAGGACGAGCCTTCTTTCTCCAGGTAGCCGTGCTGTTGAGAGTGGTAATCTCCGACTCTAGCTTCAGACCGGAAAGCGTGGCCAGCAGACGAGTTTTGTGGATCTTGGCCACCCCGAAGACAATCAGACGCGTTCGCTCCTGGGAGGGCGCATCTACCAGCAGCATCTCTCGGTGCTGCGGCAGAGGTGTTGGAGCACTGGCCAAGTCATCCTCATCGTGGGCGAAACCTACGGGCTTGCTCTTATGCTCGTTCAACGAGCTCCTTTGAACCACAGTCTTGGTCTCCGGCATTGTTCCGTATAACTCCAATAGGTGGTAGATGGTCTTCCAGCAGTTAGGTGTCTCCAACATAGGAGCCATCGTTGGCATTCCCGCTTTGGTCAGAGTGTTCTGGTAGTCCCCACTGACGCTGGTGGCACAGGCCCCATTAAGCGAAGCCTTTGACTCCGTAGTCATTTTGAGGATATTCTGTTCGTGAATCGACATTGTCGGGCTATCCCTTAGGGGCGATGAACTGGACTCATTCAGATTCGTGTAGCCCAGCTTGCCCTTCACGGATTTCCCGGTGGAGCGAAGCTTCTGGGCGAAACTCTGGGGCCTGTTCTTCGCATTTGGAGACGGTGTGAGTTGGATAATGGGAGCCAAGCCACCTGGACGAGGTCTTGCCAGCATGGTGGGCATCGTTTCGTTGAACTTGTCGTAGCGTTCATCCGAATAGCTCTCTCCATGGCCAAAGCGTTCTGATAGCGAGTTAAACGGCAGGATGTCGGTGGGTTCCGAAGCTGCAATACAGAAAATGTAGTTTAGTTTTTAGATTTATAATTGCAGTATATAAGATTCCTACCCAAACTACACTCATCTTTGGTGTGACTCTTTTTGCTCAGCTCAGGCTGGTCGTGGAACTCGTTCTGGGCATCCTTAACGTTTTGGTACATATTGCAGATCTGATGGAGCAGTCTCAACAGCGGCATATTAACCTGAATTGTAAAATAGTTTAAGCTTTCTTAATTGTATGTTGCCTATTAAGATTTTCACTTACCTGCTGCGATATGAATCTCACATTGAGGCTGAAATTGATCACAGTGCTGGTGTGCTTCTTCAGCTGGCGACGCGACATATAAATGACATTCTGGCGTGCCTGATCCACCATGCCATCAGACATTTTCAGAACTTCCAACTCCACACCCACTCGCTCGCATAGGAACAAAGGAGTGTCCATCATTATGGAGGCCCTGCCGCCGTTTGATTTCTTGTTCAGCTTAGATGGTTTCTGGGATGAGTTCTTTTTATCACCAGCCTCGCTGACCACAATGTCCACCCGTATGGAATCAAAAGTGCCGATCAGGGACAAATTGGTGCCAAAGTTTTCCAGGGAAGATATGTCAGCATTGGAAAACTTGTTGATCATTTGCTGCGGCATCACTCCTAAGCAAGTCAGCAGTGGTTCAAAGATTAGATGAGCATCCAGCAGCTTAATCGAATCCTGCATGATGCCACTGCGAGTTTGTCCTCCATGTCCATGCAGTTTTGGCGGAGCCGGGCGTGCGTTTTCCTTCTCGGTGAAGTGCTTTTTCTTGTTATCCTGCTGCTTGGCCATCCAGAAGTACAAATCCTCCTTGTGGTTCTCGGCACCAAGCCAGAATTTGTTCACCGAGTTTGTGGAACTCAATGAGCCTTCCTGCAAAGCGCCGTATTCTGAGGAGGAAGAACATCAAATAACCAACCGTCGCGAAGAATTTGTAAATCCAAGTATACAAACCGAATTCCGGAACCTGCTTCTCCACCAGCCCAGAAATAATGGGCAGCATCTGAATGCTGGAACGAGATGAATTGCCATGTGAATAATTCGAGGCTTTGCTGTGCACTTTATTTAGGCTGATGTACACGGATGGTTTTCGGAAAAAAGAACAGATCACAAGCAGGACATTAATGAGGTGAAATGATGTAATGTAAGCAAGCAAAAATGTAAGACTTACCCGCGACGAGGATGGTGTATGTTTGGCGAAGTGGAAGTAGATCGCTGGGAGGCGGTTCCGTGGTTTCCAGCCTCATGACCATAAGGTACTCCTCCGTACTGATTGTTTTCTATAGAGGAAAGGCAGTAGACAAACGTAAGAAAAGGAAGATTATGAATATAGGTCAAGCACTCTTCAAGAAAGCACTCTTCTTGGGAAGTTGTACACTGAACGAAGAAGCTTTAAGGATTCGGAAGCAGAAGTACGATTAGAAGCTCCCTACATACTATTCTTCGCTTAGTGTACAACATACTTATTTTAAAATTTAGTTCCATAGATATAGATATAGTAATAGCCAGAAAGGATAGAAGAGTTGTATTGGTCTGTAGTATAATGCAAACGCAAAGCATCAAACAATATGAGGTGGTGAACACTCAAAGCGGTGGATTACATTTGTGTGGTAAGAGTATTTACAGTAGAGGAAAAGAAAGGAAATATAGGGTAGATCAAAGCAACATACACACGCAGACACAATCTTTTATCTTGGTTAACAAACGATCAACAAGTGCATCAAACAGGAAGGGGAAATATAGAAAGAGTCTATAACTATACATATAACTAGGTTAAAAGGAGATAACCACCCGCCACAGGCGGCGGGCAGGAGAGCGTTAATCAAAAAAATACCAATGTGAGTTCGATGATGCTGTGTTTGCCCAAGTAATAAAGCATTCTCACTCTCTTCCGGATTCTCGCCGACGCCTGCAAAGGCGCCCATTTCAACATCACCTTCGCACTCATCGTTCTCCGCCTCCTCCTCGTTCTGCGGGAACGAAAAGGTCACGTTGATGGGTCGGGCCAGCTTGTTCTTGTACTGGTGCTCAAACAGAATGGGATTGTAAAGGGTGTTCTTCCACTGTCGACTCAGCACAATGATGCCCTGTTAGAGAGAAGTAAATATTAATATTCATAGCAAGTAAATTGAAGGGTAGTAACCAACCTGTCGCAGAGTGTTCAGATGTGGAACATCGTGTTGCTTAAAGATCGACTCAATCCTCTGAACACCCTCGTCCAGGACCAACTTCTGCATAATGTAGCACAGCTGGCAACTGGGATCCTCCTGCAGCGTCTTCGACAGCAGCGTGTAGTTATTGGCGTAGCGACTCTGCAGGGATATTAAATTATATACTTTAGTATACCATCTTTAAATGATCAGGGGTCTACAAAACGGATCATAGTATAAAAAACCTTTATACCTCTTTTGTTACCTTCTTGATTTTGGGGTTTCTCTGGATTTTCTCGTTATCCATGGCCTCAGCCATAAGACAAGCAGCCACTGCCGTCTGCCTCGTGTGGAGAGCCTTCATTAGGGAAACGATCTTGATAGCCAGTCGATTGCTGGGATTCATCCATGCCGTGATTGCCGGTGAGGCAGTGCTCAGAAGATTCCAGTCCAGTCGCGTCAGATCGATCTTACGAGTAATAGGCACGCACGGTGGAGCGGCAAAGTTAAACCAAACCGCTTTCAGTTCAATCACACAAGAAGAAGTCTTATCCGTTTCCTTGACATTGGACCTAACCTTGTCGTAGGTATCCTTGGAGTTGGTTGCCGCAGTAGGTTTTTGAGCTCCTGGCGGTGCGTTCGATGTACTGTGTCCCTTCTCCACATCTTCATCTGGTGGTTTGGGTGTGGATTTTCTTTGTTCAGCTGCAGAGGAGCTGTCTCCCGCAATATTGCTGTCTGAAGCTGGTTGAAACTTCTCCTTGGGAGTTTTGGGAGTCGGAGGCTTTTTAGTTATCAGTCTCCAGGCAGCTTCAGCCTTTGAAGTAGCTCCGCCATCTCCGGAAGCTGTTGCTCCGTCTCCTTGGCCCACCAGGTCATTTAGATTAAAGCCGCCGCCGGAAGTTCCTCCAGCTGCACCAGCTCCTGCCATTTCTGCTAGCTCCTCCTTGCTGTTCTCGGACTTTTCGAAATGCGAACGCTTTACTATCTTCACACCCACTCCCTCCAAGCCACACTCGAACATAATGTAGCCAATGCTTTCGATGCCCGTGCTTTCTGGCATTTTAAGGCATTCAAACAGCACTTTGCTCTTGTGTTCTGGAATGGCGGTGACGATGATGGGTGAGTCCTGAGTGCAGGATTGGCCCTCGGTCTTCAGGCGTCGCAGCTGAGCATGGGCTCTTCCAATATCCAGTGTGATGACCAGCTCCTCCAACTGCTTTTCGGATGTCTCGATAAGGATGGGCTCTCCTTGGACATTGTCGGGTCGCGTCTGCGATGAGAGATGTGCCAAGAGGGCGCGAGTGCCCTTCATGATGCCACCCTTTTTATTACTACTGCCCGACTGGACCGTTTGCTGGATATACACGTTATGCATGGAGGCGCGCGTCGTCTTACCCAGGTGGAACTTTGTGGAAATGCCCTCCATGTAGAAGGTCAGCAGTGAGACGCAGCTCAGGTCCTGTTTACAATTATATACATGGTTATAATTTTCCAATTTAAAAACAATTTTCCTTAATATACTTACTTGCACGTTATCCAACGCTGCCACTGAGATAATCTCCTCGACAATGGAGGACTGCAGCATGGTGATGCTGACCTTGGGCAGCACAATCAGTCCCTGAGTCTTGGTCGAGATACTCTCCTCGTAGACATCACTGAGGAAAGAGTCCCCGGGTCCCTGGAGGTGCCTCTCAGTTGTGGAACGTTTGGAGTTGGAGTGCACCTGGGACCAATAGCTCAGACTCTGGTCCCGCTTCAGGATGTTGTCGTTGTTCACCTTGGCAATGCAGGAAGTGTGGATAAAGTTCACCACCGAGAGCAAATGCATCGACTGGATAGTTGGGACGGCGGCCTCCACCATTCTGGGAGTTGAGAAAAAAAAACAATTGAATAATTACAACTTTTATTACTATTTACTTATAAATATTTTATTTTAGAATTTAATATATGTTTTAAAATATATTTGATGTATATATATATTAATTATTTACATAAATAAATAAAAAATATAAGTGTTTGTATGTTTTAATGGTTAAATCAGAATCACTGTGTCCTATTTTGAATAACCCAAAAAAGGACCAATCTCATTGAGATAGAAGATAGACAAGCTGAAATACAGACTTTCTTGGAATTCTTGAACAAAACCATCTAACTTGACTTAGGCTTTTCATAAAAAATGTTTAAAAATTTAAAACAAATCAACTTGATTATTAGTTGCTTTAAACTAAAATGACCATACTATGTTCGTTTTTTAAGTTCATACTTTAAGTTACTTTAATATAAATAAATAAATAACGTATCTTTTAACAGCTGAAGCTAAGTTGTTCTGGTGAATTTAACATTTAACTGGCGGTTAGCATTAGCCAGTACCCACTCCTAACGTAGCGAAGACACCCTCCCACCTCACATTCAAGCGTGGCCGTTTGTAATGTTTTTGGTATATTTGATTAAGTATGGTATATAAAAAATATTATTCCAACACGTGTAAGAAAAAAAAAAACATATTATCGATATCAGGCGGAGCTACTTGTGCAAAATGAAAACACCAAAGGCCAAAGAATTAAAAAAAGATGAATTAAAGCCGATTAAAAAAGAGCCCGGCGTGGCGGAGGAGGGCAAAGTGGGCAAGAAATCAAAAACCAAGCCCAATAAGAAGGCGATCAAAGTGCCCAAGGAGGAGGTAAAGGCCGCTGTCCAGGAGAGTCCCAAGAAGCTATCGTCGAAGGACCTGGCCAAGATCGAGAAAAAGAAGGCGAAGAAACAGGCCCAAAAGCTGAAGAAGCAGCAAAATAAACAGGTCGCCAAGGATATCAAAAAGGAACCGGAAGCATCGGTGAAAGTTGAAGGAAAAGTTATCAAGAAGGAACCGGAATCATCTGCCAAAGTTCAAGGAAAGGCTATCAAGAAGGAGAAAGGTGGAGCCAAGACTACGACTGCCTCACCTAAGCCCAAGGATAAGGTGACCAAGAAGGCCAAGGCCAATAACAAGAAAGAAGGTAACATTAAGCCCATTCACTAACCCAATCATTACTAGAATTAATCCCTTATTTTGTTTCCCGCAGATGGTATCAAGCGGGAACGTAAGCCTGAGGATGAAGCGGCCACCGTGTTTGTGGGCAATCTGCCCATCAACACCAAGCGTGTCCAGCTGATTAAGCTCTTCCAGCCATATGGTACGACCCAATCCATTAGGCTGCGCACCGCCGGTGGCAAGCAGCTCTTTAAGCACAAGCAGCGCAAAGCAGCCGGTTCCCTTAATGCCTATGTGGTGTTTGCGAATCCGGAGATTGCCCAGCAGGCGCTCGCTCTAAACGGCACACTCTTCAAGGAGAACCACCTGCGAGTCACTCCAGCGGCTAAGGCGGAAAGCTATGGCCAGGGAAAGGATGACCAGCCAAACGATAAGGATGCCAAGCGCACCATTTTCGTGGGCAGCCTCAAATACTGTAAGCAAAGAAACAAGGAGTTGTTTTAACTTAATATATAAAATCTATTCAACCAGCTGCCAACGAGGAGAAGCTGCGCGAGATCTTCTCCAGCTGCGGCGAGATTGACTACATTCGCTGCCTTCAGGAGGGCGACAAGGGTTGCAAGGGCGTGGCCTACGTCTGCTTCCAGAAACCAGATGCCGTGGGCCTTGCTCTGGAGCTAAATCAGACCCTTCTGGACGACAGGCCCATCAACGTGGAGCGCTATCAGGTCAAGAAACTAGGTGCCAAACAAGTGCGCGACGCTGCCGCCGCCTCCGCTGCATCCAGCACACCCTCAAAGACCAAAGCAAAAAAACAAAACTCGGCGGGTGCTAAGAAGCGACTGGACAAAAAGAAGGGCAAGGAGAACGGTACGGCGGCAAAGGAAACCAAGGGAGCAGCAACTGGGGGTCAGAAGAAGAAGTCCGAGTACCGAGGCGTGAAAGTCGACGGGATCAAGAAGGCCAAGAAACCCAAAAAGAAGACGAACGACCAACAGACGGCGCTGGCCAAAAAAATAGCACCGAAACAGAAGAGTTAATATCTAGCTTAGGTGTAAGGTTACAAGTAAGTTGCAATCCAATCGCAGAAAATCCATTCGATTTTGTGTTACGAAGTTGACCACCGGATCAGTTCCTGCAAAGGATATCCTATGATTATGTTGACAATGTAATCGTTGAAAGATTACTCAATACAAATAAATTGCGGATTTTTTAAAATTGTTTTTAAACTAATTGTATTATTCGGGCTTATATTAATTTTGGCGGGAAGGAGTTATCTTTGGTTGGAAAAAGCGTAAGACAAAACCATATGTGGTTTGTCCCCCGGCCAGTCATTGCCAAAAATCTTAGAAGGTTTTGAAATAACGCTCAAATCTACAAACATATATTTTTATGGAAATAAAATGTTTCTGCTTGGGATCTTCTTACTTTGCAGTGTTAATCCCTTATTACTTAAGGCTTTTCCTGTGGTAAGTAAATGGTGGATGGCCTTTTCCCCGAAATAAGCTATTGATTCTCCAGGAATCCAAGGTAAATTCCAAAGAGCCCAGCGACCTGACTGCTCACTTGTTCGATCCAGCCGACTATCCCGATTTAACAAATGGCCTCACTGACGCCGAGGTTCAGGAAAGCCTTCAAGATCTCTCTCTGGATGATCTCAACTCCTTGGATAAGCTGCTCGATGAGCACATCGGTCGAGATGTAGAAGCCGACTCAGACGGTGAGTAATAAATCCAGATGATCTTCCATTGTCACCGGCAGAAACCTTTCAAAGCAAGCGAGTCGAAGAACCCAGGTTAGACAAGCGAAGGCCGCCGAACGCAAGCAGGATCTCCGCTCCGTGAATTCACCCCTCGACGATGGCTGCCGGGATGAGGAGGATTCCGAAGATGCTAAGCCTAATCTGTGCTCCAAGCGACCTACCTGCCCGACCACCAAACGCTGTACAAAGAAAACCACATGCATGCCGAAAACCACTCGAACGTGCGCCACTAGACCGGTTAACGAGAACTGCAAGTCAAAATCGGGTGGCTATATGGATGATGATATGGTTAATGACACTACCAAATGCCCAAAGCCCAAGAACAAAAAGTGCAAGAAACCCAAAGATGACTTTGAATGCGAGGCGGATGATTTCCTGTGCCACGCCAGCAGGCGATCCAGAGAAAAGCAGAGCAGGAGCAATCTTCAAGAAGAGCAAGTGAATGCTCCAGCCGAATATGTTCCGGGGAAAGAGTTAACTGGGTTAGAACAGCTGAATGAGGAGATGCCAGCAATGAATGATCAAGGAGAACCATTGGATGAAACCTTCAATTTTGAGGACACTAACTTGGAGCAATCATCACATGTAGATCAATCCAGCTCCGAGTTTGAGCCCAAGGTTAACATAGGACAAGGAAAGCAGGTCAATTTGAAACAAGAACATCAGTCTGACTTGGAGAAAGATAATCAGATCAATTCAGAACAGAAACATCAATCTAATTTGAAGAAGGATTATGAAATTAACTTGGAAGACCCGAAACTAGATGGTAACACACATTTAAAGCATGAAAGTATTTATGGAGCTGACCTGGAAGAGACAAAACTAGATAGTCACACAAATTTTAAGCAAGAATCTAATTATGGGGCTAACCTGGAAGAGACGAAACTAGATAGTAACACAAATTTAAAGCAAGAAAGTAATTATGAGGTTAACTTGGAAGACACGAAACTGGATAGTAACACAAATTTAAAGCAAGAAAGCAATTATGAGATTAACTTGAAAGACACCAAACTGGATAGTAACACAAATTTAAAGCAAGAAAACAATTATGAGGTTAACTTGGAAGACACGAAACTGTATAGTAATACAAATTTAAAGCAAGAAAGTAACTACGGGGATAACCTTAAAGAGATAAATCTAGATAGTCACTCAAATTTAAAGCAGGAAAGTCAAGCCAAATTGAATCACGAATATGGGGAAAATGTAGAACTAGATAATCACAGAAACTCGGAGCAGGCAAACATAGTAAATTTAAAACAGGAAGATCAGGCCAACTTTGATCAGGATTATTTGGCTGATTTTGAGCGAGAACATCCCGCTAACTTAGAGCTAAGAAATCCGGTCAATGTAAGGCGATCGAATCAGATAAATGTAGACCAGGAACAACCACAAAATAAAATGGATTTTGAAAATCCTGATCATTTTGAGCAGGAACATCCGGCTAACTTGGATTCGGAAAATCAGTATAATTATGATCAGGAATATCAGTTAGGCTCGGGAAATAAACATCAGGCAAACTTTGATGATGGACATCAAGCTAATTTGCATCAAAAAGAACAGCAGTTAAATCAGGACCAGAAAATATCACATATAGAGGGAGTAGATCAGGCCGAAATTGAACCAGTGGCAGAACCATCTCCTCTAGATCCATATGAACGCCATAGGCTTGCCAGGATTGCCCATCGCAAGAGAGAACAAGCTGAAGCGGAGAAAGCAAATGAGGAGTCAATTCACAATGTAGAAGATAAAAATCGGAAAATTGGCAAAGATGAGCCGATGCCACTGAATGCTGATCTCAACAAGCAGGAACCTTTTTTTGATAGCGACAGGTAAATCTATATTTGGCTTTCTTAATTTCCATAAAATATTTTTTAACTATTTCCTCCAACAGTTTTATTGCTAGCAATGCCCGCGATCCCCCACGCTATTTGATTCAAATGCAAAACGACTGCATCCGAAGTGAGGACGATCGTGTCGAACGTCGATTGCGTGAGGATCGGAGCCAAAGCGAAACGTTGAACCTGGAGAAACTTGCTGAGGAGCAGCCCAGACCCGTGGAGGATTCAAATTTCGAGTACGAATATAAACGGAGCAAGCGAGAGAATAAAGAAACTGATGATGATCCCGAGGTGAGTGGGTAACTCCATATCTCCTCATCGAATATATATTTGTATGCCATTAGAACTCCAAAGAAACGTACATAAAAAAGCTGATGGACTCTTTTCCGCGGGACCAGGGTGGTCAGATAAATGCCAATGCGGCGCTGAGCTGTTCCAATCTCGCCCATTTGCGCATTAAGCGAAGTTGAGTTATATTTTGTTTTGTCACAAAGCCTGATTAATGTCTTTGTATATTTTATAAGCACCCATAAATTGATAATTCAGAAATTCGAGAAATGCGCATTAATTCTTGATTCATGACTATATAAAAAAGGCCCTGATAAAAACTGGTTTTCTAAGTATATGAGTAGCAAATGGGTTTTTCCCTTTTCTTAAAAATGCTATCATCACTCACCGTTGTAATCCCTCCAGCAGGAGCGGGGTAAGAAACACATTTAGTTGTCCTTTTAGCCGGGCCACCACCGATGTACACGCTGCTCCTCCCTCCGCCTGCAGACTCATGAACTCGCCATCATCAAAACCGTTGGTGGTCTTGTCCGATTCCTCCTCCTTCAGCAGAACACTGGGATCCCAGGGATGCGACTTGGGTCCACCCAGAAATGTGGCCGAACTGTTGCTGCCAGTGGCGTTCTCGTATCGAGGAACTACTTTAATCTCCCGCCAACACGAATAGAGATCAAAGTGGGGCAGCATCTTACTACCAATATAGGTCAGGCCACCGTCTTCGTTCTCGGAGAAAAGAGGCGTGGAGAACACATCTGGGCTGAGGGGAAAGGAGCATCCATTCCAGTTGAAGCACTTCACCTGCGACAGATGATTTAGGTAGCTGGCCATCAGCAAAGGTGAGTCGATAATTGGCCGGTTGACCTGCTGGTGCAGATTAACCAGAGCCACATCCTCCTGTGACGACATGGCCGATATGAAGGAGTTGGAAGACAATGATGGGGTGCCAGATGATGAGCCACGAGAATCAGCCTGTAGAATGGATAGGAAACTATCATGTTAGAATGAATTGCTATATGGCATGGCAATATTTAGTTTTCGGCTTCTACAACTATATAGCCAGATCAAAGGGCACAAGCAGAAAATCGTGAGAAACGTTTATGTTTAAGTGCAGCAAAGATATAGGCCTGTTTTAGTCCTCTTAATTTAAAGATCTAAAAAATATGTTAAGAAAATGAATTTTAACACTTTTTAACTGTTCCTATTAAACATTCTAAGACGTACTCGTAATTATCAAAGAAACAATATCATTTAACAGCCAATTTAAATAGAAAAACTAAATCTAAACTTTAAATTTATAATATTTAGAGACAGTTTTTATAATGCATTTATGATAAAAACGAAAACAAAATAATCGAATAAGTTTTCCGATCTTGAAACCTGTGTCTACCCTCGATGTCCAAAATTAAAACTTTAACTTAACTGGAAAACAAAAACCTCCACATGCACTTATATTCAAAATCCATGCATTTGTAGATCGCCGAACCATATATCAAAAATGTAGAGAATTTCAGTAAAGTACCAAAGTAAGAAATATCTACGGGTACATTAAGATTGTTCAGAATAGACTAGCATACAAATTTTGGTTTAGTTGCGCTACTTGTTACTTAGAAGAGGTTGGTTGGTTGTTTGTTGTTGGTACTAAGAACTACTCACATCATGAACAAAATGTCGGTACTCAGGTCGTGATGAGATATTTGTTATTTTTCTTATTGGTGTGGCAAGACCGTGAATGCGTCTCGCGTCTTCGTTCTGGATGAGTTTTGATTTAGGTTTCGGTTTTTATATCGATTTGGTTAGTTCATTGATTGATTTTTGTTTTCGATTTAAGATGAGTCGAGTTTGAGGAAAGGAATAGATTTTAGGTGTGGTTTACAGTTTACAAAATTAGAAACGGTCTCTTAAAGTATTTCTTATTTCTTTCAATTTAACCGGACATTGAGAGATCGTTGCTTACGAGTTATTTATAGTATACATATTGTAAATGGAATTATGTTAAAAGCATGCATTGACAGAGACTCGAATCGAAAAGTTTTCGAAATGGGTTCTTGTTGCCACCTAATACTTGGGTGATATTGGATTTAATGAGAAACAGAGTGAAATATAAACTTGGCTTTAAAGCAGCAAAGCTAGAACCGCTTGGTGTAAATAAATCTCTGAGTAAATCGACCTAACATGGTAGTATACAAATTCAAAGTGTTTGCGTATTGGATTTTTCAGCTTTACCAGTTCTGTAGTGCTCTGCGGGCGTTTTGGAAGTGTTTTGTTGCCATCGGGAGCATGGATCTCCAGATCGCTGCGATATGTGGGCAAAGTGTGGCTTCCGTTATCGTTTTGGGCTCCAATGCTAATTATGAAGATATAATATTTAGTAAAATAATTTGGTATACTAAATAATCGTTATATACTAACCTTAAGTCCGATGAGAATCGCTTCTTTCCAGACAGCACCACTGAACCACTGTTTGCACTATTACGCTGCTTCATGGATCCCCGCTGCGACAATACATTGGATATGTCTTCTTCGGCGGAAAAGAACATCTCCGAAGGATTCTCCGATGTCAGCGATATTGTGCGCTGCACCTCACGGGGTAGGTGATCTCCTCCCAGTCCCTGAACGTGTAGTGCAATATCCGCAATCTCGAATTCCAAGGGATGCGAATGAGGTGCCGAGTGTGACATCTCGTCCGGTATCTGGAGAGGAACAAGAAAAATTCAATATCTAATCTGATTGGTGTCAACAAAGTTTCAACTCACTTCATGCTCATCATCCAGGACATCACCTGTAAGTCTAGAGTCGGAAATGCTCGTTTTGGGCGGTGACACCCGCAGCCTGTTCGAATCCGAGCCGCGTCGATGAGCAGTTCCTGTGTCGGCTGCAGACGCTTCGTGCTGGAGCTGTAGCTTCTTGGAGGGACTATCCAGCAGGCGGGCGTAGGGTACCTCAACGGATGTCTGCCTTGTGCAGGGGTACCGCTTGCTCCTCCTTTCCAAGGTATTCGGCGATCCAATGCTCTCCCGGGATTTGTTTCGACAATTGGGCTCTGGCTTCTCCACTCCGGTTGTGCCACTCGCCCCGATCTTAAACTTAGTGCCATCGGGCAGAGAGCAAAGGTCAGTCTTCTTTAGACTTCCGTTCCGCTGATCTCCAGCTGGCCGATACAGGCGGCCCTTGCCATTAAAGTCGGCTGTATCGTACAGGGAAACGCAGTGTAGACTGTACGGCGGGGTGTGAAAGACAAGTTGACCCTGGTGGAGAATGCTCTCGCCGAAACCATAGTCCTTGTTATTGTTGATAATGCTGAAATCAGGATAACATTTTATTAGTTTAATTTTAATTATCATATTTTTTAAAGAATATATGTACATTTCATGATAAAAATAATATTAATAGTATTTTAATTCAAATTTGATTGGTCATATCGTTAATCGCAAGTGACAAGCAAAACTGATAACACTTCTATGACACATCAAGTACAAACTAATCGAATTGAAAGCGATATCATTAGTAATGGGAATGTTAGTCAATCACAACAAAGAAGTGCGTAGCTGTCCAGAGTTTCTCTTACTAAGGGGTTTTACAATTTCACTTACAAGTAACGCGCAATGTTGTAGTTGTCATGAACATCCTGTGCCGTTGGCTTGAAGAACTTCTGTCCATTTCTGTTGCTTCCAAAGAAGACACATCCACCGATACATCCACAACGCGAGATCTCACTGCCAGAGGACAGGGCACTTCCATTATGGGACCACAGGAACCAAAGACGCTTGAACTTGGCATCGTGCTCACGCAGGAAACTGCATATCGAAAAAAAGACAAATTTTAAAATCAATTGATACAGCTAATATATATGGTCTTACTTGTGCTGAACGAGATGCAGTTCGTGGTCTGGAATGGGCAGGGCGGATGCTCCCTCCAGTAAAATGGGTCCCAGCGAAGTGCAGCCCACCTCCACCCAATTCTCGGTAAGCTCTGATGTGTCCTGTGTTCGCTTGGTGTGTGGCTCCGAAAAACTATCCCTTAGCTTTCGCGTCGCCTCCTCTCGAGAGTCTCGCCGTGAAAAGGAGTTCGAGCTGCGCTTCCCTGTCCTTCCATGCGTCCCATAATGAGACACTCCAGCATCCTGAGACTTTAAAGAGTCCTGATCGGCTCGCCTTAGTTTACCTGACCGATTGCTGCCCGTGGTGTTGGTGTTGAAAGACGTATTCGTCGTGTGAAGCATAAATAAGCGTAGAAGGATGGAGGGCAGCAACCCGGAGATTCCCGACTTAACGCGTTGGCCGTGAAGATTACAATTTGCCAGACGGATAGGCGAGATCCAAGCATGCAATGCTGTGCCACTCTCTATCAGATAGACATCCACTGCGTCTACGGAAACGCGGGTCATTTTGTATTTGATATCCTCGGCGGTGGGACACTTGTACTTCTTCTCCTCCTTGGTTTGGGGGCATAGATTGCTCGGAACTCCGTGGTGGCAGTTCCTTACGGTCTTAGGTGACTTCAAGCAGTTCTCAGGGTCAATGGCCAGGAGGATAAGTGTCTCCAGACCTGTGACCACGTTCACCAGCTGTGGCAGGGTTAGTTTTCCGGTAAGTTTACCCAGCTGCACTTCCACAAGCCAGGAGTACTCCAAGGTATCCTCGTCCAGAGCACAACCCTCATTACTGAACATTGCGTGACCCCTAACCTGGACTGCTGAGAGCATCAGGTGACCCTGATTGATGTGCTGCTCCCGCTGCGAACGCTGCAGACAGTCCGAGGTTAGTAAATACGATGGACTCACTAGTACCTGCAGGGTAGTTTCATGATATTTCTTATTCATCTCGAACCCCAATCTCTCAATTAGCACCACCGGGCACGGAGGATCGTTTTCATTGCAATTCTTCATAACATGCGCCTGGATGTCATGCACAATCACAGAAACCATCACCTCCAGGGGACGATATAGACGCGGATCGAAGGGTTTGCGCTTCTCCTCGGGCGCTTGAGTTTCGGAAATGGATTTGTTGGCCAACTCTTTTTCCTTTGCCAGCAGTTGATCTTTGGGATTTAGTTGGGCAGCTCCAGGTTCCTTCATATTTACATTCGATTGCTCCATGTCAGTAAAATTCTGATCCTCACCGAAAATATTCTCCTTGAGGTTGATAAAGTTGCGCAGCACATTTCCATAAGCCATGAGCACGGAACTACCTATCTCAAGTTCCACAGTAACATGATCCGCAGACAGTGTTCCGGGATCAAAGTTACTATACTGTTCCGGTGGCTGCTGCCAGTTGCTTACAGGAGATTTTCTAACTTTAGGTATTCGCATGGGGCTCAGTAAAATCTCTTCTTTTTCTGGCGTGGTTATATCCGCTTGCGGATCCGGTCCTAAAGGCGGAACCGGATGGTAAACATACTGAATGGACAGCGCCAGGATGGGTACTGCCCAACAGTCGATCCAACCGGCAGAGCGTTGGCAAATCTTGCGCCACTTTTTCGAGTACAACTCTGGGCGCCGGATGAGCTTGCCCTCCCTGGTCAGCAGTCTTGCGTTCTCATCTATGGCTAAAACAATTGGACGCACCGAGGACACTTCCGGCACGTACAAGCTCAAATCTAAACCCTCGCCGTGGATCCAAAACTTCAGAGTAACGGTCTTGGGCAGGAAATCATCGAAAGGCAGGGCGAAACTCATCTCAAACACGTCTCCACAGAAGGCCAAATGATTATTCTCCTGGTTGGCACTACTGCAATCGATCCAATTGTACTCGTTACACAGCATTAGGATTTCGAACTCGTGCAATCTTATGCTAAAGTTGCAGGTATACGGAACAAAACTGAGTATATCGGGCCTGGCTTTGTTCGCCCAATCCTCAATGAGATCCTGAAAGAAGCACTTGTGTTTGTACACAATGAAAGCACTTGTCTTGCAGCCGGAAAGAGATATGCTCCAATCTTGTGGTGCATTCCACTTGGTTGGATAGTGGATTCGCACCTTGTACTCTAAGGATTCAAACTCTGCCAGGCTGCGATACTGCAGCGAAGTGGTTGCCTCCACGTGGAAGAGCTGTCCCTGGATCTTGGAAGTGTAACCATCGGGATGGGTGACCCAGGGAATTGTAACCTCTACATATGACGCCGGTCCCACGGTTATGTGCATTGCGTTCGTCTCTTTTTCTTTGGAGAAGAGTATGTCAATAGTGGCTTCATTCAGCACGCACAAGGTTACATCGAAGGATTGATAGCTACGTAGTTCCCCAGGCTGAGGAGTGGGTGTAACCTCCGCCTCCTTCCAATCTGGTGGGTAAAAATACCTGTACAGGTGATCCCTTTGCCGATCTGCCCAGGGACCGTAACTGAAGTCGGTGCCTTTAAGGCACCTCGCATTTATACCCCAGACTGGCGGGGAAGGCTCCACCACGTCGCCGTTGGGCAGGACAATCTGCACGGGTTGCTCCGGCACAACGCCCGGTTCATCCATGTAAAAGTACAAATCCATTTGATTGGACATCATCACCACGAAGCCTTCGCCCATATATCGAGGTGGTTCATCAATCAATCCCGTGTATTTGGGACTCGGACAAAAGAGTACTTTGGCATTCTCGACTTTGGCCTTCACAAAGTGCATAAAGTGATCCAATCTGCAGACAGCTGGCTTGGTACTGTAGGTGCAATGGGCCTCCTCCACGGAAATCGAGAGAGTAGTCGGCGTCAATCGGTTTCCGAAGACAAAGCGACCAGAGCAGACGTCAATCTTGATCACTGGAATCAGATCCCGCCAGGTGGTGGCCTGCATGGCCTCCGAGTTCTTTACATTCTGAATCCTCTGGCTCTGACGCGCATTTTCCAGGTTCATATGGTGCTCCTTCAGCTTGTTTCTCTCCTCGTTGCTTACCACATCCGTGGGTATGAGCAAAGATGGCTCCAGTCCAAAGGTCTTCTCCAACGTGTCGTACAAATCCGATCTATTGTATATGTGCAGTTCATAGCCATTGAGCTGGACCGAGAGTCGCGTGTCCGAGTGGGAAAGATCTATGAAAATAAGTTTTCTCAGTAGAGTTATAGAATTTCTAGTTGCATTCCCAACTCACCCTCTGAGACATCCTTGGGCACGTAGGAGCGCCACCAGCGGAATATGAAGTATCCGTCCTGCGCCCGCACTGTGTAGTCATAGGTGATGTACACAAAGTCTCGGAACATTATCTTGCCAGCCAGTGGATTTAGGGCCACCGAACCGATCTTGAAGTACGCGCCCTTGATGAACCATCGGTTGGCGATCTTTGTTATCAACATCCCAATCACGCGGGAATTGTAGAATGAGATGTACGTCACCCAGGTGATCGTGGTCAGCAGCGACGCCAGCAGCCATATCTGAAATTATTTGGGATCGAATTAGATACCATGAATAAATATGTATCATTTCAGAAAAAATCTGTTTAAGATTATTTAGCTTATATATTAATTAAGGTATATTAAATTAGAATAACCAATATACATTATCATTTACTTATGTAAATAATTAAAAACAGGTTTTTTTTTATAACTTTTTTTTATATTATCGAAAAAAGTATATATTCAACTGGGTTTTTTCCTTATCCAGCAGCTATCTTCAGTCTTATTAAATATAGCCATTAAGATAATGGTTTCTTAAGTGCTCCAATTATTTTTGACTTTTAAGGGATTAAAGTTCAAAATAAAGAGATGTTCTTAATAAATTCAGAGATTTCTCTTATTATTATTATAGATTCATTTTATTATGGATTCTTCTTGATTTGCTCACACAATAACCAAAAGGAAAGCGATAAAATCAAATGCATTGCCCAAACATATGTTTATTCCTTCTTAATACATTTTCCAAAATTACAAAATTTTATCATATAAATACTCCACAATTCAGCGTTCTTTTCTTTAAGGAAAGAAAAAACCATCCAGGAGTAATTTGCTCATTTGTGTATAGTAGAAGAAATAACATCTAACAGTCAAATTTTAAAATTTACTATACAGATAGGAATGGGGAATTCCTTATAAGCTTAATCGAGATGAAATTTGCCAAAATGTACTACGTAAAATTTTCGGATATAAGCCTCGTGGGATCGGCGATAAAGTTCTCAAGTGGACTTTAATGTGTACACATTCAGAGACATGGAAATGAGCAGCTGGGCGATGATCTTGTGATCCTCTAACAGATCCATGACTCGAGGACCTTGCAGGGTGTGTCGGTAAAGATGCAGCCGGTGAACTGATCGCTCTGCTCCTCCTCGATTACGGTGCAGCCATTGGCATTGGTGAAGGCCAAGCCCCGGCCAAGAAGTTGGGACTCCCGGCACTGCTTCCGGCTGGAATGAGCGGCCCGGAAGTGGGCACGGCCAGTCAACGGATTGATAAAGTCGGCCCAGTAGCCGTTGTGCATGATCTCACGCGAATTGTGGCTGGCGAAGAGTACGAAAGAGCGCAAGGCATTGTCCACATCAGAGTCCTGGAACTTCATCCCGATCATGGTGAAGTTCATTGAGCTGCCAAAACTGGCGTACGGATGCTGGAACAGATGACGCATATAGGCCACCAGCAGCTTGGGGCAAGCCACCACCCACATGTCCGATGGTGAGATCACAGACCGCAGGACACTCTCGCCCCCCTTGCTCAATGTCTGTGCATCCGCCGGATAGTAGGAGGTGGTATAGGGCTGATCCACCGATGAAATGAGACCCTGGTACGCCGGACCCACGAGATGCGGCATGTAGAAGAGATCGGTGTGGCGGCTGTGAAGGATCGGAAACTGAGGATCCAGCGCTCCCTGCTCGTCCTCCGGCTCGATGTCCTGGTCGTCGAGGAAGGCCAGCTCCGGAAAGCTGCTGCTCCCGCTGGCCCGGCGTATGTGGGTCATCACCTTGGCCTGTCGCGTCGCCAGGCACTGAATCAGCATCCGCAAGGGCTGCATATTTCGTTTGATAATCCGGTGGGAAATGTTCGACTCAAAAAAATACTAGTGCTGCTCAATATCTTAGCGTTTAATGGAAATTTTGATGAATTGTTTGATGAGACTGCGTGTTAAAAACGAGTTAAAGGCTGTGCCTGATTTGAGCTCTGGATCTAATAGGTGACAGATTTTCTAGGGGTGTGTGCGATTCCGATTCTTGGAGTTTGATGGTTTCCAAGTGTACTTGGTCTTTTAGGTAAGGGTTACTTTTACACCGTTTTGTCTAAGACCGATTGTGAAATTGCAATGAACATCGAAGATCAAATAAGTAAATTGTTTATAATGGAAGAAAGTCTGAGGGGTAGAAGTTTTCGAAAGAATCTAAACATCACAAAATAATTTTGAATTATAATGCTACGTTTACTAAATCTTTACTTGAAGGATAACCAAAAGAGACAAACTTATTAAGAATAACTTAAGAAAAGAATGGTAAACGTTCTTTTATGGGTTAAAACTTTAAGCAGCTGTTGTTAAAGAATATTTTATGTACTTTATATAAATTAATGGATAACAAATTAAACAAACTTTTGTCTACATTCATTTAATTTACATTGTTGTAATTTTATAATAATCAGTGTTTACTGTAGTATAATGCTCAAGTTCTGAATGGAACTAAGAGCTCAACGTTTATATTGAGTAAACAACTTTAAAAACATCACAATAAAATAATAATCTTGAATGTCTTATCAGTTGAGAAAAAAGTATTATAAATATAGTTAATATAAAAATATTATTGAGCAAATGTAACAAATTGTTTTTACTTAAATTAATTGAGAGTAACAATTCTAGACAGTGAACACTTATATTTGATGGGTTCACTCAAAGGGCGCGAAGTTAAACACATATGTAATAAAAACTGAATTGGGGAAATTTTTGCTAAAAATGCATTTTATGTCTTTGCAGCTGAAAATTATCTTTATTGTAGACTAAAAAGGGGATTAAAAACCCAATATTGTGTGATAAGATATCAATTTCGTTGGCTGGGGTTTTAGAAAACAAATGAAAATCCAGTATTTCGGGTTTTTTAAATAATGACGATTAGAAAGTATATAGCTATAGATCAGCCTAGAATCCAGTAGTTTTATCAGCGACCAGTATGTCATTGACCAAATCCCGCTGATTGATAAGCTTTCCGCGGCTCCCTTCGCCCATTAAACCATTAAACGTGGAGATAATGCCATTTGTCGGTTGATTCACTGGCATACCAGACGTATTAATCAAATTAAATATATGCCCTCATGAAGCGTATTTAGTTTCGCATTCAACAGTGTTCAGTAAATTAAAGCCCATTCTCACCATGCGCGCATCCAGATTCATGTCGTTCAAGGAGACATTGTGGGTGCTGTTCCAGGTGCCCACTTCTGGGAATCCCATGGGCAGGCTGTCATCGCTGGTGTCCTCCACTTCCAACGCCTCCATCGCTGCTGCTGGTGTGTGTATGTGTGTGTGGGGGGCGGTTTAAGTGTGCCTGCTGTTTTTGCAGTCGCTGCTGTTATTGTTGATGTTGTTGCTATTGCTGCTGCTACTCAGGTGTCGCACTCGCGATTATCGATTACTCATTGCCGCACTCATTATCACCGATCATCGCAGGCTATATACATGGGCATCTTTCAATTATGGATTGCCTTACATTCGGCTTTTTTTAAATTTAAATTTAATTTACTATTCTACAAGCACACACACACACTACACGCTCAATACACACGCACACAGGTTCGATTTTTCCCACTTTGTTTCGGAGGTCGCGGGTGTCTCAATTTTCGATTCGTATTTTCACGCCCCTTTTCATCGAGGCAGCGCACTGCCTTCTATCACAGCGAGAGTTGCAAGTACGCGGTCGCGTTTTAAGCTGAATTTGCTTGTAAATCGTTAGCTACTTAGCGCGAAAATAATAAAAATAATTTCGCCTCGAACAAAAACACTCCCATCGTTTCTTCTTCTTCGTATACAGCTGACCGACCAGGGCTGGACACGTACCTGTTGGGGCGGTCTGGCAACACCGAATGGGGTGCGATAGTTGCAGAGCGCAATAGAGCTGCGCTCGTGCTCGATCGTGCAATTCAGCCGTTAACATTTTTGAATATTTTAAAATTAAACATAAGACTATATAAATATTATTTCTGCTTGTAGTTATCTAGCAATTTAATGAACACAATTATGTATTGAAACTCATTGTTGTTCCTCGAAAAGCCACGACCTGACATCATTTGCAGGATTTTTTTTATATTTTGTTGAATGCAAAAAATATTTTAAAAATGACTTTACTTTTATCTATTTACCACTAAAATGGTAATGTTTTAACAAAAAGCTGTAGCCCTTATTGACATGCAAGCTTACAATATATATTTATAGATATGTAAAATGGAAAATAAACTAACAGCGTTATTTTTCAAAAACCTGAACAACCTACTTCGTTTTCAGGAATTCTGATATAGGATCCAAAAAACTTTTAAAACGATAGTTTGATGATTATCAGGATGATAACTAGTTAGACTGCTAAAGTTGAGCCGGCAGTACCTTTTTAAAGGTTGCCTGGCAACGTTCCAACGCAAACGAATTTTCACAACGTCCTTCTGACAAATGACAATTGAGCAGGTGCTCAAAAAATTCCGGCTTAATCTTATAAAACTTAGATTTAAAAGATGAAATTTATTCCGCTTCATACGATAAACACGACGATCGTGTACAAGAACTCGGTGTGCTCCTTTGCCACCCTTTTGGTCGTGGCTTTTATAGCACTTTCCGTAATGTTGCCCGTCCTTCTGGTGTCATTCCTAAGCCCCTATTCGGGTATATCAGAGTCGCGAATTTTATATGAGCAACCAAAAACGGAGTTTACTGATCAATATATATTTGTGGGTACAACAGAACCAGTAGAGTTCGAGGAAGAGGAGTCTCTTGTCGCCTGCAGCAGTTTCGGCAATTTCAATGACCAGATGGAAAGTTACACTAATAGCTGCGTTACCACTAGATATTGGACCGAGGATATGGACAACGATGGCGTAACAGATCGGGCGCATTTTCAATTGGAACTGCAGGATGTGCCCACTCGATTGGTTAGTTTTAGTTTACTGCTCTTCTTCAAAGCCGAACTGCAACACAAATGTGATCTTTCACCTCCTTCCGTGCTGGCCCATCAACTTTCTCTGGCCACTCGCCTCGCAAATGGCGAGATAAAGTTGAAAGGAGAGCTAAGTCTTAAGCAATATGTGGGGTTCACCTGCCCATTTCCGGGACGCAACATCAAGACTCAATTCCGTGATGTCCAGGTGGACATAAACGCCACCACAGAGCAGTTCAAAATGGAATCCCTGCTAGCCCAAGTTAAGGCCAATCCAGCTTTCTTCCAACTTGTCGTTCAGGAGACATACTACAATAAGACATCACCTCAATTTGAGCCCGGTCTCACCATTGACCTAGAAATTGACGTGCTCCAAGTTCCCGCTCGCTATGATCTTAGCATTTGGGAGCGTCTTGGCCAATTCTGGTTGTACTTCGCCTCATTTTTCGGAATATCGTTTTATATCATGAACAAGCTGAAGGACTATCTCTTCGGACACCATATCGTTCGATCCTGGGAGATTATACCCTGGAAGAAGCTCTACTGACACGCGTCGGGCGCCATTTTGGAGATGGACAACTTCTCCATTGGCGAGTGACTCGAGGCTGGCTGTTATTGGTTTTCCAATGCTTATTCATTGTCAGTCAAATAATAAATATAACAAATGTACAGAAAATTTAAGTGCAGAACATAGGATCGATGTGATCCACCTATTTATCCTGGTTATTTGACATCAGGGCTAGGTTGCCAAAGGAAGATGCAGCGGACGCAGGCTCGGGAGCGGGATCAAAGGCTCGATTGTCCTCCAGAATGATGGTGGTGTGGGGATAGTGATCCAATTGCACGAATAGATAGCGGTATTCCAATTTGCCAGAGTTAGCCTAGGAAAATAAAAGATAATTAGTACAAAAGGAGCTAGGGTTCTATAAATGGATCTAGCCTAATGAACAGCATTCAATCCTACCCTCCTGGACTCCAGTTGCACGGTGGCCTTGTTCCTCAGGCCCTGCACATAGAACTGCATCCGCATGTGGGGCTTTCCATTTCGTTCATAGCTGGAGTGGGCCACATGCTGTCTGCGACCCCGCCTGGATGTCTCACCGAATCCCTTGATGGGCGCTCCAATCGCATCCTGAACTCGCGTATCCTCAACAACACGTTTCAATGCGTCTGCGTATATATTGTTTGGACTCTCGCTTGAGAATAGCTCCCTGAATATGGCAAAGAACATCACGCAGGTCACCCCCAATCCGGCGATGATAATGGCCGTGTAGCTGGCCGTCTTCGTGTTCTCCTTGATCTTCTCACCAATCGGGCGCACATCCGTAGATACTTGGGTGTTATCCTGCGAACGCTGCAGTGATCCGCCACCATCTGCATGATAGATATATATTGAATATTATGTACAAAATCCTTGGAAAGTAAAGCACAAACCGCGCGGTGCTTCCTGCCGCAAATGTGGACTCCAGTGCATCGCGGCCGCACATCTTAGCCTGGTAAAGTTGGTGGGCAGCAGGTTCTGCCGCTGGCTGACCAAATTGCGCAATAAAGCTAGCCGTGACATTGTTAAAGTCAAAATCAATGGGTTAAAAACAAATAAATGCACTTTATGAAAAAAAGAATTTTAATCAGCTGTTGACTTGGGCAATGCAAATAGTGTTGCCACCTTGTCGAATATTACTATCGATAAGATCCCGCTAAATAGCTATATTTCCTTTTCCTTTTTAATAGACAGTAGCTACCTGACATAATTGAAATTTTCCCTATATCTCAGCAACCACTTACATTTATTTCAAAATCGTATTATATTTTTAAATACATATTTAAAAGTAGATAGTAGACTCTCGATAATAGCTAGTTTTGGCTTGAAATGGCGAATTTATTAGGTGCAAGAAAGCTGGCAACCCTGACATCTGTTACTGTAAGCTTTTTTTACGTCAAAAAGTCAGAAACCTGATAAAATAGGAGAAGCCATTCCCCTCCAGAAGCCAGTTACTCCAAAGTTCGCCATCACGTCGCTCCCAACGTTTTTCGGTCGAATTCTCAGACGCTACGCGGTGCATACCAATCCCAGCAAGATCATGGTCGTCACACACAACGTAAAGGGATACGAGGAGTTCTCCAAGAAGATGGAGGAACTGGAGAATGGAAACGAGGCGGTCCATGTCCTCTTCAGCGGCGGAAAGGACGAGAATGGACAGAGCTGGTGTCCCTACTGCGTCAAGGGTGAGAATCCCGTGATCCCAATGCGGTTAACCGCTTGCTATCCGATTTCCTAATCCACATATCACGTATACGTACGCTTGCAGCGGAGCCGGTGATACACGATGCTTTGAAGAAGGCCCCTGGCAATTCCCACTTTGTGCATGTGGATGTAGGCGAGCGGGCTTAGTAAGTTGACAATAATAGTATAACAAAAACAAATACAGTTGCGGTCAGAAAAATATAAGTGAATAATATCATATCTTCCTAACCTATCCTTGGAATTCGATTTATGAATTTTAAACATGGGGTTTAACTGTAGCCATTCCATTCTAAAAACCAGTTTTATTACTTTGTGTTTATCTTATTTGCGGTTATTTTTGTTTATTTTACTATTTTTTTTAACTTTTGATAAAGAACATTAGTCAAAATTGTTTGTCATTGCTGACAAATAACAACAACTTTTAAAATATAAACACTTCAGCCATGTTTTCATTTTAATAAATATGCATTACTCATAATGCTACGATTAAATAAGTTTTATACTACCCGATTTCGGTAATTTGCAGCTAGTCATCCAACCGCAACTGTATGATGATGAAATAAACAATCGAGTGCTTATTCACACGCCGAGAACATTCATGATAAAAAGAACCATTAGACAGCGATAGCTTTACAATGCTCTTGAGTTGTGTCCATGCTGCCTGTTATCACTGAACCATGGTAAAAAATAAAATAACACTTGTTTTTCGCTACAGCTGGAAGGACTTGAACTGTCCCTTCCGTAAGGACCCCAACACCCATCTGATCTTCTTGCCCACTCTGCTGCGCTGGAAGCAGCCTCAGCGTCTGGACGGCGAACGCTGCTCCAACCAGGATCTCGTCGAGATGATGTTCGAAGATGAGGATTAAGTCTTAGCGCCAGCAGGTTTAACATATACATAAATATATTTTGGAACTTTACTCAAGTTGGAATACACAGAAGACTACACACATTCAATTAAAGCGTCCCTCAGTAATTACTTTTGTACTTCTTGATCTCTACCATCACCACATGGATGTTGGTAAGCTGGGCGCGGGCATTGGGCGTGAGGAGCTTGTGGAAGCGGTGGTAGTATTGCACCAAACTGGCCAAAGCCAGCTGTAAGAGCTGAGAGCCCGTTAGCAGAGAGGGAAATGAGAGAAGAACCTCCCTGTTCAGCTCTTCCAGAGATTTTTTCCAGTTGGCCGAAAAGCTGGCCACCAAAGCTAGACTTCGTCGCTCCTGCTTTCTCAGCTCATCCATTTGATCTTTCTCAAAAAAGTGCTCGCACTCCTTGACAAACTGAATAATACCGCCGAAATGTGGGGCCAGGATTTCCTCGACATACTCGGCACTCCGGGCACTGAGCTGCTCTCTAAACGCCTCAGCTTCCTTGGAATTATCTCGCGTGTGCTCCATCAACACACCCAAAACCAAATCATAGTTATTTATAAGGTAGATGAGCTGATCCTTGCGCGTTGGAAATATGGCAGCCATGCGCAGGATAAAGCACTCCACTTCGTTTTGAAGTTCTAGAAGTAATCTGCTCACCAATTCGTTCGGAAAGTGCTCCGAGATTCCAACAATAGCTGCGCTGAATTCTGCATAGCGGCGGGTTATCTGAAAAATATACTTGTTATATGACGGGGCATTTTTTTCAATCTGTTATCTATTATAAGCTATCACTAAAGGCCCCCAAATGACATTCATTTTGCAAGTATGAATCAATTGCGGTTTGGCAATCAGTAATGGTATTTATAAGTCAAAAACAATGTAATCGAATTTAAACAGTCATTGGAAATACCATATCTTGGCGTTGAACTAACCCAAAATACTACGAACAAATAAAATGATTCTTACGTAGTGCGGTCCCAATTCCTTGTTAAACTTAGTAGGATCACAGTCGTGTATACTCTGTATATTCAATCGGAAAACCAGCTCTAAACGTGGCCAAATAACAGCTTGCAGGGAGTCCCAGTATCTGAATTGAAAATAGTTAGCAATGGTGATTCAAAAAAAACTCCCACAAATAAGCTTACTTATCCAATGCAGGTACACAGCGTTTGTGGCACATTAGTTGATAGCGGAATATGAGATGGATGCACAGGAACATGGCTATGGTGTCGAAACAGTCGTGTATAGAGGTCTCCAGGTTTTTCTAAGATCAAGATATAGTTATTGTATTTGCTTTCAATTTGAAAATTGTAAACATGAACTTACAATCATTAGTGTTAAGGTTTTGCCCATGATCTGGTTAAACAAATCTTGAGCTTGGGTGCCGCGAACCATGAAGAATTCGGTGACAAAGAGATATTCCCGACAAGCATTATCCACCAAGGCATATTGCTCCGAACGGAAGAGAGCTTCCACTGTGTACTGTTAAAAATAAGCAGTTAAAAGAGTAATCATGTAAATAAATCAGCCATATATCCTACTCGATTCTTTAGCTGCGCATGTGGCACTATAATAGGTGCCTCCAGCTGCTGGTTAAGTATATCTCCTCTCTTTCCTATTGTAAAGATCGTGCTCTTGTGCTTTAAACTTGTTGTCTTCGAAAATATTCCCTTGGAGGCATTGTCCTCTATGCCCATTAGATCATCTTTTGTGCAGGACTCCTCGAATTTGAGACTCGTCAATCTTGTGGAATAACTCTGTAAAATAGTTTTCAAGGTAGAGTAAACAAAACTCTCACAATGAAGAACACAAACCTTAAAGTAACTATAGTAAATCTTTCCCATCGTATCGATATATTCGCTGCATATCTCCTGGGCCACATGCCGCTCATTGGAAAGGATGAACTCGAAGAAGAACTTGTGCTTCAGCATGGCGTTCTGGGGAATCTGGTAGTTGGTCATGGGCTTGCGGAACTTGTAGATCTGCTCCAGCAAATAGGAGCGAATCTTGGACATGGCTTTAAGCCGGAGTTTCTGCAGCACATCGCTAACATCGCTGGTGGACTTGGACTCGTTGAAGCTGAGCTCCTTGACCAGCGAGAGTTTGTGATTGAGTACATTCAACTGAGTACTGAAATCTCGCTCCGTCACAGGGGTCTCCATTATTATATTGATCATCTCCTCGGAAACGGCCATGTCCTCAATAAACTGGGAAAGCTGAGCCTTGACAGACTGACGATTGGTCAGTTGGAGGGACATGGATACGGATTTCCTTTGCAGCTGCGTAATCTCCGTGCTGATGTTGTTCAAAACGCTCTGGAAGCTCATTAGCATGTTCTCCATACGCTCCAAGACATCGTCGCAATCGTTGATTTGATTGTGCAGGTTGGCTATATTCTGGGATTCGGCAATATAGTCTGTTGTTAAGGGGAGATCATTAAAATATATGATTACTTATGTGATGTAGTGCCTTATTTACCCTCTATGGACTTGTTCTCCACCTCCTTGAACTCCTTTTCAATCTGTCGTGAGTACTGGCGCAGATCGGTGGTGTTTTTCAGGATTTCCCGCACCTCCTCGTTGTCCAATTGTTCCGTCATCTGCGGCGACGTCACCTCGGCCATTGTGTCGTTAATTTTAAGGTAATTTTCCAATTGTTTTCCTCAATTACCACGAAGAAAAGAATGTCATCAAAACTGCACAGGTAAAAACAGCTGTTTTTGTTATCGATAGATGCAGGAAATATATTAAATACCCCTAATAATGGCTATACCATTTTTTTTTTTTAATAAAATTATTTATAATAATTTAAAAAAATAATTGGATTCATTGTACATGTAAAACTTATATATCAACTTGTTACTATTAAGCATTTAAAAATTTTTAATTCACTTTTATCCATTCGTTACATTTGTTTTGAAAGATAATTTTTTCTGAGAAGCAATCCGTGATTTTACTTACATATTTAATATAAGTGTCATTGATTTGAACAAGAGTAATACTATATTTTGTACTCTTTTATTAGAACCAATTGTGTTTAACAAAAGTAAGTTATTGCCAAACTTAAAACTAATTTGAAAGAATAATCTTTTTGGATTTTTTCAAGCTGTTTTTGGCCAACCATCGCCTTTTTGCGAATAATCAGCTGTGCAGGCTATCGATAGACCCGCCGAAAGTGACAGTGTATTGGCAGCCATCGAGAATAGTTTACGCGAAGAAGAAACATAGAGTACGCAGAAAATAAAGGTTAGCTAAATCCGTGCGAAGAAGATGACCAGTTTCCGAAAGAAAGCAGTCACGAAGCCGATCCGCGGCACCCGCACCTCGCCGCACACGGCCCAGGTGATCACCTCCAGCGGGAATCCATATCTGGACGTGGTCATCGGCGGTGGCTTGCCCATGAGCTCGATCTGCCTGATCGAGGAGGATCGCTTCATGACGCACGCCAAGGTGCTGGCCAAGTACTTCCTTGCCGAGGGAGTGCTCTCCAAGCAGGAGATATTTCTGGGCAGCCTGGACGATATTCCGGCGGAGATGCTCCGCCGTCTGCCCAAGCCGCTGACTGAGCTGGAAACGGAGGTGGAGCAGCGCGAGGATCAGGCCCAGGGCGCTGGCGGTGCCGAGAATGGCCTGAGGATTGCCTGGCGGTACAACGACCTGCCCCTGGTCAATTCCGAGCATGCCACAGCCAAGATCGGTCATCACTTCAATCTAATGGAGCAAATGGACTCGATGATGCTCTATTATGCCAATACCACCATGTGGGATGATAGCCACAAGGAAACATTGTGGGACATTGTCGTTGCCGAGGAGCTCTCCAAGAGCAGCTCGGCGACCACTTCATCGTTGGAGCAGCAGCCCGTGGAGGAAGCCCCGCCGATTCCAGGCGAGGAGACCACTCCGCCGGAGAAGACTCCGGCCCAGGAAGAAAGCTCAGCTAACAACAACAACAATAATAACAACAACAGCAGCAGCGTGACCAGCAGCACAAAAACAGGCAGCCAGGAGGCGCAACCGCAGGTCTTCCATAATCCTCGATACGGAGGACTGCTCAACGACATCCAAGACCTGTTGCGGGATGAGAGCTTCGTGGCTGGGACCAAGAAGAACCTGTGCCGAGTCTGCCTGACCTCGTTGGGATCACCGCTGTGGTACGACGAGCACTTTGGCGAGGACCTGATCAAGTTCCTCACCCTGCTGATGGCCAGTGTGCGGAACTGCAACGCTGTGTGCCTGATCACGATGCCCATGCACCTGATTGCCAAGTACGATGCCAGCCTGGTGCCCAAGATCCGCCAACTGGTGGACTATGCCATCGAGCTGGAGTCTTTTGCCGGATCGGAACGTGAAACGCATCCGGCCTTCAAGGAATACAGTGGCCTGCTCCACTTGCACAAAATGTCGGCGCTGAACACGCTAGCCGTCCACATGCCGGACACCACGGATCTGGCCTTTAAATTGCGCCGCAAGAAGTTCGTCATTGAGAAGTTCCACCTGCCGCCGGAGCTGCAGGAGTCGTCTGCCAAGCCGGACAATTGCATCTCCGGCCTACTGAGCAATTCCAATGCCACGGCCTCGCTGGATTTCTAGCTGTCAGCGGGATTAGAAACTAAGTGCGCGTATGTAACCACGAAACAACAACTAAATTGCATAATAATAAGCCAAGTAAATGCATTAATATATCAGCCCTGATTTTGTACGATTTTGAAAACTAACCGCTCTTCTGGTCTTATCGATTATCGATTGTATGCTGCAATTGGAACAGCTGTTTGGGTTATCGCTTTTCATTTATAAAATGTAAACATGGAGTTAAATCGTGTTTTTAGTGATTTAAGAGTGTATTTTGAACCGAATTTACAGTGGGTGGATGTGGAGGAGTGGCTATATGGCGAGGAAGCCGAAGATGGTGTGTTGCAGCAGCGGGCGGAGAAGTTCTGGGGCCTGCCCATGTGCCTACAGGATATTGGACACCAGGAGACGCAGTTGCAGTTGCTCCGGGATTTGTCCAGTGTCATACGCTCCATGAGGGACGATAACCAGGCCAGCTATAGCAACACCCACGACAACTGGGCCAATATCATCGGTATTTCCCCGGCAAACGCATATCTTTCGTACATCTATTCGCTAACGAGCCTGGTCGTTCCTCCGGAGCATGTGCAGCTCGCTGCCCCGCAAGACCTGAATGAAAACCTCAATCTCCAGTTGTCCCTGAATGCTGCGAGCACCTACCTGCTTACTCTGACCATTCCGGGGGCCAAGAGCTATGGCGTCTTCGATGAGGATGTGATCGAGCAGGTTCTCAAGATATTTAGGCTGCTAGAGCTGAATGGCAACAAAAGCGTTCGGGCGAACACTATCTGGATGTTCTTCCTGACCATCTGCGATGACCTGAAGGTTGTCTTTCGCTATGTGCACTTTAAGGAGCACCTGAAACCGCGTGACCGGATCATTCGTTGCCTCATGGAGGTGCTCTACATGAACTTTAAAGTGGGATATCAGAATTCATGTGAGTATCCCTTAACAAAAATATATATGCTTATTAATTTATTGTGTGGTTAGTTTTAAAAATTAGTGTATGTATTGGTTTTGAAAGTAATGCAATTTTTTGACTTTTATACGCATAAATATCTTCAAAAATAAATTTTAATCCTGAATTGTTTGGTAATATTTAAAATGTTTCAAGAAATTCGGGCGGCGATAACAAGCCCATCCAATGCCTATCGATAACTCATTATTTCAGAACAGCTGATAGAACTAGGTGTGTACACACTTTAACACACTTAACGACCTGAGATTATACAAACAAGTGGCAAAATAAATGAAATTATTAAGGAAATATCCCAAAAAAGCAGATTTAATTAGCTAAAGATGATGCGTAACCTTTTTTCCCTTCGAGGGCAGTGCCAGCAGCTGTTTAGAAGCTCCCTGCGTCATCAAAACCCAACGCAAAAGTCACAACAGTTTTGGCGCATGAAATCTACGGATTCTCCAGAGGAAGCTGCCCGTAAACTGCGGGCCAAATCCACACTATACTACATAACAGCCGGCGGAGTGCTGATCGTGGGACTAAGTTATGCGGCTGTGCCACTGTATAGCATTTTTTGCCAAGCTTACAGCTACGGAGGAACCACATCGCAAGGACACGACGCCGAAAAGGTTGAGCACATGCAGAAGGTCGAGGATCGGGTGCTAAAGATCCGCTTTAACGCCGATATCGGATCCTCCATGCGCTGGAACTTCAAGCCGCAGCAGTACGAGATCAAGGTGGCTCCCGGTGAGACCGCTCTGGCCTTCTACACGGCCAGGAATCCCACGGATAAGCCGGTTATCGGCATCAGCACGTACAATGTGATCCCCTTTGAGGCGGGCGCCTATTTCAATAAGATCCAGTGCTTTTGCTTCGAGGAACAGCAATTGAATCCGCACGAGGAGGTGGATATGCCCGTGTTCTTCTACATCGATCCCGAAATCACAGCGGATCCGGCGCTGGAGCACTGCGACACCATCACCCTATCGTACACCTTCTTCGAGGCCAAGGAGGGTCTGAAACTCAACTTCCCGAGCTATGCGAAGCCCCATGCAGCGACTGCGTAAAGAGAAAGTTGTTTGATCCTGGTTATGAAGCAATAAATGTTTGTTATATATATTTTAAAATACTCTAGTCAATGTGCTCCCTAGATTAGTTTTTTTTATTGAAAGGATGCTTAAGTTCTGCATAAACTTATTATAGTGCAAAAGTTTAGTTCATCAAATGATTTACTTTTTCTGAAATGGATTGTTGATGGAACATTGGAAAATCAATTTTTAAATAAATTGAAAGAATGTTTATATTCAGAACATTGGAATAATAAGTCCGGAAAAGGAAAGCAATATAAATTTTTAAGGAAATGAAAAATTCAAACTAAGCAAAATCGATAACCTGCGATAACACAGTTTGGGAGCCGCCACAGCTGACGCAGTTTGAGAGTCACACCATCTGGAGCTGGAGAAGGAGGCAGTTTATTAATAGATAAGGCTGATTCTCCGGCATCTTCCAAACGAACCGGACGCTTCCGCTCCGCCAGATTGTGCGTAGTGACCCCTTTGAACCTGGCGATGTGTTAAATCAATGACGTGGAGATGAAAAAACAAGTGATTTTTGGTCTGCTCCTGGCCAGCGTTTTGTTGTGCATTTCTGGACAAGATGAGGAGGATTATCAGGAGTCACCAACAATACTGGTTGCCCTGCTGGTGCGCAACAAGGCCCACACACTGCCCATGTTCCTAAGCTATCTGGAGCAACAGGATTATCCCAAAAAAAGGATTGCCTTCTGGTGGGTATATCTAAAAATCTATAAACATAAATCCCGAATTAAGCTTTAATTACGGAATTAAATAGGCTGCGCTGTGATCATAGCAGCGATGACAGCATAGATCTGCTGCGGCAGTGGCTAAATCAATCTGGAGATCTCTACCACAGCGTGAGCTACGTTTTCGATCCAGATGAGCAGAGTTATGCCAACGAGAGTTCCCCATACGAGTGGCCGGCTTCGCGTTTCAAACACCTGATAGCCCTGAAAGAGGAGGCCTTTCAGTATGGTCGCGATATTTGGGCTGACTTTGTGTTTTTCCTGGACGCCGATGTCTTGCTTACATCAAAAGACTCACTAAATGTCCTCACCCGTCTCCAATTGCCAATAGTTGCTCCCATGCTGATCTCGGAAAGCTTGTACTCCAATTTCTGGTGCGGCATGACAGATGATTATTACTACAGGCGCACGGATGAGTACAAGGAAATCTACCACGCAAGGAAGATAGGAAGTTTCCCTGTGCCCATGGTCCACACTGCGGTTTTGGTGAACATGAACCATAAAGCCGTCAGAAATCTCACTTTCGATAGGAACAAGCTGGTGGAAATGCAGAAGAGCAGGCAGCAGGAGCCGCTCTATGACGGACCAGCGGATGATATTATAGTCTTTGCCATTTCGGCCAACAGTTCGGGCATTCCCCTGCACATCTGCAATGATATTACCTTTGGCTATATACTCCAACCCCTCGAACCAGGTGATACCTTGGAGCAAGATCTTCAGCAGCTGGTGAATCTCAAAGGCATCATGGTTAACGATCTGGGTGCAGTGCCCCCTTTACTGGACTATTACAAACATTTAGAAAGGAAACCTGTGAAAAACAAACTCTCCTTGGATCATATATTTATGATAAATCTGAAAAGGCGCCCTGAAAGGCGTGCAAAAATGGAGGAACTCTTCGTGGAGCTGGGAATAGAGGCGGAATACTTTGAGGCTGTTGATGGCAAAGAACTAACTACGGAGCGGCTTCAGGAGATGGGCGTTCGTTTCCTGCCTGGCTACGAGGATCCCTATCACCATCGGGCCATGACAATGGGCGAGATTGGCTGCTTTCTAAGCCATTACAGAATCTGGGTGACGATGGTTCGCAAGGAGCTGAAGGAGGTACTCATTCTGGAGGACGATATACGCTTCGAGCCCTATTTCCGGCAAAATGCGGTCAGGGTTCTTAATCAGGCTAGAAGCGTTGTGGAATACGACCTCATTTACTTTGGTCGCAAGCGTTTAAAGGAGGAAAGTGAGCCGGGAGTAACAAACGCAGATAACCTGGTGCATGCCGGCTACTCCTACTGGACATTGGGCTATGTTCTATCCCTACAGGGAGCCTTGAAGCTGCTGGCAGCCAAGCCGCTGGAGAAACTAATACCTGTGGATGAGTTTCTGCCATTGATGTTCAATCGTCATCCCAACAAAACCTGGAGCGAAGCCTTTCCTAAAAGGAATCTCGTCGCTTTAAGCGCCTCACCGCTTCTGCTTTATCCCATTTACTATACAGGAGAATCTGGCTACGTTTCCGACACCGAGGACTCGAAGCAAATTAATGTGGACACAAATGAAGAGGGAGAAGCTCGGCTAAAAAGCGATAGGGAGCAGGTTTTCGGCCAGGGGGTGGAAAGCACTCTCGATCAGCAACTTAAGCTTGGCGAGAGTTTGTCCAAAAGCCACCAGGAACTATAAATACCGCCGATTCCAAAAAAAAAAAACATGCCAAATTTTATCTAGACTAATCTTGCCAACTGCCAAATGTGCCTTTAACCCAAATCCACCAAACTATAAACTATCAACAACGAATGTTAAAGTAGAATTAAGTTTTGTTTATCAGGCTGAATATTTTGTGCAATTTTTTTTAACTCACTAGTTATGTTTAACGTGTTTATAAATGTAATCTTCCATATTAGAAAAATTGATTTCTATACTTTGTTTTAAATGTTATAAAAATACAAAATAATGACCAACAAGCTAAAATTGGTTCAAAAAGCAATATATCAGCTTAAGGTAAAATACATCCTAAAACAGTTGCACAAATTATTGGCCAAATCTAAACTTTAGATTAACATTTCAACAGCATGCCATTGACCTAGCCATTAAGTAGGTTTTAAGAACGGATATAAACTCTCACTTTATTTCATTCACAAGTGATTTGAATAACTTGAAACACTTAAGATTTAATTTCCCCATTTAACCATTTATTGTCGTTGATTTACTGACCCATCGCTCCCCGCATAAACAAGTTCTTGATGGGCGGCATATTCTGCGTTAGCTGAAGTCCCAGACTCCTGAGCAAAACCACTGGACTGAACTGCGTGGAGTAGAGGGTGTGCAGTCCATGGACGCCCAGCATGATGGGCACATTCTTGGCCAGGCATTTACGCTCGTACTTGATGAGGTGCTGCTTGTCGCCCAGTCTAAATCCTGCATATGCACCAGCTGCCAGGGACTCCACCAGATACCTCACATCGCTGAAACCCAGATTGACGCCCTGTCCGGCGAGAGGATGCACTCGATGGGCGGCATCGCCAACAAGCGCAGCTCCATTACATACGTACGATGAGGCGTGCAGGAAGCCCAGCGGAAAGGTGGCACGAGACTTGTCCTTAACGCCACAAACTCTGGGAGGATACTGCACTTGATGCTGGCTGGCATTGTGGCCAAAGAGAGAGTTCAGAGCCTGTACAGCCTTGTCCGCTAGCTCCACGCGAGGATACTGCCTGCAAAAGGCTTCATTGAGGGCATCCACAAACTCAGCCGGCGGAAGGGCTTGCAACTTCTTGGCCTGCTCATTGGTGGTGCTCCAGACCAGGGAACTCAATCTATCCGTTAGCGGCAGCAAAGCCACTGGTCCATTGGGGAGGAAGCGCTGCCAGGCCACAGAGTTATCACAAGCATCTTCGCCCAGCTCCAACGTGGCCACCAGACCCATCCTGTCGTAGTTCAGCGAAAACACATCCACGTTCATCTCCTTTCTGACAACAGAGTTGGCGCCATCGGCTCCAATGAGTAGATCGCAGGAAAAGGAGCGACCATCCTGCAGCTGCAGCTCGGAGAGATTGGAGTTTGAGTCCCTAGGCAAGCGGACGCATTCGACTCTGGCCTTGTTCAGTATCTCCACATTAGGAGCTTCCTTGACCCGCGCATAAACGGCATTTAGGATCAGATCGTTTTCGATGATGCAGGCCACATCGCTGGCGAAGTTATCGTGCTGGAACTGGATCAGTGCATCCGTGTTGGACTCCCACACCTGCATCTGCTTGACGGGCTTGTAGCGGGCGGATTCGATGTGTGACCAAGCATCAATGGACTTGAACAGCTCAATGGAGTTCTGATTGATGGCGGATACTCGATTTTGGTAAGGGCCGGAGGGATCAAATCCTCGGAATTCCGGAGCTCCCTCCAGCAACAACACCCTCTTGTCCGCCAACGTGGTATTCTTGGCCAGAGCGGCGGCCAATGTGGTACCCACCAGTCCTCCGCCGCCAATGATTATATCAAAGTGCTCGGTGGCCGGCGAATTGGTTGATTCACACCTCGCATTTGCAGTCATGTCAGTGGAGGATTTGCTGGCCAGCAGGCGGGCGGACAGAAGGCGCGCCTGTCCCACCGAAGCCACCGCTCCTTGGATCCGCAGTACGCCCAACATCTTCTGGAATTTCTAAACTTAATTTCTGTTTTCACGATTATTTCATTATTTTGCCTGCCTTGCTAGAGGTGCAACAAAACTCGATTATATTATCGATAAGTTCATTCTATCTTTTTTCATGTTGGCAATACTGATATTTAACTTTTTTATCGACTTTGTAACGTATTTTTAAACTTTGCTAACCCTTCAGGTGCCCCCGCCTTGCATGCGAAATGTTTTGAGCTTTTTGGCGAAATTGCCAACGAGCATAATGGAGATGTCTACGAAACTCTTCACTTGATCATGCGACAGACCTTTCCCATGCACGTTTACACGGATAGTCCCCACAGTATTGGAGCAGGACGTCGAGGAGGGGCAATGCAGAGCGGGGAGCACATATCGGATTGGTTTATCCAACTTATAGACAAGTATCCTGACATTCTAATCCGTATCCTGCATTTCTACATTGAGTGTGTAGTTTCCAATCCCATTAAAGCGGTGAGTATATAGAAAATCTCCTATATTTCTAAACCTAATTTCTATTTTATTTCAGTGGAAGAGCAATGATGAAAAGGTGGCCATAAGCTATGCAGCCAAGTACGACAGGATTCTGTTCTCCAAGTGCAATAAATCCTGCGCAGACTTCGTGCTGGAGGCTGTGAAAGCAGACGATGCGGTGGGTATTCAAACTCGAGCCTTGGACCTGATCGAGAAGATCCTCATGCAGCAAAGCGAGGTGGAGTGGAGCATTTTCCGGTACGATGTGTCCAAGGTGCCAAGGGAAGTTCCTCTCCTGAGGGAGGTGATGCGGTGTCTCAAAGATCGCACATTTACTGTTCGCCGAAAGGCTTGTCAAGTGCTCATCCTGGCCCTAAAACAAGGATCCCCCATGACCACAAAAATTCTGGACGAGAGCATTCGCTTCGTTCAGTTCGAGGATGCAGATGTGGAGGCACTAGCTGAGCCTTCGGTGGAGCTAAACGAGCTGCGTTTCGAGAAGCCAGGGATTGTCCAGTACGCCTTTAGTTTTGAGGGTCATGAGGAACTAGAGGAGGAGGTCAAAAATGTTCCTCAGACCGTGTACCAGCGTTTTCTGGCTGCGGATAATGGCTTAGCTCGAACTGCTGGCATTGCATTACTCGAAAGATTGGTGCTCGTCAACCCCCTAATCATCTATAATACAAATTTCGTGAGGGAAACCTCATTGTTGGCTGTGGATCGTCTGGCTTCGGTGAGGAAATCAGCACTGGATACCATGGAAACCCTGCTCGAGGTCTACTCCAATTGCTTTGCCTTGATTTGTGTGTACTGCCGTATTTGGGCTTGCTTGATGAGCGATGAGGATGTGGCCCTGCAAAAACTGGCTATTATGGTGAGTGGTCAGTTAAAGAACTATAAATATTTAATTGATTTATCTTTGATCCTTCAGAGTTTCGATCGAATGGTTTTGAAAAACATTCAACCGCTGGAGTATTCTAATGAAGCCAAACATTTTATGCCCTGGCGAATTATTAGCACCCTGCTAATGACACAACCTAGAGCCTATCTTCAAGAAAGATTCGCTGTGTTACTGGAAAGGGAGTCCATCGTAACGTAGGTTACAATTTTCTTTAATCCTGAAACATATTTTATATTGCCTTATAATGTATTTCAGACCCAGGCTGGTAAACATTATAATATCGCATTTATCCACATCCATGGCCACCGATGCCTGGGGACTGCTGTTGTTCCTGTCCAGCCGCATCACCAACAATATGGACGCATTGATTGGTATCTTCAATGGTCTCTCCTCCTACAACATGAAGTCCAATCAATTTCTGGCCCTTCAGCTAATCATTGGCTGTTTGAGGAACTTTTCCAAGCCAGCCCTGAATCAGTTATTTCAGAGGCTTCTGAATGCCCTGCGCACGGGTAGCATTTGGCTGGGCATCATATCGAGTGCAGTCAATTTGCTCAACCAGATCCATCACCTGTCTGTTAGCCGGGCTCCTGCAATGGACTCCGAGGCTCCAGATTGGCAGCTTAGTTTGCTCGAAGATCTCACCGAGGGAATCCTGGCCAGCGCACAAAATTTCCAGGATGAATACACCCGCCTGCAGTGCCTGTTGGGTGCCTATACGGAGATAATTGTGATGCTGCCGCAGGAGGTGGACAACCGGATCGTGAGCATTGTATTTAAATACTTGCAGGAGTGCACCAAGCTCAGTGAATCGCAATTCGATTCGGACAACGAACGCATGACCAACTGGATGATTGTGATAGCGGGTCGTTTGTGCCTCAGGGAGAATCACTTGGCCAATAGCGTGTCCAAGCTTTACAGAACTATACTAAGTAAAAATGACCGACCGCAGATCATCAACACCACCCTAATAGCCCTGAACGATTTGGGCAAGAAGCACCCTTCGATTCTTGAGAGTAACTTCCAGGTGATTTTGTCGAAACTGCATTCCAAATTCGCCATGACCAGAGTGCGCACCTTTCGGTGTGTAAAGGATGTGATTCTCTCCGGGAACATCAAGCTAAAGGGTCCCATACTTATATCTATGCTGGCGGGTCTGGTGGACGAAAGTGCCGAGGTGGCCAGGGAGGCGGATGCCTTTTTCATTCGCTACAAGAGATTGTACAACAAAATGCTGTTTGATCATTGTCTCAAAGAGTGTCCCTTCGACTTGAATGGCCAGGCTTCTTTGAGAGGAGTGCGGACGGATTCCAACTACAAGTCCCCACTAAAGGGTCCGGGAATGGCAAGGAATCGTAGGTTGCTGTACAACCATATTATGGCCTCGGTGGATGAGAACACACTGTTGCTTTACTTTGGCCAACTAAAGCTGCTAGCAGGTGAGTACAGTTTTTAATACCTACAAAAAGCACTTTTTAAACAACACTCAAATATTTATATTCTAGAAAAAACCCGAGACAATGCTTTTGTCAGCAATCCTGGCGCCTTGATCGTGGTTCAGGATATGCTCTTTATCATGCGTCGCATTTGTTTTCGCACCAAGGGAAAGGGAAAAGAGATGAGCTCTCGCGGCGAAGGGGATAATAACGATGATGGCGAGGAAGAGCCCGTGGAGGCACCACCTCCGCCACCCAAACCAGCAGCTGGAGAAGCACCAGCCAGGGGTAGAGGACGAAAGGCAGAGTTCTCCGAGGAGCCAGTAAGTTTATTTTAACCTGTTGATCATTAAATTACCTACTAATTATATATTTTCATCTTAAGCTCAAGCAATTGGAACGTTGCCTTCGCTATGTGGAAGAAACACATCGCAATCTTAAGTCTGTGATGAGTTCAGAGCTCAAGCACACTTTTGAAAACTTTTGCCGAGCTCTGGCGATGAGATTCCCCAACTACATTGAGTTTGCTCAGCCCGCACAGTTCTGGCAGAAGTATCGCTTCCCAAAAACCGCCAAGGGAAGCAGAAAGAAGCGACGACGCATGGACGATGATGCAAAAGATGATTCCGAAGACGATACGCAATCGGAGAGCGACAGTGACAATGAGATGCCGCTGGAGAGGCACAAATCCACGCCAGCCGGCTCCCGTTTGGCCCAAAGGAAAACAAGCTGCGATATGCTAGTTACGGAGCTTATATTCCAGCCACCGGATTGGTAGCTCTCGCCAAAGTTTTGGTTTGTGCCGGAGGATAAAGGTTGATATTTCTCAATCTTTTAAAATGGAAAACCTGTTTATTTTGTTATTCATTTTATTTAGCTGAAAAAATTGTATATTTTGTACTTAAAATCGAATATTATATGTTTATGCACTATAAACCAAATATATGTAAGGTAAAAATTTATACATTTGTAATATAGGAGGATTCAACAAATTAAATTGTATAATATTTAAATAGCTGGTACATACATTTAAAGTTTAAGGAATTATACAAAGAATTGTGAAAATCAGAATTTATTTTATATACACGCCTACTTCCCTAGAATAATTAAGAAATAATATTTGAAGTTTTTTATAATCAAATAATAAATTCAAGACCCATCATAAAATTAAAAAATGCACATTACTTTTTTATGGAAATATGTTTATACAACTAAACATTTAATAAAAATCTTTATTGTATTCGCAGATTTTTTCCAAGATGTCCTTGTAGCCGCGTATGAATTCCGCGAGAACCAACTGACCCACTTGGAGTTCGTTCAGTCCCAACTGCTCGGCTTCAGTGGCCTGGATGAGAATACATTCCAGCAGAGAAGCGTTGACCGGCTGGACGAAGAGGTTACGCTCCCTGCGGTCATCCTTCCTCTCCGGAATGACTGGAGCCACCGGCAGTGGCTCCACTGCCGGCTTTATTATCTTGACTGGAGCAGAGCCCATAGCTATGGGACGAGGTACGGCTATGTTAATGGGAGGAGCCGCCAATGGTTGTTGGCCTGCTACAAAGCCAAGGGGTGTGGGTGTGGCCAGGGGTTTTCCGGGCAACCCTAATCCCGATCCGCCTGCCTGGAGCACCTTCATCTGGACATTAATGCCCTCCTTGGCGGCCGCAGCTGCTGCTTTGGCACTCATAGCAGCCGCTTTTTGCCTTTTCACGGCACTGGCATTCTTGGCACCAGAGTTGGGGTCCACGACCTTGCGAACCTCCGTGTTCCTGCAACCTGATTAAGTGTTTAAGTGATTAAAAGCAATATTCTCAAATTATTTGGTAGTCAAAGAGCTCACCAACGCATCGACAAAATTTTGTGCAAATCGCCATGGACTGGTAGCAATCGCAGTAGTTTTTAATGCATTGCGACCTTTTGCAGCAGCATCCTTTCACACCGACTTGTCCTTGGCCTTTGGTCCTCTTCCCTTCGGGCTTATCCATACTTTTCCGTTTCGGAGATGACATGATTATTGCGTAAATCTTTTCCAGGAAAAGGAAAAATTATTGCTTTACTTATGACAGCTTGTCAAAACACTTTCATTCAAGTGTTGTAAGTGATTACAACACTGTTTATTCCCAAAATAAAACACTTGTCTTTGGCACTAAACTATTAAAGCTTAGATAAAGTATTCATATATTGTACTGGTAATAAAGTTAAAATTTTTTAAGTACCAATCGTTTAACAAGTGTTTAGTTTATATCCGTTATAACATAGATAATTTTCTTTGGTGTCTACATAATATGGCATGGCATTAAGTTATGATATTGTTCTTCTCTATAGTCTACAATAATTGAAAGCTAGTATAGATTTAATAAAAAAGTATGTCTGGCTCTAGAATTACTTTTAATTGATATCAATTTTAATTGCTTTCTTTTGCGTTTGATTCACATATTGTCGAGAGTTTTGGCAAGAAAACTAACTAGTATTCCATAGCTGTGTTTGCAATTGTCCTTATGATTGGCTTTCAGTATAAATATTAGGTAATCATCCACAACCGATTGACAGAATGTAGTGAAATTAATTTCTTGCGCAAAATACTCGACAGTTAATTGTCATTCCCTTGATGTTTCGAATTAATCTCAGTTATTAAAAATATCACTATCAAAACGATATATATGCAGTGTATATATGTGTAGCTGAAGACTCGTTAACATTTGGAAAGTAATTGTGTGGCCTGCAATCGTTGCTATTGCTTCTAAAGTAACTAGGATTATCTCCGTTTCGGAAGTTGCTGGTGCGCCTAGCAAATAGTCCCATTCAAGAGCTCGTAGCAATTTTGGGGCGATGCCGGAGAAGCTGCAGCCGCCGCCTCCTGGCGCGTCTTCAGAAAGTTGCCCACCCAGTGGGCAGTGAGATCCAGATATTTGGTTCTTGAGCCAGGATTGTAGTCCAGGAATCCGGCACGAGGCATCACCTCCTCAATTTGACTGCCATCAGGCCAGTTGTTATAGCTGGCTATGTTGATGAAGCCCACATGGTTAAGAATGGCTGTTCGCCAGGCAACTCCATAGTACTGCAAAGGTAGATCATCATTAGATACATTTATCTTTGGGACTTTTTAAGGATTTCTACCCACCCTTCCGTTGCTGCGATGCCTTTGAATATCCCCATGACGTGGGAACTTGTTCCTCTCTGCAAAGCCCGGACCCACAGTGGGCACAAACAGCATTTTATAGGATAATGCAAATGATTTCAGATACGACCAGTTTTTCCAGGTGCTGGCAAAGACAGCTCCATTACTGGGCAGCTTACTATAGAAACCATCGAAACAAAGTCGTCGCAGAACATCCGCATGGCTTTTGAGCCTGAAAGCAAGATAAAGTTAATAATTATTTTAGATACTGCAAGTTCTAAGAACAGCTCACCTTATGTGTCCTATAAAGAGCGCATCCAGTACCCTTCTCAATCCATCCGGTTCCACCAGCGAAGGCGTTCGACAGAGCAGCCTGCCCAGGCTATCACTCAACTTGTAGGCATTGCTCACGTAGAGCACTGGCATGGAAACACCTCTCGACTGACTCCAGACCTTGTAGAATCCAGGAAGACTGGAGTATATGGCAATCTCCTGGAGCTGCTGCCGCACATACTCCACACTCTGATTCCCGGCCACACTGAGTTCGAAGGTAACGCTTAGATTGTGCTGAGGAGCCAGATCCAGGATCTGATGAAGTAGAGCCGCCTCCGCCGGCTTGCCACCGGTGAAGCTCAGGATGAGCACTCCAATGCCACAGCTCCGAATGTTCTCAAAGTGCTGGGAGAGCAACGAAGTACTGGGTTTGTACAGACCCAACGCCGGATAGAAGGCTGTGTTGAGAATCCTTACTGGTCGCGGAGTTGTTAGTGGAATGTCGTTTGGGTGCTCCGCTGGCGGCGGAGGTGGCTTCTTGGACTTGTACCATGGCACTGGGGCTGTATAGAAAATATGCACTGCTGTGATCACCACATCCAAAGTGGTTCTTGACTGAAAGTATGGGTAAAATTATTCAAAACATGAACTAGGAAAATAAAATTCGTATTTTAAAAATTATATATTTGAAATTAACTATATTCAAGACAACATATATATTTATACATGTCGTAATTAATAAACTCTATTCATTTCAAAAATTTAACTACTTCTGAAATATCTATGCCGTGATAGCAAAATCAATTGATTTAAAGTCTAAAAAAGTTACTGGGTAAAATTCGTTATATTTCAGATTTTTGATAAGGATATTTAAACTTTATTTATTTAAACTATATTTATTATTAGTTGGTATATTTAATATTTAAAAATGGCTTAAATCACTGTGTGCATATTACCGCTTGCTCCGCATCGTGGTCCCGCTGCTGCTGCTGCTTCATCAGATCTATTTTGCTCTGGATGATGCGCTCCTTGATCTTCTGCTCGTCGTACTTCTCGGGAACAATCACTCCGTTCTCCCGCTGTGGCTGGAGCAGGGCTACAGCCGCTGCCAGTGGCTTCTCCGGCAATTGAGGCTGCTCCCCGGGCTTGTAGGCTCGGGCAATGAACCTCTCGTCCAGCAGCAATTCGATGGCCGCATTGCGTCCACTGGAGCCCAGCACTATGATGGTGATGACCAGTAGACCGACGATGGCCAGCAGGAGAAGGATCTTCACCTTACGCCGCGTTTTCACGTACTTTTTCAGCAGCATTTTTGCACGCGTGCATTTTCTCACATTGTTTGGTCGTTGGCTTTGTTTTTCACCTCCTGTTTTTCCGACCTCCTTGGGCAACCCCTACGACCCCTTTCCCCTTCCTGTCGCAATGCAGCTGCCGGAAGCTCCGAGCCATTGCGCATGTCCTGAAACGGACACACTAAACTATCTATAAGTGTTCCGGAATTCAAATTCACCACAAAAACACATCAAGCTTCTTGAATTCCCCAGCTTTAGGGACTTTTGTTTATTTTAAATTTACATACTATTAATCGTAGTTATTTGCATTGCCTTTTTTTAAAAGTTCCAAAAGGAAACCAACTAAACCATTTACTCTATTAAAATTTATCATTTCGCATAAATAGAAATTTAAATGTAAGGCAATTGGGAATTTAAATTGAGAACAAATCATTATCCTTTCATTTTCAATCCCAAAATAAATGCCTTACAGTTTTTCCAGTTTTGTACGTCAACACATTGTCTGAATCATTTTTATTTAGTTATAATGTAGAGTTTTATAAAAGGTTTTAGTTTGTATCTATTCGAAGTGCATTTTAGTCTTACGCAGTAATATTCTGTTCTGATTATCATGCACTTTCGAGCTCTAGCGTCCCTCAACTGGAAAAGAAAACCAATTAGTATTGAGTTGGATAGGAGAAGTGTTTTGTAACTCACTATATGTGGACAGATCAATCTCCTCCGGCAGCTCGCTGATGTTCACATCGAAACGATCCTGTACTTCGTTAAGTATCTTGGCATCGTTCTCGTCCGAAACAAAGGTAATGGCCAATCCCTTGGTACCGAAGCGACCAGCACGGGCCACGCGATGCAAGTAGGTGTCGGAATCCTCGGGCATATCGTAGTTGAACACAATGTTCACCCGCTCAATGTCCATGCCACGACCAAAGAGGTTGGTGGCCACCAAAATGCGCTTCTGGAAATCCTTAAACTGCTGGTAGCGGTTCAAACGCTCCTCCTGGGTCATGCCACGATGGATGCCGATAGCGGGGAAGTTTTGTTCCGTCAGCAGCTGGGACAGAGCTACGCAACGTTGTACGGATTTCACAAAGATTACCACCTGAAAAATGAGTCAGTTTTAGTTAAACAGTTTTTAAGAATAAAATAATAGTTAAGCCTAAGGTAAGTTACCTGATTGAACTCGAGCACATCGAGCAGTTCGAACAGCTTCTTGTTCTTCTCGTTCTCCTTCAGGTTGACGTAGTGCTGCTGCAGTCCGTGCAGCGTCAGCTTGGCCTCATCGTCGACGTAGACCTCCATAGGCTAGATTTTGGAAAAAGAACGTGGCGCATTTTAAAGGAAACAATTAAAAGGGGTAAACGGAAATCGTACTAAGACTAGGCTCGCCTCGGAACATACAACAATATGCTTAGAATTTTCTACATACGGCCACGCTACCACCACATCTCATCAACTAGACTCTGAACTGCTCCCGAGGATCGACAATCGCTCTGAGAAGTGTGCGGATTACAGATGAGCGGCATATCGCATCGCATTCGCTTTGGATTCACCTTGTCTCATCGGCCAGTCGGCGGGATTTGCTGTTTTACGTAGTTTTATTGGGGTTTTTCATTTTCCTATCGTTGGTTTGTTAAATCAGTGAGATTTTAATTGATTGGTTCAGCGGTTACTGATTGTTTATACTTCCGTTACGGTTGCTTTTCACACGTTTAACCATTTAGAAAATGGTGTCTGGCAGTTATCAACTAATTTGTACGATTCGAGTTATGCTCACAGAGCGCTGGACGTTTGGCTTTACGCGTTTAACCATTTGCAAGATGGTGTTTGGCTTATATGGGGGATCGAGATCGAGAAATCGATATCGGGTGGCGTTAACAAAATAATAACTAATTGTCGTGATAGCGGTGGATGCGAGGTGGAGAAGTACGAGCATTTTGGTTATGAACACGTTGATATTTACATCTTGCATGAACTTTTTGCAAACGGGACGAATGTCCTTGCTCAATGTGGCAGAGAACATCATCACTTGTTTGCCGTGCGGCGTGCTACGGAAAATCTCTTGAACGTCACGACGCATATCTGAAAGACGGATTTCATTATTAGTAAGGATTCATTGGTTTTTGTGACATATGGCTAGCTTACCCAGCTGCTCCAGCATCTTGTCGCACTCGTCTAGAACAAAGTGTTTTAAATGCTTCAGGTTGAGTTTCTTGTTGCGAATCAAGGCCAGAATTCGGCCAGGGGTGCCCACCACAATGTGCGGGGTTCCGCTCTTGAGGGTCTCCTCGTCCTTCTGAATAGCCAGTCCACCAAAGAACACGGCCACCTAGAAAAAACACAATTTATTAGATCAGGTCTTAAGATACTTCTTAACAGTATCCTGTGTAATGATGAATAAACTAGAAATTTGATTTCTATAATTGACCTACATATCGGCGACCAATTACTTGCAACATCAGATGTAATTCTTAATAGTGATTTAAGTGACTAATAAGTACATCTGTTCTTTTGATAACATTTTTTCTAAGTTATTTTGATTAGATCCAAATAGTAATCTTTGGATACTTTACATCTAGCTTAAAACTTAGACTACAGATAGGAAACGCACCTTGACTGTGGGCATGTACTTCGAGAAGCGCTCATACTCCTTGCTGATCTGGAAGGCCAGCTCTCGGGTGTGGCACATGACCAGGACGTGGCAGGTGTTGTTGTCCGATGGCTCCAGCTGCTGGAGCGTGGCCAGAACGAAGACGGCAGTCTTGCCCATACCGGACTTGGCCTGGCAGAGGATGTCCATGCCAAGAACGGCCTGCGGAATGCACTCGTGCTGGACTGTAAGGCAGGTAGGGATAGTTAGAGACTGTACCTTTGATGCAGGGTGGCGGGTACTGGTACTCACCCTCCGAGGGATGCTCGAAGCCGCAGTCCACGATGGCCCTAAGGATCTCCGGTTTCAGTAGGAAATCGCGGAAACCGGAGCTGTGAATGGACACGTAGGTGCCCTTGACATCCTTTTTGGGCGCCTCCTGGTTCTCAACCGCAGTGGTCTCGGTCTGCTCCTCATCCTCGTAGTCCAAAAGATCGTCATTATCGGCCATTTTTGCGGATTGTTTTCTTTTTATCTAGACCTTGGCTATAAGGACGAATCTGAGGGCTGTGGAGAAAAACGCGTGGGATTTTGTAAGTTACATGTGTTTGTTAATGAAAATGCCGCTTTTTTTTTGCGGAACCCGGCCGGCGTACCCTCCGCCATCTTGTTTTTTCACCGCACCGCATTACATGTATTTCAAAATATAACGAAATACCCATTGCAAGCGTTCGTTCTTTCAATTGCAGTGGAATTTCCCAAGTTAAACCTACCTTTTGTGCACGTTTTTTCACTTTAAAATAAAACTATTTAAGCGAAATTTACTATTAAAAAACTTTAACGTGACGCAGAGCAGAGAAAAAACAGAGCAGTGTGACCGAAGAGTTGGGAGAATAACGACTTATTATCGATAATTGCCGGGCTAGCCATGGAAAACAGATAAAAATAGCCAGAAAATGTTGATGGTAGCTAAAAAGAACGAGAGTAGTTAAACGATCTAAAGTAAAATAATAATAATTATGGTGACTAAAATAAATAGTTGATTTCTAAATTTACAAATTTGTTTAAAAACTTAGAACTTGGTAACAAAATCTTTATTTAGTTACAAATCTTCGGTCAATCTGGTCACACCATCTAGGCATGAAAGTTATCGATTTATACTACCCAAGGGCCATCTCTAAAATCATCGCAACAATCTCGATTCGATTACAAGTTTCAGCGACGCCGCGTTTTGTAGCAGAAAAATTATTTAATTTTCATATTTGTGCTTCTTGCGTTCGTTACAAATCACCAGGTGAGTTGCGTAGCTGCCCATAAACAATAAGAGATTGTGGAAAACAAGGCGAATTGACCAACAAAACGCTGACGAAAAGTGGCGGTGGAGTTTGCACGAAATCGAATCAACCCCCCTGCCTGCAGCTGTGTGAAAATGCCGCAAATATTGAATTAAAACCGCCATATTGTGCAACTTCCGCGAGCTTATCAAATCGGTTAAAGTGAGTCGCCCGGATTAGTAAAGCGTTGCGATTGATTAAATTCGTATTAGCCCCGCCTTTTGGCCCCACGCCCATAAACAAACGCCGACAAACTCACTTTTTTTTCTCCTCGTCCGCTTTAGTACAGTCGCTTGAGTGAAAAGTGGCGTACGTGTGTGTGTTTGTGAGTGGCAGCGCGAGAGAGAGATAGAGAGAATCGCGTGAGAAACTCGTTTAGCTTCTGTTTTTGAGCGTTTTGTGCGTTTCCCCTCTTTCGTTTTCGTTTTCTGTTTGGAATTTTATCAGGGCGCAAAAATAACATAACCCACACAGAAAGAAAAAATAAATAACAAAATATCAATGTTGTGTTTTTAAATAAATAAAAGTAGGCTAAAGCAATAAAGTCATCTAAGAAGAAGTAAATATTTGTCATAACAGGCAGTTTGTTTAAACCAAAAAAGAGGAGCAAAAAAAATATTTAATTCAAAGAGCAATTATTTTACTTGAATTCCTGGTTTTGCTTATTTTAAAATATATTAAAAATGTAAGAATCTATTTAATATAATTTCTTTCTGTGCTATCTTAAGTGTGTCATAGCCACCAAAATCTCACGTGTTTGTTTTGTACATTTATCCGTTTCGTAGCGTGAACATGTCGAGCAAATCCCGACGTGCTGGCACCGCCACGCCGCAGCCCGGCAGCACCTCCACCCCGCGTGCCCCGTCGGCGGGACCCCAGCCGCCGACCAGCCACTCGCAGACGGCCTCCAGCCCCCTGAGCCCCACCCGCCACTCCCGCGTGGCCGAGAAGGTGGAGCTGCAGAACTTGAACGACCGCCTGGCCACCTACATCGACCGGGTGCGCAACTTGGAGACGGAGAACTCCCGCCTGAGCATCGAGGTGCAGACCACCAGGGACACGGTCACCCGCGAGACCACCAACATAAAGAATATTTTCGAGGCTGAGCTGCTGGAGACGCGCCGTCTTCTGGATGAAACGGCACGGGATCGCGCCAAAGGCGAGATCGACATCAAGCGTCTTTGGGAGGAGACCGAGGAGCTGAAGTGCCGGCTGGACAAGAAAACTAAGGAGTGTGGCACCGCTGAGGGTGAGTGTTCCGCCCATTGCGGGCTGAAAAACCAGTTACAGATCATATTAATATCATACCATATCATTAAAACAAAGTAAGACCTATAAATTTCATTTTAAACTAATCTTAAATATTATATCTATACTAAAAACAAAATGAAAACACATTAACATTTAATAATAACAATTTAAAATTATTCTTAAATATGATATCATTATTTTTTATTCATAACATAAAAAAATAACAAGTTTTAAAGGCTTAGTACATTTTGTTATTTCCAAACTGGTATTTCAAACCATTTCTGATGAATATCCACCCCAGTGATCTTCGGTGGCAGTGATCAAATCCACCCTTTTTTGCCTCCAATTTAAACAGTAACCCATATTGATTGATTGATTTTTCCACCCTGCAGGCAATGCCCGTATGTTCGAGTCGCGTGCCAACGAGCTGGGAAATAAATTCAACCAGGCCAATGCTGACCGCAAGAAGGTTACCGACGAGCTGAACGAAGCGGTCAAGGAATTGGATCGCCTACGAAAGCAGTTAGACGAGACACGTAAGAACCTGGAGCAGGAGACACTATCGCGCGTTGACCTGGAGAACACCATCCAGAGTCTGCGCGAGGAACTCTCGTTCAAGGATCAAATTCACTCGCAGGAGATCAACGAGTCGCGCCGCATCCGCCAAACGGAGTACAGCGAGATCGACGGACGCCTTAGCTCCGAGTACGATGCTAAGCTCAAGCAGTCGCTACAGGAGTTGCGTGCCCAGTACGAGGAGCAGATGCGCATTAATCGCGACGACATCGAGTCGCTGTACGAGGACAAGATCCGTCGCCTGCAAGAGGCCGCTGCACGCACATCCAATTCGACGCACAAGTCCATCGAAGAGTTGCGCTCTACTCGCGTCCGTATCGACGGTCTAAATGCCAAGATCAATGATCTGGAGCAGACCAATGCCATTCTTAATGTACGCATACGCGAGCTGGAGCAGCAGCTGGACAACGATCGCGAGCGCCACGGCCAGGAGGTGGCCCATCTCGAGAAGGAGCTTATCAGACTGCGCGAAGAGATGACGCAGCAACTGCAGGAGTACCAGGACCTGATGGACATCAAGGTAGATTCAAACCCTTTCTTATTCCTTGGTTCTATTTGTACTGATATCTATTTTCTTTAAAGGTCTCCCTGGATTTGGAAATCGCTGCCTACGACAAGCTGCTGGTCGGCGAGGAGGCGCGCCTGAACATCGCCCCAGCCTCCAACACTGCCACCGTGCAGTCTTTCAGCCAGTCGCTGCGTACCTCCACCCGTGCCACGCCCTCACGTCGCACGCCCTCCGGCGCCATGAAGCGCAAGCGCGCCGTTATCGAGGAGTCTGAAGATCGCAGCTTGTCCGACTACTATGTGTCGGCCAGTGCCAAGGGCAACGTGGAGATCAAGGAGATCGATCCCGAGGGCAAGTTTGTTAAGCTGTACAACAAGGGCAGCGACGAGGTATCAATCGGTGGCTGGCAGCTGCAGCGTCTGCTCATCGAGGGCGGTCTATCGACCACATACAAGTTCCACCGCTCTGTGAAAATCGAGCCGAATGGCTGGGTGACCGTTTGGTCGGCGGACACTAAGGCCTCGCACGAGCCGCCGTCAAGTCTGGTGATGAAGTCGCAGAAGTGGATCGCCTCCGACAACACCAGGACGATTCTTATAAACGCCGAGGGCGAGGCTGTGGCCAATATGGATCGCGTCAAGCGCACCGTATCCCAACACACTTCCTCCTCCCGTCTGAGTCGCCGGCGCAGCGTGAGCGCCGTTGATGGCAACGAGCAGCTGTACCATCAGCAGGGCGATCCCCAGCAGACCGGCGAAAAGTGCGCCATTATGTAATATCACACACAAAAACACAAATTTTTTTCTGAACCATACAAATTAACAACAAGCGGAAAGCATAACAAGAACCCACAAAAACGCAGAGGTACAGAAAATTAATAATCAGATAAGTTATTTTTGTTGGCCACAAGGCCAGTAATTTAATCAAAAATCATTTGTGTAGATTTACTTAAGCAGTTTTCAGATAATTTACGTTTCGTTTATCTTCAAATTCTTCTTTCACTTTGTATGAAACTATAGTTTATTGTTCCACTGACAACGTAATTTTCACGTTTTATGTTTTCACGTAAACCAACTATTGTAAACTTTATTTGGCATAAAATGGAGTCTTGAATTTCATCTATGCCACATAGAATTTACATAGCACTTTCACCTTTTGTATTTGTGACGCCAAGAACTTCGAAAATATTGCAAGGAAACAATATTTTCGATGTACTTGCGCACCCTCTCTCTATGAGCAAATAGTTCTTAAGCAATATCCAAGATTAACTAACCATAAACTACAAAAACAACGAGCAAATGAAAGGGAATATAAAAATACAGGTCAAGAGAACTAACTAAAAGATGCTCCTGACAACAGACATATTTATTTAAGTATTTTTTGTACAATCAGCATAAAATACAATATACATTATACATAGAAACATGCCTACGGAAATGACAAGTAGCCAGCAATATATCTTCCCCCAAAAAAAAAAAACCGCTTTCTCCCAAAACAAACCGGTTCTTGAGCTTCCTGCAAAAATTTCACCGGACAAGCAACAATAACAACAGCAACTACAGCGAGAAGAAAAATGTACAACAATTATAAAAAGAAGAGAACATATAGCGGCTTAGCGATCCGTTGCTTTTTTATGAGTGGGCGTGGTCGCGTTTTACGCCGGCCAAACAAATTCAACGCCCACTCAAACTATTTAAAGAAACTGATGAACACTAAATTTTAAGTACATCTACGTTTATGTATGTAATTGCAAATAAATTGATAAAAATAATAAAGAAACCATGTTTAATAAAAAGAATCGAATAAATAAAGTTTTCCATTTGTGAGAGCGAAGTAATATTAAATTAAAAAAATTAATTTGCAATATTTGTTTATTTAATATTCCTATCAAAACCAATATGCATTGTAGAACTTTGGAATTGTAGGGTATGCATTTCACTTTCGCCGCCTGGTGGCCCTTTTTCCTCGTTTGTTTCACATTTACATTCGCCGCCTTGAGTTATTTTTAGATATTTAATTTTTTCTGCGTAGGTACATACATATGCAATGCGGGCAATGCTCAAAGTTGTTAAATTTTGAGTTACTTATAAATACGAAAAATTTGAGTGAGAAAATTTAACCGGACTTTCAGCTCCTGTTTGTTTCCTACTTCGAAAGAGGTGTCAACTCTGTCCGATAAAACACTCAAGAGCGCCAAAGATACAAATGCGGAAAGGGAGTTTCAGATGCATAACAAATCCACTCAAGAGCGAAAGATGCGGCTTGTAGTGGGAGTTCATTAAACTGAGAGATACAAAAGTGCCCACAATATCGATATACCACTCAAGAGCGAAAGATGCGAGGTAGAAGTTCATTCAACTGGAAAATGCAGAGAGCAGAAGCTAACCACTAAACCCTGACCGTTCGACCGGCGATAACGATAGCAAAAAGTATCTCAAGGTTGCCAACTGCATTTGCGATTACCACATGCACATTCTCTTTATCAGCCGAAGAGCGTATCTCGACCGCAACCGCAAGTACGAACTCAAACTCGAGCTAATCGCTGCATAAATTGCCGTTCGAATTGAACAATTGAACAGTCTCAGTTCGCAGCTCAAATTGGAAATAAGCGACACTCCCAAAATCGCAAGTGCGAGCATTAAAAATAATATATAATAATAATAATAAGTAAGCAGCTGTTTGCATTCGCGTGCTTTGAAGGTGAGTGGCCAAGCATTATGAATAGATTCAAGTACGAATCGTGTTGCCAAGTGAGAACGAAAGTGTTTCCCGTGGGGACAACGCCATAAATGGGTTAATTGTCATTAATTGTCGAGTATGTATTTGCTGCTTATCAGTCGAGTAAGACAATAAACAAGCGAATATCACTGAGTACCCTGCAAATATACAGGAAAAAAACAAAACTGAATGGGACGAATTACTCTTGTATCTTATCCCACAATATCAACATCTAATCTTAATCCTTGGCAGTGCCCACATACGTTTGCATTGTATCTGTTCTAAGCGATAAGGCCTTTGTTTTCCATTCTTGAACACCCATTGCTTTTCTTCACAACTGGTATTGTTATCCAGTTGCTCGTTGAAAAGTACGAATGAAATTCGGTAGATATTATTTATTAAACTTTTTTCCTAAACTTTAACTCCACTTAATCATATATTTATTTAATAATTTTATTTCTCCTTTTATGCATATATTTCTTTTCTTTTTTTAAAGTTATTTATATTCTGAAAACGCTTTCAGCTAAACAAAAATGAGACTGGTGATATTGGAGACAAGCGATTCCGTTGGCAAGTGGGCGGCCAAATATGTGATGAAACGGATAAATGACTTCCAGCCAACTGCCGATAGGTAATACATTTATATATAAAATATATTTTACATTTAATAACATTACTCTACTTTTCAGATACTTTGTGTTGGGCCTGCCAACGGGATCGACTCCCCTAGGAATGTACAAAGAACTGATTGAGTTTCACAAACAGGGCAAGGTATCCTTCCAATATGTGAAAACCTTTAATATGGATGAGTATGTGGGTGAGTCGTAGCTTAAAAAAATGATACCCTCAAAAAGCATTTTAAAATCAAGAATCAATTGGCATGATCTGCAGATAAGCATTTCAGGAATGATAAAACATTGATGTCTTGATTTAAGAATGATTTTACTAGGATCGACTTATTATTAAATCCTTTTAAACCTTTAAGGCCTGCCCAGGGATCACCACGAAAGCTATCATTACTTCATGTGGCACAATTTCTTCAAGCACATCGATATTGAGCCTAAAAATGTGCACATTTTGGATGGTAATGCAGCCGATCTGGTGGCCGAGTGTAATAAATTTGAGGATCAGATCCGTGAGGCTGGAGGAGTAGAACTGTTCATCGGTGGCATTGGACCCGATGGGCATATTGCCTTCAATGAACCGGGCTCCTCGTTGGTCTCAAGGACCCGGGTGAAGACGCTGGCGCAGGATACTCTAGAAGCGAATGCCCGTTTCTTTGAAAACGATATGAGCAAGGTGCCCAAACAGGCTTTAACCGTGGGCGTTGGCACTGTGATGGACTCCAAGGAGGTGATGATCCTGATCACAGGAGCCCACAAGGCGTTTGCCCTGTACAAGGCCATCGAGGAGGGCGTGAACCATATGTGGACCGTTAGTGCCTTCCAGCAGCATGCCAATACCCTGATGATCTGCGACGAGGATGCCACATTGGAGTTGAGAGTAAAGACCGTGAAATACTTCAAGGTATGCCCGCCCTCGATTTCATCGATTTTATAGAAAACTGGACTTAGATGAACTGGAACATGGGTGCTTAAGTAGCGTTTGAAGGTGTTGGCCTAATAACCCCCAATCCCAGTTGTAATATTGCCAAAAAAAACCTTTGTAGTAGTTGTTGTATGGTTGTTAAAGAAATTAAGGACCTGCATGCCTAGACTTAAATGCTTGTTACATAATGGCTTCCATGGTTGAATTGTATGGTTTAGTATAATTGTTAAGAAGAACATATCTTTTTAACTACATGCTGTCTGGCCTTTCCCCTAATTTCACAGGGCATTCTCAGAGATCTAGACGAAGGCTCCCAGCAGGAGGTCTAAACAAACTGATTTTGCGTAAAGTATTTCCGATCTTGTTTTGCTTTTTCACCAAATTCCACACTTTATGTATCCGAAGCTATTTTTAAGTCGTAGTCATATGGAAAACTATTTATAGAAGGTTTATCAAAGAGAAATGTGGAACTGCCTCTGGAAAAATATCAAACAAACAACAACTTCAAAGGCTTAAAAACGGAAATTACTTTAAAAAAGTTTCATCAATTTGGAGCTTCCTGTGTGATCAGAAAAATCAAACTCAACTTCCAAGCTTTAAAAACGGAAAACATTAAAAAAAATATATAAAAAAACATAAAATAAGATTTTGTTTTTCTATGCATTTACATCAATGTTATGTAATTTTAAGAAACAAATAAAGCAATGGTTTTTAATTCTTTACTTTATATACTTAATGAAATTTAAGCGAAAAAATAAAATTGTATTTTGTATTGTATTTGTATTTTTGTATCTTACTCTGCATCTCTTAAGTTAATGTGTAAGTTAAGGTCTAATAATTATTATTTAATAATATAAATATATTTATTTATTATGTTCTATGTTCTAATTTATCATACTTTACATATTTACAGAGCCTTATGGACGTTCATTCCAAGCTGATAGAGCAACAAAAGACGACGTAACCCCAGACAGTCGACATCATCAAAACCCTGAACTATAGTTTTTTTAAATCAAAATCAAACGCATTTTTATACGATAAACGTGTTTTTAATATGTTAAGATTTCAAATTTTATAAAGTTTTGTAAAAGTTTATATATTTTTAAGAATATGAAAAAGCAAACGAATATTTTTCAATTTAAAGTGACTTTGAGTAAAATAATTAAATGTATGCATTAAATTTTCACCAAGAACACAATTTCTATAAACATTTTAAAACCTTTTTACTTTTTCTAGCTTTTCCCACGTTAATTCTTAAACTGCCAAAATTTTAAGTGCATTGGTCTTTAATTTACTAGTTATTATATTTATTTTTAAATTTACTTATAATTACAAATACATTAGGGATGAAATTAGTGGCTATGCCAGTCACGAGAGGGCCATCACATCTTGCCCAGTATCTTGTTGTCCGTGTAGACGAACTCCTCGTGGTCCTCGATCAGGCGGAAGAGCTCCTTGGCATAGTAGATGGAGCGCACCGACTCCTCGAGGATAAACTGGTGGTTCTGGACGGCCCGGCGGACCTGCTCGTGTATGAACATGGCCTCCAGCCGCTTGGCCCGGTTGGTCAGGCGACAGGCCTCGTGGTTCCGCAGACGGGCTTCTCCGGCCGTAAGACGGCACTCCACGGCGGGCTGATGACGGGCCGCATTGTTGTGGTAGCTGCAAATGTCTCCGATGACTCCGGCATTGGCATTGAAGATCCCATCGGCAGCAGTGATTACGGTATTGCAAACGGCCGGAGTGCAGACCATTTCGCGTTGCAGATGTTCACGGATCATCTCCTGCAGGGCTTCGCGGCGGGCAATGGTCAGGTAGCCCCTGCGGATGTATTTCCTTCCAATCTTCTCACGCATCGACTTGAAGCAAAAGACCTGAGTGCCCCAGACTCTGCCCTTCAGGGGCTTTGGGTTCTTGCGATCTGCCCTGGGTTCCCGGAAGAGCTGTCTCTTCACCCGCTTGAGGCTCTCCTTGTGGGGCGTTAGTCTCTCCGGCAGCAGGCAACTGTTCACCTGGTGCCAGACCTCGCCGGGTGTACTCAACGCCATCGCACTGGTGGTCCTCCAGTACATCTTGTGACCCATGCCGTTCATCAGATACAACTGACGGATGCACTCGTTGAGGAAGCTCCTCTTCGTGGGACTCTTGAAGTTGGGCGGATTGTTCAGCACATAGTGATCCCGCTTGTAGACCACACAGTAGCCGTAGTCCTTGTCTCCGTTGAGGATCCCCGGCTTTTGGTACACAATCAGCTGCTGGTCCTTGTAGTCAATCGGCGAGTTGAAGATGAAGATCTGGTTCTTGAGCGCCTCCTCCTCGTTGGGTGTGCGAAACATCATTAGCTTCTTGGAGTTCGGGGGCTGATAGTGATCCATGGCGTTTGACAGTCGGAATGTGAGTGATAATTATGTGGTTGATTTGGTGGGCTTATATAGTGCGACAGGTAGATTGTATAGGTGGGAGGGATCGTGGTTTACTTTGACCTGCTCCCTTAACCCTCCTTTTGTGCAGGTCAAAGGTAGGGTTCTAGGGAGCTTAGAAATTCCTATGGCTTAATTTATACCTGTAAAGCGACAGATGGTTTTGAAAGTACCTTAGAAGATTTCAGAATTGTCTGCCAATTTGCAAGTCCCTTCAAGGGAAAATGCTTGTTAGATAAAGGTATTTTTGAAGATGATGGCAACCTGGGTTTTGTGATCGATAGTCGTTATATTAGTTATTTTATTCGACATGTAGTGCCTTTAGATGATCGAAGCCAAAATAATTTCATAATATTTTGTTTAAATATACTTATTGAATAAGTAGGCATATAATGCGGCATACATGTAGTGGGTTTATTTTGTATGAGTTTAGCTGCAGGGGCTAATGCGGAGCCAAGTTATTTTCCTTCCTAGTTTAAATATCGTTTTGATAATGATCTATGCATTTTGTAGTTTTTTAAGATTATCGATAAACACTATTTGAAACCCTTACTCTTTGGTCCTTAAACTTTAACAAAAGTACTGAAATTTTCTGGAAAATTAAGTATCTGATCTTTGATTTTTAAAGATATAGGTGTTTATTTATTTTAAAATTAAAACTACTTTTAAAATTGTTTAACGATGTATAAAAGCGTTTAACAAATTACTCTGGGTATTCGCTTTTCTGTTGAGTTGCTGAATTGGTGAAAATGCAATATAAACTGGTGGAACGACTCTAAAAGGTTTGTGTTGAATTTTCAAACGACTGTGACCACATGAAATATTTTATTATTATTATAAATTCAAAAGGGCAAATTGAATCGACTGTTCCTAGATTTTACTGTACTGCACTGTAATTCAGATTATTTTGTAAGTTCAAGAGCTATGGTGGAAAAGGTTTGTTTTAATAAAAGAAATTACCCAATGATTTGTCAAAAACGCTATAAGTGTTGGCTAATACTGATGGCCAACTCACAAGTAATCCCAGTAGGTCATGAGTTTCCATCTGTCTAGCAGATTTGACAACTTGAGCAAATCAAGTTTAACGTTGAAGATTTTGTTCTGACGAAAATATTGTCTACCGTCAATTTCGTCTATTAAAATATTAGGTAAGATAAAGAAGTCAACTGTTAGAACCTTAAGAATATCAGTTGCAAACATAAAGCTCAGAAGACTATAAGAACAAAGGAGAAGCCAAAGGATATTAAAAACCCAGGTTGCCTCATTAGCTAGCAACTGAGAATTGAGAAATAACCCAGGTAAGTAACCAAAGTAACTCCCTTTTGTGGGGAAGTCTATAAGAACAGATCCCAAAAAGGATTTAAATCATGTTGTGACTCGCAGCAGGCTTAAATAATCGAATTTTGTCAACTTTTTGTTAATCCCCCCCAGGTGTTTGGGCCATAAAACAGCGGCACGATTGGGCCAGCAAATCGGGACGAGAAAGCAGCCCTAATTTAGTTGCAGGTAAAGCTTCTCGCCAGGTAAAAGCCTACTTATATATTGCAGTAAACCCTTTTGGGCATATAAGTCTGAGGGATGAGGGACGGCAGCTGTCAGAGAGAGTCGAGTCTTCACAACGGCAACAACATGGGCAACGTCATGGATCGCAAGGTGACCTGCACAGAGGCACGTGCCACAAATGCCACGCCCACCACTCCGATCGTTGCGCCCAAGGAGCAAGAGACCAGGAAACTGGAAAAGGTGGACTCGCAGGAGATTGTCCCCAATTTGACATTTCACTTGTACAGCTATCGCCAGCAAATTGGTTGCAAGAAGCATCAGCTGATGAAGTGGGCCACATCGAAGTTGCTGCTCACCGAGGAGCTGCTAAAGCTACAGAAACAGCATCTTGGCGAAACCACCGAATCCTGGACCGATTTCGGTGCCATGCTATCAGACGAGGAGGATGATGAGGAGAATCGTGCTCCAGGCGTCGCCTTTGATCCCCTGGCCCTGGAATTGAGCAACCTGAAGAACTATCGCCTGGAACTCAGGAGCACCATACTGGACTTCGCCCAGGAGAAGATGAAGAAGCGGGAGAAGAAGAAGCTGAAGCGTCTGAAACGTCGCACCCTGATCTCCTCCAAGAAACCCAGTAACAAGAACAAGGTCAAGTACTGGCATCCGCAATTGGAGACAGACGAGCAATTTGATCTCGATCCCCAGGATCCCCAGGCAGAGGTCATTGTCATCGATTAGCCAAATATGTAGTGTTCCTAAGTCTTAGTTAATTTAGTCGTTACACTCGTTCTAATTGTACATACTCCTATTTCCTAGTCTGTTTTTATATCCATTAAAATAGTACTTACTATAATAAACAATTAACTTGCAATCCTATTTGACCAACTGACTTTTGACGGGACTCTGGAAATGGCCCAAATCAAAGTTCAATGCGCTTTCTGGCCTGTATCCTGCATCCTGTATCCATTCCCTGGATGCATAATTAAAATGTCGCGTAATTGATTGCGACTCCCGTTCCTGTCATTGCCCCTATTTGATTCTGTTCCTGATCTGGGGTCAAAAAGGATGGATACTTTAAGTTATTTGGGTTCCACTGCATTGCTTTAAAAATGTTTAACATTTTTTGGTTATTTTATATTATATGTTTGTCATTTTTATATACTCATTAAAATTTAATAATAGAACATATAATTGCTTTCATCAAAACATCTGTGAATTTTTAGGGATATATTTAAATACTGGGGTTTTTACCTTTATTAAAAAAGTCTTACATTACTTTATAATATGTTCATACTGTTTTTATATTATATGTTTGCCATTTATACTCAGTCAAATTATAAAAAGAACAAATTGAGGTTTTTACTAAAACAACTGTTTTTAGAGATGTATTCAAATATTTAGCTTCTTACCTTTATTAAACAAGTCTAATGCATTATTTTAAAAAATGTTCATACATTTTTTTGACATTTTATATTATATGTTTGCCATTTTTATGCACTCAGTCAATTTAAAAAAATATGGCTTATAATAAAATAGCTGTTATTGCTTAGGATATATTTAGGTATTTAGGATGTTTACCTTTATTAAAAAATTGTATGGTACAAGTTTTTAAATTAATAGAGTGCGTTTCTAGAAAAATACTATCTATTTTGCTTCATATTTATTCGTTTTCTGGTTTTTAGTTAACATAATATTAGTTAACCTCAATTTGCCTCTAATTTACAAGCCGAATCCGAAATTACCCAATAAACCACAGACAGTTTATCTCCGCAAGTGTGTCACACTCTGCCAACCCCTAAATCTCCTCTGACAATTTGTCCAACTGCTGACGGTTTTGTGATAGACTGTTACCCCTTTTTTTTTGGGCCACTTTGGCCCCTTTCCCCACTTGGCCTAATCTAATCTTGCGACTAATTAAATTTACTCACACCAAAAAAAAGACCACCCGAGTGCAGTCGAGAAGCCGAAATAAATTATTGTGGGTCATGCAACTGCGTTTGCAATTACGGGAAAGTTTGAAGGATATATTTATGTGGCCCCAAGGAGCAACTCGACTCTTTGAACTTGTCCCAGAAACGTGCCAAAAAATGTTGTGCCACTTTGAGCAATTATTATAGAAAGTGCGAAAGCCAAATGCAATTATCGCATTTACACGGCGAATGCTAGGTATTTAATAAAATAATTATGTGTGGTCTAACCTATTTACGGGAATGGGAATGCGGATCTGGATTACGACAAGGATGTGGTTGAGGATGAGGATGAGGATTCGAGCTGGGCACGCACTTTGGCATACGCAGACAGACGCCTGACACAAATTCCCCTTGCGACTTACACAACTAGCTCGTCCGCAAAGAGTGCAAATGGCTCCCGAAAGGGGCTGCAATTTCGAATTCCTTGCAACGCATCAAAGCGCAAACCAAATTGTGACATGTCCTTTGAACGAGGACACCCACTCCCAGTTTTTCTGTCAGTTCCGCCCTGGACTCCGCGCCACCCACTGCGTGGCGACCACAAACAATGCTGTGCTCCACCAAGCGGCCATCGGAAAGGGAACAATAGAAGTGGCACAGGCACTGGAAAAAATATAGGGTAATTAAATAAAAATCTATCAAAGACATTATAACTAATCTGTGGTTCTTAAAATAAAAATGTTCCATCTTGATTTGCAGTAAACATATATATTTAAAGTCCTTGAGATAAAAGAAAAAGTATAAGCCTTGTCATTTCAATTGTTACTTTGGTAAAAAATATTTATTTATTTCATATTTTCATCAAAAAAGGATACAAATATAGCTAATATCCCCAAAAAAAAAAATATATTTTTATGAAAGTAAAGCAATTGCTTTTTAGGGATCTTTAAAGTTAAATATAAATTAGGTTAAATACCACTTTTACATATCCTAAATAAAAAACATTACTAAATATAATTTATGTTCCTGGAAAAACTGATCAGTTCATGCAGTCATTGTAAGTAATAATAATTGATCTGTATATTGAATCAAAATATCACCCACTTAGGATCGACGGAAAATACCATAGTGATTCTCTTTGGTTTGCCTATTATGTTTTGATAAAAACTAAGCAAAATTTTGTAAAATAATCAACAGTTGTGTATGAAATTGAAGATTTCCAAACCGAATTACTTACTAATTTTCATCTTTATAAGTAGAATTCCTTTGGTATCCTTTTTTCGCAGTGGATCTTGGCAACGATGGCCCTTTTGGGGGTTGTGTGGGTTGGTGAGCCCTTTGAAGAAGACCACCACCACCACCCACCATGCCTCTCCTGCCAGTTCCACGCATGTGTAGCCGTTGTTAATTGCCGACTAAGCGGAAGTTCCTTAGCATTTCTGCTTTAATTAAATTTTTTAATAAATACGTTTGAAACACATTTCATTAATTGCAAACATTTTTAGCAGCGCCTTCGAGGAATTGCAGACCGCTTGCTTGAGAGAAGTCACCCTTAGAAGCGGAAGATATCCCCAATTCCCATCATTCTTGAGGCAATTTGGTAATGGTTTTTGGTGTGACTAATACAAAAGCTTGAATTTCAAAGAAAAAATGACTATAAATTATGAAGAAAAAATGAACAACCACCACCAATAAATAATATGTATGTTGTATAAACTTAGAAAATTTTACAGTAAGTGGGAAAAATTATATCAAGGAAAATAATCTAAGTTCGGAGTTCTATGCTTAAAATTAAAATAAAACTTAATTATAAAGGCTTTGGTCAAAGCATTTATTTTAGGAATCAAGCATACAAGACTAATCAAGTAATCTAGGAATGGAATTCCAATTTTCTTTGAGTCTAGTAGGTGATGATTCTAAGTTCTTTAGATGTCAGACAACATATCAAGCGTTCACATCGAATATCTCATTCAGTTTTTGAGTCTTGCTAAATTCATACGTTTTCATTCGTTTCGTTTTCTATATTTAAAAAAAAAAATCATCAAAATTCTCCAAAAAAATAGTAGTAAATTTTGTCCGAATCCGTTTTGCTCTTTTTTTTGTTGTTCTATCATTCTGTGTGAACCTTCTAAAAGAATAAAAAAGAAACGTGAATAACAGAGCTCGGAACTATCATTAAATTTTGGAGATACGTAAGAGAAGCAAGACAACGGTAACCGAGGGCAAACATTGCGAGAAGGAAGAAGAGGAGTAAATAGACCAAAAACTGGTAAGATTTGGGATCCCACTATCCAATTTTTATGGAGAAAAGTGTATAATCTGTTGGCAAATAAGCATATAGAGTCTGAATTCGATATTGACTGGGTTTCTAGGAACTCTATGCTTGAAAATTATTATTAGAATTCTACGCTACATTTATGTATACTTACATATGTAAGACTTTATAATAATGTTGATGCTATCGATAGTCCTATAAATCGGAATTTAGTGTTAAAAAAGTTGTGGACCCAGCAAAATGTCTTGTTAGATTAACATATCGTCTTTCCTTACAGATAACTATCCCATAGCCAAGATGTCTGAAAACATTGTGTGCCACAAGTGCAAAGAGGCCATCACCAAGCGAATGATCACCGCCCTGGGAAAGACGTGGCATCCGGAGCACTTCCTGTGCCGCCACTGCGATGAGCAGATCGTGGACGCCACCTTCAACATCCAGAGCGGAGAGCCGGTGTGCAACAAGTGCTTCGTGGAGCGGTACACCTACACCTGTGCCGGCTGCAAGAAGCCCATCCTCGAGCGGACCATCTGCGCCATGGGCGAAAGTTGGCACGAGGATTGCTTCTGTTGCGGTGGGGCGTGCAAGAAGCCGCTGGCCAATCAATCGTTTTACGAGAAGGACGGCAAGGCCTACTGCAAACAGGACTACGAGGACCTCTTCGCCGCCAGGTGTGCCAAATGCGAGAAGCCCATCACGGACTCGGCCGTTGTGGCCATGAATGTGAAGTGGCATCGCGATTGCTTCCGCTGCAACAAGTGCGAGAATCCCATCACCACACAGACCTTCACCATCGACGGGGACAAGCCGGTGTGCCCCGCCTGCCAATGCTGATGTCCTTCAGGATGTCCACGTACATATACCCCCACCTCGGCACCAAATTGTTCAGAGTTTGCCGTTCGTTTCCACACGATACTTATGATTGTAACCGAATGAGGCATTATAAAGCACACTGCAAAAACACCATCTAAACAAAACAACCCTAAACCAAATACAAGACAACTTAAAAAATTAAATTAGAAATATAAAGAGTTTCTATGGGTATATAGGAATATTGGATACAAATGTCTAGCATCTATAAAAATGCAATTTATAATTTTCAAGGATTTTTTTCCGAGGTGTAAGACACTAATATTCGGAATTTAAATATACGTAGACCTATAAGTTTTGACACAACTTCAAAGCAATAAATGCCTTGTGTATGAAACTTGCTTGATCTATGGTTTAATGAAAAATAAAAGGGAAAAAATTACCTGCATTTTATTATATAACTTTAAAAAATCACGTTTAGGTTTCCTCTCTTTAAAATATCTTCCAGGACAATAATATAAGTATTTCTAGAATATTAAAACAATTTTGTATTTATATTATCTTTATAGTCATTCACAAAAATCTGTGGTCCAAGCAAACAATATAATCTTAATTAGAATGCAGCCTCTGAACTTTCTGGCAAACAAAAACTCAGATCTATTGGCACAAGGTCCACATTTCCCACAATAGCCAAGTGATAACGAGGAGATAAAGTCGATCCGAAACCCTTTCCCAATATAAGGCAAATATTTTGTGAAACCCATGGCAAGAAGCTGTCAAGGAAAGTGCTTGATATGAGATCATGTTTCCAAAGGTAAATAAAAACACACAGCAGTGGAACATGCACATCTGATTATCTCATATACTCCATTAGATGATGGTATGATGACGGTGTTCAGGGGTACCGATAGCCCAGTAGTGCAGCGGAAAATGGAAAATTCGACGAGGGTGTTTCCATGCCGTCGTCATCGTGGAAACATCGGCCAACCAACACGAAGCGACTTCGTTGGCACAAGTTTTCTGTACGATTTTGTGGGTTTCTGCGGCTTTGGAGTTACCGGCTGCCGGTTTCAGTTTCATTTTTCGAACGGAGCTCGTGCGAAACGGTTCGGTAGTTCGTTAGCTCAGTGGTTTTTGTCAGCTCAGCGATTTCCCACAAATCCAAGAGTGTTTCCGCGGAAAAGCTGGACAAAGTCGCGAAAAAAAAGGTGGCTAATTAATTACCTTGTTAAACTGTCCCATAAATAATTGCCAAGTCGAGCCGGACAATTAAGGAGTCTGCGAAAAGCTGAGGCAGCAGCTGCAAGACATCCATAAATCGTGTCTATGAAAATCAAGATCGTGTTTACCTATGTAGCCAACGCTGAAGTTTATTTGCGAATTATGGTCAGATTCTCCAGATTCGGATTTTCCAAATGCAGCCAATATCCTCACTTCGACTGGCACTGACAACTCAATACAGAAAATCGTGTAGATTGGCAACGGATAATTGTGATTTAGCCATGCGTGTCTGGGTTGGATTACTTTACACAATTTGTGACTACAAAATTGCAGTTCATTGAGGGAAATATTTCAATATTTCGAAATTGAAGACGGCCAATTGGAAACACAAATAAATAATTGCAGGTGTTTAAAGAACTAAATGTGCAAAGCCACATCTTTCGCATTAAAAATTTTAAAAATAATAGTTATTAGTTTATGTTAAGAAAACCTAGTATTATGTATTTTTTTAAATATTTCCAAAGGCTTTTAAAATTTAACGCCGTTTAAATACGCTATTAGTGGCTTTAAAAAAATTTTATTACAAGTTATATGAAATAAACAAAGCGTTGTAGCCATGCAATTCATTAATTTAAGAATGTCAGAGTTGATGGCTTTACGAGCTTTTCATTGGCACAGTAGGAAAGCTTATTAAAATGTTAATAATTATTTACCTCAGACAAGCTATAAAATGTGAGTTTAATTAAAAAATATTTCTTTTTAATTACCTAGGTGACAGAAGATTTATTGTGAACATATGCAAATGCCAGTCAAGATATTCATTTGCATATTACAAATGCTTTTACAAGCGATCAGGTGTTAGAACTCAAACAATGAGATCAATTAGAGTTTGTTTGATATTTGCTATTTGTGTTTGTTCTGGTTCAATGAGAACATCACGCATACGCCACCTTGACAGCGGCTGGCATTCCTGAACCCTTTTTCGTGGAAACCAAACAAGAACTCTAAGCTCCCAGGCCAAAATTATTGATGCTACACTCGCATTCTTTTCCAATTCGCCGATGTCTGTGAACGAAAAAAATAGCAGAGACAACTAACAAGGCGGGTGCACTGAACCAAAAAGTGTTAAGACAATTTTGATATCAGGTTCATTGCTCAAGAATGATCCATTCACATAACAAGATATATTTTGAAAATATCTTTAAAAATAAAGACCGACATTTCATACCCAATTTATAAAAACTTTTAAATTGGTTTTTATAATAAAATGGAATAATATCAGCTTTCTTTATAAACAGAAAACATTAAAAATATTTTTATTGTAGGGTTTATCTGAAAATTAAATAGGTAGATACCTCCATTAGCTACTATATGGTACTAAGACTTAGAAAAAAAAGATTATTGAGTTGTATTATTGTTTTAGTAAGTTAACTAAGTTTTCTGTTATTACTCTTAGAACCTTTTTTTGTCGCAGTGATATTTAAAAACAGTCGGGGGCAGTCACTGACACTGAAGAACCTCCACAGTCGTACTTTGACTCTTGCGGTCGTCGGTCGTTCGTTAGTTGCCGCTTTCGAATAAGTTTTATATGGCAATTGCCATTTTTGGCGCAACAGGACGGCTATATGGCCTTTGGGAGACGCACCTTAAAAGTGCGCCCGGATCGCCTGGGTCGCGTAACCTTTAATGGGGGAAACGCCATGGGCCCGGGCCTTTGAAGCTCTCTCAAATTGGCAACCGGTTGGCTCCCAGTGAATGTCTTTCTGAATTTCTGTGTGTCTGCTGCAAAGCCTCTTTGTGTCAGTCGTGTGTCATTAGCATCCGCCAACTGAGCTCCCAGTGTGTCAAAAGATTTGAACTTTAAAGTGCTCAGGTGCTGAAGAGGCCCACAGACGAAAAGTAGACAGCAGACACTCGGACTGCCAGTCAGTCAGTCGGTCTTTGAATGTACTGTGAAAAAATAGTGGTAAAGACATGTTCATTATAAAAAAAATAAATAAGAAATGGTAAAAAGCGAAAAATATTATATTTCCTTGTAAAAAATATGCCAAAAATCAGTATAGAAAACTTTTATAACCAGTTGAGAGTATAGAAATCATTTAGGTTTTCAGTCAGGAACTCCAGTTTAAGTTTTTCAATACCATATTGGGACCTAACATCAATATTTATACTTTAAAATGTAGTTGTAATTTCCATGTAAGTCATGTAATAATATTTTCCAGACCTTAAAATCAAGGAAATGTTTAAAAATGAACCTAGGAAACTCTTATATTAAGCCGAGAGTATAGAAATCATTTAGGTTTTCAGTTAGGAACTCCAGTTTAAGTTTTTCAATACCATTTTGGGACCTAACATCAATATGTATACTTTAAAGTGTAGTTCTAATTTCCATGTAAATCAAGTAATTATATTTTCCAGGGCTTAAAATCAAGGGAATATTCGAAAATGAACTTAGAAAACTCTTATATTAAGCCGAGAGTATAGAACTTCAGTATAGAACTTTCAGTTAGGAACTCCAGTTATAGTATTTTTAAAACTATTTTGGGACCTTTCATCAATATTTATATGCTAAAATGTAGTTGTAATTTTTCGGGCAGTGTTCGTGAATTGCTTATCACGTTGTTTGACTTTGGGGCTCGTTTGAATTATGCGTGCTATCTTCCATTGCCATTCCCCTGGCCAGCGGGTAATTCACGCCGCAATTGTATCTTTCGGGTTCTTTTTATCACACCTGCCGTGCACCGCTGGATACCACACAGTGCGGAGTGGAGTACCTACTCTATAGAGTGGGTACTGCAGAGGTAGAGTACACGTACTTCCATCTTTTTTTGCTCTTTTCATGGCACGTCCTCTTCGAGTGTTTGCCTTGGTAGGTGCTTAGAATTCGTTAGTTTGGGTTCACCACATAAATGTAGCTGTCTATGCTTTGTTTTTCGATTTTCCATTTGCTTTGAGCTTTGCCTGAAATTTTACAAATTAGCTTATAAGAACTTGTTATTAACCATTTTAAATACATAATTACATTCTTTATAAGGTGTTCAACATTGTGTAAATCATTCAAAAAGACAAAATGCTTTCGAAAACCAATAAACTCATCGAGCAGTGCAAACAAACAAAGAGTGAAGTAATCCCCTAAGACAGCAAACAAATTTTTTTCCCCAAATTTTTAATTAAATTATTCCATTTAAAAACCAATTGAGCCAACCGAAAGCGATTCGGCATAATGAATTGGCAAAAATTTCGATTAATAACAACAAGACCAAAAAAAAAAGACACCCATAGGGGTTTGGCCTTAGAACCTCCTAAGAACGTCTAATCGAAAAGTGTGCGGTAAAAAATAGAAAACAAAACAAATAAAAATCAGATACCATAAGCTTCTACCTGGCGCTGGCCAAAAATAGCAGTCAAAGACCATTTAATAACAATATCAATAATAATGTAATGCCCAAAATGAAAAACAAATTCGAAGCTCATTTTGAATTGCAATAATCAGAATTCGTGAGCCCTGCGGCACTCGAGAATTTTGAGCGGAATTAGCCAAATGATAAATTAGATTGATTAAATGACAAATGGGAGTGTGGGCGCCGCTATCGATAATAATAATTAATATTCATACTCTTAAAGGGGGTATTCACTATATTTTATTTTTTGATATTATTACTTTGTGTTTGCCAATTTACACGAAATTTTAGAAAAAAATGCATAGGATTGGCTTCTTTTAAAAGTACAAATACATACATATGGGTTTTAGAAACTAGGGTATATAAACTTCGACTTCTAGGTTTTATAAAAAAACGTACTGCAGCAAAAACAAAAATCTATTAATGTTCGTGGTCTTTGTATCTCCGAAACTCATTGTTCTTTTTTCATACTTCCTGCTCTGCTTTTCGCACATTAATTGATAAATGCTATCAATTTGTGATCAAAAGTAATTAAGTTCGTGGACGATTCGTACGTGGCTAATTGCCAACATCATTGAAAAAGAAGACCAACACAAAAAAAACATATGTATATAAAAGACAATTGGGAAAAATAAAAACAAACAAAATAAGATACAGTTTGCAGCGAAAAACCCATTAAAATGTGTAAATATGTAATGTGCGTACACGAGTGAGCGACTATTTGCCGAGTGATATCTGACTTTTTGCAACAAAAGTAACTGCGATGGAGTCTTTTATTATTATTATTGTGACGCTGCTCACAATTGTCACACAACAACTGAACAAATGTGCGGGTAAGTAAAAAACAAACAATTAAAAGATGACAAAAAAGCCAAAAATTCATCACATACAATATAGTGGGTTGGGTAATTTCTTGATCCAAGTGTTTGATCACATGGCAATTTCAATTTGAATTTATGTTGCTTAACCATTCATAGTTTTTTATATGGCATTTCAGGGGTCTGAAAAGATTTGATAGTGATGCTTTGAGTACGACAAATTTGTTTAGATACTTCTTGAATACAAGATACTAATTAACTTTTTTATATATCAAAAACAAATTTATAGTCTTAACATTTTTGAATCTCCCGCTGTGCTTAAAAATGTGAAAAATACGTGGGCTATAAAAGAATTTCTCTGCAAATATATTGTATACAGAAAACCATTTTGAAAATGATTAATTTACCTACGAAGAGTAATAGAATACAAAAGTTTTATAACAGAAGTTGTAAGCTTTGCCTGTGAAACAAATGCAATTGTATCTTTAATAGGGCTATTAAAATCAGTAAATATCCGATCGACTTATCAGTCGTTAAGAACGCCCATTAACCCCTTTCCACCTAGTTCTTTAACAAATAGAGAGCTCATAAAAAGCAATTACACTAATTTGCATCGAGTGGCAGCGAACAAATCCCACAGATAACTTAAACTCAAACATTCGCGCCGTGGGAATGCAACCGAAGATACGGAGCAATAAAGTGCGAACCCCCTTTATGACCTCTTTAAGGTGGGGTAAACTGGGGTTCGCTGCTCTTTTATGTGCTTTATGGTGCACTGCTTAGCTCTTAATTATAGGTCCGGTGCGTTCTATGCGACCCATACGGATTTTTTTATTCAACTGCCACAGGTGTGAACTGACGTTTTGACAAGTTGGTAAGCGATATGTGGGCCTGGCTTTTACCATTTGGCTTTGCAAGCGACTGACTGACGGTGATGGACTGGGCTACCGACAAAATCCCCGGGGGCGTTCCATCAATGTCTGCAACTGAAAAAAATATTTACTAACTTTAGAAATATGTTTGGCAAAAATACATTTTTTAAATTCCGCAGGACTCTCCTTTTATTAGAGGTTTAATACGTTTCAAATATATTAAATGGGTTTAATTCATATGGTTTCCAAATTAAACTAATAGGTTGTTTTTAGTATTTTATTAAATATTGTTAAAATATAGTATATAAAGTACCTTAATATAGCTGAAAAAATATTTTATATTATATATTATGTATATATTACAGTTTTTTTTTAACCATTTCCAATTTTTATAGGTCACCTCTATTTACTTACAGTAAAACTTCACAAAATAGTCATTCAAAAAACACCGCTTTAGTATTAGTATTTGCTATTTAACCGTTTTTCCTGAGTGTATGACGTGCCTGGCCAGCACACGCCCAAAAAATTATTTCATCACGCTGGGCAGTCATATGAAATTTTTCGGGGGATGACTACCCATCGCCTTATTTCAGCCCAGCTGACACTCGGAGGTTCCCTTTCAGGCCCTGTACTTTGTCCCCGTCAAGTTGAATGCACCTCATATGATATGGTGACTCCTTCATCGGTCAATCAGTCACTCGGGTTAAAGGTGTCGAAGTGGCCGCCAGCTGTCTTTGGCCCCTTCCCCGCCAGAAATTCATGAATTTATGTGCAATCAATTAAGTCAATAGGTGTGTGCCCCCGTACGTTTTGTTGTCCGTAGTGTAATTTCGCACTCTGCGAACTTTTCAGTGGCCCCTGACTGTTTCATGACTCCAATTAAAGCGCTTTGTTTAATAACAGACATAAAGTTATTTTGAAAAATACATAAACTTGCCTCAAGCTAATTATTAAACTAAGAAAATTATATAGGAGTACTTTAAGCTTTCGATCTTAGCAAGATAACTTGAGCTGCAAATAGTTTAAACGTAGTGGTCTGTTTCTATTTCTATTTAATAATGGCTTTTGGTACTGTAAGTAGAGTCAACAAATTATTAGTATATACCTAGCATTTTCAGAGACTAAAATGTATTGGATCTAAGACGTTAAAGAAAACTGAACCGTAACTTTAAACTCGTTGAAACCAATTTCCTCATTAAGTATAACCAATTTCATGACATATCTCACTTCGACTGCCACAAAACTTTTGCAAAGTATTTCATGTTTTGCACACACTTTGGCTAGATTTATGAGCGAGCTTGACACATTTATCAGACACTGAAGGTTGGTCCGCTGTCTTCTACTATAGAGTACTTTGCATAGCAAAATAATAACAAAACGAAATCCATTCTCAGTTATGGGATCTGTGTCTGCCACTGTCTGTCCATTTGTCGCACCCAGGTTCAGATCCCAGAAATGGCATGATTCAGCAGTAGATATTGGGTTTATAATGTGTTCCCATTCAGCCCATTTAAGTGGGAGTCTGAAATCTGCATTTATTTATTGGGTTTCTTTTTTATGCGTTCGATTTCCTGTTGGAAAATACAGTTACTGCACGATAAATAAAGTGTAATGCTATTAAATAAATAAAATATAATTATAATTTAATTATGTTAATGTGTTAATGTTAATATTTGCAATACTATTTTTCTATATCTTTTAAATAGTTACAAGTACTTTAGCCACTGCCATATTACGGGTTCTTAGAATATCATCTATATTATAGCTTACAACCCAAGTTGACTAATTGTTGCTCATATTAATTAGCCGTAATTAGCATAATTTTTTAAGAGGCCCGTGACTTTGACAAATGCTTTTCATTTGACGACAGGCCACAATTAGAGAGCCCGTTCATCGATCACCGTCGAGGGCCGGTTATTTCTGGATGTGGTCTTAGTTGTCTGAACGGGAGTGTCACCCCTCAGTGCCAAAGACACTGTAATTTCCTTTACTTTTCTCAATCTCCCATCTACCATGACTGTGCACTTCTTTGTGCCAGACTGGAAAAAGAAAAACTTGAATGAAAATTACATTTAAATCAATAAGAACTATTTGTTTCTAGCTGATGGAGATACCCTTGCTTATAAAAACTATATCAAGGTTAATAATATGTACATATGTACTTTAGAAAAGTATATAAAAAACATTAGCATTGCCATGAAAAGGTAAATACTTAAAAATGGATAATCTATCTAATCAATAAGACTTTGTTCTGTTTCCTTTTTTTATAAAATAACATTATACGTATATTATTCTAACTGTATTCAAGGTACTGCAAATATTAGAATAATTAATATTTAATTAAAAAAATAAAAATTTCTTAATGTATTTTATTTATTATTTTTAAATATAACATAAAAATAGTATAGAGTAATAGAGACATTTATTTATAAATATTATACCGATATTTCATATTTGCATACGGGTTATATAAAAATATACATTTGTATATGCTTTATATATTTCTAAATAAAATAATAAATGGTATAGAGTATTAGAGACATTTATTTATCTGAACATGCTTTCAATTTAATTTGCCTTGGCTCCGGCACAGAGAAAATTTCATGGACAGGAAATAGAAAAACACTGAAGACACTTTGTCTACACACTTCGATCGAGTGAAAGTAGAAAGACAGGAGTGGAATGGATTTAATAATGCGAATCCGAACAATAACCAGGGCCAGAGTTTGGCCAATGCCAACATTTGCAGCAGGAAAAAGCCACGGCAACAGACAAATGCAGTCAGTGCCAAGGAAAACAGAAAAGCACGTCTGGCATACGCGACGTATGAGTAATGAAAATAACAATGCAACAGGGAAAAGAATGGGCGTTACAGGAGGAATAACTAAAAACCCTGACAAAGACAAAGTTTTCATTACGCAGCAGTAGACAAGCATAATGTGAGTCCGGATGCTGGGAAACACACAAAATTATCCGCACACCCAAATGAGTCATCCACATCCCGGAGTGCCGACTAAAAAAAAAATAGAAAAAAAAACAAGGCCAATAAACTCCAGGATGTTGGCAGTTGCAACTAATCAAACAGGCAAACAACACGTCGACCCAATTCGATGCAAAGTCAATTAATTCGGGCAGATTAATTAGTTTATGCGAAACTAGTTGACATTTCATCCCGGTGCCGCACCTCATTTGGAGTCTCCATTTCACCTGGCCAGTGGCCACCAAGTTCAGGTACACCACCACTAGGCCCACCTAATGGCCGTGTCGGGATCCGAGTCGCCGCCCATCAATTGTTGACAGTGCTGTCATTAGCAGTTCTTATACACAGAGAGAAATTAATCATAGAACATTAGAATAATAAATGAGCAGAAAGTAGTATTTCTTAAAGTTAAAATAAAATAAATTGTATTATTTTAATTTTAAGAATTACTACTATATACTTTAATACTTCTAATACTATTTCTTAAAATTTAAATAAAATAAATAAATGAAATTAAAATAAATGATATTATTTTAATTTTTAGAAATACTACTATATACTTTAATACTATTTCTTAAAATTTAAATAAAATAAATTAATGAAATTAAAATAAATGATATTATTTTAATTTTTAGAAATACTACTATATACTTTAATACTATTTCTTAAAATTGAAATAAAATAAATTTTCTTAAAGTAAAAAAATATATATTAATGAAATTAAAATAAATGATATTATTTTAATTTTAAGAACTATTACTGTTAGCTTAAGTCCTAGTTAGGCAACTAACAATAATTATAAACACAAAGATATAATCTTGGTTTTACCAGATGTTCTATCTCCATATTTCCTTAATCTTTAATCTTAGAAATCGCCTGCTTCGATGACCCATTTCCTTGATATTTTTTCAAAGTGCACGAGTATCAACTCCCAGCGAGTCCAGTCACCCCAGAAATGTTCTCGCGAGTTTTCCAGTTCCTCCCTCAATTTTAAGGCCATGTTTTATCCAGTTTTTAATGCGCCATTCGCTGGCTTTTTAATTGTCCACCTAATAGATAACCTAATAGTCTTAGTCCTTCCCTGTTTACGCTCTTTTTTTCGTCCTGCCCTTTTGTCGCTATTTTCGTTTTAACGGTTGTTGACTTTTGGTCAGCCTTTTGTGGGTGGATGGGGTATTTTTTTTTTTCAAGCACCAAATTAAATGGTCTTAGAGCTAAGCTCTCTCGGGAATCGATGAGGTCAAGTTGAGTTTTATTTGAGAACTGATTGCAACGACAAAAAACAAATCAGTTGTAGGAGATTTTTTAAAGACTGTTGTATTAAGGTCCTGTGAATTTAGGTCTCTTAATGGTTTGTATGTTATATGAAGTTGCAGATTTCTTTGCAGTGCTATTTACAACAGGATTTAACCGGTTGTTAAAGTTTGTATTAAATATTTGTTTTCAAAAACTTTAAACTTCCTTGCTTAAACACACAAATCTCTATAGAATCTCCCATTAAAAGTGTATTTTTAATTTTCCATATGATCCCAAAGAAAGTAAGTACTTTAGTCGTCAGGGCCGCAGTTTTGAACAGCTTTTATTGGCTTTACCCCATGCAGGCCACAATTTTTACCAAATCCACCTGCAAAACCTCCGGTCCATCGCGGAACTCCACATTCTTGAGCAGTAAGGTCCAGACGTTGTCACAGTATCTAAAGTTTGACAACTTTTCGGCCTTAAATTGCATTTTGTTCTTGACTCGCTTGCTCAAAGCTGCGCTGATGCTCTTGTCGTATTTTAGTAAAACCTTATGAGCCAAGTCATTGGATAAAAGGTTGCACTGAAATATACGATTACAACACGCAGAATTAGGATAGATCTGCTTAGATATGTATGAGCTGTGGCCAAACTTACGTGCACCATTTCATCCAAAGTCGCCTGAAGCGTAGTGCCCAGCGTGGAAGCCCTGTAAAGCTGGTAGTTCATTATAAAATTGAAGTTTTCGGCAAATCCGTATTAACCAAAACAGCAGTTCGGGGGAAAAAAGTACGCATGCGCAGCCAATGTTCCGCAAAGAATCGAATTTTTGAAAGTCATTGACATCTAATAAAAAAAGGCACCTACAAACTGTACGATATATTAAAAGGTGCTGTTAGGCGCAAAATGTCGATTATTGGGGACTGTTAACCCCCAACAGTGGATATCGATAGCCAGCTGGGAAGATAAAATGTAGTCTTCTTCGTCATATTTGTTTATCTAGGATTACTCATCTGTAAAATATTATCTCTATCATGTTGATAAACATAAGTATATGACTACAAGCTTAAGCTAAGTTTATAAATGTGAACCAGGATCGTTAAGTTCTTTCAGCGCATATTTTCATTTTTGGATTTCTTCTAAAGTCAAGCACTTGGCACTAAAATATGGGAAACCCCTCCATCCATAAACACCACTGGCGCCATCATTTGGCAGGAATCAGCGGAGTTGGGGATGGTATAATCCCGTTAGTAACCCCTCATATTTCATTAGGAACGCTGACAGCATTAATATATTTTTTTGTGGGTGGCTCCTTGCTTCGAAAGCATTACGTTGGGCGCCAAGGACACGCATTTAAAATGTCATTATAAATGCGTGCATGTTCGGAGTGAGCACACATATTCAACTCAAACTCCCCTCATCTGCATATTTTATCAGCATTTTTCGCATGCCTGGGCGTCAGCAATTGTAATGAACACATTTTATTATTTATAATGTGTGTACTATACGATAGAGGCCGTATAAAGGAGCTATTTTCCCACCATCGCTTTGGATTGCGATTGCGGGAGAAACCAGGAAAAAAGTTCCCCCCACGTTTTGGTGGGTCTATGTTTGGTTACCTCTCGAAAGCTAGGGCATAATTATGACAGGCATTTAGTGGAGGTAACACCGCCTGTTTTGTGGGCATCCAATTAGCGGCCTTTTATTCATTTATTCCAGCTATTTGCATTTCCCTCACTTTAGTTTAGTGTAGGGACTTCTCTTCATTTTTGGAAAACTTCCTGATTCGAGTGTAAGGTGATCGATTTTTAAAATAAAAAAAAATAGGGGAATATATTAATTTTGGTGGTGTGTTTAAAGATATTTTGGGGGTTTTGGGCTTTCCAAGAATATGTATTTAAAAAGTTAGATGTATTAAAAAAGTGTATCCAAAATTTCTAAGCTTATCGCATTAAACCAATCCAATTTAATTCAATATGCGGTTACTTAGATCACTCAAATCTTGATAAGCTTAAATTCCACTTATTTCCAAGTTATAATCAAAGCTAAAACCCATTTGTTCTACCCCACAAATAAATCACTTAAAGTTCAATGCATTTAATTTTTGTTTGTTCAACACGATACGCCAACCTATTTACACCCATAGCATTACATGAGTCTTTTGGATTCGCCCCTTATTTGCTCCAAATATTGTGGGATAAATTTGGGGGCAGGAAATCATAGACGAAGGGCGAGGAAAATTTGTAACCAATTATGCCTGGGGTTGTATTTTTTTCCGTCTAACAAAAACTATATTGTTATCATAAAATCAATACGCAACTCGATGACGCCGACACTTCAACTTCAATGGGGATGATAACAAAGGGGGGAGTTATAAAAGGGAAAGGACGCGGGTGAAGGCGTCATTTTGATAACCCATATGCTAATAACTAATATCGGTATTATATTTATTTATGGCTTGTACTGGACTTTGACTCGTATGCAAACACACGACCACAACAATCGGGTGTCATTAGGTTGGAACTCTTATCAAATTACGCATACGCCCCGTTCTATTTGGCAGTTGGGTTGAGTTGGGAGTTATAGTTATGGCCAGCTCTATTAAGGTCAACGTGAGCTTATTAAATGAATTCATTTGATTGGATTTGATGACGACTGTCAGCGTGTGTCCCTTTGGTGATGCGGATGATGGGTAAATAAAGCCAAAGAGTGATAGCGACCCTCGGAAATATATTTTATTTGGGGTGGCACAGTGGTTAGGGGTTTAAGCCTAAACATAAAATTAAACAGAATACTTAAGAAATATTAAATAAAATACATCAAAAGGTTAGGCTAACCTTTACTAACGGAAAATGATTGAACTAATGTATTATATTTTTCAACATTACCAAGTACTTTACTTCCTTGAGTCAATATTTCCAATACTTACCACAGTAAATAGTCAAGGAAATGAATATTAATCCGCAAATGGAATCGAAAACCCACTTCCCCTGAGTGGGTCAATTGTGGTCAACCACTTGTGGCAGCATCCCAAGAAAAGAACCCCACCCTAACTTCTAGATCCCACATGACGCCATCCACATTAACTAGATTTTTCCACCCTCCTTTCCTTTGCAGCCGTCGATGTTTATTTTCCCAGCACATCGGTGAAATTTAATCTGCCCATCAACGAGAAGTCGGAGAGCATCTTCTCAAAGATTCCGCTGGCCCAGTTCCAAGTGCTGCGAATGGAAAGCAACCTGTTGGCCAGTGATTACTTGTATAGCCTAGAGGACAATCCCCTGCTGCGGATCAATAGTTCCACCGGCGAGATATATATGCGCACGGATTATATCACCCCGAATTCGAGTGTCAAGTATGTGGTGACCGCCTTTCCCAGGGATCAACGGGATCATGAACTGCTGCCCGTCTCGCATCTTACGTTGGAGGTCACACCCCAATCGCTGGAGGATTACTGCTCGGAACTGGAGCACATTTGCTTCTGGAGCAGTGCTGATTACAGTATAGCCGAGTCGCAGGGTCAATATCGTCGTAGGGATTTCTTTGAACCCGTACTTATAGGAGCCCTTAATTCCCGGGGCGCCAAGTATCTGTGTCCTAATGTATCCCTGGATTACTCCCTCAATGCCGGCAGCTCTCACTTCGTTCTCAAGCAAAACCGCCTGTACACCCGTCAACCCCTAGATCACGATGAGCTCAATGGCCTGAACGCCAAGGCGGGACAGCTGCAGGCCAGGATTACCTGTACGATTAAATTATCTAGCCGTGATCAGAGGAAATTCTCCCGCAGCTTCGATATTAAGTTACTCGATCGCAATGACAACGGACCCAAATTGCAGGAGAGCGATTCGAGATTTGAGTTCTACCTGGAGCAGCCCTACTTTCAAGCGGTGAGTTCTGGAATTCCAGGGGGGTTGAGGGATTTACAAAGGAGAGGATTTCAGGGGTAGAGGCATCTCAACCAGACCCTGCCCAGACTATTCGTCTGCCGGCTGTCTGGCCGCTCACTGGGTGCGGGCTTATTGAATTCACCCATGATGAACGCCCCCTAAACACGCAACCAAGTCAACCACACTTGAAAAAAACTAAATCACATTTATTTTTTAAAGAGCTTCCCAAGTTACAGGAACCCTAAAATGTTTACTATTTTATTTAAACCATTTGTAGTTGGGTCTTAAAGTATGCAACAACATTTTTCAATGAACAATTGCGGAAAAATGACGCCTCATTATTCATTGCATACTTTTTGACACCCTTATAAATTATTTTTAAACCTCTAGGGATTTCTCAGATTATTAAGTATTTTCAAGTGTATCGAAGGACTCAAGCCCGGTCACCCTGCCATTATTTGGCCATTACCACGTCTGGTTGCAAAGGTCCTTTTGGGGTAGATAGTAAAGTTGGCCACTTCCGCGACTTCTTTCTCAAACTCCCCCCATTCCCTTTTATATGTTGCCATTAAAAACGCGTAACGTTTATGGGCTTTTATGATTGGAGCATGACAGACAGTAAGGGAAAGCCAGAAGGAACCGGAATGGGAACGTCAAGTGACTTCAGCGCGAATTGAAGCCCGGAGTCGGAGTCGGAGTCCCTTAAAGTTGCCACAAAAGTAAATTATGTTGTCGTGTTCGAAACAAGCCAAGCCTATCCCCAAGGATCTGCAATGTGTGTCAGTTCAGGTGCAGATAGTGCGATCTCCTCCCTCCGACTGGAGTAATTGGTTCTGCACTAAAGTCCTGCCATTACAAATTGCTGTAGGTGGCTCTGCATTTAAATAATGTACATTTTATTTTATTTCGAGGAAATTGCTTACGACATGTCCCATAATAAAAAGTAACAAAAGTTTTGGTGTGACGAGGTGTGGCTGAGCTCCAAATCGGTTGGGTCAACTAAAAGGAAAACATGTTTAGTTCCTGATCATTGTAAGGATTTATTTCGATAAGTAAGACAGGGGCACAAGGAATAAAGATTTTTATACCGCTATTTATATTTCTTATCATGAGGTTACGGATAAGTTTTAGCTTGATAGTATGTATCGTATCTTATGAAAGTACCTCTAAAGTTCTTCTACGTCCATTAAACTCCACAAAAAAATAAATAATAAAAATACTGCGGGTAGTAAAAATGGTATACTTTTTTTTACTAATTAAAAGATACAAAAGCAATCGTTCTCCCAGAAGATTTTCACACCCAAAACAAACTATTCTTTCCACAACCTTCGGTTGTTTCTAACACAATGTTATAGTCGCGAAATGGAAACTCCAACCCACTTATTATTCAAATGTAGTGTCCATCCTACCTTAACAAAGGACACCACTCCAACTTGAGCCTAAGTCCAGGGGAAGACACCTTGCTAATGTCGCTGCCCCTGGGATCCATTAAAAGGGGTTTTGGGTTGAGGGTTAGGGTGAAGCCACCACCCACCTTGTAGGGAAATGTCAGGTCTCCGAGGATCTGAAACCCCAGCCTGACCTTGTGCACGAATTGAAATGCTAATCACCAAGAGCGCATCCTTGGAGGGCAGTGCTGCAATTTACCAAGGGGGTGCCAAGTGGAATTTAATTAGCGCTGGTCAGTAAATGCTAATGAAGCTACCTGTTAATTCATACCCCTCGCATTTTCTGTATATGTATACCCACAGGACGAGGAGGCGGGGAAGAAAATCATCTACGTGGACAAGGATACGCTGGCGGCAAATGCTCACATGGTCTATGCCGTGCACAATGACACCAATGGGTTGTTCCGGACGGATTGCCACGCCTACGAAGCGGATCACACGGGCAGGCCTCATACCATCATCAGTTGTCGTGAGTACTACGATCGTGATACTTTATAAGATATATTTCAGATAGCCCTTTCGAGAATAGAGGTATAAATTCCATAAACTTAATTCATTATCTCCCAAACAGAACTTCGATTCTCCCGGAGCGGCGTTTTTCGGGAAACCCCCTACTGCGTTTCACTGGAAGCTCGGGATCTGACCGTTGAAAACCATAACGATGCCATGTCAGCCACGGCGTACATTTGTTTCCATATAGACCTGAGTAACCTTCACGAAACCGACCAAGAATTGCCCCAAGCTCTGCCCCTCCGATCACGTCAGCATCGTATCTTTGAGGGTGAAGATTTCAATGGTGATTCTTCGGGCAGGGGCCTGGTTCCCTTGAGCGTGGATTACGAAAAGGACGTTTCCGTATTTCGGACCGCTGCCTCCTATTATCGGGTAGTCCAACCGGAAAGTTTTCTAGAATTAATGAGGTCTCGTTCTATACGATTCGAAATAGTGGAAGATAAAATTGGAGCTTTTGGTATTACCTCGACATCGGGTATTGTCTTTGTGAAGAACCCCCAGGCTTTGGAGGAGGCGCCTGAAACCATATACTTCTTGAATGTCACCTGGATAGATCAGCAACGTCTCTCGCATGTTCGAGTGATCAATGTCCATCTGATTCATGGTAGACCCGAGAACACCAGCTGCGAACTGAAGATCAAATCTCGATCACAATCTTGTGCCCAGGTCAAATTCCAAACGCAGTGCAATCGATTTTGTGGCTTGGCAACTGGTGGCGGATCTTGTCAGTGGAGGGGAACCAATTCGGCGATGTTCAGTACTAGATATGGATCCTGCGTGCCCGAGTCCCAATATTGTCCCGATCATGTGTGCGATCCCTTGGAGGAACTGCATCCCATGGCCTGTCCGCAGGATTGCACGCCAGCTGGCAAAATAATGGGTCCGCATTCGAGTAATGAGAATAAGAAGGGGATCTACAGTGCCTCGGGTACGTGCATATGCGAGGATAATGGCAAGTGTTCGTGTGCTCCGTTGGATGAGGAGCCCAGGATTAAGAAGCCCCGCAAACGGAAGAATGAAACGGAGGCGGAACCGCTGCTGGGCGGACGGAAAGGTACTGCGACCGATCAATCCCTTCAGGATCCTTTGCTCATGGGTGTCCTAAATGTGGCTGGCTTCGAGTGCGATCGCTCTTGCATGTTCTTCGTAATTAGTTGCCCTCTGGTCTTCGTTCTCCTGCTTCTCTGCCTACTAATTGTCCAGCGGAAGATGCTCCAACGTCGCCTGGGCAAGCAATCGATGACCCCATCCGACAAACAGGCTCTTCCGGAATCGGGAGACGGAGATCTCGCCCTGATGCCGCTGCAAAGTGGTTTCAAGTTCGAAAGTGGCGATGCCAAGTGGGAATTTCCCAGGGACAAGCTGCAATTGGATACGGTCTTGGGAGAGGGTGAATTCGGCCAGGTTCTGAAAGGCTATGCCACAGAGATCGCTGGCCTGCCGGGAATAACCACCGTGGCTGTGAAGATGCTGAAGAAGGGCGCCAATTCCGTGGAGTACATGGCACTGCTCTCGGAATTCCAGCTCCTGCAGGAGGTGTCCCATCCCAATGTGATCAAGTTGCTGGGCGCTTGCACCTCCTCGGAGGCTCCTCTCCTGATCATCGAGTATGCCCGATATGGTTCGTTGAGGAGCTATCTTCGCCTCAGCCGGAAGATCGAGTGCGCCGGGGTGGATTTCGCTGATGGAGTGGAGCCTGTGAATGTGAAGATGGTTCTTACCTTCGCCTGGCAGATCTGCAAGGGTATGGCCTATCTTACGGAACTTAAGGTGGGTTTTTTGGGAATATCTTTAACCAGTAAACCATTGAAATCCCCCTTTTTTCAGTTGGTTCATCGCGATTTGGCCGCTAGAAATGTTCTCCTGGCAGATGGCAAAATATGCAAGATCTCCGATTTTGGACTAACCAGAGATGTTTACGAGGATGACGCTTATTTAAAACGGTCTCGAGATCGTGTTCCCGTCAAGGTAAGCTGATACCATACCCTATAAAGGGCCTCAACTGATTTCCCCAACTTCCAGTGGATGGCTCCTGAATCTCTGGCGGATCATGTATATACCAGCAAGTCGGATGTGTGGTCCTTTGGCGTTCTCTGCTGGGAACTGATCACCCTGGGAGCCTCTCCATATCCTGGCATTGCTCCACAGAACCTGTGGTCTCTGCTGAAGACGGGTTACCGCATGGACAGACCGGAAAATTGTTCGGAGGCTGTTTACTCCATAGTTCGTACCTGCTGGTCAGATGAGCCGAATGGCAGGCCCTCTTTTAAATTCCTGGCCTCGGAATTCGAGAAGCTATTGGGCAACAATGCCAAGTACATAGATCTGGAGACGAATGCCGTTTCCAATCCGCTTTATTGTGGTGATGAGTCGGCCCTGATGACGACTGAATTCGGTGAACCGGATTCGTTGCAGCACCTTTGGTCACCACCCAAGATAGCCTATGACATCCATGACCAGGGCACCAGTTACGATCAGTCGGAGGAAGAGGTGCCAGTGACTTCGACAGCCCCACCTGGTTACGATCTCCCACGACCTCTGATCGATGCCACCGCCAAAGAGCAGGTTCTGCGTTACGAAAACGATTTGAGATTCCCCTTGAATATTCGAAAATCCAGTTGCACGCCAAGTTACAGCAACATGACCAACGGATCTCCAGCGGCCACCTCATTGCCACACTATTCCGTTCCTGTGAAGAGGGGTCGCTCCTATCTGGATATGACCAACAAAAGTCTCATCCCAGACAATCTGGACAGCAGGGAGTTTGAGAAGCATCTCTCCAAGACCATCTCGTTTCGCTTCTCTAGTTTGCTGAATCTCAAGGAAACGGCGGAGGCGATTCCAGGACAGCAAGCCGAGGATGCTGTCTAGATTCCATGTTACAATTACCTTTCCCATCTGTGTATAGTTTCCCCCCCAACCACTGAGTTCCGAGTTCTTGTCCCTCATCTGCGCCTGTTTTTCAGTTCAAACTGTTTGTTGATTAGTTTTAGTTTAACATTTAGTCTCTTAGCTTTATGCTGATGCCAAATATGGATTGTAAAAGGACCGAATTAGCATTCGAATACTCCCATGCATTTATAAAAGAATTTACTTAGCCAAAGACAAACTTAGTGCTATCGGCGATACATTCCAGCCATCATTCCAAAAAAACAAGCCGTTTCGGATAACAATTTTATAAGCACTCCGCACTTAAGCCATGTGTTTTGTACAAACTTTATCCAAATTTGTTTCACATTTTATAAATTGTATACTTGTGCTTTTAAGATTGTGCTTCTCTGTATTCAGAAATATATAAAAAAAAGAGAAAACCAAATCTTTTGGATTTATAGAGATAAAAGCTTATATAATTACTTATTTTAATATTGTACAATTTTGCTAGAATGAGCTAAGTGTGATTCATAATTTCTAAACATTGTTACACATTCCATAGTAATGTTCAGTCATAATCTTAGAATCCATTTATTTAAGTCATAAGTCATACAATCATAATATTAACATACATGCAAAATCAGCGAGTACACCTGGTACATTTCTATATAAAAGCGGCACTAACAATCTCACAGGCACTTAAATCTTAAGGTATCGAAACCTTTGTACTTATTTATCTTCCTTTTTATAAGCCAAATAGCGATCAACCAGAGGACTGTAAATATTTGTATGTACTGCATATGCTACTTAAATTTTAAATATACCTAAATTAAAAATATATAATTAAACAAACCAAATAACGAGCGAAGTGTTCCTGTTTTTACTCTTCGTCGGGTACCAGCAAGTTGAGATTAGCACTGCCGGCCAGGCTGCCAATAAAGGTTTCCTCGTCTCCTCTAACGGACAGAGATTCCCTGCCAGTCAGAACCTTCTTCTCCCTGATCATGGCCGCCCTTTCCCAACGTGAACCCTTACAATTCTTACAGCTCTGCTTGGGCAGCTTAAAAACTGTGGTTGTGCGATTTCCGCAGTCCTTGCATTGGAAGAACCGCTTTTCCGCATCGACCACCTTCAAAGGGTGCTTCTCCTCCTTGCAGCGATCGGAGGCGGAGAAGGCTGTGTACTTGCACACCTGGCAGATGACAGCCTTGCAGGGCATCTTGTAGGTGCCCAGCATCTTTTCTTCCATAGCCTCCTTGCGTTCCAGCTTGTTGAAGTACTCCTCCTGCGCCTCACGCTCTCGCATCTCTACGAGATTCGTATGGGATGAGGTGGCCGCCATAATTTTCTCTATTCTGGATTTGCGCATCAGTTCGCGGTCATCTTCTTCGATTTTCTGGCGCTTAGCACTGCTGGCGAACTTGTCGTGAAGCTCATCAATGGCTCTTCTCTTGCCACTTTCAGTGCCTCTTGTGGAATTGGGATTGATCTTCTCCAGTGGTTTCTTCTTTAGCAGGGCGGCTGCTCTCAGCTTGGCACTTTGAGCTTGACGTGCTCCTACATTAATATCAAACGAAATGTTTTCCCCACCAGAAAGTTTGGGCGTCAGGGTAGCATCAAAGGAGAAGCCGCGATTCTTGAATTTGTCTGGCACAGGTGTAGTGGGCATACTGCCAGTGGGCGTAGTTGTTTCGGGTTCTTTTTTTTTATCACTTCCTAAAACATGACCCTGGGCCTGCTTTTCTTTCTCAAAACGCTCATTTTCCGCTTTAAGCTTTCGTAATCGCTCCAGATCTTGGACCCTCTGCTTCCTAGACGCCTCCACACCACCGGCCAAACGGGAAACAGGACCACCTCGCTCAGCATATGGAATTTTAGGGGCCTCGGCTGTTTTGGGCTTAGAGGCGTGGTCAACGGTATGGGCGAAGGGAGAAACGTCATAGCCAGCCAGCGAGCTCAGACGATCGCGTTCCTTGGAGATCAGCTTGGCACTTTTTTTCGCGGGAACTGCAGTAAAGGTTTGTCCGCCATAGAAGACCTCGTTTTTGCCTACAAATAAAGTGTTATAGTGACTAGAATTATGATCCTATGTTAGGATTTTAATGCCTCTCACCCAAAACCTTGTTCCTTAGCTCATTGATACCACGACCTGCTGTCGCCGATTGGAGTTCCGAACGCCGGGACATCTTTCCATATTCCTGCTTCACATGAAAGATGCAATAATCGCAGTCGGTTAGATTAACCACCGAAGTGCACTTGTCTCCATTCTTCTTGGTGGCCCGACAAGTGCCCAGATCCTTAGACTGGCCCAGGATCATGACTTTCTGGGAACTATCAATGGATAGACAGGCCACATCAGAGGTACCCGCTCTTCTCTCAAAAATAGTTGGATTCAAGACAGCCAGACACAAGCCCTCCGCTGTTTTCCACAGGGACTTGTGGGCTTCATTGAAGAGGAAAAGTGAGATTGTTTTGACCTCGCCTCGGAGATCGGATAGCTTCCACGTTGAGTATGGATCTCCCTTTTTGGTAGTCTTAACAGGATTCTTGGAGACCAGAGCGCCGGCAATTACCCAATCTTTCGCCAGATCACCCCGCTCGATGTGGAAGGCAACACCGGAGAAGGGCACCGCTTTTCTACCCGCCATGCGCTCCTGGAGCAGTGAGCTGGAGATCAGTGGGTTAATCATGCGCAGTCCAAAGACGGGATCCGTGAAAACAGCGGAGACGGGAGCACTTGGCTGGGATGTGGATGCCACGGCGGCGGCAGCTGGTGGAGGCCTTTGGAACGAGCTGCTCACCGTCGACTGGCGCTTGATAGGATTGTGCGGATTCTTGAGGGGCTGCGGCGTGGATGTGACCATCTGAGTGGTCTTTTTCAGCTCCTTATCCACTTCCCTGGCCACCCTGGACTCGTGGGCATTCTGCCGTTGCTGCTTCAGGTTCTGGTTTATATCACTGCCGTACTCATTGTACTTGCGTTCCAGGAAGTTCTTCACTTCCTCGTCGTCGGATGAGTCCAGCTCCGGTTCCTTACTGATCGCGCTCTTCTCCTGCTTGGCGGGTTTCACGGTCTTCTCGAAGGTGAACGCATTGGCGAAGCTACTGTCTTCCCGCAGCTTTGGCACTGCTTTGGCCAAAGTGGGTTTTGGTTTCTCCGCTTTTGTAGAATCGCCATTAACGTTTTCCGCTTCGCCCAGCAGTTTTTCCAGCGCAAGTACTTCATCTTCATCGTCGATACTGATGTCTGTCTGGGATTTATTTGCGGGACTCATTTTATACAGATTTTCTTCAGATTTTTCACGTGTTTCCTTGGTTTTCCCGTCGAGTTTTCCAAATGAGCGGAAAAACAAATCACTTTTGGCGGGCTTAGTGTGACCGTAAGTGTGTAGTTAAAAAATGTGTTTACTATGGCTATTAACCAACACTGACCATTTTGAGGTGGCATATTACAGTACTTTATTTTGAGTTTTAAGCGATAGTATTTGACCGCATTAATTTATTGTACAAATGTTTTCTATAATGTATAAGAATTTATACCAGGCTATTTTTAAATGTATATTTTCAACAGTCTTACCCTATGATTAAGATAGTTATAATGAATATGGTTGTATGTAATTATCCACTTATTCCAATACTTACATTTGGAAAAATAACATACAAGTATACGAATATTCGTGCACTTAATTATTAAAATAGTTATTATAAAAATCTGAATAAAATGGCGCCGTCTCCGAACTATCATAGTCGAACGATACATCGCATTTGTAGTCATCACCAAAAAATACCAACTTCTCACGCATTTAGTATTTTTCCCTTGCCGCAAACGGGCGCATTTTCTCGCCCCCAAGTTACGGTCATACGCTCGTCAATAAGTCATCTTTCGGCTTTAATTCACGAAAAAATTGCAAAGAAAAGCCAAAGGAAAGTGCCTAGAAGCTGCCAGTCGAACGCAGCCGAGTTGCAGCCGTGAAAATCGTAGTGAACACTTTGCCAGCGGTGTCGAGCAGCCGTGGAAACGCGGAAAAGCAGCTGCAGCAGCCGAAGAAATTTGGCAAAGAGTGCGACGTCGAGAGGCGAACGGGGTACCGCTAACAACGGATCGCGAACCTAGTACTTCAGCATTAAGTTTTTCCGCTGCTTGCCACGGTTTTCCACGGCCTTGCCCACGGACATTCCGCCCCCCTGGATAAACCGCCTGCCAGGCCAACACGACGAGCAGGTGAGAGGCTACATATATGGCTGAAGATCTGCCATTCCCAACCAAATCGCCATGCGGCACAGCTCCACCCACAAGTCAGCGCACCACCCACACCACCCCCTTCGCCGCCCGTTGCATTTGCAATCTGCTTCAAACGCATTTGGCATTTTTTTCTTCTTTTTCTTTTTTTTGTTCCGTCCATTTGCGATTTTGTATATATTTTGCAAAACATTTCTCGTGGCCATTTTGTGGTTATAAGCGCCGCTTGTAGGCGGCTCCACGTGTGTTGGTGTGTGCTCGCGTGTGTGGTTGCTGAATGGGTATTAAGTTACAAGCACGCGGCCTCCCACTTTTGTTGTTGTTTTTCATAACGTTTCTGTTTCTGATAACCTTTTGCTGCTGGTGTTATCAAAAAAAAAAAAAGAAAAAAGAGTGAGCCCAAAGAAGAACAGGGCTTACATCACAGGCTTCGCATCGCAACGCATCAGTGACCTAATGCACTTTTAACCCCTGGAGTTGGCTTTCTTTTTGCTCTTGCTGCTGCAGAAAACGAAAAAAATGCATATGAAAAACAAAAGAAAACTAGCAGAGTTGCCACTGCTTATTTGTCTCCTGACATTTCTTTTTATTGTTTATTTTTGTGCCATTTTCCTTGCGCATTTTCCTTTACGGCTATGTTTCTCTGTTTTCGTTTACCTGCCATTTCTCTTCTCTCATCTTTTGCTCTCCGTCTCGCTTCCGCTCTCACTCTCTTTTTTGGATTTTGGCCCGTCATCTGGCGGTCAGTAGCCGGCGCCCCCTCCCCGCAACCCATTACGTTCCGCTTCCTCCTCACATCCTCATCATCTTGCACCCAAATTTGTATTCTATAATATACGAAAATCGTCGATAATTTCGGCAACCCGAACGATATATTCCCTTTCAGTTGGTAATAGAGTATTATTTTAGTGGGTTGTCGCTAAAATGTTTCTCAATAGAAGATCCCTTCCACATCTAAACACTATCTGAAACATGATCAGTTGTTATCTTAGACTTTAAAACTAAGGAGGTTAAAAAAATTTTATTTTTATTTTAACAAATTAAAGCTAGCATTTATTAAAAAAAAACAAAAATAAATTATGTCATAGTAACTCTGGTCTGTAGATGTATCATTACAATTCTAGTTTCAATCTTCATATCTAAATCTTGCAAACAAAATTAGTTTATATATATAAGTATGATCTTTTGGCTAACAAAACTATTTTTAAAAGTTTACAAAAATGTTTTTTTTAAGCATATTTGTGGTTGTAACTAACCATCCATTTACGATCCCTTCTATAAGTACAATGTAATTACGTCCGAAAACTATCTGAGACAATAACAATTGGTATTTTAAAGAGTTGACAATTATAGCGTTGAGAAAAATATTGAAATATAAATATTATAATAAGACTATAACAAAACAATAAAATTATGCCAATGGTTTCTCCAGTCTGTAGTAAACTCATAAAAATGCAATCTTCAGATGGTAAATCTAAATTCCATATATCAATATCATATAAAACAAGATTCTTTTTAAGAGCTAACAACTAAATTACCGTTTTAAGCATATTTTCGACGTTACCTAACCATTGCATTTACGAATTTTAAATAGTCGTCTGCCTTGGATCAAAAACTAAAACGTGCTACTAAAATCCCCAAAATTACCCCTAGAAAGGGTATATAAATCAGAATCGCCACCCCGCACCCAAATCATTTTTCGTAGGCGTCGCCTCTTTGGCCTTGTTTTTTCTTCGCTTTGAGTTTTCGCATTGGAGTTTTCCTTCCACACTGCACATTTCACCTCTCTGTGACGAAAAATCTTTGCCAATGTTTGTTGTCTATCGTAGAGCGTCCTGGCCAGCTGCATGTTGAATGTTTCTGCGAGTGCTCCACAAGATATTGCCGGTATGTGAGCCCTCTGTACCTCCCTGAATCTCAATCCACGCGATTGCCCAATACTAAACCCCGTTTCCCCCACCTCCTAGCCAGCTTTTAGCCTTGTTTCTTTAGAGTCAATTGCAGCCACAACTGGAGCATAAATAAGCCGCAGAAACGACACCACAAGCCAGTCGAGATTCGGTGTTTGTTTCGGCGATTACTTGACTGACATTCAAATTTTTGCTCTTTGCAGTGCTGCAACGATAAAGAAATGAACTCGAACATATTTCTGGGCACAGCGGAGAACGGCCTCCGGCACGATAAGATTGTTATACTCGATGCGGGAGCACAGTACGGCAAGGTGAGCTCATCCTCAAGAATTCTAGAAAATCTCTGCTTAAATATCTAAACATATATAACATTTTCCTTTCAGGTTATCGACCGCAAGGTTCGCGAACTGCTTGTGGAGTCGGACATCATGCCACTGGACACGCCGGCGGCCACAATACGCAACAATGGCTATCGGGGCATCATCATCTCCGGGGGACCCAACTCCGTCTACGCAGAGGATGCGCCCAGCTATGATCCCGATCTGTTCAAGCTAAAGATACCCATGCTGGGCATCTGCTATGGCATGCAGCTGATCAACAAAGAGTTCGGGGGCACAGTGCTCAAGAAGGATGTCCGGGAAGATGGCCAACAGAATATCGAGATCGAGACCTCGTGCCCGCTTTTCAGGTGAGCCGGGAATACAGGATACTTGGGAGAAGCAGCAACAAGAAAGTGCCTGAATTGATAGCGATTATTTAAGCGCTGATACAATGCTGCCAGAGCAAATTTAATGCCAAGAACATTTCAGTTTAGGGCAGTCTATGAACTGATCTACACGTGGCCAGACATATTTACTACTTCCGAATTTTATTATTGATTTAGCATACCTGAATGACTTGTTTTTACTAACATAACCCTTTTCTGCTTCCACAGTCGCCTTAGTCGCACACAGTCCGTGCTTTTAACCCACGGCGATAGCGTGGAGCGAGTGGGCGAGAATCTGAAAATCGGTGGCTGGTCCACAAACCGCATTGTGACGGCCATTTACAATGAGGTACTCCGCATCTACGGCGTCCAGTTCCACCCAGAGGTGGACCTCACCATCAATGGCAAACAAATGCTATCGAACTTCCTGTACGAGATCTGCGAACTGACCCCCAACTTCACCATGGGAAGCCGAAAGGAGGAGTGCATACGCTACATTCGCGAGAAAGTGGGCAACAATAAGGTGTTGGTGAGTTTGGAAATATTTTTGGCTAGCAAAGTCTAGCATATTTTAATGATATCTACATTTTGCAGCTGCTGGTCAGTGGCGGCGTGGATTCGAGTGTCTGTGCAGCTTTGCTTCGCCGTGCCCTGTATCCTAATCAGATAATTGCCGTGCATGTAGATAATGGTATGAAATACAAGAGATAAGAGATCAAATTATAGCCATCCTAAGAATAGAACGTAATATTAAATTAGGTTTTCTTTTAAGCAGAATATGTTTCCCCTAAAATACTTTTATTTTTAACTAACAAAACTTTTATTACAAAAGTACAACTTTTCATTTCAATTTTAAGATCACTCGGCATTTGAAATTACTTAAAAAAGTAACCTTTGTTGTTGAGACCGCTTTAAAAATATTAGTTATTTTGATATTAAAACAAATTTGTATTCTAGGTTTCATGCGCGAGAAAGAAAGTGAAAAGGTGGAACGTTCGCTGCGCGATATTGGCATCGATTTGATCGTGCGCAAGGAAGGCTTCACGTTCCTTAAAGGTACCACGCAGGTTAAAAGGCCCGGCCAGTACTCCGTTGTGGAGACGCCCATGCTCTGTCAGACTTACAATCCAGAGGAGAAGCGCAAGATAATCGGTGATATATTCGTGAAGGTGACCAACGACGTGGTGGCCGAGTTGAAGCTGAAGCCCGAAGAGGTTATGCTGGCTCAGGGAACCCTCCGACCAGATCTGATCGAGTCTGCCTCGAACATGGTCAGCACGAATGCAGAAACAATCAAAACGCACCACAATGACACGGATTTGATCAGGTAATGTGATCATAATAATTCAGTCATATTTTCTTACAGATTTGATAAAATCACTACCAAATATATATTCGATTTACTAATTTTCTTCATATCTCAATGTTTCAGAGAGCTTCGCAATGCGGGACGTGTAGTTGAGCCGCTGTGTGACTTCCACAAGGATGAGGTGCGCGATCTGGGCAATGACCTGGGCCTGCCGCCGGAGCTTGTGGAGAGGCAGCCTTTCCCCGGCCCGGGCCTGGCGATCCGCGTTCTCTGCGCGGAGGAGCCGTACATGGAGAAGGACTACTCTGAGACTCAGGCATGTTTACTGCAATTACTTCTTAGTTGCGTTTAATAAATTGTTTAATACAAAACAGGTTATTGCCCGCGTGATCGTGGACTATAAAAATAAGCTGCAGAAGAATCATGCTCTGATCAACCGGGTAACGGGCGCCACCAGCGAGGCGGAGCAGAAGGACTTGCTACGAATCTCCGCCAACTCGCAGATCCAGGCCACCCTGCTGCCCATCCGATCCGTAGGCGTGCAGGGCGACAAGCGGTCATACAGCTACGTTGTAGGCCTGTCCACGAGTCAGGAGCCCAACTGGCAGGACCTTCTCTTCCTCGCCAAAATCATACCGCGCATCCTGCACAACGTGAACAGGGTGTGCTACATCTTCGGCGATCCCGTGCAGTATCTGGTAACGGATATCACGCTCACCACACTCGGCTCGGCTGTACTAATGCAGTTAAGGCAGGCGGATGCCATCGCCAACGATGTAGGTTTATCTAGGGTACGCTAAAAGACGAATCATTGAATGTTGTACCCATTTCAGATAATAATGCAAGCTGGACTGTATCGGAAAATCTCACAGATGCCTGTCGTTCTCATACCCGTGCACTTTGATCGCGATCCCATTAACCGCACACCTTCCTGCAGAAGATCGGTGGTGCTGCGCCCGTTCATAACGAACGACTTTATGACTGGTGTGCCAGCTGAACCCGGTTCCGTGCAACTGCCAGTGCAAGTAAGTACATTACCCAACTGTTTGAAATGTGTATACTGATCTGTCATCCGTTCATAGGTCCTAAATCAAATTGTGCAAGACATATCCAAGCTGGATGGAATCTCGAGGGTGCTTTACGACTTGACAGCCAAGCCGCCGGGCACCACCGAGTGGGAATGATGCGTTCAAACCAAAACTTTCAGCAGCCATTTCATAGAAGTAGATGAGACAAACAATAATCAACCAACCAATAAGCGGCGGGCGCTCGATAGGACAATGGCCGATCGGTCGGTCGGTCAGTTGGTATAACGATCGAACGGCGGATGGATCGATCCTAGCCCTTTGAGGCCATCGCAGCTGCTCCTGCCTTTTAGAGAGACACGTAAAACGAGCAATTTAGGAGGCGCAAATACAGAACTGGGACTGCCGCTTCAAAAATTGAAAACAATTCAGGTTCATAATATCGATGATACATGTGTGTGTGTGTGTGTGTAATTAATGCGGAATTAAGCGAATCGAAATCTAACACAGATGGCAAACTATTTGCCAATAATACTTATGTACATTTTCATGTTTTGTTCCTTTTGTGAAAAGGAATGTGCCCACAAACCACGTAACAAACAAAAACAATTAATTAATAACGCATTTTTAGTTATATACATAAAATATATATATTATATACATACAGATATTAAATAATTGCAAACTCAAGTTCTGAAAGTTGTATATTTGCAAGAGAGCATATGTTTTCGTGGCAAAAGGCATAAAAAAAAGATTGTAAGAATACGAAACAAAAATATTGTAAGCTAAAATTATGAATTGTTATATAAAACGTCTATATTTAAAAAATGGCAAAACCAGAAAAAACAAACCGATTATGATACAAAAAATGTAATAAAACGAAAAATTGATTTAAGTCTTTGTAATGCATGCTCTTCAGTTCGGGCTTTCGAAAGCTGAGCCTAGGATTTATTCTTTGTCTTGGTTAAAAAGTAAGGTCCACCACTGGTGACCTTCTGCATTTTTTGAAAGGCTTCCCGAGACAGAACCAACTTGCTGCTTTGGTTGTTTCTCAACTTCTCGAGGGAGGCCAACTTTTCGCTGATGGGCGTGCGAGATTTTGGCTTTTCTCGGACTGTTCGCAGGTTTTTTGAAGAGTGGTTTTCGATAGTAACTCCCAAAGGCTTGACCGGCATAGGCTAATTGAAGAGATGAAAATAATTTACTTTAGGGGGACAAAATTAAGAAATACAAGACTTATACATTAACAGGGTTTATGATACCAAATTTAATGTAACAAAAAAACAACTATATAGTGATGTTGGTCATTATCGCTTTCTTGTGTTTTTAACTATTAACTTACCACCTCTCTAGGCGAAATTCTTTTATCTCTGTTAAACATGTGATTTAAGAATACGAGTTTGTCCGTGTAGTAAAGTTTGGGTTGCACAGTCCCGCCCGAAAACCTCGCCTCCTGCTCTTGGATACGCTCCAGCTCCACATTGTAGCGCAGCCTGTGGATCAAATGTTTCCAAAACTCGGGAGGCGAATCCAATTTCATTTCATTGGCGATCGCCTCCCAAATTTCATCCTTGCGCTCGAAGTTAAAGAAATCCGGGTGACACTGATTCCACAAGCACTCGTGGTCCTCATATAGGGCGATTAACTTTAATTTTACCTTGGCGTTTTGCATAAACTCCGGACTGGGTGAGAAGGTGATTGGGGCCCTTCTCAAGGAGGTCGCATCAGTGTAGGAGTAGTATCCCGTAGTGGAGTCAAAGGACGTTTTACTCCGTTCCTCGCGCTTCAGTTTTGCTAGCAGTAAGGCTCTACTTCTTCCCAAAAAAGGCTTTTCGGAGTGGGAATAGAACTCCGTGCTGGAAGCAACTGAGATTTTTCTTCTACCCTTTCTTTTCATTATGGCTACTTGAGATTTAAATTACTAAAAATTTTACAAACTGATTCGATTTTTTAAATTGAGTTTCTGGTTTTGACATTTCAATTCAAGCTATTTAATTTTTCTCTACTAGTATTTCCATTTTTCCCCATTTTGACCAAAACAACTTCGGCTATTGATATTATGCTTTATTTTCCACTACATAATAATAATATCAACTCACTGTTGTGTCTTACATCTTATAATTGATACAATTAAGTTATTAATGGGGAAAATAAAGGGGACACGGGATATATTGAGGGAACTTATTGTCCGCTTTTCTGGTTTGTTGTTTATTGAATAAAAGATTTGGTTTAATACGTATTACTTTGAGTTTTATTCGCACTTAATCATCTTCATCGTTGAGGCAATCTGCAGAGCATTTAGACAAATTCGAAAAGAACAAAATCGAAGGAAACATTCATAGCAAGAATTAAAATAATATTGTGTATAATTATATATATAAAACTCTTACAAATTCTCGCCATCATTCGGTTACATAATTCACTTTTAAAATAGCACACTCAAATACTCAAAATAAAATATAAACAATTTGAAAAAAATTGAATAACAATACCATAACTTGATTGCTTGCGTTGTGAGTCTGAGTGTGTTCGCCTATTGGGAGGAAGCTAGGACAGGGTTCTGGACAGGGGGTCTTAAGTAGGTCCAGGACCATTTACTGGGCCAGCTCCTTCATGCGGTTGAGGGCGCTGCCAGCCTTGAACCAGCCGATTTGCAGGTCGTTCAGGGTGTGGTTGAGCGTGATCTTTTCGACCTTGTCGCCGTTCTTGACCTCGCATTCCACGGGCTTTCCAGGCGCCAGGGAGTTCAGGTTGAGCAGGGAGATCTTGCTCGTGGGCTGGATCTGTTGGTATACAAATTACGGATAAAATCTTTTGCTCATTTAAGCTACACCTCACAAACCTTATCGTAATCAGCGGGGTTGGCAAAGGTGAGGGGCAGCAGACCCTGCTTCTTCAGGTTGGTCTCGTGGATACGGGCAAAGGACTTGACGATGATGGCGCGGCCACCGAGGTGACGTGGTTCCAGGGCGGCATGCTCGCGGGAAGAGCCCTCGCCGTAGTTGTCATCGCCGACGGCGACCCACTTGATGCCGTTGGCCTTGTAGTCACGGGCCACATCGGGAACACCGCCCCAGGAGCCGTTGCGCTGGTTTTTAATGTTGTTCATCTCGTTGTTCTCGTAGTTGGTGGCGCCAATGAACATGTTGTTGGAGATGTTGTCCAAATGTCCACGGTACTTCAGCCAGGGTCCGGCGGCGGAGATGTGATCGGTGGTGCACTTGCCCTTAACCTTGATCAGCACGGTCAGGTCAGTCAAATCCTTGCCGTTCCACTTGTCGAATGGCTCCAGCAGCTGCAGGCGGGTCGACTTGGGATCGACAGCCACCTGAACGCTCTCGCCGCTCTGTAAGTTTACATTAAATTATTTAATAAACTTTCAAACTCTTTAGGGATTTATTTGAACTCACAGGTGGTGGAGCAGTGTAGGTGTCCTGGCCGGGGTCGAAGCCCTGGGCGGGCAGCTCATCGCCGAAGGGAGCCTTCAGCTTGAACTTCTTGCCATCGGATCCAGTGAGTTCGTCGGTCAGGGGGTTGAAGTCCAAACGGCCGGCGATGGACAGGGCGGTGACCAGCTCGGGACTGGTGACGAAGCAGTGAGTGGCCGGGTTGGCGTCGTTCCTGCCGGTGAAGTTACGGTTGTAAGAGGTGACAATCGTGTTCTTGTCGCCCTTCTTCACGTCCTGGCGGTCCCACTGTCCGATGCAGGGTCCGCAGGCATTGGCCAGCACGGTGCCGCCGAACTTGTCGAACACCTCGGAGATGCCGTCACGTTCGATGGTGGCACGGATCTGCTCCGATCCGGGGGTCACGTTGAAGGGGATCTTTGACTTCAGGCCATGGCTCATGGCATCCTTGGCAATGCTGGCGCAGCGACCCATATCCTCGTACGAGGAGTTGGTGCAGGAGCCAATGAGACCCACACGGATATCCAGAGGGTAGCCGTTCTTCTTCGAGTTGGCGCCCAACTTGCTGATGGGGTGGCCCAGATCGGGAGTGAATGGTCCATTAACATGGGGTTCCAGGGTGTCCAAGTTGATTTCAATCAGTTCGTCGTACTCGCAGTTCTTGTCAGCTGAGAGGATCTTGCCCTGGTATTTCTGGGCCTCGGAGGCGATGCCGGCGCGGCCAGTAGACTTCAGGTAATCAGCCATGCGCTGGTTGAAGGGGAACAGCGAGGTAGTGGCTCCGATTTCAGCACCCATGTTGCAGATGGTGGCCATGCCCGTGCACGAGATGGAGTCAACGCCCTTGCCGTGGTACTCAATGATGGCACCAGTGCCTCCCTTGACGGTCAGAATATCGGCCACCTTCAGGATAACGTCCTTGGGCGAGGTCCAGCCGCTGATCTTGCCATTCAGCTTGACGCCAATCACCTTAGGGCACTTCAGCTCCCAGGGGATATCGGCCATCACGTCGACGGCATCAGCGCCACCAACGCCGATGCACAGGCCACCCAAACCGCCACCGTTGGGGGTGTGCGAATCGGTACCGATCATCAGCAGGCCGGGGAAGGCGTAGTTCTCCAAGATGATCTGATGGATGATGCCACTGCCTGGCTTCCAGAAGCCCAGGCCGTACTTGGCGCAGGTACTGGCCAAGAAGTCGTACACCTCCTTATTCAGGTCCTTGGCGCGAGCCAAATCCTTGGCTCCACCGACCTGGGCCTCGATTAAATGGTCACAGTGCACCGTGGACGGCACAGCCACCTTCTTCAGTCCGGAGGAGATGAACTGCAGCAGGGCCATCTGGGCAGTGGCATCCTGCATGGCCACGCGATCGGGACGCAGGCGCAGATAGGATGTGCCGCGAACGATGTCCTGGTCGGCGGGACTATCCAGATGGGAGTACAGCACCTTCTCGGAGAGAGTCAGGGGCCGGTTCAGGCGACCGCGCACCACTTCCAGGCGCTTGTTCAGCTTCTCGTACGGCAGGAAGACGTCCGAGTCGAACTTGGACAGGGCCACCTTGGAGGCGGTGTAGCAGGAGGCGTGGAACTGGCGCACCACTGGGGCTTCAGCCACCACATGCTTGCCCACTCGGCACACCTGGAAATTAGGGGATGTTTGAGGTAAATTTTGAAATATTGAAATTTAAAAAAAAAAAAATTTTAAATAAGTTCCTTTTTAACAATACATTTGCCTTATTTTTATGTATGTGTTGTGAAAATAATCAGATCAAGATCGCTTAATTAGCACAGTGTCAAAACATAATTTAGCAGTCATGACGAGTACAGTATAGACATTATTATTTGCCATTCTCTTGATTTTTTATCAGCAGAGATTTTTTTTCGGTGCCCACTGTACTCTTGGTTATTTGATTGATTCGATGGGGTCTATAATAAACACTTGATTATCATGTCAGGAGGCCTCTCAACTTTAATTAGATTGGCACAGCTTTATCAGGAAATGTACAAATCTCAATAGGTCGTGATGTTTTGTTAACGACAAAGACAGGTGGCAAGTTTCGATCATCACCAAAAGCATTCTGATGATAAATTGCTAACTTTAATTATCCTTTATCTATATAAATGTTTACTTTTATATTTTACATAACTACGCATTAAGAGTAATCCCAAAATACGTTTGCTGTCTTTACGTTTTATTATGGTCTATATCGTTTGTTGTTGTGGATATATTTGAGAAATATATTCATATATGTATGAATTGGCTTCCATATTAAAACCAATTGCTATTTTAAGATCGCTTATCTATGACAATATATTTTGAAGACGCTTTCTGAAGGGTATCTGTTTATCAAGTTGATTATTTTTGAATGACTAAAAAAATTCCACAAGCATTTAAAGAAATTATCAGATTGCCGCTTGGAAGCCTATATTAAAATGTAATTATTTTTAAAAATTTAGTTGAAAAAAAAACCATAAAAATATGAGAAAAATATGAAAACAGTACGAAAATTGAACGCAAATTAAATAATAAATATACAACAAATTTGGAAGTTTACCTATACGTAAAGTTAATTCTAGAACTGTTTTTTTTTAGGTGGATTAAAGTGATTAGATACATAGTTTAGCCTTCTAAAAACGGTAATTCAGCATTTTAAAGAGCAATACTTAAATAAAAATATCTTTGAAATAGAAAACAGCTGTTATTGCAGTTTGTTTTGTTTATGCAGAGATAGAGAAACTTGTAAAATTGTTACAAATTGCAAGAATGCCTGGCAATTAACTGAGCCACGTGATGCACACAAACAAACCGCAATGAATGCAATGGCAATTACGTCAAATAGGTCATTAACATGCTGGCAAGTACAGTGAAGCCCTTCTCGAAGTTGCCGTGCGTGGAGAAACCCCACTCGAAAGGCAAGGCTCCTCCAATGCGCGTGATACTCGATTTGAAGAGCGGAATTTACTTAAGCTATATTTAGTCCGGTCACTATCAGAGTGTAAGTACACCTGTCACAGATAAGACGGACCTCCCCCCTGAAGATATATGCTATAGAGGGTCTCCTGGTTAAATAACTGCGGCCCAGGCGATTATGTAAATCTGAAAGGCGTAGAACCCTCGCGAATTGCCGTTAATTACTGGATGCCACCGATTTTCCATGGAACACTCTGCTCTACATTAAACCCATTTTGGATGCAGGGGGGCTATAGAATCACAAACACTACGTACTCGGTTACCTAACAACTTTGGGATTTTGTTTTTAGGTTAGAAAACGCTGCGCGAAAAGTTCGCGATTTTTCGATGCCCACATCCTGCTGGATGTGGCAAAAAGAGCCAACGATTTTTCGCCAACTTTCGCGCAGTGTTTCCAGTCGTCTTTATCGCAGCTTTGATTTTGGGTTTTTTGCCGTTCGGAGATTATATATATATGCATATATTTGCGTGGTTTACTCGGATCGGCTGGAGGCACAGGCTCCGGGATAGAACCTACCTGTGCCTGGGCGCTCATCAATCTCGCTGCCATTGTTCGCGTCCTGATTATACGATACTCGAATACACTCGATGGAAATGGAACTGATATTGCAGCGGAAACTTTTAGCCGTCAAAATTTTCAGCCCTCTCAGCCGGAAGATTTCAACACAGACTAACTTCTTTGGCACGGCGGCCAGTGTTCGTAGGCGGCGCGAATGAGCGCCAGTGCTGCCTGCTCGGCTTCTATCCCGCCAAATCTAGATGCACTGCGAGAAAAAGGTCGATGGATAATCAGGGGCTAAAAATTTAGAAGTTGTTTCACAGAAAGAAAATTCAGTTCTTAAGGTCGCGCCCTTTCACCTAATTATTCGAAATCAGGACCCTAAGGTAAATGACGGAATCAAAGGTTAATTTCTCCGGCGTCGGTACAAACATTTATGTTGCCAATAGATTGCTTGATCCACCTTTATATACATATATAGCAAGTTATCATAAAATAAAGGCTATTATTATAAATGGCAGCCACTCAACCCAATATCGCAGATCTCTTTTAAAGTTCATAAAGTTCACCCAAAATTGCATATGCAGATTCAAATGAAAAATGCACGTAATTTTTTACAGTCTAATTTGGCTAGATTATAGCCTTCAGCACTGACGTCATTCGCATAGCTTTCCAACACTGCTCCGTTCCGTTTGTTTGCGTGGGCGGGCGATACTTTCCCACAACTGTGCGAATAATAAATTGGTTCGGCTGAGAAAATGTTTGACAATGGTCAGTCAGCATTAGTCCTGACCCCATTGCCATCGCCATGTCCGAGCGCCGAGGAGTGCACGAGATACCCGGGGAGTACCAGCCAGTGCCCAGAGAACAGGACGAACCGTCACCAGTGGCCACATCCTGCTGCCGGCGTCCCAATTGCCACTTTGTACTCCAGGATGAGCGGAAGGATTGCTGCTGCAACCACGGCTACATCATACCCGTGTTTATACTCTTCGTCCTGGTGATGATAGTCCTTTTGTTGCCTTGGGAGACCATCCACCGAAATGAGAACGCAAACAGCCCCGTTCCCGTGGAGAATCCGTTGCCATGTCAACTCGAACTAGTCGAGAGCCTGCCTCTGGGGTTGAACTTCAGCCAAGGGGAAGCGGAGAGCCACCGCCAACTGAAGAGCACCTTTGAGTCCTGGCAGTTGCTGCTGGGCAGGGCCAGGACTTCGCTGGACATAGTCTCCCCACACTGGACGCTGCGCGGTTTGGACATCAACGATAGCAGCACCGTGCCCGGAGAACACCTTTTTCAGCGGCTGCTCTCGAATGGGGATGCCGGAAGACCCAAGCTCCGAGTGCGGATTGTGCTTAATCGCAGCCAGGATAGCCTGTGGCATGCGGATGCTCGCATCCTCGCCAACTACGGCGCAGCCGATGTCGTGGGCATCAATTTCCTGCACTCTAAGCTATGGCTGGTGGACGGAGAGCATTTCTATCTGGGCAGCGCCAGCATGGACTGGCGATCGCTTACGCAACGCAAGGAACTGGGTGTTTTGGCCAGGAATTGCCCTCATCTGGCTCAAGATATGGCCAAGATTTTCAAGGCCTATTGGTACCTGGGCAGCAATGAGGTGCCGGAGTACTGGCCTTGGATGTACCACACCCACATCAATCAGAGAAGACCCCTCTTGCTGAACATAAACAAAAACCATACAATGCAGGCTTATTTAGCTAGTTCACCACCTGGATTGGCAGCCACTGGAAGGAGTCATGAACTGGATGTTATTATAGAAGGTATCGACAAGGCCACTGAGTTTATAAACCTCGCCCTGATGGACTATTCTCCTCAATTGAGGCGCGGTAACAAGCTGGAATACTGGCCCACAATAGACAATGCCCTGCGTAGAGCTGCCTTGGAGCGGGGTGTGGTCGTCAAGCTGCTCATTTCCTGGTGGAAGTACTCGGATCCCAGCGAGGATCATTTCTTGAGATCCTTGCAGGCTCTAAACAAAGCGAAGGAGGAAGTGGACATACAAGTGGTAAGGGGAACTGCTATTAGCGAAAGCAATTGAAATATGGTTGACAATACGTTTCTCTTTCAGCGTCGCTTTGTTGTCCCCACAACGGATGAGCTGGATAGGATTTCCGGTGGAAGAGTTAGCTGCAATTCCTATTTGGTCACCGATAGCGTTGCCTTCATTGGTACCTACACCTGGTCGGGGGAACATTTTAATTACTCGGCCGGCATCGGATTAGTCCTTCAGGACATGGACTACAACAACAACAGTCTGCGCACCGACTTGCTGGCAATTTTTCAGCGGGATTGGTTCAGTCCTTATGCTTTGCATTTGCAGCCAAATTTAAGAATTTGAATTTGGCATTCAAACCCGCCGGCATTTTGCAACACTGCCATCAGCTGTTCATGTCATAACAAACTTCAGACCTAACCTCAATTCTCTGGAATCTAAAATAAGTTTAAATTTCACGCCACTCGAATAAAAATAAATCAAACAAAAAGCATGGCCAACAAGCCGACCCGTGATGTACTCGGCATAATCTTCCAGAACTTCTGGAAATCCTTGCGGCCGCGTCAGTTTCGTGGGGATTTCATTGGGGAGGACTATTTCGGCAATAAGTACTACGAGATTCCGGCAAATCCATCGATTGGAAAGAGGAAGCCATCACGGTGGTTTGAACCGGCGGATAAGGAAGCCTTCGACCAGGAACTTACCGCCGAGTGGGAGGCGTGGCTGCGCGGGCGCCGGGATGAGCCGCCCACACGCGAGGAGCTGGTGAAGAACCTGCAGATCATGGACATGAAGAAGCGCAATGCCGCCGAACTGGAGGCCACCTACGCCAAGGGCAAGGACGACAAGGCGCTGCCCAAGCAGGTGGACGGTCCGACCATCGGAACCTTCCCTAAGTACAAGGAGTATGAGTTTATTCCTGGCAAGGAGCCACCGGAGAAGTAACTCCAGTATTGGTATTTTTAAAGAATTTAATGTGTAAATATAGTTAAATTGATCTTAAATGTTCTACCAATCGTTCAAATCCAAGTCCTTAACTATATCAACGGCTCCACCAGCCTCATCATAATCATCTTCTACTGGTGCTGGCTGGGATTTCAACTTTTCGGGTTTTTCCTTTTTGGCCTTCTTGGCTTTCGGTGGCTCCACCTCAACCTCCACTTCCTCCTCCGCTACTTCGTCGTCCTCATCGTCTGATCCCACGTTCAGGCCATCATCGCCCTCATCTTCCGAGTCCGATGGGAAGAGCTCAACCTCACCGTTCTCATTCCTCACAGGCACTCCCGATTTAGGCGGCAGCTTCTTCAGCTTGGGCACATCATAGTCTGCGTTAATTTCATCCGTCTGCGCCGCCTGTCGTCGCTTCTTGATCTCGTGCGTCTTCAGCCAGCTGGCATAGTAAATGTCCAGAGGCGTACGTTTCAGGCGGAGCTGCTGCTCCCAGGCTGCCACAGCTTGGGCATCCTTTATGTCAAAGTTAACGCTGCTCTTGCCGCGCTGCTGCTCTATGAAACGGCCGCTCTCCTGGATCTTCTCCAGCAACTGCTTCAGCTTGCGAGTGTAGTTGGCATTCCGGCAATCCTTTAGGTACGCTTTGATAGCCATCACAGTGGGCACCACCAGATCGCTAAAGGCCAGCGAGGCAGACTCATGAGCGAGATATTCCAACAGCAGACCGCACACTTGCTCGATCACCTCATCCCGGAAGCCATTCTCCGCCAGCTGTCCTTTGTTAAGCCTCAGGATGCAAGTAAACTGCAGTGGCTTCATGGACACCGCCGAATGCTTACGATTAAAGGTGTTGCTCTTCAAGACCTCCACAATAAGCGGCAGCACTGGCACATATGTGTTGGTCTCCTTCGACAGTGAAATAAGCGTTTGCAGACAGTGGAATCGCAGTGGGAAGTACTGAGCGGTGGGTATCAATCGGATCACGCCAGTGGCAATGGTAACAAGGGGATAAACCAGGGGCTGCAACTGCGGCTTGTTTGCACTTGCTCCCAGGAGATCCGCCCACAGGCGCAGCGAGTTAATGAATTGCCAGTTGTACACTGCTTGGAAGCTGTCCTTCTTCTTCAGGATCACTGCGTTTCGCAGGTGAATGGCCAACTGACGGATGTAGAGGAAGGCATGTTGATAGGTGACATTCAGATCTAGGGCGAACATCTCAACCAGCGAGCGACGCATGAAGTTGATTCCGGGCAGAGTGTTTGGCGACACGAACTTGGAATTGCGCACATAGGCTAGGTACATGGCTTTCAGAACGTGGTTAAGCATGGTGGCCTGAAAAGATTTATTAACGTAAGCCAATTGGATATACAAATGAGGTAACTGAATCTACCTGTTGTTTCCTGGTTATCTTCAGGATGCAGAGGAAGGCCAGCACTCGAACGGTTTCATCTCCAGTGGCCCAGAGTACAACTAATCGCTTCAAAATGGTCTTTCCTAAGGCTGAAAAGGGCACCACCATGCCGGCCATTTGATGCAGGTGCTTAAGCAGCACTCCCAGAATGTTGGGACTCGAAACTTGCTCCACCAGACGAATAAGATCTGTGAGGTAGTAGCGCAGGCAGCCGCGCACCTTGACCCACTTCTTGTGCTTGTGCAGCGGTAAGCTGCTGTTGGGCTTAACGCCCAGCAGTTTGATAATGGCGGGCTGCAGGTGGATCACGCAGAGCTGGATGACTCCGTTAAAGGCTGCTGCTCCGACGACCTTAAAGGCGGCTGCATTGGGCTGGTTCTCGCCGCCGTCAGCTCCGTCGGCCGAAATGCTGGCCAAGGCTGAATTGAAGGCCTGGATCACCTTGCGCACAATGTCGATGGAGACGTTGGCCTGGCCCAATTGCTGTTCCCACTGGTGCAACAGGTTAAGGGTGATCTTCTGAGTGGCTCCAGATGCGGCCTCATCCTCATCCTCTTCCTCGAAGTCACTCTCATCACTGGCCACAGCCAAATCCTCGCTGGGCTTATGGTACTTCTCTTCGTCATCCTCGTCGTCTTCACTTTCTTCAGCCGCCTTTTTGGTCTTGACCTCCTCCTGCTCCTCCTCGTGATCATCGTCGTCGCTGTCCAGAAGATTAAAGTCCAGCAGCTTCTTATCGTTCTTCTTGAGAAAATCGTAGAACTCCGGATCTATATCCTTTAGACCTTCCAGCTCCTCCCTGTGTGATTTCTTGGCTCCCTTCTTTGCTGGCTTCCCATTTTTCACCGCCGCAGTGGCTTTCGGCTTTGATTTCTTGGTGATAACCTTGGACTCCGAGGCGGCTTCCGCCTTCTTGGCTTTGTTCTTCTTTAGGGCATCCTTAACGGGTTTCTTTTTGCCTAATCCGGGCTTGGATTTGCCCAGGCTCTTCACTTTTTTTGAAGCCAACTTCATTTTTACACGAGCAAACTAAAACAAAATCGCACGTGTGCCGCTCAACAGGGTTGCCAAGTCGCCGAATAGCTGTGCAGAGTAGCCACCGCGTTGAAAATGGGAAATGAAAATTAAGCTTCAAAAAAGGCTAAAAATATAGCTAGAAATATATATTTTATCAATATGGATTGAAATTGAAAAAAACATATCTATCAGTGTGTCAGTCGGTATAATTGGCTGTTACTATTTATTTATTTTTCTGTTGGCGGGCATTAAATGCTAACAATAACATATTATACCGTATGTACAAAGCGACAGATATAAAACCACCAAATTGCCGGCACTGTTGGCGGTTTCTGCAAGCGTTTTTTGTTGTTGGCGACTCGGTAAGTCGCAGGCGAAATTTTGTCTTGTCAATTGCAGTTGCAATTGGCAATTGCACTTGCTTCGCTCATCCGGAAAAAGCGGCGCCGGCGGAAAATGGCACGCAAGAGCCACAGTCACATGTACAACGCAATACCCGCCGGCCTGGAGTCGGACGAGGAGGAGATGGACAATCTGATGGCCAACCTGAAGATCAAGCGCCTGGAGGACATCACAACAGGTGCCGGGATCAATGGGCGTAACTTCGACGCCACTTTGGACGCAGAGGCGGAGGGGTTCTTCAAGTTGTTTCGCGAAAAGTGGAACATGTACAGCAAGAACAAGTCGCCGCATCTGCGACAGGAATTTGGAAAGGCCTTAATGGGTCACCAGGAACCCCTCCTGTTGGCCCTCAAGATATTCGCCAACTGCCCGGACAGCAGCAACATTAAGCCGAAGAGCTTGTCACATTTTGTGCTGGACACGGTGTGCAAGCTTCACGAGGAGTACCCGCAACTCGGCGAGGGCTGTGATCCAAACACCAGCATGATTGCCTTTAATTTTGTGAAGACCTCTGGCCTGCTGAGCCTGAACAATGCTGTGATCTATGCCTATGGACTGCGCGAGATCCGCGACCTGTTGGTGCCCAAGTTGCGAGAGCTTCTGGACAATGGGCTCTACAAGGAGGTCACTCAGTGGTCTATTAGCCTGAAGCTGACGGACGAGTTCGACATGATGGAGCTGGCCTTCCCGCTGATTGCCATCGAGAAGCTGCCGTTGGCCGAGGAGTATCTGGACCATGCCACACAGCAGCGCCTGCCTTTTGTCAAGTTCTTGGATTCGTTGCTCCACAAGGACAAGCCGGTAATAGAGCTTTGCGAGCATCTGCTGGGGTAAGATATAGATGAGTAAAGATCCCAAACCTTATTTAACTTTGTCTTTCCTATAGTCGCTACAAGAATCTGAAAATCTCGCACCACGTGCTTAGCTATCGGCCCATTGCCAAGATCGTGGCTCGGCTGGCCAAGAAATACGGCTTCGACGATGCGGTCACGCCCAACTACAAGTTCACCAAGACGTGCAGCTACCTGCATTATCTATACCGCGAGTACGAGAAGGCGCGTATCAATCTGGCCAGTTTCCGGGAGCTGGTGAGCGTGCACGCCTATGACTACGCCCTGCGCAAGGATTTCGTAAGCTATATTGCATCGGCTGGAGCTAATTCAGAGGCCATCTACTGGTACAAGGAATTCAATATAACTCCAAACGATTGTCCGCTAGAGATCAAAACGCAGGTCTCGCAAAATGGTGCTGTTAAAGCTGCAGGCTGGGAATCCCCCAGCGAGGAAGACAGCTCCGCGGCGAGTGGCTGTGATATGTACCTGACCATGGACCTACCCGACGAGTGCCTTATCATTGTGGACAAGGCGGCACAGTTCGATCGCATGTTGTACCACCTGCAGCAGGAGCACATAATCTACCTGGACTCGGAGTGGATGCAAAACGTGTGCGGGGACAGCCAGCTGTGCGTTCTGCAGATCGCCACAGCCCACAATGTCTACCTGATTGATTGCTTGGCGAAGGAGAGTCTGCGCTCGGAGCACTGGCGGCTGTTGGGCGCAAACATCTTTAACAACGTGAACATCCTCAAGGTGGGCTTTTCCATGGTCAGCGATCTCAGTGTGTTGCAGCGCTCACTGCCTCTGCAACTACGCCTTCAAATGCCTCACCACTATTTGGACCTACGCAATCTTTGGCTGGAGCTGAAGAAGCAGCGTTTCGGAATAGAGCTTCCCTTTGGTAACATTAATCGGGCCGGGGACGCTCTCACGGATCTCTCCTTGGTGTGCCTCGGCAAAAAGCTGAACAAATCAAATCAGTGCTCCAACTGGGCCAATCGACCATTGCGGCGCGAACAGATTCTTTATGCCGGTGAGTTGGGGATTGACTCTCTCAAATCTAGCAGGACTAATGTCTTTCCTTTCTAGCCATCGATGCGCGCTGCCTTCTGTTGATCTACAACACGCTCCTTGCCCGCGTTTCCTCCATTCATGTGGCAATCGAGAAGAGTATCGCCAGCAATAACTTCCTCAGGCGCGGCGCCAACGTCAAGTGATGGAGGAGCTGGCCCCAAATAGATCCATGCAACCCTAGATGGATAGCGATTCTCATGTAGATGACGACAAAGGCGTTCGCCCAACCTAAATTTAGTTCAAACGTTAATGTTGAAAAGTGTATTTAACGTATATTTAGCGACTAGCAAGGCAGCTTGGTTAAATGCAGTTAGGACACATGTTACAAATCAAAAGCAAACCATGTGACTGCAAAACAGAGATGAATTAATGAATTTAAGTTCTTTCGGATGAGTTACAGAAATCACTTTTAGGTTTCCGAGTCTCCTCGTTATATAATTTGTTTAATCACTGTACATACCTTAAACACTTACATTATTCCAATTCACAGAGTACATGTATTATTTTGTATTTTCCGTTATGGCCGTATAACGAGCCTCTTTATTTACCCCTCACGCATAATCAAAACTGAATAAAAGCAATGAATAGGATTGAACAAATTGTAGTTCTTAAATACTTTGAATAATTTTTGGGATCGGATTAAAACAAGTGGAATTAAATAAATGCATGGAGCGATTATTGAAGTGGGGTGGCGTACTTGCTATTCCAATCTCGCTCGAAAACGTTGCGCAGGTCGCTTCTAAGGTTTTTGGTGCTCTCGGTTTCGTGGGTTTCGCTAAGTACCAAGCCGATGCCGGCAGTGTCCGTGAAGTAGTCGCCACTCCAGTTGGAGGTGCCGATGTAAGCCACTCGATCGGTGACCATATACTTGTTGTGGTTCACCCGACCAAAGGGAATCTTCTCCTGGCTTGAGTCCGTGGGCACAATGAACCGACGCTGGAGAGGAATAATTAAAAAATTCCTGGTTAATATCAAGTGATTAAATGTCTTAAGTCTGATAAGCCACAAACTTGTAGTAAACCGTCCTTTAGTAAGTTTTTTAATATTTTAATATTTTTCAAATACTTTAAAAAAAAAGTTAAAGGAAGTGTTTCCGTTTTTGCTCTTTTAAGATCAAAATAAAATATCTACCCACTTTATCCTCTTTATACTCACAATTTGAATATCAATGTTATCTTGTTTGGATGCCAGGTCCTGCAGGGACTTGAGGTACTTGTCCTCGCTGGGATTGGAGTGCTTCCACCAGGAGATAAGGAGCTTCACTGCCACTCCCCGCTCCACAGCTGCTCGGCGCAGTGCATCATCGATAAATGGCCAATAATGGTGGTTTTTCTCGTAGATAATCAGCGGATAGTAGTCCATAACCGCAATGTTTACGTAAGTTATAGCTGAGTTTATAGTGTTGAGGATGGCGTCCAGGTCGTTTGTTCGTCCCCAAGCCGAAAGAGGGGGCGGGGAACTGGATAAAAAGCCTTCCATACTGGTGTTCTTGTTTACTCTTATCTGCATGGGACTCTTTAAATTGTAGATTGTTTGGTACTCATATCCCCATTTGGGAATTTGAGAGCTTTCACTTTTGCCTAAAGCCCAATACTCCTCAAAGATCTTCGTTACGTCCTCTGTAAGTCGCTCACAGTTCTGGACGAGCACACCCATCTCCTTGACTTGGGTGAGGGCCCGCCAGTCCATATTGGCGCTGCCCAGGTAAAAGTGCTGACCGTCAACCACCCACAGTTTGGTGTGGAGTACTCCGCTGCCAAAGTACTTGGGGAAGGATAGGCTCACCACCTCGGCAGCTCCAGCGCTGGCCAACGATTTCGTGTTCGAATTGGGCGACACACTGGAGGGTTCACTCTGGGCAATGCGAATCTTGATCCTAGGTGACCGGCTGCCGCCATTTCCGTTGGCCAGGAGTCTGGCGAAGATGTCCTCTCCCGGCTGAGTGCTGTTATCGTCCACACCGGGTGTGTCCTCACCCTTGAGTGTCCAATAGAATGAAGCTATGTCCAGTGAGGTCTTCGCGCTGTCCAACAGCTGCTGCCATGCTTCGTAGGTGCTCAGAAATTTTGGGCTGCCATCGGGATATGTCAGGCCAATGGGTATGGACTCCACCAGCTGAATGTTGCAGTCGACCTTTCCCCTCAGTCCATGGCCTCCGGCCCCACGATACTGATGGAGGCGTGGCCGGGGCTAAAATAAGGATTATTAGTGGATTAAATAAAGGATGTTTGTGTAAATCTATGGTTATTTAAATACCTGGAAATAGGAGCTGCCGAGGAAAAGGAGCATGAGCAAGGACACTGTCACCATTTGGGCCGCCTGTTGACTCTCCGCCGGCCTTTGCCTCTCCTCGGTGTCCTGGCCAGTGGTCTGGCCAGTGGCCTGACCATTCTCCGCGTCCGCTTCTTGGTTTTCGAGCTTCTTGTAATCCGGCATCGTGAAAAATTAAAAGATTGTGATTAGCCCACAAAGGCTTTGTTATCTTTATCGGTGTGACAGTTGGTATAGATGGTTCTCTCTTGAATTAAAGAATGATAAAGAACCAATGATCGGAACTTTCAGTAGTGTTCCATTCCGTTTGTTCTCTCTCTCATTTCATTTTTGACTTTTCATGGGTGGAGGAAAAGGGATTACAATTTAGGCTTTTAAACATATTTATAATCTACAATATGAATCCACACTAAGTTTAGAAATTACAATGCGAAATGTTGAATATATAAACTTTTACTTTCATTACGCTTCTCAAAAACCCCCAAAGCTCTCACTACGCCCCTGTCTACGCCACTTGCAGCAAAACAAAGTCAGCTGTTTTTATCAAAGTTTGTTATTGCTCTCAAAAATGCTGCGAAAATCATTATTTGCCAGCGAGTAAGTGAAAAATAAAACTGCAACAATATATCAAATAACAAGATTTGGCATTCCAGCAAGCTGAGACAATCGCTGGTGGGGGTTTTGGTGCGAAATTCTACCAGGAGCAGCAGCACTGCGACTTTATTGGATGCCGGTACCCAAAAGGAAGTGCGCCACCATGAGAACCATGCCTCCGAGTGGTGGAATCAAAATGGAACCATGGGTGCTCTGCATGCCCTGAATGAGATTAGGTAAGTGATACGAGGTCCAAGTGGCTTAATTGTTCATATTGCTGAAGAGTTGTCCCCCTCTCAGGGTTCCCTTCATCCGCGATGGCATCGTTTCGCGGGGCACAGTGAAGCCTGGTTACGTAAATACCACCAAGGTGCTATTGGGACAACATATTCTGGAGGTTGGATGCGGCGGTGGACTGCTAACGGAGCAACTGGCTCGCCTGGGTGCCCAGGTCACGGGCATAGATCTGGGCGAGAAGTTAATTGAAGCTGCTCGCGATCACCTCAAGTGCTCCAGTCCGGAACTGGCCAACAAGGTGGTGTACAAAATGGAGCCCGTGGATCAGCACGCCAAGGCGAATTGTGAATCCTACGATGCTGTAATAGTATCCGAAGTACTGGAGCATGTCGACGATAAAGTGGCGCTGCTGGAGGCCAGTGTGCGAACCCTTAAGCCTGGAGGATCCATTTTCATCACCACCTTAAACAAAACAATCCCCAGTTGGTTCGGTAGCGTTATCCTGAGCGAATATGTACTGAATCTGGTGCCCAAGGGAACGCATCATTGGGACAAGATGATATCCCCATTGGATGTTCAGCGTATCTTGGATACAAGTAGGTTTCTCTCTGAGTAGTATTTTTGGATGAGAACTATCCTTAAAGCGTAGGGTAAATTTTACAATTGTTAAACTAAGCAAGAGATTCTTGAAAGTCCTTGATATAATCAGTTCAGCCTGATATTCGGAAATACTTTTCAGCAGAAATGGACTTGGTAAGTTTAACTGGTTCGATTCCTTAGCCTCATTATATGATCAATATAGACGGGATAGTTTTCTCGACACAGGTAGGGTTTCCTGCCATAAACCTTGATGCTTAGGTAGAAAGGCAAAACTACCATTTAGCCATCCTGTTCTTACACCCTTTTTCTCTCAATTTGCAGTGAACTGCCAGACGGTGTTGGTGAATGGAAGCACCTACGACTTTTGGAACAACACCTGGCGCTGGATCAACAACACCCAGATGTGTTACGCCCTGCAGGCGGTGAAACAACCACTGAGCGAATCCAATTGAATTCGATTAATTTATTTAACTAGTAGCTAGGTCAGTGTGTAACAACTAAGGAGTAAACTAATCGTCATCCGAACGTGGTTTCTTGAATTGCTGTTTCTTCTTGGGATGCGGGCTCCCGTTCTCGTTCTCGTTGCCGTTGTTTTTCCTTTTAAAGTCCTTTTTGGTGCTGAACTTCTTGCCCATGCTGCCGGCCACCGTGGGCGCCTTGTTGGCATAGTAGGCCTTGGCCATGTCCTGGTCGGAGACGTCCTTGGGCTGCTCCGGCTTCGTTCGGCCCTGCTTCTCCGCCAGCTCTTGTTCCATGAGCAGCTCCAGTTCGGGATTCATGCCGCGGAAACTGAGGCGTCCGTCGATCAGGCCGGCGCATATTGAATAGCTGGATTCCACGAGGAAGTTCGAGGTGGAGTTCAACATCTTCTGGTTGATCTCGTTGGAGTACAGTGCCCTACTCTGCTCATCGTCCGCCTCCTTCTCCACTTTGACCTTGGTGCGCTGCATGAACTTCATGTCCAGGACACCGCGCGAAAGTCGAGGCTTTGACTTAGCTGGCATTTTGCCGGTGTATATTGTTTAATCACAATAATGTGGAAATACTTTTGACCTTAAAAGTAAGGCACGTTTATTTTTTTCCCAAAAGCAGAATGAGCGAACAAAACAAACAGGGGAAAACCTAGTGTTGCGAAGCGCCGTTTAGCTGACCAAGAAAACGTGGCGCGCCCTCGTGTTTATGCGATGTTTAAAATAAATATTCAAATTACTTTCGAAAAAAGGATAATCTTGACATGCACTATAATATTCAACAATCAATGACTTTTGGACAACGTGGTAGCATTATCCTTTTACAATGGAACCAATTCTAAGCAAGATTTAAATTTGATTCGTTGTAAATTAAAGAATGGATTGGCATCTCGCAAAATAAATAAATTTTCTTTAAAATGCTTTCACCCCAGGACTTACATACTTCTTTATCAATGTCACTGAGTTTTTCAAAACTAACTATGATTCTGTAAATTTATCGTTTCCATTAAAAAGGCAACGCCCAATTCCATCTTCATGGGCACCATTAGGAAAAATTACCACAACCTGATCAGCATATTCGCCAACAACGATTCCGAATCACAGATTCCTCAAAGGACGAATGCTTTTAACATGAAACGCAATCGGAGAGCCAATTTACTGACCCAAAAGAAGTTAATTGTCCTTAATGGAGAAAGCAGTAAGGAACCGGAAAAGAAACCTAAAGTTGCAATACCACAAAGAAGTTCGATTCCTAAGGAGTACAAGGCGCAACACATAGCCAACCTTTGTGATGTAAGAACTTGTGCACTTTATATTTACTTTTAGCTACAATTTTATTTTTTAGGTAATTCGAATAGACTTGGAGCAAATCAGCGATGAGTTCTTTTTCGAGACCAAGTGGAAAATATTGGATGTGCTGAGGGATGCACAGCTGAAGCAGCTGCAGGATACGGTTCGAAGCAGAGCTGAAGAATCAAATTGCACGTGCCTATAAAGATAAATTCAAGAAAAATAAAATAAATGTGAAATAAATTTAAATAAAAAGCAGTGCTGCAAAGTGCGCGCAGATCGATTCATCGATTAACTATCGCATAAAGGCGCGTCGCTTTGCCACACTGCGCAGTGCGCACACAGAATAGAGGGAGAATGAAAAAAGTGACATAAATGGCGGAAAGCAAACCTAGCGCCAACATTCGTATTTTCGTTTAATTTTCGCTCCAAACTACAATTACTTCGCGATTATTGCTCAGTGCATATCGAGTGCAGGCACACAAAGAGTTACCAGAACGGGAAAAGAGCCATCGAAACGATTGCGTACCATGTACAAGCGCAAAACAGCGAGTATTGTTAAAAGAGAAGGCAGCTCCGCAGCGGGCACCTCCTCAGCGATGAAGATGATGATGATGGGCGCTGGCAACGTGGATTCGGATGAATCTCAGGCCCATTCGCAGACCTATGAGCCCGTATCCATCAGCATGGACACATCCCCGGATCCGCCCACGCCAAGCAAGTCCCCTTCGCAATCACAATCGCAGTCACAGCCGGGACAACAGCGCTCCGTGGGCTCCCTGGTCCTGCTCACCCAGAAGTTCGTGGAACTCATGAAGGCCAACGGCGGCTCCATCGATCTGAAAGCGGTACGATCCGGGCTTACTTCGAAGAGTTCCCTCTTTAATCGGCCCTTTTTCTACCCCTCTGCAGGCCACCAAAATCTTGGACGTACAGAAGCGCCGAATATACGACATTACCAATGTTCTGGAGGGCATTGGACTAATAGATAAGGGCAGACACTGCTCCCTAGTGCGCTGGCGGTAGGTGCTCATTTGCATTTTAGGGCGAACTCAGTCAACTCGAACTTTGTAGAAACTACCTGTAAAGGGAACAAATGGGGTGGCAATCGCTGTGCAAAACACAGCAAGACTGTACAAACAGGTGGAATTTTGCTCAAACTTAGTGTTATTAATGGAAAAACAGGGCTCTAAATTAATTTGTATGCCATATATTAAGGATTGCATATTAGGCTAAAGCGTCTTTAACACTTAAAATACCTTAATAAGTAGCACTCGCCTCCAAGACATTAAAAACTACTTGCAATATTGGTTTAAACTATTTTTTTTAAGGCTTTATTGCGTTAACCATGAGCCAGACCTAGAATATACATATATCTTGGGTTATCTTACAAGTAAAAGAATTAAAAACAACAAACTCTAAAGAAACAGGTGGTGCAGCATTCGTTATATAGAACACCAAGCTTGGTTTGTAAGTCTATCAGACACAAACTTTGCATATCTTGTGTATAAGTAAGTTACTCATATATTAATTTAAATATGTATAATTTTTATTAGCGGTGGGGGCTTTAACAATGCCAAGGACCAGGAGGACTACGACATGGCGCGTAGCCGGACCAATCACCTGAAAATGCTGGAGGATGACCTAGACAAGCAACTGGAGTATGCACAGCGCAATCTGCGCTACGTAATGCAGGATCCCTCGAATAGATCATACGCCTATGTGACACGTGACGATCTACTGGATATCTTTGGAGATGACTCCGTATTCACCATACCCAACTATGACGAGGAAGTGGATATCAAGCGAAATCATGTACGTTACATTGCCTATTTTATACTTGTTTACGTGATCCAGTCATTTTAAGTAAATCTTAAGCTTGTTTTAACACCTTTTTATCTTCGCACACTCTTTTCTTTTAATATATATTTCTTACTAATTGAAGCTTGTCGACCTCACTCTTCTTTTGTTATGTTGTATGATATCAGTATAAGAACTGAATGATCTTAAACGCATGTCTCCTTACTTGCAGTACGAACTGGCCGTCTCGCTCGATAATGGCAGCACAATCGACATACGCCTGGTAACAAACCAGGGCAAGAGTACCACAAATCCCCACGACGCGGACGGGTTCTTCGACTATCGCCGCCTGGACACGCCCTCGCCCTCAACATCGTCGCACTCCAGCGAGGATGGTAACAACCTAGCGGGCACGGGGAACGTAATTACCGATGAGCATGGGTACTCATGCAATCCCGAGATGAAGGATGAGATGAAGATCCTCGAAAACGAGCTGACGGCAAAGATCATCTTCCAAAATTACCTGTCAGGGCACTCGCTGCGACGATTTTATCCTGATGATCCGAATCAAGGTTGGCATTTCTTGGCCTCCTTCTCAAAATACCCTTTCCTAAATTGCTGTCTTACCGTCTTATGTTTCAGAAAACCCCCCGCTGGTGCAGCTGAATCCACCCCAGGAAGACTTTAACTTTGCCTTGAAAAGCGACGAAGGAATCTGCGAGTTGTTCGACGTACAATGCTCCTAACTGCGGGTCGGCATTTACTTCTTAGGACTCTAGCTCGACTGCAACTGGCCGCGTGCGTTGTGCAAATATTTATGATTAGTACAATTCTGACTTTTGATTTCTCTATATCGTCTAGAAATTTTAATTAGTTTAATTCCTTGTAATTTCGCCAGACTAACAGCAAAACCAATAAATTCATAAATGCACACATTTGAGCGTGTGTGTTTGTTTATACATTTTAAACATACATAAATGGAAGGCAGTGAATCTCTAAGGGATGGTGTTATATTTTGAATCAACGCATTGTGGTAATACAGATATGTAACTTAATGGACAAAAAAACTAGGGACCGAAAATAACACTTATTTTATAATTTTGATCGAAAAATCACAGACTTAGGAGGACAGTAAAACTCTGACACACCCCATTTAATGCGACCTATTAGTTTCAGCAAATACCTAAAAATGTCCACCTTTTTTAAATTGATAAAAAAATCGGACTTTTTTAAAAATAGTCAGAAAATAACAGTAGTTTCTTATCGAACAAAAGTCTAGCGATAACAGTTATGTTAATGTAAAAAAAACTGTTATTCTTGACTAAAAAAGTCATGAAACCGTGAATTCTTCAGGAGGAGGAGAGAAATCACTGTTGACCACATGGTCAACGACATCGTTGTAAAGGCTTTTGATGAAATGGTTCAGTTTTCAACACGACTTAACAAAATTAAATGTTGATACAAGTATGTTAAAATCTATTAATAATTTTTAAAAAAAATGTTTCCCACGCTTTTTCTGAAAATTCAAATTTGCAATTCAAAGTACGTTCTTTAAGAAAATTACATAACAAAAAATTATAAGTAATCCTGCCCCTTTATAGAGCGTAATAATTTATTGAAAGTTTGTCAAAATAGTAACATGGGATCAATTTCAAAAACAGAAAAAATGTTATTAAAAAAGGTGAATAAAAATGTAATACACGTGTTTTTAAAAGTAGTTAATTCATTTATTTTAGAGACACTGCGTACTTTAGAACGCTCACTGTGAACGAAGTAATATTTATTTTAAACTAAGCTGAAGAAAGCTATGGACATTTTTATTATAATGACGTAACAATTTTCCTTAAATATAATTGAAGAAACATTGTGTGTATATTCCTCAAAGTGTTTAGAACAAATTATTAAAATTCATTTTAAATATTTTCAGTTAATTTACGACGTCGGCTCAATAACTATTTTAATTTGCTCTTTTTCAAACAAATCTGCATTTAAATTTTGTTTAGTAAAAATAAATAGCAGCCCATGTCCCATATTCCATCGTTCCACAATCGCCGCTAATTTTGACCCACATGCAACTCGTCCTGCCGCGTGCTTATAAAGGTCTTTTATGGTCACACCGGAAAGAACCGCAAAACTTGCGAAATTGAAAATTCTTGTGCGTTGGCGTGAAAAAACTAAATCAAGATGAAAATGCGCTATAAAATGTCCTGCTGGCAGCAGATCTTAACAATTTTGGGGACTTCCTCGATCCCGGATTCAGAATGGGCCGAAATTTTCGCTGCTTTTCTGGATACTTGGGACAATCCGTATCACATTCAGACCAGCACTGTAAGTTTCAAGTGGCCTTTTATTTTATTCTTGAGAAAACGATTTATTTGTTATTAATCTGCCACCAGGATCCAAACATACCGATAAGGACCGAATACCTGGTTCGACCTAGCAAAGCTTTTCTGGAATCCCTTTCTAAAGGGTGCGCAAAAGGCCCGAAGACTGCAGAGTTCCTTGAACCGACTAGTTCTAGCGTCCATTCTTCTCGCCCTAGAACTTCCACTCCTAGCAAGCGTCGCGATACCATATCGCATTCACTTCCTCGTAAAGCCCCTAGTTCAGGCAAGCGTCGTGATACCATTGCGTATTCAGTTTCTGATGCTTCTGCCAATGAGCGAAGGTCTTTAAGTCTGTCCACTGCTAATTCTCAGCTAAAAAGTCCTCATGAGTCCGAATATGCTAAGATCTGGAATCAGCGCAAAAGCGGAGAATCGACCAAAGTTTATTCCAAAAAGACGAAAGATTCATCTGCATCGACAGATGATATAGTCCTTAATCCCATAAAACGCCGAGAATCACGTGCTAGTGTTTCCACAGCTATTTCCATTAAGCGCGATGAGTCGTGTTCCTCGTCAGATGATCTTAACTTGAGTTCCTTAAAGCGCCAAGATACCTCTACCTCGCAAGTTGCTCCTACTTCGAGTACGCACAAAAGTCGCAAATCACGTTCTAGTGCTTTCACTGCAATGTCCACCAAGCGTAGTGATTCATGCTCCTCGTCCGATGATCCCATCTTTGGTTCCCTTAAGCGCCAACCCACATTTGCCTTGCCAAAGACTTCTGGTTTCAATCCCATCAAGAAGCGGGACTCATGCGATCTTCCAGATGATGTCGTTATGAATCCCATTAAGCCTAGAGATACTAGTGTTTCCAAGTCATCTCAGCGCGGAAAATCACGTCTTACCACTGAAGAACCCAAAGCTTCTTCGGTCCGTTCCATAAAACGTCGAAATACGTGTGTTTCCACACATACTCCACAAAACACAACTTTTAATTTGACAAGAAGACGTGATACAGTGGCCAATCCTATCAAGATCACTCAGGAGCCCACGAATTCCTTCCAAAATGGATGTGACCAATCAAGCGACGAATGCGACGACCAGCTGCCGCTCTCCAAATGGTTGATTAACAAGAAAATCAAACAACAAAAATCTGCAACCGTTGCCGCCTCTATTCAAAAGCAGCAGACTGCTCAAGATTGCAGTGCTCCACCACCGCAAGTAAAGCGCAAAAGAGGACGCCCCTCTTTGCAAGAGAAGGCTCTCCAGCAGGCCAGGTTGGAGGCGGAGCTGAAGAATTCACAGCAGCCTTCGGAGCCATCATCCAAGTTTTCTTTGATCGAGCAAAAAAAGCTTTCGACGGAGCAAAAGACCAAGAAGCAGCAGACCAGGCCGGAGGCGGAGCTCAGGGAAGCACAGGAGCCAGCACTGAAATCCACTTTGATCGAGCAGAATAAGCATTCGGCAGAGCGGCCAAAAATAACACCAAACAAGCAGAAGCACCAGACTAAGCCACTGCAGAAAGCTGCACAAAAGCAGCTGAAGGAGATACAGAAGAGGGTTAAAGCGTCACCGCCGAAAAAAACTAGCCCACATAAATTGTTTAATACTCCGCAGTCACTGGTCAAGCCAACAACTCATAGCGAGATATTTCAACAGCCACAGAATTTGTCCAAATCATCGAGAAAGAAGGAGCCATCAAAATCTCGCCTCCAAGTGATCGGGCCAATCTCACCGCACCACAAGAAAAGGACCATGTCGAACGTAGGCGTAAAAGCAGTAAGCAGTTTATTGGACATTACATTACCTAACAACTTCCTTTTGTTGCCACAGATAAACGCCAAAACACCGTTGATGCCAGGCCACATGCCACCGACAGGGATCAACTTGAAACGCACAGAGGTCGGTGGATCCGCGGAGAAGGATGCGGACCAAAAGAATACTCTTTCCAGGGGTCAGCCGATTAGGAGGGCCACCCATCTCTACGAGCATAACTACAACATGGCTGTCGAAGACGGTAGCCATCGGGGACAACCGGTGTATGCGTCCAACAAGATGGACGAGGATCAGCTAGAGGACGACGACATGGTTCTAACCAGTCCCGTGGGCGGCGGCGAGGCCGACGGGGGTGGTAACCAGTCAATAGGCGATGGTGAGTCTGACTTGTTTGACACACCGATTGAGATGTTCCGTGAGGTGGAGGAGATCGATCGCTGTCTGGAGAATTTCATCAATAAAACGCCCAGCGAAATTGATAGTCAGCTGGCCCACACCACAGAGTTCTTCGAGAAGCTGCCAAGTCCGCCAACGGTAGAGGAAAATAAAGCCGAATTGACGGGCATCTATATGGGCGAGAAAGAAGAATTGGACTACGAAGATGACGACGACGATGTGCTCTCGGTGGCTACTTCCTGGGATGGGCTCGACGATGAGTCTCCACCTGAGCCAAAACCAGTTGAGAAATTGCAAACTGTTGAACAGAAACCCGAACCCTCATCGAAGTCCCCAAAAGAGCCACCAAAGAGAATTGTCGCCGCAGAAACTCCAATAGTGCAAAGTGTAAAAACATTTCGTATTCCAAAATTAAGCCCAGAGGAATTGAAGACACAGCCCTCTGTGATGCGGTCCCTCTACGAGCGGCAGGAGATTGATAATAAAGAAAAGCCATCGACCAAGCGTGTTCCACCGCTACAGGTGGATCCTCCTCAGGCGGCATCCGCTCGCCAGCAACGCGCAGAGGCAACCGCTGCTCGACGGGTCAAAGAACCATTGCCTGTTTTTGCTCCACCCTATCGAGTACCTCCGGAGTCGACGGTTCCGGTGGTCAATGCCAACAGCAAGATGTTCATCCCCCAGCTACCCGTTGCCCAGTCCCCGCCGAAGGGCAATATTAGGATGGTAGAGGTGTTTGGGGTCAAGTGCATGCAGTCTCTGGACAACAGGTGCAGCTCGTTCAACTGCGATCATACGTTGAACAGTTTGGGTGAGGTACAGAGGCGTCTGGTCAAAATGGATGAGGAAACTTTGGTGAGCACCTATCGCCTGATGCTGCGCAGCTTCTTCATTTTCCAGACCTACTTTACCTCGTTTGTGGAAATTTTCGAACATCGCCAACTCCGTCAGCAGCTGCTTTATATGGTGAGCGACTGCCGCTTCTACAAAGACATCTCTGCTCCTTTGCTGGCCCACGTCTATAGCGTCCTGCAAAAATGCGGGATGCAGGAAGAGGCCGTAGCTTGCATAATGGAGCACTTGTGGGTGCCATGCAAGGCACATAAGTTTCAAGATATGACGTTCATGGTGTTACGTATTTTGTCCAACGGCAACTGGGAGAATTATTACGATAAGCTAGCGGAACTCAAGAAGGTTTATAAATTTGAGATACCGATAGAAAACTTGAAAGTCATACTCAAATCGTCTGAGGACCATGCAGAAAAATTTATGAAAGCCCTCAGTTTGATAACCATGCATGAAAAAACCACTTGCCACGATGCAACAATTATTTCGATCCTAAGAAACAAAAGTGTGGGCGCAATGCAGCGACAGCCAGTGGCAGATTCCTGTCCTCCCTCGTTTGTTCCACCACATGCTGCTGGTCAGCAGTGTCCACCATTTAGGGGCCATCCCGTATTGCCAAATTTTAGAGAACAACATCCGCCAATAACCGCCCATAACTTTAATGAAAACAATGGATTTCATTACCCAAATCACTTTTCTAACAATTTAATTAAACAATGCAAACGAATGTAATTATCAATGAATTGATCTGCGAATCGATTAATACTTTTTGTTTTGACATTTAGCAGTAAATGCATATTCACTCACTTAGCCTAAGAATGAAAGTACCATGTTTATTTCTAATTCTTTTTTTACAAAAATGGTTGTATTATTGAAATGATTAATAAATGAAGTGTCATACTTCTTTCAACGCTATTACGTGACTTATAGTCCTTTATATTTGCTACCAATAAATGGTATATTTTTTGGTGTTTCTGAAATCTCTTTGATTGGAATTGAAACACACCCTTGATCACACCAAAAAGTTTAAAATACCTGTTACCGGCTGCTGCTGCTGCCGTCCATTTGTAAGCTATTACACTCCGGGTGATACAGAAACCACTTTAAGCCAAAGACGGTTGGAACTTATATTGACGTACGGTTCATATCCAACCGAAATTGGCTGGCATATTAATTAATTTTGCATTTTCAAGGGTAGCTTTTAAGTATATACAAAAAATGTAGTAAAGATGGCACAGTGGATCTGAAAGCAAAAATTTCGAAAACCATATTTATCAAGTGACAGAAATCGCTTTGCGTTCAGGCGCAATTCTTATACACATCAATTAAAATGCTTCATGAATTCGAACCAAACTTCGATTGATTGCATTCGTTTTTTAAACACACTATAACAATTTTTTTGTACAATTATTTTTTATTAAAAAATAGAGTAGCACTAAGTAAAATCGAGACTTAACTATAAGGTAGACCTAAGTCTATCTCTTCTGTTTGCCCTTGCTCCAGTTCTTTTTGCCGAAGCCCTTTTTTCCACCACTTCCACCCCCTTTGCCACTGCCGCCCATGGGCTTCATGCGTTTGCGGGCACCAGTAAAGTGCTCCGAATCGTCGTGGTTGTCATCGCCCCGCTTATGGCCCCTGCCACCCTTCGTATCCTCCAGATCTTTCAGCTCCAGCTTGGCGGTGCGTTGAGCCTCTGCCACTCGCTCTTGGAGGGCCATGACCTCGTCCTCTTCGCACTTGTACAGTGGCAGTTGCTTGCCCAGCAGGTGCTCGATGCGCTGGTACAGCTCAATGTCATACTGGCTGACCAAGGTGATGGCTTTGCCAGAGCGACCCGCTCTCGCTGTTCTGCCCACGCGATGGATGTAGTCCTTGCTGTGCGTGGGTATGTCAAAGTTGACCACCACATCCACATGTGGGATGTCCAGACCACGGGATGCCACGTCCGTGGATATGAGAATCGAACGATTTTTCGCTTTAAATTTGTTCAAAGCAGCTAGTCGCTTGTTCTGAGACATTTGGCCGTGCAGGGGAATGGCTGCCAGTCCCAATGCCCGAAGCATCAGGGCCGTCTTAACAGTGTTATTACAGGTGCTGCAGAAGATCATAAAGCTGTTGCCCGCCAGTTCGTTGAGGATGTGCACCAGATAAACGTCCTTGTATTTTACGGGTATAAACAGATATGACTGTTGTAACTGCTCAACCGTCTGGTACTTGTTGGAGACCTCAACCTTCACCGGATCCTTCAGCGAGGCACGCTGAAGTTTCTTCACCTTCTTGGTCATGGTCGCACTGAACAGAAAGGTCCGCCGTTCGCGCGGCAGCACCTTTAGGATCTTGTCCAGCTCCACCTCAAAGTCCATGTTGAGAATACGATCTGCCTCGTCCATGACCAGGTATTTAATGGCCTTCAGATTGAAGCCCTTCATGTTCTCCAGGTGATCAACCAGGCGACCCGGTGTGGCAATGATGATGTGCGGCTTCTTGGCCAGCTGCAGACCCTGGGCCACCATGTCCATGCCGCCGACGACCACACAGCACTTGATGCCAATACTGCTGCCTGGAAAAAGAGAGTATCTAGCATGAGCTTGGGTGACTCAATATTGAGATTACAACTATGTGGGACAGTTTTAACTCAGAGGTAGTGACGAATAAAGAAATAATAATTTCACATTTTCGTTGGAAAACAAAATCAAAACAGGTTTAACATCATTGTGTGGTTTTGGTGATAATCAAATGGACTAAGTTAGAAGTAGTCTTACCAAGCGCTTCGAACTGCTCGCCAATTTGGAAGGCCAGTTCCCTCGTGGGCGTTAGCACCAAGGCGAAATATCGCTGCGGATTCTCGAGCAGGGCATGCAAAATGGGCAGGGCGAAGGCTCCCGTCTTGCCGGAACCAGTCTCCGCCAGGCCAATCACATCCTTGCCCTGCAGCGCCACCGGAATGGCCTCACGCTGGATTTTCGAGGGTGCCTTCCACTTTAGTTCTTCGCAGGCCTGGCACAAAGTCTCATTGAGTCCCTGGGGGGGAAAAGAGAAGCCTTAGAGGCAATCCGGAAGATGATTTTTGAGTGGCACAACGTACCAGATCCTTCCAGGTCAGCTTCTTGTCATCCGCTGCGTCGTCCTCCACCTCGGAGCCACTGGCTGCTCCACCGGCGCCATTTTCCACCGCCTCATCCTCATCTTCATCGCCTTCCGCCTCCGATTCATCTTCCTGCTCCTCCTCGCCACTTAGCTCCTCCTCTTCGTCGCTGGTTTGACGCTGCGCCTGTTCGTCCTCAGAAGTTTCCGACATTTTGTTACATGAGTTTCGGCAAAAATTTGTATTACCAATCTCCGCACGTGGTGGTTGGAACCATATCGATAGTATCGATGGTTGGCCGCCGGTGACCGACTTCGATACTTCGATAGCCTCAGCGTCAGTGTTGCCAGATTTTGGGAGACACCATAAGAATAAATAATTAGCAAATTCAATAAAGTGCGAGGGAGATGATGATATATTCATACAGCAAATCGGTTGCTTACGAGATTATGCTAACACGCCACCTAGCTTTCATTCCTATAGTGGAGTGTAAGTAAAATCTCAAAACAGCCGATGGGAATGAACGGTGGCGCTTTCGTGTGGTCTGCAATATACCTTTAGCTGAGTAACGGCTATCTGATAGTCAAGGGCTTCAACTATAGCGATTTCTCTTGTATTAAAGTTATAACCTCAATTATAACCACTTTTTGACAAGGTAAAAAAAAATTGTGACGATCGAACCTTCAACAACTTTTGTGACAAACAATGATTACAAGGAATATCTCGAAATGCTGCGACACTTTTTTACAAATTTTAAAATGTTCAATAAATTTATTTGTAATTTAATAAGTAAACTTCCTTCTTTAGACGTACAGGTATACGCAGTTTGGTTTAATATTGTCAACAAGCCCAATGGGTTGTGTCTATGGCTTGGAAACCAATTTTCTCAAACATGCTCCTCGAGGCCGTGTTTTGGGTGACAACTGGGGCCACAACTTGATCTCCTAGTGCGGATATCTTCTTGGCCATAGATTTCACCATCAAGCTGCCCAGACCGAGACCTTTATGTGATTCCAAAACCTGCAACAGACCCAAGGACCCAATCGGCAATCTAAATGGGTAATGGAAAATATCAAAACAGATGTATTATAAATATATTTCGTTAACTTACCTCAAACACCAGGCAACCAATTTTCCGTTGTCATCATAAGCCCCTAAATTTACGTTATACTTTATTAAACTTCTAACAAAGTTTATTGAGCCGGGTGAACGATGGGGCCAGATTTCATTAATGGTTTCTGCATCTTCCAGAGTCAAGTTCAAGAGAGTAATGCCAGAAGGGGCCCTGGATTAAATTTGTGTATGAAACTGAAAAGCTAAAATACAAAAATAAACTTACTCAGTACAAAAAGTATCTATAACTTCTTTGCTTGCACTATACCAAATGGTTTCATCAACAAGTAATTCTTTGTTGCTGTAATACTTCCTGCCAATATGATCTACCGCCGGCTTCATTCGAGAGCTAAATCCAAAAAAGATATATTTCTTCTCAAAGGAATCAAGACATTCTAGGGCTCTTATCACACGATCCAAGCTATCGCCAAGAGTGTTAAAGTATAGATGCTTAAGAGGTGTTCCGAAATCAACCTAGATTTGGACAAAATGAATAAATTATCTAAATCTGTGTCGCATTACTTACAGTTAAGACAAAAGTTCCATCGTTTTGCCAGTCGCCATTTAATGATAAGAACGTAACTTTCAGATCTGGATCTTTTTTCACCCACTTGATAAAATTATTTATGCACAAGTGGCCATGGGGATCGGTATCTTTATTGACATACAAATCCCGCAGCCTAGTCCAGTCGCTGCGGGGAATTTCAATCAATGAATTTTCCTCCGACATGATGACTACCTCTCATTCCATTCCGATCGAGGACTGATTTGCGAAATTAAACGATCCAAGAGAAATGCATTGCTGCGTGCTGCGAAAAAACTGACTGAGCCTCGGTGGCGGATGATTTATTTTAGAGACAAAACGTAAGTGTCGCCAAAACGTAAGGCAACGTAAGTGTCAGTAAAAAAGGGAGACAGCCTCAGCGTAAGTGTCAGTAAAAAAGGGAGATGCAAGATGGGAGATGGGCTCTCTCTGCTCTCTCAAAGTTCCAAAAGCCGATCGAAGACTGATTTGCGAAATTAAACGAACCAAGAGAAATGCATTGCTGTTTTCTGAAGTGATGGCATTGAAGAGAATGTTCGTTGATGAAAGAGAAAATGTACATATATTTACGAATTACGATTACGAGGTAAATAAAAGCAAATAAACATAGTTTTCCATTCCGATCGAGGACTGATTTGTGAAATTAAACGATCCAAGAGAAATGCGTTGCGACGAAAAAACTGACTGAGCCTCGGTGGCGGATGATTTATTTTAGAGACAAAACGTAAGTGTCGCCAAAACGTAAGGCAACGTAAGTGTCAGTAAAAAAGGGAGACAGCCTCAGTCAGTAAAAAAGGGAGATGCAAGATGGGAGATGGGCTCTCTCTGCTCTCTCAAAGTTCCAAAAGCCGATCGAGGACTAGAACCAAGAGAAATACATTGCTGTCTTTCGATAGCACTTACTCATTTTTGCGTTCTTATCGACGATTCCAAAAAGCTGTTAAAGCCAGTGTTGCCAGATTTTGGGAGACACTATAAGCTAGATTGAAAGAAAAAAAAAGCTAGAGTAAGCTAAAAATAAAAATAAGGCAATCATAAAAACATAAAAATAAATGCCTTTAGAATTTTATTTGTATTTATATATTATAGTAAAGAAATGATTTCATCAACTTCGCCATTGGATTCCGTGTATTTGGCGGATGATTTAACTAAAGCAAGGTATTTGTTTGGAAGTTTATAATCATGGCAACATTTGTCCATGTCCATATCTATAAAATTCAAAAGAATATCTTTAGTATATATTAAATTATTAAACATTTTAAAATCCAACGTAATGCTTAATATTGCGTTCAAACTTTTTAAGCCCATTTTATTGCGTAAATTGGTTTTTACAATATTCATTTGGCTGAATACTCTCTCAACCACAGCGTTTGAAATTGGCAATGATAATATATGCAGAGCAAATAACGCTAGTTGCTCAAAAACTTTGTTTTGGCCAGCATCCCTGTAATTTAAAGCTTCAGACCAAAACTCAATAGTCTATTTGTTTTTTTTCCCAATTTATAAGGTGTATTTTACCAAATTGGGATACAATGTCATCAATGTTTGTGTAATTAAAATGTTCCAACAAAGAAATAATTTTTTCTGGACTTTTGTTGGCGTGTAGCATATTGCTAACGGCAAACATCAATTTTTTTCAAAACTTCAATATTATCAGGAATTCTGAAATTACGCATCAGATAAATATATATTATTTTATTAAAATTCAATTGAAGCTTACCTCTCCCTCAGCTGAATTATTAACGCCTTGATGAAGTTTTTACAGTCTTCTCTAATTTTATTTTGTTCATCAAAATATTAAGCTTCTTTAATTTCTTTTTCAAAGGCATAGCCCATAAATAAATCGCTTAGTACACATTCTTCTAAGTCTTCCTTCAAAATATCTATATTCACTTCCGGAGGAATTGTTATATTTTTCAGCGCATTGATTGCCGTTATTATTTCATTTAGAAGCTTTGACGAGTCCACCTTCTCTATGACTTTTGTACGATTAATCGATAAAATTAAAAAAACTGACAATACAATCATAAAACAAAACTTGTTTTGCTCAAATTTTTTTTAAACGGAAATAAGCGAAATGAAATTTAAAATAAGCCAGATTACAAGCCATAAGCATTTAAACTATTTTGTAAGCTATTTGATTTTAAAATAAGCTAATTATAGCTTAAAATAAGCTAAGAGAGATGATGGAGAAATATCGATGTTATTAAAATTTGTTGAAATATCGATGTTTTTGCCGACTATCTATGTACATAGGCGCCATCTGGACTTGGAAACAAAAGAATACGCCCTCTGGCCTTGGAATTTAAGACTCCAACCAGAATGTAAGTGGGATCCAACTAGATCTTTCTGAAAATCGATTTCATCAAATTATCGGGAAAGTCAGGAGCCTGTCTCCGCTATTCCAGGATGGTGTCCTCGCTAGCTTATCGATGCCTCGCTCAGTATCGATGCCCGTATCGATGTATTTATACATCACATTGATATCGACGAATGTCGACAAAAAATCGATGCCCGATACCGATGTATTTTTTACATCACATCACTACTATTGATTGAATTTACGCAAATACAAGATTTTCCTGTTCCAATGCAAAGTAAGCCCCAAAACGGCCGTTAAAAGTGGCAGATAAGAGAAAATCAGAGCGCGTAGGCGGTGATTGTGCCAGAGAATCGCTTATCTGCAAATTGCGGGCTTTGCTTTCCGGTTGGCCAGGGAAAACGCCTACTTAAGCAAAAAACTAAAAGCGTTCAAAATCGAGTGGCAGACATTTGATACTGACAATCTGCACACAGATGTGATGTGATTCGGTTATTAATTTTCGCAATTGCATTGCAGGTAAACCATAAAAATCCATTGTGAAAATTTGTGGGGTGGTGGGTGCCAAAACGGATACTCAATAGGCGATAGCCGTAGTAAAGAGAGCGGCGAAGAGAGTGCGCAGCGAAAGGGAAAGAGAGCGTATTTGATGTGTACTCGAAAGCGGTCGAAGAGAGCGCACTAATACACACGCACGCACACGGGGACGGAAAAAGGACGAGCAAGAGGAAGAGCTTTCCGGAGAAACTAGGATAAAGTGTGTTTGGCCAAAATGAATCCGGCGGTGGATGCGTGGGCGGTGACTCCGAGGGAGCGCCTGAAGTACCAGGAGCAGTTTAAGGCCCTCCAGCCGCAGGCAGGATTCGTCACCGGCGCCCAGGCCAAGGGATTCTTCCTGCAGTCCCAGCTGCCGCCCCTGATCCTGGGCCAGATTTGGTAAGTATTTGGCTATATGGGACGCCCCCATGAGTCATCTCCAGATAAGAACTTCAATACTTACTCATTCGCTTATCTCTAGGGCTCTGGCGGACACCGATTCGGATGGCAAGATGAACATCAACGAGTTCAGCATAGCCTGCAAGCTGATCAACCTCAAGCTGCGCGGCATGGATGTGCCCAAGGTCCTGCCGCCCAGCCTGCTGGCCTCCCTCACCGGCGATGGCCAGAAGACGCCCTCGATGACGCCACGTGGTTCCACCAGCTCCATGAGCCCCATGGATCCGCTCAAGGGAATGGTTCCCCCCGTTGCCGCAGTGGTTCCCCCTCCCGTGGTGGCTCCTCCGCCGGTGGCTGCTGTCATCTCGCCGCCCGGCGTCGTGGATTTGGCCAAGGTGCCCGCCGGTCCCACGCCGCCCTCCAGCAACCCACCTAGTCGCCACATGTCCATCTCGGAGCGAGCGCCCTCCATCGAGTCTGTGTGAGTATTTTTATGATTGTAATCTAAGGGAATTCCAAATAGAAAATGCCTCAATGCCTTTTTTATAAAAAAACCAATAGACCTTTTCTAAAAAAAACTCAATAATACAACGACCATAAAGATAAAGATAAATTGGGTGATAATTATTAAGAAGTCTTCTTTATAATATTGGCAGTAGACAATCTCAAGCTACATAATAAATATAAATCATTTATTATATGATTGTATTAATTATTTATCTATCCTTCTAGCAACCAAGGAGAGTGGGCCGTTCAAGCTGCCCAGAAGCGCAAATACACGCAGGTGTTCAATGCCAATGATCGCACTCGATCTGGTTACTTGACCGGAGCCCAGGCACGCGGCGTTCTGGTGCAGAGCAAGCTGCCCCAGGTGACGCTGGCCCAGATCTGGACGCTGTCCGACATCGATGGCGATGGTCGGCTCAACTGCGACGAGTTCATTCTGGCCATGTTCCTGTGCGAGAAGGCCATGGGTGGCGAGAAGATACCGGTCACCTTGCCCCAGGACTGGGTGCCGCCCAATTTGCGCAAGATTAAGTCTCGTCCTGGCTCGGTTTCTGGAGTGGTATCGCGTCCTGGCTCGCAGCCCGCCTCCCGGCACGCCTCCGTATCTTCGCAGGGCGGAGTGGGAGCCGTGGATGCTGATCCAACAGCAGGACTGCCTGGACAAAGTAAGTGCTTGGAGTTCAATAACTTATTAAACTATAAGTATACAAAAAGTATTAAATAGTCATTACTATCTGTTACAATGTATAACCAATTGTGTTCTCTCGTTTTGAAGCTTCCTTCGAGGACAAGCGCAAGGAGAATTATGTGAAGGGTCAGGCAGAACTCGATCGTAGGCGCAAGATCATGGAGGACCAGCAGCGCAAGGAGCGGGAAGAGCGGGAGCGCAAGGAGCGCGACGAGGCGGATAAGCGCGAGAAGGCTCGTTTGGAGGCCGAACGTAAGCAGCAGGAGGAACTGGAGCGACAGCTCCAGCGTCAGCGGGAGATCGAGATGGAGAAGGAGGAGCAGCGCAAGCGGGAACTGGAAGCCAAAGAAGCAGCCAGAAAGTAAGTAACTATATTATGCTTCAAAATATTATGTACTGATTTACTTCCCATCTCATCAGGGAACTGGAAAAGCAGCGCCAGCAGGAATGGGAGCAGGCTAGAATTGCTGAAATGAACGCACAGAAGGAGAGGGAACAGGAGCGTGTCCTCAAGCAGAAGGCACACAACACCCAGCTCAATGTGGAGCTGAGCACACTGAATGAGAAGGTGAACTACAGATTAATTTTAACTAAGCAATCTCACTAATATGCATCAATTACAGATCAAGGACCTTTCGCAGAGGATTTGCGATACTCGCGCTGGCGTGACCAATGTGAAGACCGTAATCGATGGCATGCGCACTCAGCGCGACACTTCCATGTCCGAAATGTCGCAGCTGAAGGCGCGTATCAAGGAGCAGAATGCCAAGCTGATGCAGCTCACCCAGGAGCGGGCCAAGTGGGATGCCAAGAGCAAGGCCAGCGGCGCTGCCATGGGAGGCGAGAATGCCCAGCAGGAGCAACTCAATGCGGCCTTTGCCCATAAGCAGGTGAGAAAATCTTTGTTATGACCTCACTTCATTTGAATCTTTGTCCTAATAATATTTTTATTTCCGTAACAGCTGCTAATTAACCAAATCAAAGACAAAGTAGAGAACATTGGCAAGGAGATTGAGTCGAAGAAGGAGGACATCAACTCCAACGATATACAGATGTCCGAGCTCAAGGCGGAACTCTCAGCTCTGCTCACCAAGTGCGAGGAGCTGTACAAGGAATACGATGTCCAGCGCACTTCGGTGTTGGAATTGAAGTACAATCGCAAGAACGAGACCAGCGTGACCTCGGCCTGGGACACAGGCGCTTCCAGTGCTTGGGGAGAGGCGGATACGACTGCCGCCGATCCCTATGCAGGTATGAGCAACGACATAACCGCTGTGGCAGCTCCAGCTGTGGATTTGAGTGGACCGGCTCCCGAAGGGTTCGTGAAATATCAGGCAGTGTACGAGTTCAACGCGCGCAATGCCGAGGAGATTACTTTCGTGCCGGGTGACATCATCCTGGTGCCATTGGAACAGAACGCCGAGCCGGGATGGTTGGCTGGCGAGATAAATGGCCACACCGGCTGGTTCCCCGAATCCTATGTGGAGAAGCTGGACGATGGTGTTGTTGCCCCCGTCGCCGTCGTCGAACCAGAAATTGTGGCCGAAGTGGCCGCAGTGGCGGACACCTACAATGACAATATAACTACCAGCGAAGCTCCGGCAGCTGCTGCCGATCTAACTGCTGCCGGCGATGTCGAGTACTACATAGCCGCATATCCTTATGAGTCCGCCGAGGACGGCGATCTGAGCTTCGGCGCCGGCGAGATGGTCATGGTCATCAAGAAGGAGGGAGAATGGTGGACGGGCACCATTGGCAGTCGCACCGGCATGTTCCCCTCGAACTACGTTCAAAAGGCGGACGTGGGTACGGCTAGCACGGCCACTGCGGATCCGGTAGAATCTCTGGATCAGGTAAGTGGATAGATTGTTAAAGTATTGTAGTTTTGTGTGGGTCCATTTGTTTAACAAGTCGATTGGTATATACAAACAAGCATAGAACTGCAGGAATTATTTAAAATCTCAATCTGCTATACAGATTTTTTAATACTAATGTAACTATAATTAAGTGTTCTAGATATTCTAGGTACTGATATCCAAAAACTGTAGGAGGTATTTACAAACTCATTCTGAGATACAAAATACAAATGTAATTATAAATAAATTTTCTAGATATAATTTTAATGATATAAATATGTTTATTGTAAAAACTTCCATAAGTACCTTTTATTCTCATGCAAACTTCAAAATAATGTGTTAGGTATCTTAAAATGTAAAGTGTTCGATTTTTGGCATTTTACTGTTCAGGAGAGAGTTTCAATTATTATGTAAATACAATTTCAAGGCAAAATTGGTAGTTTGACTCACACTTTTGTTCACGTATACAGAGTTCACAACCCCAGAGTTTTTAGTCGTGTCTAACCGTTGCCCTCATGTCCATCTACTAATCCAATGCTTTTCATGTGCTGTGCTTTTTGCCACCGTTGTCGTTACACTTGCACTGAACCAGGAGACGACGCTGAACGGCAACGCTGCCTACGCCGCTGCTCCCGTGGAGGCAGAGGAGCAGCTCTTCCAGCCGCTGCCTGTCCAAGAGCTGAGCGAGCAGCCAATCGCCAGCCCGGGCGTTGGCGCCGAGGAGGCGCACGAAGACCTCGACACTGAAGTTTCCCAGATCAATACACAGTCCAAGACACAAAGCAGCGAGCCGGCCGAGAGCTACAGCCGACCCATGTCACGCACCTCTTCCATGACACCCGTAAATAGTTGACACCGCCTGTTACTGCGCCCCTTTAATAGTAGCATTTTTATTAACCAATATCTTTATTTTGTATAATCATCTTTCAGGGCATGCGGGCCAAGCGTTCGGAGATTGCTCAAGTAATCGCACCCTATGAGGCAACCAGCACCGAGCAGCTTTCGCTGACGCGAGGACAATTGATCATGATACGCAAGAAGACGGACTCCGGCTGGTGGGAAGGTGAGCTGCAGGCGAAGGGAAGGCGACGCCAGATCGGTTGGTTCCCGGCCACGTATGTGAAGGTTCTCCAAGGCGGGCGCAACAGTGGACGCAACACTCCAGTATCCGGCAGTCGCATCGAAATGACCGAACAGATCTTGGGTGGGTTTTTGGATATATGCCTATGAAGCTCCACTAAAAAAACTAGAAATACCAAAGGTCTATTCTAGCCTTTGGATATTTTTTGTTATTTCATAACCAAATAGATATTCTGTTTTTAAACTCATTTTTAATGTTTTCTATCCCTACAGACAAGGTCATCGCTCTCTATCCGTACAAAGCACAAAATGACGACGAGCTGTCGTTTGAGAAGGACGACATCATCAGCGTGCTGGGTCGGGATGAGCCGGAGTGGTGGCGCGGCGAGCTGAACGGCCTTTCCGGACTGTTCCCCAGCAACTATGTGGGACCCTTCGTGACGTCCGGTAAGCCGGTGAAAGCTAATGGCACCGCCAAGCAGTGAATCTCACAACTGCAGCTGCTCCAGCCCTTTGCCAGGCGTAGCTCTCTTACTTCCACATTCCATATACATAAATTATTAATTTTACCTACTATATTTTTGATATCGAATAAGCCATGCCAATTTGTTCTCGCCTCGTCGCTGTCGAAGATCATACCCCTCTTATGTTTAATGTTAAATTTGTTGCAATATTTCCAAGATGTATCTATTTGTTAATTATGTGATTATTTAGTTTTTAGATTTACTCTTAAGTTGATCGATGGCGCACTCTCTCTTTTTCGTTTAGCCAATCTATAGTGTTAATTTATTTGTGTATTTATTTAGCCAGCATATTTATATTTTGTATTGCATTATGTGTATTTTGTATATAAAGTAAACCAATTAAATGCGATTTCGATTTTAATTGCCAACAGGAAACGTATAACGAGCCTTCGGCTTTGGCCTCTAAGCGGCAACAGGCACTCGCTTACACAAAAAACCGACAAACAAATCTACACGATCCCTTGGGAATTGGGTTATCTTAAGATCAGCAGCAGCATCAATATCCTCCGTAACTACCTAGCCGGAATTCGTACGATATTCTGAAAAAGCCCAAAAGTCGGCTACTTACATTGTTCAACCTGAGAATGGTTGTCATACGTCGTTTTTTCCACAATGTTTATCCTCTTCGGTGTGAAATTCCCTTAACTTGTTGATAGAATTAGTAAGCAGATCTCATCTGAAACCATTTATAGAATCAAACATTGCTCTCATGTTCGTAACCGATCAATCGAAAGATACAACCGAAATCTAGTAAGTCACATTTTAAAGGATTTATATAGTAATCTGCATATGGAAACTACAAAATACATAATGATATCAAATGACAATTACAATTTCGTTGTATTAGATGTGTTTATCGATCAAAGCCAGAATATTCAACAGTTTTTTCCCAAATGCTACTATACACACACGCATATAGTATCTATAACGATGGTTTTCTGTGTTTTCCAATAATATCCGAATATAATTGTATATACTTAAAGTATTCCAACCAACAAGTGGGAGTATGAATTATTGTTAACTAAATATTAAGCATGATGACCATTTTCTTATATCTTAATGAAAACTATGAGGACATCAAGAATAATGGATATACGGGAGATATATTAGCTTACACGTACGGGCAACAGTATTGATAATATTAAAGATATTTGTAATTGGTTTAATTCTTTTTTTGAGTAACATACTTGATTTAATAACTAATTTAAGCGCTTGTCTCAACTGCCATAATTGTATTTATTTAATGTCTATTGTCTTATTGATGAATGTTGAATTGTTTGCCGCTAGCTTAAAGTATCTGTGTCCGAAGCATAGGAATGGATGAGATGTAAAAATTGAGTATGTACAAAATCCACATAGAGAAGTTCATTCAAGCCGATGGGAATGATAGTCGGATATTATAGAGGGCCACGTTATGCTGTTCGAATCTGTTTATGCTAGTTACAGGTAGTCTATTTATCAAAATCACACATATTTGTATGTATCTACGCTATTTCGTACATATGAAGAAACACTGTCGAATGCCTTTCAAAAAATGATAACCAAAAAAAGTCACCTTACATGGATTTACTTAATCGTAACTTGTTATTGCATACCACGACTATTTATGCGTCTATAGCTCTATTAAACGAAACCAAAGTAAAAAATCGTTATAAGCCCCGCAAAGCGGCGATCAGTTGGCGTAACAAATTCAACTGATCTTCGCTGGGCGGGGAATTTCTGAAATGCATAAACACATATTTATGTAGCTAATGTTGGGTTGATTATTGATTCCACACATATGTACTAATAAATTTAAACGAACCAAAAAACTATGATATACATACTATATAGAGAAAGTACTAAAAAATTTCTTTAGAAAAAGCAAAGCAAAAATGTTAATTGAGATATTCGTACATTTCGAGCCCCACATATACACACCCCCGCATACATATAATGCTCATATAAGCGTACTTGTTTAATCGTTAAAAAAGTTAATTATTGTAAACAATGCTTAAGAATACTTACCGACGACGAGGAGGAAACCCCAATTCTGTACGCATTAGCACACTCACCTACACTGAGACTCACTTTAAACGCGAAATGGTGACCATCGATATATTTACCTATATACAAGCCGAACTGAGGAGAACTTATAGACATCCTCTGCAGACACACAATGCATACGAGTAAATATAAAGTGAATTCTTCGAGAAAAACAAAACTAAAAAATACCATTAAACATATTGAAATATATCAGTTTCAAACATAATTAGAAGAAAAGTAAAAAAGGAGAAAACAAAAAAAATTAAATTAAATTATGAAAATAAAAAAAATAACACATATTTGGTGCAATAAATGTATAAAAGGAATTTCAAACAAAATGTTTTTGAATATTTATAACTGGTGAAGTAAAAGGGTTTTATTCCTTTGATAGGATGGGATATAGGAAGGATCCTATAGAATTTATAACAAATTTATACCCCAGATGTTCCCGCAGGACCAACTTAAATGGTCGGAACAGTCGACTATAGTATTCAAAATTATCCATTACTATATGGTGACTATTCACCCACAGAGATCGAGCCTCATCAAGGTGCCAGTGTCAGAAGATCAAACGGAATACAGAGATTATGGCAACAATGGTGCAGATCTGAAGCCGATTCGGGTGATCAGGTGGATGTGGCATCCAAGAACAAGCTGCGGGGAACCATCCAAGCAGTTCACATATCCAAGCGGCGGGATGGACAACTCATGGGATGCGCCTACGTCCGATTCGAGTGCAATGAGGTGATGGCAAGGTCCATGTTCCAGGAAAATGGCAATCGGTTGGTTGGCAAAACCGTAGAGGTCGACTGGCAGCCCCAATCGCCCAAGAAACGATTCGGTTCCTGGCGATGCTGGTGAAACCATCGCCACCCATCCATCTGTTACCAAATTACAAAGGTTCCGTTCTAAATTATTGTTTTTTTTTCATTAAATTTATTTTTAGTAAAATTTTTTTTCTTATATAATATTTAAAATCAGTTTAACAATTTACAATTCTTACTTTCGGGTTTGCATCGTGTTTTTTTTTTTGTTGAAATTTTTGTTATTTTGCGCTATCAATATTTTTATTAATTTTGAAGTATGCACAACTTAAGGCCTACGGTATGAAAACTGCAAACATTTTCTCCATTAAGTCATCAATTGAATTCAAGGTTAGTTTTCTTAAGCAAGTAATTTATGAGTCAGCGTCCAATATATAAATTGTTTATCCCACAATCCATGTGTAATTACAGACATTTTGGTGGAATAATTCAAGTTTATATAGAAAACCTGCTCACAATATAACACAGCTCTGATTTTTTATGTTTTTTTCCATTAAAGTTTTATTGAAATGACAATTTCCAAGATCTCGCGTCTCTTGTAGCCGTTTATTGTCTTTCTGATCGAAATAAAAATGTGAAACAAACTATGATAACCAATTCTATCTGATCTGGTGTGCATATTCAGAAGGCAATTTCTTGGATAGAACATAATGCGAATACAAACTACTTAGGTCTTAGATGGTTAAACTAAAGTTTGGTACTAGGGGTCGCGTTGCACATCAGTTAGAAAATATATATATTTATTTTGTATTACTCGTAGTTGGTAGGTATGTGTTCCATTTCCACGATTTACCGTTAGCAGTCCCCGCAAATATTTTTAGGTAGGTAGGTTCCAGAATATTATCCCATCATTCTGGATATTGGCTACTGTATCCTCAGTTGGCTCCGTGCTTCTCCTTGGGTCTGGTCTGGTAATTAGAGTTTATTCTTCTAATGCATTTTTTTCAAATCTACGTCAGCATAGTGAATTTATTTTTATTCAACTATCTCTAGTTTATTTTACTTGATTTTGAGCATGTTAAACTATTTTTTTATGCTTGGTTAGCTCAATCCTAGTCATGCACTCATTCCACACATAATCGTTCGCAAATCTCTCGCTCGTTCGAACATTTCCACCATTAGGTTTTCATCTTTATCGTTCGTAAATGTTTACAAAAATAATTTATAAATTACATAACTCTGTCCATTTACCTGTCCACTATTAGTTACTTCATTTGTGTATATTTTATAGTTAGGGTCAGCCACAGTTTTACTCAGCTGCCTCTGTAGCTTGGTTTTCTGTTAAATAAAAGGTCAGCATATAGAGGTACTACAGAGAATCTAAAAATTTATGATCTCTTGTAATACGAATCTGATGTTATCAAAACTAAAATTGACTATTCAACAGACTTGGAATTTCTTAAAATTTCTATAGTTGTATAGTTTTAAAATGCATTAAAAGGTTACTTCCAATAGGCTAATGAATTTTGGAATTATCTAACTTACAGTTTCAGCTGAGTAAAACTTTGCTGTTTTATTCTTAGTTCTGACTCTGCGGCTATACAGAAATTAATTACTTTAAACTCATTAATTTATTAACTAAGGCTAAAATTGAACTAAACTCTGCGATTTCACTATGTTATCGAACTAAGTACGCGCTTAAGTACGGTTAGCAACACATTATCGCAATGTGATCTCAATTTGGTACATTTTGTCTAAATTATAAACAAAGAAATCAACGTTTGTTATAGGCTTAATAAGAACTTTGGCTACGCTTTGTTAGTTATTAAACAATTAATTTGCTTGCTTGCTATTTTGGAACACATCTGCTGAAATCACTAAATCGGTTTTTCGATATATACGTTTGTGGTACATAATAACAATTGATCGGGATTAAACACTAAACACAAACTGGAAGTTACAAATCTTAAGAAGCGACTTAAAAGACGAAGAAGAAATCATTTTTTTTTGGTTCAAATCTGGTGTTATATACAATTTTTTTTTCGCTATTTCCTTTCCTTAGCTTTTTTCCGATTCTTGTGGTTTGGTAATATAATTATAAAGCTTTTTGTTTTAAACCATTTCTTTTGGGGAAACTATTTAGCAACTCTTTGTCAACTTTAGGCTTACAAACTAGGTCATATAAATGTGTGTGGGGTGTGTTCCGGAGTTAGTTAGTAGAACATCTCGTATGGGAATAGGCGTCGCCGTGAACTTTTTGGAATACGGGATGGTGGTACTGAGATGGATGGCACATCCTCCTTATCGTCATCATCCAGTTCCTCCTCCACATCGCCATCCGTGCTCGATACTCAAATGATGCTCTCGTCGTTGTTGCGGGTCAGCCGAATGCTTGTCGTGGTGGTTGTGGTGGTGGCGGTATTGGCATCCGATCCCGATCCTGGACTGGAACCCGATCTCCTGCCCGTGGCTGGGGTCGTAAAGGTGGTGACCACGATGTTCTCGTCATCGTACGAATCAAAGTCCTCATCCTCATCGTCATCGTTCTCCTCGGAATCCGAATCGGAATCTTCGTAGTCCAACAGAGCCTTGGTCACCTGATTTCTCCGGCCCGCTTGGGTGACCGCTGCCCCGCCCACCGCCCCCGCGTTCATGCGACGGATTTGGGCACGAGGCGTGTTGGAGGGGCGTGGCAGAAGCGGTTCCCTGCCGCTTAATCGCATCATTCGCTCGCTGTTGGCTCCGCCGACGGCGGACAGGGCTGCTCCCTCCCAGTCATCCGAATCCGCCGGCTCGCACAAGGACTTGGAGTGTCCATGCTGGTACGACGACTCCTCGGGTATTGTGTCTCTGTTGGTGGTGTTGGTGTGGTGTGTGCGGTGGTTGTAGGTGGTGGTTTGGTTTGGTGGTCGGTAATCGATGGTGTGGGATGATGTGAAGAGAAGGCGTAGAAAGTTAATGTCATAGTTGTGATCAATTTTGGCTAATGATTTGGTTTGGGTATTCGTTTTGGGTTAATGTTAGCATGTGAAACTACGGCTAATTAAGGAAGAGTTTTTTAAATTACTTTGTAGAAAAACTTACAATTAATAAGGAGTAAATTTAAAAAAATATATATTTATTCATTTTAGGCACTACATTTAAGCAAATTAAAATGGAACAGGAAGATGGAAGATAAGCTTATAAGGAAGACTTGTTTAAGGCACAGTATAACAGTTCTACTTTACATTTACACTACGTGTTTCGTAAATACAATACAATTTCTTCGAGTCCGCTGTTTGGATTTTGTTTGTAAACTAAGGATTTATTAAAAAAATGATTTTGGGATTAGCACAGAGAAGAATGTTCGTGTTAAGTGGGTTCGAGGGTTAGTTGTGCCGAGCCCAGGCACTGTGTTATACGTATAACACTTTGGAAAGATACTTTGTCTAATACTTACACATAGTTTGTGTGATTAAAGCCGTTCAAAGATACACTTTAATTAGGTATAGAAATTGTGTCTAGAAAGTTATCACAGGTGCTCCCAACTGTATAACAGTTTGGTGTTAGTGTGTATTTGTGTGCGTGTAGAAATATGTAGTGTGTTTTTGTGCATTTAGTGGACAATTTAGCTAGTTAATTGCTCTGGCTCTGTGCTCGTCTCGGGTTTGACTAATCAGATTCAATTGATACGCCGCTAAAAAATATAATTTTCCATCAAATCGTTTACCAATGTGCTTCGTTCGTTAACCAGTTATTAGTTTGTTAAGTATTTCGAAAGAGAAATTTCTCAAAACAAATAAAATACAGCACAGCAGACATCATGGAGTAATTTAGTTAATTTTTGAAAATTGTATTGCATTGGCTGGAGAGAGGGTTAAATAGTTTAATAGGAAGGGCTGGATGCTGGATCATAACATTGGATAAAAAACTGTTATACATAAAACAAACACACATTAAGACAAAAGCGGAATGCAAACAAAAAATCAATGTTAAAAAAAAATAAATGGGATACAACTACATTCGTAATAATGTTTTATAACTGTCCCATAACTGTTATAAACGATCACTGGTTTTAATTTTCAGTTATAGGACTGTTATACAACTGATACACAACCAATGGGTGCAAGTCAATAACACTGCAAACAAAATTGAACAACTTCAGCAGCCCAGCATAGTTTTTTGTATGCAGAATATGAATGCCTGGCACTGAAACAATCGATCACCAATTAACAACATCCTAATTTCAAAGTTATATACAGTGGAGAATAAGGCGAAATTTTGTAGGACCAGTTTAGAGATCTGTGTTGAGTGAGTGCGAGGAATGAAGTTTGAATCCAATTGCAAGACTATTATTCACCGGAATCAATTTTCAGAGAAAAAATTCCAGCTGAGATGAACAGAGATTGCTGACAAAAGTTTAACCTACAAGGGCTGACTGTTACTCTACAATGATATGCTCTGATCTGTGGGCTCTATATACAATAAACATATTTCGTATATAAAGTTCGTGTGGTTAGTATTTAAAGAGTTATCATATGTACGCTAGTATATGTGGTAGTTTTAGCATTGTCTCTTGGTTCACAGAGTTTCGAAATTCGATAATGGCCGGTTTGGATTGCTCAAGACATTTTGATTTCGGTTAGGATCGGTTCGGTTTGGTTCGGTACGGCTTAGCTCATTACTTTGGATAGTATGTATATGTGGCGCTATCCTCTGATCTTGGGGTGGTTGGCGTCGAATAACTCGCGCTTGCTGATGTTGTTTCTGTTGAATTGTTGGTGGTGGTGGTGTTGTTGTTGTTCTTGGTGGTTGATGTGGTTGTTGTTGGTTTTACTGTAGTTGTTGTTGTTATTGTTGAAGTAGTAGGAGGTGGAGGAGAAGGAGTTGTGATCTTGGCTGACTCTAGTAAATTAGTTGCTCCCGGACTAAATTGTAAAATTCTACTGGGCCTTCGTCCAGTTGTAATGAGTCTGTAAAATAATCATCACAATAAAAGACACAGACGAGGGCTCAACCACAAAATATCCACAAACACAGAATAACGCCTCTTTTTGAGTACATATTGTATAATAAGCAAGGATTTTTTACTTTGCGGAAAAGGGTGCAACTAAAGAGAGTGAATAAATGGCAATATTAGAGCGGAAAGAATATCGTAGGAAAACGGGATATACTCATAGGAAATTTTTGGATAAAAAGAAATGGTTGCCTCTGCGGAGTCGACTGATGAAAGCCGAATCTTTTTTTTAATGAAATCCCGAAATGGGGATATTATTATAGCAGAATCAATTGAAAATCTAGATCACAGCCAATTCAATAAAATTAGTATAAATTTTGTGTCATGCTAATTTTAAAAGCTTATTAGGAACATTTGAAAGATGATTTCTCTACTTTTAAATAATAAGAAATAAGCTAAAAATATTAAAACAACGGAAATATCAGCTACTGAGTAATATTAAAATATTAGCTTTAACCAATAAAAAATTAATAATATATGCGTATTAGTAAGCTATTATATATACAAGCGAAAAACGAGGAAACTATTTACTGAAATGGGCTTTCAGCTAGGATTTTAGTGTAATTTAAGAGCTTGGTACTTAGTACTTAATGGGTTGCCTAGCAGGCTTTAGGGTAAAATGGCTTTAAATAAATATTATCATTATCATACCAAAAAATATTTTATCATGTAAATGAACATTCCTTAGAGTTCGGCTACAGATATATTTAGCATAAGTGGGATTGTTATGAGAAAAGATTATAATTTTAGGGAATTTAATCAAATATTAATATCATATTAAGGTAAGACTTGAATTTCAAGATAAACTTCTTAAAAGACTGGTTAACAAAAAAAATGAATTCGTTATATCAATAATTATTCTATAAAGTTTTGGTATGGATATATTTAACTTCAGTGTTACCACTATGCGAAACTTTATGACACTATCACCCAGTTACATTTAAAGATATTCAATTTTATGAAACCACACTTAAAATACCCATTTCAGTCTGATAGAGAACACAAAAACACTAGATGAGTATATCAGCACAAACCAATGAGCATAGACAATTAGGTGTGTAGTCATTCGGTGTCTGGCCAAGTAGACACGCAACTTACCCGCTCAGCTCCAGCATGGAGCCCCTGCGCACATTCCGCCGGTGACTGGCCGTGACCGGAAATGGTCCGGAGTGACCATCCGGTCCCAGCTGATGTGGACCGGCACCCAGCGAACCGGAGGATATCGACTGGGAGCGCTTGTCCAGCCGCGGATTGTGCATGGACGTTGATGGAACATTGGCCGGTTGATTGGACATGGGCACGACCATCGCATCCGACCCACTGGCGGCTGTGTCCACGGCTCCCGAGCTGCCGATGCCAACGCTTCCGCCCTTCGAACTGGAACTCTCACGCCGGAAAAGACCTATGACGGACTTGGGCTGTTTAGGCTTGTTTATACCACCTTTTTTTGCGGGTTCGTAGGTCGCATTTATGGAGGGGTTTTATTTTACAGCGTGTTCGTGTGGTGTTTTAGTGGTGTGGAGCGTGGGTGGGTGTGGGCAACAGTTACCGAGGGAAAACAATGCGGGGAAAAGAGAGAAAGAAAAAAAGGAACATTTTAGGAAAATCACAACGAAATGAACAACAAATCAGTAAACACACAAAAACTGGGGTGCAATTTTGCCATCGTATATCGGTTATCATATTTTTGTCACTTGTGCTCATAATACAATCAAGTAAACTATACACATTTAGACAAATATACAGCCAGATTGAAACATATGTACAAATCTGTTAGGGCTTACACAGAGAAAAACAATAAATCCTTAAAACATTTTTAACATTGTAGATACTTTATCAACTTTATAGTATTTTAAAATACCTATTTCTTATTTTATAACTTTTTTGTCATCAAAGAACTCATATTTGAGGCCATTAAATTATTTCTCCGATTTTTCTCTGTGCAGCCCCACTTGGTTTAACCAATTTACAAACATTAAACAACTGAGGACATTAATATATCGAAAGAACAATCATAGGAGAGCCCCGAAATAACCTTTCGGAAATTGTTGTGTGATTGTCGGAAAACACGTTTCCCATCCCATTGTTAAATATCCTAAAACGCTTAAGTGACTTGTGTGCTTGCATACATTACCTAGGAATGTTGCACTGGGGGAATTGTAGGCCAAGTACTCCTTGTTTGAAGCCCAGGCGGGGAACTCGTTCTGCTGCACTGCATCCGTGCATTCGTCACCTTGTCTTTTCCACGGCAGCTGGGATTCCGTGGCGGTGGGCGTGGCCACACGCCTCTCCCCATCGGATTCGCGGGACAGATTGCGATCCTCCTCGGGAATGGGATTCTCGGCCACTAAATATCAAAAACAACATTTTTTAAAATACAAATATACATTGAAACGTTCATATTTTATGGGATAATTATTCTATTGGCTTCGCTTTGGCATGCAGCATACAGTTTTCAACTGCAGTTTTGGCATTTAGCTGTCGATTGTCGAGATGGGTGCCCATTTTGGGATATATTGTCAACATATTTTCAACATAAGCGCAGTTAATGGTAGAGGAACACAGTCAAAGGGCAAAAGACAAACAAGGTGCGCTTAACTCAAGTAAAATTATATGTCACATAAGGAAACTAAGGATATTAAGATCTATAGATTTCCTAAACAACATTAAATTCGAAAATATAATGGGTCATCCCTTGTTTTTTTCGTAAATGATCTTTCCAATCTAGTAGAATTTTACTAAATATTGCAGAAAAGTTGGTACTTTAATACCAGTGATGTTATAACTGAAATTATATATTTTTATATAGGCATTAGGAAGAATTTTCAAGATCCCTTTCTTAGACACCAATTTTTTGTTCGGCTTTAAAACAGCTAATAGCTGATATTTTTAGATTTCCAATTATTAAACACATTTTAAGGGCTCATAAAACAAATCAATAAAAAACCATTTAGTAGAAAATAAGAAAAAATTTGGTCATGCACAAAAATGCCATGCTTTGTTTCGACGTTTCTTTTTTTTTCAAACATACAAATCTTTAATTTGTTGTGGCTTTTCAAATTGGTTTTAGGTAAGTTAATGAAGCTAAATGCAGGTAATTTAGAGCTTTGTCAATAGTAACTTTCAACTGCATTCGAGGACTAAAATTATCTACCAATCAATGGCAATTGCCGTAACAGAATGTAATGATAACTAATTAGATGGGTATCTACGTCTAGGCAACACTTAGCATGGCTAATAGTTTTGGGTGTGGAAATCAAGGTATCCGACTTCATCGAGTTAAGGAATTAATAATATTAGGAACTAAATTAAAAAAACTGATAGTTATTAACAGAGAATTGACTAAATCGCGCAAAGTGCTGAGCACAAAATACGATTTGTTGAACTAAGCTTAAGGCGCTCTATGAGAATATTTAATGACTGGCTTTATATGAGGTCTAAGTACAGGTAATGCTGCGCAATGTAGAGGTGTAGATGTGAGAAAACTAATTGGATGGTGTATTGATAAAAAATCCTATAAACTATATAATATCCTTAGGATCTGGATCTTTGAAATTTGAAATTTTAATATTGATTTTATTAGAATTATACAATTTTTAATTTAATGCGAAATTGTTTTTTATAATTTTTTACATCTTTCAAGTCGCGAAAGTAATTTATAGATTTGGCAGAAGTTTGAATCTTTTAGAAATAATATTTAATTTTTTTTCCAACGCAGTATAAATATTTTCAACGTATGATCTGGGTATAACCAAGAATTTAGGCATGTAGATGATCGAGAAGTGAGCTATTTATAGCATTCAAAACGATAGTTATAAATGTCGTTGCTGTTTTGATTTGTTTATGGATGGAATGTTCTGGAGATGATATCTTTTACCAATGCTCTGGTATGAACGATCCCGCCGCCACGGCAATATTAATTCGGCGGCCGTGGGCCCAATGGCCTGATCCGGCGACTCTAGATCTGTTTCCGCACCATCGTCGACCTTCGGTGCATAATGCTGGACGACGATACGCGCCTTGGATGCATCGAAACCCGGCAGGTTTTGGATGTGGGCTATCAGGGAATTGTTATTGGCGCGATCCGAGTCAGCTAATCGTAATTTTTTGCATTCATTTAGTTTTTGCGCCCAGCAACATTTTATCGTTTTTTTTTGGTTTTTTTTTTTGTTGAAGTGATTGGTTTTTTTAAATAATTGGGAAGGCATAAAACAAGAAAAAAAATATGTAGAAAGTTCGTTGTTATAGCTTTTATTAGGTTCTCCTTAGGAGGTAGAGTAAGAACAAATGCAAGAATACAATAAGAAATTAAAAAGATAAACAGAAAGTGAATAGGACTAGCAAAGCTTTCTCAGGAAAAATAAAATCTTTGGTTTAAGACAAGTGTGTTATTTATTTTTTATATATTTAATTATAGTTACCTACTACAGAAACCTTGTTCAGCTACTCAACTAATCGATTTATATACAAATACTCATAAAACCTTTTGAAGATTCCTTTCATTTCAGGCAAAAAAAATATACGATTAATAAAATGATGGCATTTTTGTGTGAACAAAACAAGGAAGGTGGGCCACAACCAGAATATGGTAAATATCAGATATTGCCATATGACTTCTGATTGGGTATAGAAAACTGGCTCGCAGAGCAGGAGAAACCATGATATATATTTATAGAGAGAGCCCATATAACCATAACCATCTAGGGGCTGCCTATGCTCTATGTAGACAACCTCATAACTTAAATGATTTTTTTACGCAAAATAAAAATTAGTTAACAAATAGGGATGACTTTCAGGGAGTAATGAGAACACTTACGTGATGATTTGGCTGTAAAGGTCAGGCCATCATCCCAATCGTCGCTGGGGCCAACAACATTGATCTCGTTGGGATTCTGTTGGCACTCCTCGGCTGTTTCATTAAGCACATTGTTAATATAGTCTTTGAATGGTTTGAGTTCGAGTTTACAAATAAATGGGCACAGGCAGAACAATTATGTATGTGTGTTGCAGTTTGGGTTATTGTTTTCGATTAGTGCACAAATTTCGTTTTCAGGATTTTTTTGGCCAATTGTGTGTTTGGTTTTTTTTGGCATCAGTTGGAAGGAAGAGCGATGCAGGGGAGAAAGAGAAGGATTCGGTGGAAATCAAATTAGTTACCAATTAATTACCAAATTTTTAAGGTTTTCTCCTTATTAAATCAATTTAGACAACAGTTTGGCAAGGGGTTTATAAGGTAGTATTTTGTACAATTAATTATATTTGGCAAACCATTGACAATTCTTGATTATAACGTTGATTTGCCATTTCTACCTTACAAACGCCTTTAGTACACTTTATAGTTTGGAAAATAAAATTAAAAATTCGTTTTAGTAGGGTGCTTTACATGACAACAAAAAGTAAAGGTATTGTGAGTTAGGTTAGTATGACGCATGAAATAGTGTTCGAAACTTAAAATTCACTACACTTTTCTCTACAAACTGAAAGAATAGACAGCTCATAATTTTTTAAAACATTAATACGCCGTCTAATCATTATACAAAGGAAAACTCAATTGAAATAAAAATAACATAATTCTACAAATTGATTTGAGAGTAACTCTACGGGCATTTTTTTTTACTGGAACGAAATACTTCGATTTTTTTTAGATTATTGCTGATTTTAGCGTCATTTACCTATTTCTAATCTACGATATTTGTTAAGTGAATTGTGAGTATGTCTTTTTCTGTAAGATTTTTTTCGTGAATGGTTTGAACTCGATTCCGTACCATTGGTGAGCTGCTTGGTGGTGCCATTCTGTTGGAAATCATGGAACGAGACATGATTCTGCTTAACGTTCTCCTTGGCCTCCTGCGGATAGTGGGGGATATCCATTAAAATAGGATTCTTGGATTACAATGCCTCAGAGATCTCTCACCTTATTGCTGGCCCCGCGTTTGCTGCGTTTGTGATGTTTGCGATCATTGAACATTCGCCTAAAATTCATTTGCATTTTGTAATTGACCTGCAAGAGAGAAAAGTTTTATTTAATTAAGAATTCAATTCCTTAAAATTGGCAAAAACCAGTGGCTGGTGCTTTGGGTGGTCAGGTACTCACCTGGGTGGACAAATCTCTGTCATCTACTGCGTGTCGGCTATAACTAAGACGACGGTGCTGTAAAAACATTGATGGAGCAAATTAAATTTCGAAATCATAAAATGCCAGCACAATGATATAAGTAGAGAGATGTAGCCTTGCAATTATATTGCAAGATAGGACAGTTACATTTAAATAGGTAGTATATAAAATACGATTAATTGCTTTTAACTAACATAAACACGAACGGATTAAGTGTAAACGGCTTTCCATAAACATTTGTACATCCTATGAGTAGAGATTAAAATTGATTGAGTGCTGAGCCTAAAATACATTTTCCCAAGTATTTTAGATTTACGATATATAATTGTGAACACAACAAAAGTTGGCAGACAAAATGTATGGGTGTTTTGTGTGGTTTCGACAATGAGCTTAAGGAGTTCAATACAAAATTTAAATGGAAAATAAGTGGTTTGTATGAATAAATATAACAGTTATGGTGTGATATGTTATTATAAGGATATTTTATAAACTTGTGTGCTCCATAAAGATATTTATTTAATAATTGAATGACGCAAAAACACATATTTATTTAAAGTGAACTAAATTGATAAAAAAAAATTATTAGTGTTATTTTTCAGTGTTTACTCAAACTATTAAAAGAAACTTTTACAAAAGGCATTGTCAAAAATTAATTGAAATGTTTAGAATTATATATAAAAGATTATTGAAAATATGATTAAATTACGCTATATACAATTATGCAGACTTTGTTTTATTAGGTCAAGTTATATCTTTTTAATACTATTAAAAAAGAAACTAGTATGTTCCATTTCTTTCATATCTCAGTAAATTTTATTTATAATATTTATTGTTTTTGTATGTTTATCGTTGAAAATAAATAATTGAATCTATAGATTTTAATTGATATTTTTTATTGAATATGAAGCATTTATTTACCACAAAATGTCATAAATAAATATAGATTTTCTTGTTATCCGATCAGTGAAATGGGTATATTGATTTAAAATATTTAAAGCCTAATAATTTTTTTGTTTTTCTATAAATATTTAAAATGTTGTATTTAATCATTCTTGTTACTGAAATCTGTGGGACATTGGAAGTCATTTAGGTAAATTAGTTAAGCATAATTTTAAGGATTGTTTTATGTATTATAACACCAATTAGAAGACACATTTAGAATATTTGCAGTCAAAGAGTACAGACACACAACGTGTAACATTTAACAAAGTAGTTATCATTAGTTAATTCGAAAGGAGTTTATCAAAATTAACCAAGAAACAGATCAAATTAATTAGAACAAAAACCAATGAACCAATTTATTCGTACCATTTGTATTGAGGCCTTTATCGCGATATTTTGAAAATTTTTATTTTTGATATGTTAGGCACACGAAAGTTTGAAGCGGTTTTGATTTATTAAAACACGTTGTTGAGAAGTTGATGACGAGTATCGAAACAACGGGAAAGAAATTAAATTAAATGATTAATCACAAATATATTTATATAGAAATATCAGATTCATATATGTATATAGTAAGCCATAAATATTTATATTCAGAGCCAGAAGCGTAGAGTGTGAGAAAACTATATGCCCAAAGTACAGAACAAAACGGAAAAGTAGAATGTGAAGTTACAGTAGAACTTGGCATAAAGACTCTTTAGTGACTACTATAGAGCGAAAAGGTGGTGACATAGATTGATAGATATTAAATATCAAATTAGAGTAGGAACTTTTGGGCTGTGATAATCTTTGGGGGTAATTAAAGTTAAAACTGTTTGCTATAGAATATCCAACCAAGATTTTATTATTACAAAACGTGAATTGGAAATGAAGATACAAATATACGTCCAATACATACCCTTCTATAAGGCTTCAGTTCTTCGGCCAACAGATGATGGATCCTGGCATCAGTCAGATCCTTCTTGGATGGATTATAATCCAGCTCAGCCATGTCCAGATTACGCGAACAGGTATTGTCTAGATTTGTTAGACTGGGACTGAAGAATGTTTCAAAGAGGCATCAGTATAAGTTTACCATAGTAAGATAACAGATTAAGTACATATTTACTTAGGGTCAAAACCAAAGAAGTGGTGAAACGAATTTTAGATATAAGAAGAAATAGAAAGTTTGAACTGGTGTCACATAAATCTTTTTTTTAATAACGTGACCTATAAGAAAGTAACTACTTATTTGTTAGTTAAATATTTTGTTTAAGATCATTAAAACTAGAGATTTTTGTGACACCTCTGCTCGTTTTGTGTTTGTTAGTGGCCAAATTGTTTAAACTTATGTTTTGTGCAAGTCCATGCTAGTATTCGGTTAAATTCACTACATCAATTTTGAATTTATTCGTACTCATGCATTATACGATCAGTGTGAGTACAGGCAAGATATCGTTCAATCCAAAATTCGTTTACCAGGTGGTGTATATGGTTGGCGGTGCCCACCTGCCCCCAATATAGTTATTGGTATAGTTCCGGAACAGGGCGCTCATTGACTCGGTGCCCGTCATCTGGCCGATGGTGGATGGATTCCGCCTCATCACCTCCATGGCATCGCGCATTGTCAGTTTGGAGTACGTCTCGATGATCTTTGGCTCAGCGCCCTAAATTAGGATGGCAAAAGGTAATAAATCGGTAAAGCTGTATTTACTTTTTATTAATATGCTTATTACTAAATATTGTCTTCGTATTTATTAAGGTTCTTTGATGAATTATTTTTGGTAGGTTTTCTTGAACCTCGTCGCTGCTGCCTCCAGCCCTTGTCATCTGCATTCGATGTACTACCCCTTCTATTCTTGTTCAATTCTCGCTCATAGCTTTGCATGGGTATATGGTCCAATAAATGCAATTCATTAACTTCCTGAGTGGCAGTTAAGGTTTAGATATCAAGCGGTCAACTTCTAAATATGCCCAACCCAATTTCCCCACTTAATTATTTAAAATACCTTGAGATCTCTGATCAGTAGCGGGCGAATGAAGCGATTGTCGAAGCGCTTGAATTTATCACGCACATTGTAGTTGCCTGTCTTGCCCACAATATCCTCAATGCCAGCCATCAAGTGATCCATAAACTATTAGGAAATACACTTGAGTATGAGGAATATATCTTGTAATCATATAGACAACTGACCCTTTCATGAATACGCTCATTCATGGTTGGCTTGCGCTTGTTGGCCCGTTTCACATTGAGGATCTTGACCAGCGGTTTGATGGTGATGCCTTGCAGGAAGACGGTAAAGTAAATCACAGCTATCGTGGTGGTGACAAACATGTTCTTCTGTTTGACCACATTCTCATCGACCAGCAGTACCAGGGCAAAGGCCACAGCACCACGCAATCCGCCGTAGGACATCACAAACTGATCCACCCTGGATAATTTGTGCAGACGGAAGCGATTGGCAAGGGCGGAAAGCAAAATAACACCTAAAATTAAATGAAAGAGCAGTTAGCACTTGGTTCAAATAATATAATATCATATAGAAATACTCACCAATAACACGAAACACCGAACAGAAGGTAATGGTCAGCAGGACAAAGCACGTATTCCATACATGCATATTGTTCACAGTGGCCACGCCTAGGAACATAAAGATAATGGTCTCCGCCGAACTGGACAGCATCTTCAAGGCATATTTAACAGTCGTATGCGACTTTTGTGAAATATTCGATTCCACATAGTTTTTCATCGTTATACCACAGAACGTAATGCTGTTAAATAAGTTTTATTAGTAAGCTTTGAAAAACTAGGTATATTATACAAAACTCACGCTAAAATGCCGCTCATGTGGAAGATTTCCGCATTCAAATAGGCCAGGTAAGCCATCACAAATATGAAAATAGGTTCTATGACTCGCACATGATCCGTGAACCGGGTTACCAAACCTGTGAGAAAGCCCCAGATGATGCCTGAGGAATTAAAACAAATTGCAAGTTAAAATCCAATTAAATTTGCAAAATCGTGTTAAAAACATGCACTCACCTATGGCAGTGCCACCCAGTGCAACCACGAAGAAGGAACCCACACCGCTGGCAATGTCCTGGGCGATGATTTTGTCCAAGCCAATCTCATTGTAGGACTCCATCATGTGGTACATCACAACCTGGAATGGGGAAGGGCGGATTGCAGAAAGGTGATTTAGTTAACCATGTCGGGCACTTGTTGACTTAATTGCTCCCCATATCCTGTGGCCCACACTCGCCATCGATAAACCCATCTTACCGTAACGGCATCGTTCAGCAAGGACTCGCCAAAGACAACAATGTACAGGATCTCGTTGACGTGTATCTCCTCGAATACGGCCAAAACAGCCACCGGATCCACGGCGGATATTAGGGAGGCAAACAGAAATACGTCCATCAGACCCGGAGTCTCGGTTTCCCCGTAAATTCCCATCTTTCCGCAGGCGTATAGCGAACCACCTTGAAGGGAGAAAATCAAATAAAATAAAAAGGGTAAAATTAAATCAGGCGATGCAACGATGGGTATGGGTATGTAAACTATTTCCAACCCATCAATTTCCCAGTGTCCATCATGGTCTTAATTAGATACTGGCCAATCGAAGGCCGGTTGTGTGGCATTGACATTGCTGCAGCTGTTTGTTGTTCTCGAAATGCATCTCCAAGTCACTTAAGTCAATTGATAAGCGTGTTTTCCCAAGAATAATTGAGTTAGCAACGACGCAAATTGAATGTTTGCCATAAAATTGCTTGTGAGGCTCTTCAATAAGCACAAATTGTGCCACCAGTAAATACTGTAAGCTGCGAATCCATTTGATTATTTATGTCGAAATTATTCACAAGTCTTAGTCATAGCAGAATGTGTTTATTATATCATTTCTTGCAATTTTAAATAGGTTTATTAACCGTTTGAAACCATAAAAAGCAAGATATGGATGTTATTTAAGCTAAGGAAAACCATAAATATAAGTCTTGTAATGTTATAGATATTAGATTTTGGTATAATGTTCGGGAAAACTGGTTTAGATACTTGAAATTCGCCAGAAAAGCATGAGGAAAACAGTATATTATATCCCTCAAATGAATTATTGAAGCGGAATTTTCATTTTCCAAATGAATCACGAGAGATAACTTAGCAGTGTTGTCCGCCCATTGTGATATGTAATCCAATTTGTTAAGCATAAGTAATTGGCAAGTCTGGATGTTTTAGAGGGGTAAATGTGGCAACTCGAGCGTATATCCCGCCGTCCGTTGGCGGTTTCGGTCATTCATCTAACTGGCGTCTGCCACCCCTTTTCTACCCACCCATGGTCCCCCCATTTTCCATTGTTATTGGAGCGCTTCAACATCTGCGGTGGCAGCTTCAGCATCCACATCAATCGCATGTTTTGTTCCACTCTGTGTAAATCACGTCTAAGCGGTCATCTAGTTAGGGCAGTGCCACGCCCCTCGCGTGTCGCCTAATTTATTGGATGTGAAAAAATATACGCCCCCCAAAACCGCCCTTTTCTAATAGGGGGGTTACAAAAGGAAGGCATTTTTTTATGGATGATTCAGACGATTCAGCTTCTGTTTACTCATCTGTATCAGGTGTCTAATTGCTGGCGTTGCTGACACCTTTTGTAATTGTCAACCATTTGACAAGTACTGTTCACATATTTGCTTTGTTCGGGCTGGAAGTACTTCAAATGAGATGATGTACTGCGAATTGTATTTGTCAATATCTAACAACCAAAAAGCGAAAACGTGTAAAAAAAGTTGTAGCCACTCGAAGTAATATAATTTTACAAATTAATGCATTTTTATAGTTTCATTTTACAATCCATCTGAAAAATATGGATTTTTGAGAACATAGGTAACATTATTTATTTTAAAAATGAAAATAAAGTTTTTCCTTTTGTGAAATATAATAACAACCAATAGTTGAAAGCGAAAACGAGTAGAAAAAATTGTAGCCATTCGAAGTAATATAATGTTACCAATTAAAGCGGTTTTTATAGTTTAATTTATACAATCCATCTGAAAAATATGGATTTTTAAGAACATAGGTAACATTATTTATTTTAAAAAATGAATATAACGTTCTTCCTTTTGTGAAATAAATCATTGATACATTAAACCAAAGTCCTTTTCCGACAATAAATATGGGTTATAACCCAATAGAGACCGTATTAAACCATTGTTTGTCATTAATAAATTTAGCTGAGTTTGCTCATGTGCCAGCCCCCACCAAAACAAACAAATATAATGGACCTCACACAATCGACGCATCTAAACGACCACTTCCATTGACCGGTTTTTCAGTTGATAGACATAGATGGATGGGATTAACAGTCGACTACCTTTGTTGACTTGGCCATCAGACCAAACGACAGGAAAATTCCCCCGAGAACCAGGAATCGAATCCCACTCGGGTTACCGCACTACTCACCAATGGTGGCTATGTTGAAGATGGTTCCGACCACCGCCATCAGGAGGATGGTGCCCAGGTTGTCGAAGAACAATCGATTGGGCATAAAGTAGCCTGCGTCCAGGATAATCGGGGGCAGCATGTAAAAGAAGAAGGTGTTCGGGGTCAGCGGGGAGACGGCCACATCGGTGCAAAAATAGAGCACCACCCCAATGACCACGCCCACGACAATCAGCAGGCACGACTCCGGAAATATTAGATGCAGTTTGGGCGTCATATGGAAACCTGAAATAAATTGTAAAATATATAAACCTTCTTGCTAGATAAACACGAAAAATTTAGCAACGCAAAAGCTTATAAAATTGTGGGTGTTGGAACCAAAATATTTCCATTAATTACCAACAGCCTGCCATAAAAACAAAATTATTCCCATTTGATGGAAACGATGGCAAATTTGCATGCAATTTCGAAGGGGCTCTTGCTTTAGCTATAGTGAGCCCTTTCTAGTTTATACCCTTTTGCCCTTTATACCCCAATACCTCTTCATTCTGCACCATTGCCCCAGTCCCCAACAAAATATTTTGGGTTCAAGGGCACAAAAGCGAAGGATAATTATGCTTCGTAAACAAAGCAAAAATGGTGGGAAAGTTTCGTTAAAAATGTAAGGACTCAATTTGCATTTTTGGTGTTCGGAATTTAATTAAAAATCGGATAGGGTGCTCATTCAATTTAAGTACTAAGTTTATCTTTAAAAAAGGAAAAATATAGTATAAATACCGCGAATATCAATTTCATTAAATATCCCGTTCCAAAGAAATCCAAATTCACCTACATAATAATACTACAAACACAAATAAAAAATCTTTAAACGTTATCAGGTTTAAGGAAAGTTTCAAAGAAAGTTTTTTATCTGGCTGTAAAAACTCGAGTTTATTTCCTCGTTAAGTGCCAAGCCCCTCATTTTTCAATCGACCTTTTCACTAGTTTGTTTTTGGCCAAATGGCATTCGCAATCAAGTTTCGCCTACATATTTTTGGGCCCCACTTAAAAATAGAAATTGAAATGGAAACTGGAGCCCACAGAAAAAACAACCTGCCCTCGTCCTTGATGTTGAAAATCGGATTTTCTCTTGCCCTGCAATCAAGGTTACGGGCAGGGTTACGGATAAACCTGTCTGGCGATGGTATATGGCCGACATTTAAGGCCAGAAATAAATAAACCAAGTCTTAAAACCTTGGTAATGAAGCCTCCAGAGGCTTGAAAGTGGTCGAGTATCAAAGTAAATGATAAATGCATTGCCATTTGGGCCCAATTGTTGCTCGGGGCGCAGGGTCAAGGCCCCAAAACATACAGCTTGTTGCACACATCCATCCTGGGCTTATGCAATGTCCTTCGGTGAGGACTCGGACCCAGGCACCCACACGGTTACGTCGCCGGCTTGACGCAAATCTGCATGATGGCGTCGTCGTAGTTACAGGAATTACATAAACCGTATTGATTTTGCCTGGCAACAGCAGAAGGAAAATACAACAGACACCCACGCCCAGGAATACAAACTGTGGGTTTTCTTCCACAGCTAAAGGATTTGTTGCTGCTATGGAAAAACCACATTTTCCGCTGATTGTGCACAGGATTAATATACATTATTTTCGTTAATTGGCCAGTTTTGGTGGGTCAAAATATGACAATTTTAGTGCCACTCAGAAGGTAAGTTGGCTATCGAAAATTAATCTGGACCATATTCAGAATGAGAATCAACAGTTATTTGGAACCTTTAATATTAAATTGTTTATTAATAGTTATAAAAGCTTTTTTTAATTTGACAAATAAAAACTATTTTGATGAAATGATTAAGTTAAGTGTAACCAAATTTATTTTTATACTTTGATATATCTTGTTACGTTTCCTTCATACTTTTTATACCCGTTACTCGTAGAGTAAAAGGGTATACTAGATTCGTCGGAAAGTATGTAACAGGCAGAAGGAAGCGTTTCCGACCTTATAAAGTATATATATTCTTGATCGGGATCACTAGCCGAGTCGATCTAGCCATGTCCGTCTGTCCGTCTGTCCGTCTGTCCGTCTGTCTGTCCGGATGAACGCTGAGATCTTGGAAACTATGAGAGCTAGGCTATTGAGATTTGGCGTGCAGATTCCTGAGCTTCTTACGCAGCGCAAGTTTGTTTCAGTAGAGTGCCACGCCCACTTTTACGCCCACAAACCGCCCAAAACTGTGGCTTCTACAGTTTTGATGCTAGAATAAAAATTTTAACTGAAATGTATTGTTCTCATCAATACCTATCGATTGACTTAAAAAAAAGTTTGCCACGCCCACTTTATCGCCCACAAACCGCCCCCAAACTTCAAAAAATCGTAAATATGAACGTGGATATCTCGGAAACTATCAAAGATATAGAATCAGGATTTCAGATTTAGATTCCGTAGCTTTGTACGCAGCGCAATTTTGACACGCGAATATGCCCCGCCCACTCTAACGCCCACAAACCGCCCAAGCCTGTGGCGCCCACAATTTTCATGCTAGATACAAAATTTAAACTGAACTGTATCGGTCTCGTCAATACCTATCGATTGACCAAAAAAAAAAATTTGCCACGCCCACCCTAACGCCCATAACGCTTAAATCTGTCTACCGCCGGTAGGTGGCGCATTTCAGTCTTGCTTTGCTGCTTGCTTATTTCCATTTCCCTTTGGTCCCTTTAGCTGAGTAACGGGTATCTGATAGTCGAGGCACTCGACTATAGCGTTCTTTCTTGTTTTTCATCAAGACGTTTTAAATATAACTTTTATTTTCGGTCTCTGGTTATATGAAATAACCATATGATACGAAAACTTTTTCAAAAATCTTACTAATATAGAATTTTTGGATAACCAAATGTATTTGTATACTTTGAAATTTCTTGTTACTTTTCCCTCATACTTTTTTCATCAAGACTTTTAAAAATATAACTTTTATTTTCGGTCTCCGGTTATATGATATAACTTATATATATGATACGAAAACTCTTAGCTAAAATATTATTTATCAAGAATTTTTGGATTAATTAATATGTTTACTTCACTCACCAATTTTCGCTATACTGGCGGACAGAATCCAGATTCCGATGATGAACGGCGTTTTCACCCGAGCAAAGTCCACACTGGAGAGGGGATACCTCTCCATCTTGTGCCCTTCGCCGCCCTCCGCATCCTGGTCGCTGGATCTGAGTGGCTCGGCACGTGGCAACCTCACGGGTGGCGTTGGATCCAGACCCACATCCACCGCATCCATGGGCGGGCTTTGGGGCAGCTGTTTTGGTCAGGAAGGAAGAGTAAATTAAATCACGCATTAGCGGTTTATAATTGGTAAACGGTATGGGGAAAATTGATAAATGCCAATACCCACCAAGGCAAACATTAAACATTTACATGGGCGTATAAACTGCGGAAAATAAAATCCAGACCTGGTGGGTTGGCAATATCAGGGGTTGAGTTGAGCGTTTGGAAACACGCCATTGAAAATTACAATCATTTTTATTAATGACGCACTCGAACACGATAGTGTCTGGTTTTTGTTTTTTTTGGATACTAAATCGTCAGCGGTTCCAATTTCTACACATAAATTGTGGTTGAAATGTTGATCTAGGTTAGTGAGGTAAACTGCTACAATGTCGGATATACTTCCCCCTTTAATGAATAATGAATTGTGTTTTGGATTTAATAGGTTTGAAATAGACTATACTTTTGTGCCCACAGATATTAAAAATTGACGTCAAATCATTGCCAATTAATTGGGGCTTCCCAACATTTTTAATTGGTTTCCAATACAAGTTCAATGACGTCTATATTTATCCCTTATGCTTTGGCAATATACGTAATTAGTAAATAAATCTTTTATCATGATAAGAAATCACATATATTTGCTAATTAGATCATGTTGGTCATGGTCTGAATAAAACATTAAAAAAATCAATGTATTAGATAGTATTTGTTGTTGAGGAAGTAAGCGTTTATCATAGCCCAGTCACACATTGTAGGTTCCCATATAAACATGTCAATATTTTATCACTAATTACTCCAATTGAGAGTATAGTTTATGACCCTAGACTTTTTTGATTGAGCTACAGTCAAACTTCTCTTAGAGAAATTATTAAAAAGGTATAACTGGTTATTTAAAAAGATTAAAGGACTAGCATACATGTTTTTTTTAGTTTTTTTCCCAAGGAATATTTCAAACTGAATGTTTATTTAATACCAACTAGTTATATCCTTCAATGTTCTTTAAAAAAAAACTAAAACTAGTATAAGTTTATAAAAATGTGATTCAAAATCAAATATATTTATTGAAGACATTTTTTCAAAAAGGTCCTTGCTAGTGCATATCTACTGTATCTCCAACGAAACCCGGAGCTTCAGTAATTGCAATCAACTAAAGAGCTTTAGTTGCACACCGGATGTGCTGGTAATGCCTGGCTTAATGGCCATTGAATTGGATTGTGGATTTCGGATTGTGGCATACTCACATTTAGCTGGGTGACCGCATCCGCAATATCCTTGCCATCCTTTGCCGAAGCCACGCCCACCGCACTCGTGTTCGGTCGCCCGTGGGCGATACCAAGGATTAGGATGAATCCGCAGATGAGCAGCATCCTTTTCCCGAGAATCCCCCGCCAGTCGGCGAATGTGCAGGTTGTTTTGCGTGCTGCGAATGCTGTTTGCGGTTCTGTTCTTGTTTTGGTTTCATCTCTCGGTGGCGATGCTTCAGCATCGATTTGATTCGCATTCTTGGGATTAACTAACTCTATACTTTTGGGGGGCAAGTCCGAGCGGGAGGATTTGGTCCTCCAGCAGGCTCTGCGGGCCAGATTCATCTGCTGCTGCAGCGCCGGAGTGGCACTGTCGTAATCCTGCTCCGTGCGGTTGCTCATTGTGATCTGGATTTTACTCTCCTGATCCTGGCATGCTATAATGTCCTTCTACTTAGCCAGTTTCCTTCTCAGTTGCTGTTCTGTTTTTAGATTTTTTAACTGCAAGGAGAGAGTAAATAAATATTAGATAACTTCTTGGGTATTTATTTTGTATTATCACTCTAAAAGTCGACCGACCTGCATCAATAACCAATCGAAACTGGTTAAAACCCACAGATTTTACCAACCATGAAGAATTCTGGCCAAAATCCAGATATACTCCATAAATTCGCACATTTATATTTATTCTTTTTCTGATTAGTTCTCTTTGATTTGGTGGCGCATTCTTTTTGGACCATTGCAAATAAAAATGTGCTAAAATCAAATTGGATTTTCATCTGCCTGCGGCACGTGATTTTCTATAAACTTTGAGTTTAGTGTGAGTGGATTTATTTAATCATCTCTTATTATATGCCGCAGCCCAAAAAGCTCTTGTTTATTTCCAATGTTAATTTGCAATCTTTTTGCAATAAATTCAGTTAACTTCAAGTGCTCTTGTGTGTCCACTTGAAACATCGCCATTCTTTTTTAAGATCTAACACAAAATTATCGGGCAGACAATGTTTGTTTTTCGAACTGGATCGATCCAGTGCACTTAGCGCCATGCGAAATTAGCGAGTTAATACCAATAGTAAATATGGCCATAAGGCAGAATAAACAAATATAAGTGGCACCGCCTGCCAGTTGTGGAGTGCGATAAGATTTGATTTGTATTATTGGTGAAATTTTATTAGCAACAGTAGCGAAAGCTTATCTATCGAGTGCGGGAGATAAAGCCAAACAATTAAATGATTGGGTCGATTCCGAGTGTCACATTCGAGATGCTGATAAATTGGAGGGCAATGTACGAGTCGATTTCTGTAATTGTCTCGACTTGAGCAATTGAATCTGTTTGTACTGCCACAATTCGTTGATCTGTTTGTGCAAGTGTCGACCATCTCATTATATAAAATTGATGGCCAATTTAGGTTTATCCCTCAAGGCGTCCTCTATCATCATATTCAATTGATCCTGGCCATGGTCGTGAATTTTCTAGGCTTTCCCACACCAACAACTACTTGTTGCAAAGTGGTGATTAGATTACCGCCCACAGAATTTCAAGTTCACTGACTTTGATTACAAACCGTTAACAGTTGAGCAACTAACCGGCTTTAATCGAGAGTTTAACCTAAATTCCCGCAAAATCTGTCTGAATCAAACTCAAGTGGCATTAGTGCAAAGCCGTTTGTTTTAATTAATTGCTGAAAAGAAGAACAGTGGAATGTATAAGCGAAACACGACACAAATTTGTGGAAATGATTTTAATTACCAGTTAGTTAATATAATATATTTCTATTCAAACATGAAAGAACGCGAGAGTGCGAGGGAGATGGAGATATGCATGCAGCAAATCGGTTGTTTCCGATATTGTATTAAAGTTTCCGAGATCTCAGCGATCATACGGACAGACAGACGGACATGGCTAGTTCGACTCGGCTAGTGATCCTGATCAAGAATATATAAACCATATAGAGCTAAAAGCGAACAAGTCTAGTATACTCTTTTATTCTACGAGTATCGGGTATAAATGCCTTCTTATATATTTCAATAAACATTTCATTTTATCTTGTCTTACATTATCTAGGTAACTAGAAACTTTTGACACTGAAGGGGAACTTCAGTTTCCTGTTGCAGAAAATATAAAACCAAGAGCAACACAACTTTTGCGATTTCACTAGAAAAGTTTCATTGCTCCTGGCCCACTGTAAGAAATCATTTTGCAAGTATATTCTCACAACGTTGACCCAACGTCAATAGCCATAAGTCCTTGAGCTTGAACGAATTGCGCCACGATTTAATTGATTTCTTCGCACATCGCCATCCGCCGAACACCCCCGAAATGTGTTAATATTTAATTTGAGTTTACTTTTGGGTCCGCAAAGCCCCTACACCTTGGGGTATAGACGTGAATGGGATTGATGCCCCCGTAAAACCCCTTCCTGCCAACTACCCGCTCCATAAACTAATGTTTATTTTGGCCAGTGAGGGCGACTAATTCCCGCTACAAATGTAAGTACTTGAGACGGGAATATTCGGTCTTTCATGGCCAGAGTTCAAGTTTAGCCAGCGGAAATAATGTATTTTTAAAGGTCAAAAGATTTTGAAAAAAAACTATACTATGTGAAAAATAACCAATACATATTGTATGTAAGATGTATCTTTTGGCCAGCCACCAAGAAAATGTTTTTCTGTGCCCACCGACTGAAAGACTTTTTAGCAAAATATGGCAGGAAAATAAATGTATAAAAAAAGCCAACCAAGTAAGTTTATTTTTCCGTAATGCAACGGAATAATCCTGGAATGGAAGGAACTGCATCGAAAACATGTTATGGACTGTGCTGGAAAAAAAGATGGTCATTTGAATTGACTGTACCAAAATTGAAAAGCAGAGTTGCATTTTCGGTGATTTAAAGTACTTTTCTGTAATGCAATGCAATGAACGTGGAACAGAATGAGGGGCATCGAAAATATATTTGGAAATGTACTGGAAGAGCAGATTGTCATTTGAGGTGACTGTACCGAAATTTAGAAGCAGAGTTGCATTTTTGGTGACTACGAAAAAAAGCAGTAACTTAAAATGATTTCGCTTCGGTAATTTACTTTTCAGTTAAAGATCGTTAAGTAAATATATTTTTCCAGCTGTCACTGGCACCCATTAATGTCAACTTTGTTTGTCTGTTCAGGTTTCCGAACTTTGGCCCAACCGTTTTGAGGTTACGCTTTCGGCGATAGCTAATCGATAACATGCGCCACAAGGAAATATGGAAAATACCATCGCAGTTGCAGGGCGAAATTATTTATAAACAAATCAAAGTCAATTGATGTATGAAAAATGCAACAGCGAGTGCAACGACAGACTTTAAACTGGCCGAAAGCCCCTCGAACCGGTTCAAGGCGATTATCCAGAATACAAACTTGGGGACCGAGGCAGCTAACTTGGCCGAAAATTGAATCAATGCATCTGGCAGCCGAAACTATTTGCGACTGAAAATATCGTTAAATGCTTATTATACCACATGCCCGAGTTTATGGAAATTCCGACGGTGCTAACTTAAATAATGCCCGTTTACTAGCACAAAAAATATCTATTGTCTGCTCTGTGTGAATTCGATTGGCTTCCTGGACTCGTAAAATGTTTTTACGGACATGTTCCGGCATAAATAGTTTTCAATTTATGTTACAACTTGGATTGATTTTATTAGGTATTTATAGTTTGAATACAAAAGCGGATGCCAGCAGGTGAACAACAAACTGTTGATGACATATTTTATCATTGCTATCAGCTTAACAGCTTGAAATGATAGGGAAAAACATTTGCATTGCTTATAATCCACGATTGGTTTTAATATTTATTGGCATTATGCAGTCAAGTGACAGGTGAACTTTGCTTATTATTTGCTGGCACGACACTGTTTTCTGCGCCTGTGGCTCAGAAAATAAATATTTATACAAAGTAACAATTATAGATTCACCTCAGTAAGAATTTCAATGGATAATCTATATAATTGCATTGCAATTTTAAAATTGTAACTTCACGCTCATTAAAGCCCTACAATGAGAGGTAATTAAGACATTTTTTAAAAGTAAAATATAATAATGACTAACTTCAATCGAAATTGATTGCCTTTACTTTTGTGTTGCAATTCTTGCCAACCTTTATATCTACTACCTACGACTTTTCAGCAAGCATTCTTTATCCTTAAACAAATTTAACTCGACGTGTTCAAATCCAAAAGTCAATTTAACTCAGCCAAGCAACATTAAGCAGAGAATTAGGAACTACCCCTTTTTCATCTCATCATATTTGTGACAAATTTTGTTCCCTCATGTGTAGACCTTTTTGGCCACACAGCCAAAATAAAAGGATCATTTACATAAGGGAGTTGCAAAAGTAAATTTACATATATGCAAATGTACGGAAAAAATAAAATATAATAAAACGAAAGTCAAGAATAAAACAAATTCGAACCATTTCTTACTGACTCTCGAACGTTGTTCTTTTAACAGAAGCAGTGGGTTTTATGGTTGGAACCCCACATAAACGTACATCATTGTTGACATGAAAAATTATCATTTGAGGGTTTCCTTATATTCTTGAAATACAGCTATGTTTACTTATATCAAGAGGGGAGCCACAAAGCGCCATCAATATGGGAGATAACGTTTTGAATTCTCCCAATTTTCGCTAAAACGGTAGATATTATTAATATTACATGATTTTCGTCTATAAATATATCTAAGGTAGTTATTATTTTTGTGCATCAAGGCTTTAACTTATAAGTAAGATAAATCCTTAGAAGAAGTTATAAATAAATACCGCAGGGCGACTTTGATGTTTATCTAAAAGATACTAAAATAACTATGAAATAAGTTCGTTGATTAATACTGGTACTTTGAGCGTGCCTTTAGGAACTTACTAGTTTCCCTTAAAATAAACAAACAAATCAAAATTAAAAACCTCTGCTTAATGTAAGTAAATCTTACGACTTAAAATAGCTGACCAATAAATTAAAGCCCACTGCTTAAGTGACCTTATTTTTATCAGCAGTGGAAATGTTGTTCCCCAGAATGAGATCACCTTACTGATAAAATATTTCAGGCAATCGGTCAGCTTGAAACTAAATGTAATTAAAAGCTTAAAAATCGATTTTCTATATTTTTCGTTTAATTCTCAAATGGATTTTTTGGCAATAGCCTTTGTACGGTCTACTTGAGATATTGTTCAACTGATTACAAGCCAAAATAGATTTGTGTATGGTTTATAACAAAAGGCATTATTACATCGATTTTGGTCAAGGTCTAATGATGTAGACTCATCATAAATCGAAATGTTCTTTGTCATACAAGATATCAGATACAAAATATAAATGAGCACTGGAATTTATAGTATTTATTGGTAATGATATGCACTGGTCAGCAGGTAACATGTTTCTGGGAAATTTGATTTATGAAGCTCAGAAAAAAGAACAGAACTGTAATTGAAATTGATTGTTCTTTAACAAAAATGTTTTCCTAGGAAGCAATTTTTATGGGAATTCGCGACACCTTCCGATGTGTCATAACTTAACCTATTGCTCAGAGTTACTATTCATTGATATCATTTTTACAACAACGCTACTGACCAGCTAATTAACAAAACACGTTAGATAACAATTGAATAAGGTTTACACATATTTTTATAGATAAATCGGTGCGATATCTATGCCTGGTCATATCTTAATTTATTGGCTGATAATTGATAATGAAATCAACTTGATTGACGATTTAATTCCACTAACACTTTTTTTTGACAGGCCTGTGTGGCGAAACCCGGTGTCCATACATATGTGTTCTATGTAGATTTATTTATATAGGTGTTATATATATGCGACTATAAATATTTGTTTATGCATCGTTGAGTATAAAAAAAACGTGTTTTTTGACCTGATCAATAGAAGGCGTCCACCGTTTAAAAATACATGTAGAAGTATTCTAAAGCCCAATTTTTCAAATAACATATTATAAATACCATATTTTTAACGGAATATTTTTTCATTTTAAGCGATAAGCTGTTCAGCTGTTTAAAAATGCTCGATCCGTTTTGATTTACTCCAAAAATAGTCTTTCAAGTTGCGACATCCTCTGAGAGGAATGAAATATGATTAAATTTAAAAACCGCCAACAAAAACATAACCGAATTTAAAAATTCATGGTAAATTTCTGGAACGAAATATCTTTATTAAGTGTGCAATTTTGGGATGTACATGGTAACGCAAGAATTTCAAAATAAGATGAGTCAGTAAAAATATCTGTTTTGAGCAAACAAGAAGCATGACAAAATGTATGAATGTCTGTACATATGTATGTTGCCATGCTGTTCCATGTTATCAGGTTGGCAACAACAAAATATTAAGAACAAACAGCAACAATTACACATGTTTTCTATGTACCACATAAATGCATCTGTACATGTGGGCATTTTGGAATGCGAAACGGGATCAAATAAGTAGAGCAAAGCGAATGGAGATGTGAAAACAAGGGAAATGACTGAGCCGGCAAAAGACCAAAATAAACTCAAGTGCACTTTTGGTAGACGTCAAAAAATAAATAATAGAGAAAAAACTCAGACGTTAGAAACGTGAAAATATAAAGAAGACAAGTTATAAATAGATGAAGAATATGTAGGTACATTTAAACAAGCAGAACATATTTATTTTACATTTTCTGAACAAGTATCTACACACACTGGGAAAAGTATCTTAAAGATATTTTTTTCAAAAAAAGGTTTTTCTGACATTAAATTAAAAAAATATGTTGCTTCCGTAATTCTTAATAATCTTGAAGGGAGGAACTCATATTTTTTAAAATTTACATATTTCGAATTTTTTTTTATACTCCTCAAAATAAAAAAAAATAGAATAGTTTTGTGACCATGTCTTCAGAATTGAATGAGCATACATTTTAAATCATCTGCACATTTTGTCTATGAATTTCTTTCTGTGTAGATACAACAACTTTACGCACGTTTTTCTTGCTCTTTCTTCGTTTTCCTTTTCCGTAACAAATCAGCCGGCAGCTGTTATTTCATTTTCCACTATTTTTCGCACTCTCTCCTTTTGCTCTTCTGTTTTTCTATCACTCTCTCTCTCTCCTCTTTCGATTTTGTTTTGATTCGCACTGCAGACGTGTGCAATAAATAATGATTTCTAATTTATGCCCGCCAAATGGCACAATTGAGCGTTAATATTTATTGACGAAAACAGGCGCACTTTTTTTCGTCACACACAATAAAAACACACGACATCACAAACTAAGGAAGAATCACGGCTTGCTCTCGTTTCGATTTACATATTTGAATAGTTTCCCGCAACGTTTTCGAATAATTCTCGAATAAAAACTACAGTTTTGCTGGGCATTGGAAATGGGAAAATCGAATTTCAGCGACCGAGCCGGAAAAATAGAAACTGCTGCGCGCCGAGAACTGCCGAGAACTGAATGCGAGAATCGTAGGAAAATATATTTGAAAGAGCGGAGAACCCGAAATCGCTCCGATAACAGTGGTGTTCCAGCGTTAAAAGAGCGTGGGTCTGTTAGCCGGCACCCACACTAGCATAACAGCTGTTAAGGCGAAGGATGGGAAGGGGGAGAGAGGGGAAGAAAATATGCACCTAAAAACAAAAGGCGAAAAAAAATTGAACACAAAAATATTACTAAATCTTGGTTAATTATGAAAATAGCCATGCCTTTGCAGTAGGATCTTTAAGAGCACTATGTTGGTAAAACTTAGTTTTGATATAATAGATTTCGGTTATTTAAATGGAATTGAAATTAGTTTAGGTAAGTGAATATTTCTGGTTTAATAACATCAACAATCTTTGATTTAATAATAATTAAATAATTATTTAAAGAGGCATGTGTTTACAGCAGGATCTTAAAGAACACTATGTTGCTAAAACTTAGTTTTGATAAAATAGATGTTTGTCATTGAAATTCAATTGAAATTTTTTGAAATAAGTGAATATTTCTGGTTTATTAAATAATTTAATCTTTAATTTCCATTTTACTTTACAGAAAAATCTTTATAATTATTGAATAGTTTTGAAAAGAGACAATTGTTTGTGAATTTTTGTTGCTAAAACTTAGTTTTGATAAAATAGATTTCGGTTATTGAAATTGAATTGAAATGTATTGAAATGAGTGAATATTTATAGTTTGCTAAAAAATTTAATCATTGATTGCCTTTTACACTTCACACAAAAATCGTTATAATTATTAAATAGTTTTGAAGAGAAGCATGTGTTTATAGAAGGATCTTAAAGAACACTATATTGCTAAAACTTAGTTTCGATTAAATTGATTTCGTTCATGGAAACTGAAATGAAATTGATTGAAATATGTGTATATTTTTAAATTAATTTTTAAACAATTTTATCTTTGATTTCCATTTACACTTCACAAAAATTTCTTCTAATTATTGGATAATTTTGAAAAGAGTCATGTGTTTGCAGCAGGATCTTAAAGAGCACTCTATTGCTAAATCTTAGTTTTGATGAAATATATTTCGATAATTGAAATTTATTTAAATAAGTGAATATTTCTGGATTATTTATCAATTAAATATATGATTTGCACTTAATCTTAAACTTAAACTTCACACAAAAATCATTCCAATTCGATTGTTACAAAAAATAAGTACAATATGGAGATTTAGGAATGGCAAAGTTCACTGAAAGGTAATCAATAATTTAATTTTATCTGGCTGAAGAAAATGTTACCTTTAGATTTGTATTATTCAAATTCATGTATTTTTAAAATAGCTATTTAATTTACCCAAGCCGAAACCAACCCATCTATAACCTTTGAAAAACCATTGCATATCCTCAGGAATTGATTAGTCCTGATAAATATAAAATCGTCATTTAATGGACATGCTTAAACTCAAACGGACATCGTTGGCAATTTCCCTGCATTCCTGCCCACTTTTGTCTAGTTAATGGAAATGAATAATTAAAGAAGCAGGGCTGTGAAGGCAACCACAAATGGTCAGGAAAAGCAAGTTTCCCGCAATTGAAATTGATTTTTTTTTGTTTTTGTTTTTTGGTGGCATAACACGACAGCGGGTTGAGGTCCTGTGTGCAAGGATAACACGATTGTAATTCCTTGATAATTGCAAAGGGCACGGAGCAAGTGAATGTGTGCAGCACTTTCAGAGCAAACATTTCAATATCGTGGCATTTCCATAATATCGATCCAAAGCTGGCAGCTGATGGCGTGGGTGCAGCTCTTTTATCTTTGGCCTGAAACCACGAGACACAGACTGTGGAGTACACATTATCCTTGTACTTGAACGACTGCAGCTAAGTGCACGTAATTGAATCCTTAGGATGGGGGTTCATTTTGCGAAACTGCGTCGTCTGTTGCCTTGATTGGATGTTCCTAACGACGATTTTATGAATCGAGATTGTAAATATATTTTTACACACTAAAGCCACAGACAGGGACACTTTTGCACTGCGAAAAAGCATTGAAAAATATTGTATGACCACAAAATGAAAAACGAACTCCTTTTAACACCAAAAACAGCATATGTGTCTATCCAATTTACGTTGATATATTTACGCCTTAACTTTGTTTTATGTTATACAACTGAAGAATCGAAATTAATAAAATCATTGTCAACGTTTCCCGCAGTGTAGGTAGTAATATTGCTAATGATTTCCAGAGCTGACAATGGCTAAAAAATTCAGATTACATTGGCTGTGCGGTATATAATTGGATGGGAAGCTGGTTCTTAATAAGGTAAATTTCCTTCACGTTAGAAATACAATTTGTTTGCTTATACAATATTAAAATCACTTTTGGGGCATTTGCTGTTTTTCTTAACAAGTTATTAGTGAATATAGAATATTTTAAGCCATTTATGTACTCATCCACCCTTAATACATTAATAATAAATTTTAGAATACAAGTATTACAGAACGAACCCCTTTAAATTTATACTTTAAAGGCTTTGATAACGCATAAAGACAATCCCACCAAGTAATTTAGTAAGCAAACAAAAGACCATCAATTTGGCTCGCTGGAGAGCTGAAGCTATAGAAATATAGTCCGTAGTCCCACTTTAGGTTCATTAGTCTTGAAGTTGAGTGCGTGTGTGCGGCTTAAACTTTCAGCTGGAAAACATAGCAATAATAATAATAACGCCCATCAACCTTCCGAAGCTTTCTCTCCACCGCCGCCGGCTATTATGTAAGCCCCAGGCTTTTCCCAAGGACACGCGGCAGGACGAACCGAAATAGCAAATGAGACAGCTCCTCCACCTCCATCTACTCGACCACCACTCATCAGACAGATAGAAGACCATGGGAAATGGATTACAACAATTTTATTACATATAACACATTTGCAATGACCATGGACGAAGGACAAAGGACACGGCTTACACAGCACAGTACAGTAAATCAGGAGAAAAAAACCCAAGTGAGTTCTTACTTATTTGGGGCGTGACAAGTGGACAATAGTTATGGCTTTGCCGCAGCGAATTTGGAGCCAAAAACCTAATAATGCAAACTACAGTAAAACCCATTTGTCAGGGGACAAATCACTTACATGCATTTCGTACTTTTATTACTCGCCTGATAGATACAATTTTGTATCGCAAGTACATATGTAACCAAATAAAAGGATATTGATTTATGAAAGCTGAAGCCATAAAAGATTTAGATTCTAATAATTTAAATTACTTACGAAATTTGTTGAAAACTTTGGAAGAATATTTCTTAATGACTATATTTTTTTATATTCCATTTCCATTATTTGTTGAAAACTGTTGAAGAATATGTCTTAATGACTACATTTTTTTATATTCCAGATATTAAAAAACATATTTTTGGGACCTTTTTAGAAATATGAAAAATAGGAATTAAGTTATTTGAATACTTTTAAAGACAAAAACTTTAAAAAGTTATGTATTTATATATTCCATAGATTAAAGTGATTGAATTTGTATGAAATTTGCATAAGTATTAAGCATACCCATTAAGTTCCACTTTATAAAGTACCTGAAAAGGCAAAAAAGCGAAGGTCAGCTTTAAATAACTATATTTTTTTACATTCCAGAAATTAAAGTGAATGAATTTTAGGGAACTTTTTAGAAATATTACATATAGACATTGAGTTCCACTTTATATAGTACCTGAAAAGGCAGAAAAGCGAAGGTCAACTTTGAATGACTATAATTTTTATATTCTATAAATTAAAGTGAATGATTTTTGGGAACTTTTCAGAAATATTATTCCTTCCTGCATACAAGTACCTCGGTGTCACTTTGGACAAAAAACTCACTTTTGGCAGGCACATTACTTGAATACAACACTCCTTCAGGACCAAAGTTGCTCGGATGGCTTGGTTTCTCACACCACGCAACAAGCTCGCACTTGGCTGTAAAGTCCAAATTTATAAGTCCATACTAGCGCCAAGTCTATTCTATGGACTCCAGGTCTACGGCATCGCTGCAAAAACCAACCTCAACAAAATCCGAGTTTTGCAAGCGAAAACACTTCGAAGGATCTCTGGAGCTCCGTGGTTTATGCGAACCAGAGACATCGAACGGGATCTCAATGTGCCCAAACTTGGTACCGCTGCTATAAACAGCGCTGAACCAAGCAACCGAGTCAAAAGAAGACTAAAAAGACACCACCCTCAAGACCTACCGGACCGGATTTTGACCTAGCAACGTCACCAACCTCAACATTAATATCAAAAAATAAAAATAACGAAATTATTTCTTGCCTTAAGCAACGCTTAGACTAAGTATTGTACTATTTTTGTAAAAACTGATTAGATTAAGTTGCCAGTTGGGTAGCAGTGTGCTAATCTTAAGAATAAAAATTTCCACATTAATTAATATAAAAAAAAAAAAAAAGAAATATTATATGTAGACATTGAGTTCCACTTTATATAGTACCTTAAAAGTCAGAAAAGCGAAGGTCAACTTTACAGTGCAAATTAAGCTCAAAAATATTGTTTGTCTACTGATGCCATTGTCCACATGACGGAACAAAATCATTATACATATGTATGTACGTCAGCAATAACAATAGGGACAATAACAAAGTATGCGCTTGCGGTACTTTTTGCATTATATAAAACTCCCACACATACGCACGCACACATCCTTACACAGACACCCAGCGACAATGCAAAAAATGTAGCCTGCTTTTGAGAGCTGGATGCAGTTCTTATTGTTTTTGTTATTGTTACGAGCTGCAGCAGCGGCAGTGACGTAAAAATGGCGTCGGCATAGACAATTTGTTTTTGTTTAGCGTAGGCACCGTTACATGCGCATAGGAGAGTCCAAAAAACATCTGTTTGCCGATTTTTGTGAAAGCGCGTGGGAGAGAGTTACGGTAACTTTGCGAGAGGGAGAGTCGCGAAAGAGAGAGCGATACGTTTTTTTTTTCCTACACCTGATGACAGAATGTTTTTTTTCCAAAGGATTTATGTCTTTTGGCAAAGTCAAATTCTGAAGAAAGGACAGCAGAAAAGTCGGCAAACATACCGAATTTGTGGCTCCTATATTATGCAATTGGTAAAACAATCAAAAACCCCGAAATCATATGATTTAGTATTATGTAAGAGGAAAAGGAACTTACCGTTATTTAGCTAGACACGCCTAAATTGAATTGTAATTGTTATATTTCTTATCAAGGATTTTCACCAACTTTTCGGTTTTTCTTTCAGACATTTCTAAATATTTTGCGTTAACGGATTTTCAGCACTATTTTAAATACACTAGCACACACAGCCCGGAATTAACTTTATTTTAATTTTCTTTTTTTCTGCGGGAGGAGGAGGAAGCGGCGGTTGCGACGTCGACCGCAGCAGCGTTTACAGCGAACGCTTCAGCACATTGAAGTTTTGCATCAGATTCGCCGTTTTCATGTAAACGGCAAACAACTTGATGTGGTTCTTGTGGAAACTGGTGTACTTGCTGCTGAAGAACCGCCGCTGGCACATTTTCACTGCCGATTCGATGGACACGCGCTGATGACTGAATTTTCCTCGCGACGCCAGTTTTCCAGCCCCCAACAGGACATCCGCCAGGGATGGCACCGATTCCGATAGTCCTGCGATTAGCCGGCTATCGGTTCGCAAAATGAACTGGTTCTACACAGGAGACAAAAATACTATCAATCCTTATTTTAGTAAGATTTAATCTGTTAAAATTAAAAAAACAATTTTTAATATCTGTCTAATTGCATTAAAGTTTTATTGTCCAAAAATGGTTACAATATTATCAAACAAAAATGAAAATTGACTTTCAAAAATCATATATCGTGCAACTAAGACACAATTTGTTTATGAATTATTCAAAAATTGGCTGAATCTATGCAGGGGTAGCTTATCAGCAGGTCAGCAAACGACTAACCTAATCTTAGAATAGACCTGGAATTTTCCAAAATTTCGAGCGCTTAAGTAAAAAGGTATCATCAAAATAATCAGAAACGGTTTTGTTCGATAACAAACAAGGTTTATTTTATTTAATTTCATTCAAAATTAACAGTCTCCAAGCAAAACTGTCCCAAAAACCGCTTAAAATTTGTGCGCACACCCCCGAGTCAAGCGATCAACCAATCCGGTAATATATTGTAAATCAAGTGACTCAACGATTAAGTACCCGAGCCTGTGACGGCAGTGGTCAACGAAAGGAACACAAAAAGTTGCTTATCAAATATGGAAAGTACAGGGCCGTGTTAGAGAGCTGTGCGTCTTGGGATCGAGGGAGCCGATCTCTAGGGTATGCCTAACGTACGAACTAAACGATAAGTATTACAATTAAGTCTTTTATCAAAATCACAAAATCACAAAGCAGGAAATCAACGCAGGCCGAGATCGTTGAGTGGGCAACGGATGGGGATCACAGCTTGCAGAGGCAGAACAGCAGCGGTATAAAGGCCCCGATGGCAATGAATACCGGCAGTAGGATCGAAGAGTCGTCCATCGAGTAAGGATTCGGTTGACGGGGGCCGCTATAAGATCGCTTGGAATCCGCCGATTGTTGGGATGGCTGATCAGTGCTCAGCTGGTCGTTTTGCTGCTCGGGAAGCTCCTCTTCGAACTCCTCGTCGTCCAGATCCTCATCATCCTCATCTACATCCTCACGCTGGTTGCGCACTACCTTCTCCACCTGATTTCCTGTCTTCTGTTCCGCAATCGGCTTGCCCTCCGGCTTGATCCTTTCACTCGCCTCAGTTCCATGCAGTCGCGGCAACTGGGAGACATCTCCTTTGAGCAAGGCAAAGGCATTGATTTTGGGATTATCCAGAGCCCCCTTAATGAAGTCCAATCGCAGACGGCCATTCCGCACATCGGACACCTCGCCCTCGTAGTTTAATCGACCATTGTTGATCTTGAAGTACACGATCTCGTCGTGGGCCGAGCCCCTGCCCACCTGGTTGTAGATGTCCAGCTGACGGACAACCGTGTGCTTTCGGTTGAGCAGCACATCGAAGACCTTTTTCTGTGGCGCATCGAAGTAGACTTCGCAGAATTTCATTATCAGGGCGTAATCTCCATCACCATCGCTGGGTAAGTCGTAGCCAAAGGTGGTGGTGTGATAGCGTTCGGTTCTGTAGAGCACCTCGTCATGTTCCTGAACCCGGCCGATCATCAGCAGGTGTTTGCCGTAGTCCGAGGCGATACCAACGCCTTTAAGCGGATCCGCATCGTATTGGACGCCATTAAGGTCGGTATGCTCATCTCCGCCAGCGTTCACAGCGTATATAACTTTAAGGGGTTCTGCCGCAGTCGAGCTCCCGATGAGGATAAGGACCAGGAGCAGGGGCATCCAAGTCCTTTGACCACTTGCCCGCAAGTAGTCCCGGAAAATCCCCTTTTTACATGCTACGTTGCACATGTCAGCAGTTGTTGTTGTTGTGGCCTGTCGTTCACTTTGCAAATTTGCCATTCGGAGGGCCTCTTCTTTGGCGGTTGTTTTCCCCGGCTGTAAAACCTCGTCGGGTCCGTCTCCTAGTCCGCTGAAATGGTACTGCCGTGCTGACGGGGCCGGAACAAATCCATTAACAAATTTATTTCTATCCAGTGCAGCCTTTTCGCGATAGGTTCTCAACTGAAGGAACCAGTGAACCAGGGAACTGTTCTTTGGAACTGGTATTTTTCGAGCTGCGGTATTTTTAATAAATATTTTTTATGTAATTTAATTTTACTTTGGATTTTAATAAATAATTACAAAACGAACAAATTATGTTAAAAATATACAATTGTTAATGTTTTTATTTTAATTAATTATTGTAATGGATGGTTAAAATATTATAAAATTTGAAAGTGAATATATAAATATATCAACCAAACAAAAGTATATACAACAAATAATAGCCAGCAGGAAACTATTATTCATTACGTTATTGTTATTATAAGTTTTACGTTACATATTTATTTGAATTTTTAATATTCGAATTCCTCAAGAATGACCCAAACCATCAGCTGGTATATTTTCGCTTACTTAATTTAGTATATTTTCTTGGCGCCCAGTGAGCGGGCACACTTAGCTACACGTGCATTGATGTGATTGAATTTTACTAGGAAATAACCCACGAAAAGTGGTTTAAATCGCGTTTATTGAGCGAAATTCCCTTCCGCAGACAGTGCTGGAGCACTGAGGACTACCAGTTCATCGATTCTACGACAGGACAACCATGAATTTCGACGACGAGGACCGTTTGGAACTGCAGTTCCTGGCGGGCGGCAGCATCGTGGAACATGCGCCTGTCTTCTCGCCCGATGGAAGGTTAGTACACAACGCATACTATATAGTACCATATATGTAACACTATGATTCCTGTTTACCAGATTCATGTTCGTGCGATGTGTGTCAAAAGTGCAGGTGTATGCCACCAGTACGGGAGAAATTACCCGGGTTTTGGATGATGCCACGGCACCGTTGATCAGCTTGGAATTGGATCTGAAGCAACCGGATCTCTTGATCGGGTGTACTACCACCGGGCAGATAATCCGGTGGAACTGGCGTGCGGGTGTGGTAAAGAAAACCGTACCCTTGAAGCTGCCTGATGAACAGACGATCATTTTGACCTGCAACCTGATAAATATGTATAAAGGTGGCGACACAGCCTGCGCCTTTGTCACCACGAGGAAGAAGAGTGGCGAACAGGTCGATTATTTTGTGGTCAACACGAGCACTGGCGATCAGATCGAAATCACCTGTGGCCTCAAGCTGAAGTGAGTTACCTTCTCCTTGGCAAATACTATCACATCTTAAGATTCCTAAAATTTTCTAAAAATTAAAATCCCAAAATCTCTTCCCTACAGAATTCGCACTCCCATCGTGGACGTGGGAAAGGGCCAGTTCAAGTACATAATCCTGGCTCAGGGCTTCTACATTTACTTCGTCAACTACGAGACCTGGACTTTTTGCCGCTTTAGGGGCCACAAAAAAAGTCCCATTACCTGTGTTCGGATGAGTCAATGTGAAATGGTGGCGGCCACCGCCGATACCTTAGGAAGGATCTTTGTGTGGCGAGATTTCGAAAATCAAAAATCAATAAGCAACACGCTTCTCCACTGGCATCACACGGAGGTTACCAGTTTGGGTTTTTCGCCCTCGGGCGTGTCCCTCTACAGCGGTGGACATGAATGCGTACTGGTGAAGTGGAACTTGGCTAGACCGGAAATTCGCAAGTTTCTGCCCAGGATGTCCAGTGTGATTCGTCATATTGTGGTTAGCAATGATAACGAAAATGTCCTGGTTTGCACTGAAGACAATGCCATTCAGCTGCTGGGTGGCAGTGACAACAATATCAAATCAACGGTGCTGCATTTTACTTATGAGACAGAGGATAAGACGGGTAGGCCTAAGTTCCCTATGGGTTTACGCTTGAATCCGAGGACGAATACATTGGTGCTTAATGGCAGATCAGGACATTTGCAGTTTTATTCGGCTTACACCAAGAGCATGTTGTATAATGTGGGTGAATATAAAATTCAAAATTTATAATTTTAATATTAATTACGATTTTTTATTCCGTCTTTAGCTACGCGTAGTAGGCACTAATGTATATAGTGAGGAAGCACATCACATTGTCTATAATACGCAAATTACACAAGCAGCATTCAATATTAATTGGATGGCCACTGGAGAGGTGTATAACGATCTGGAGAACTTTGCCGAAGTGCGTCTCAAATTCTGGCAGTATAGTGAAGAATTGCAAAGGTAATTGGTGATAAACCACAGACCAATAATATTTAATAATGCAATTTATTCTCTTGCAGTTACACCCTGAACACAGAGATTGAATTACCTCACGAGGGTGGCTTCAAGGCCATAACCTTCTCCAATCAGTTCCAGGTTAATAATCTGCGATGTGCTACCGCTGGCGAGGACAACGTAATTAAGGTTTGGGGCCTGACAGACTCTGAAAGCATCTATAAGCGTGGTACGATGTGGTGTTGCCTGGCACAGACAAGCTACAGAAATCTGTGTATTGGTTCTATATGCTTCTCGCAGGATGGGTCTCTGTTGGCCGTGGGTTATGGAAACATTTTGGCGCTCTATGATGCGAGGAATCCGCGACTGCCCCTTCAAACACTGAGCTGTCCCCCCGGCATAGATGGTGTAATATCCAAGGCTCAACTAAGATTGGCCCAGTCGCCATTAAATGGAACCAGGAAAGAGCTTACCCAGCAAAGGCAACAGTTGTGGGATCTGCTCAAGACCCTTATAAATAGCAATGATGAGAAGCTGATTAAACAGGCCAAGGATTTGATAGTGGGTCCTCCAGCCAAAGCACAAGTAGTGGACCAAACAGAAGATGCCAGCAAGGAGGCAATATTTAGGTACATTATGAAAATGCCCGAGCTTGGCTTGCATCAAAAATTACAACTGCTTCGTCGTTTTGGAGTCGAATGCTCCATCCCACATGTCCTTCGGAATCGCTTATTGCAGCATCTCACGCAAAGAGCAGTGATTCCACTAGCAACGAAGCATAGGCTTCGCAAACTGGACGCCCGACTGCATCGTTTGCACACGCGACATCGTTACAAAGCCAAACATCGTCTAAGCCGTTTGACCCAACGGCGGCAAAACTTTGAGGATCTGGTGCCGCAGGATATATTGTCTCTTTTCAGTGTCCTCAAGCTGGACGAGAACAGTCAGCCGAAAAAGAATGGAAAAGGCAAACTGACGATGAATGAAACTAAACTAAATCACAGCAACAAAGTTAACATAAAACTAAAGAAATTTCCCACAAAAGCGACTCCTCTGCAGGGATTGGCGCAGATTTCACATGTGCAATTCGGAGCTGGAGAACAGGCTCATTTGGTGGCAGTCTGCACCGAGTCAAGGGTTCTCATCTGGAATTTGCTGACGCTTCGATTGCAGGCGGGCTTGAAATTATCCGTCCGTCAACTCGCGTTTGATCCGCTCACCAACCTAATGGCTGTAATTACGAAAAATGATGAATGTGAGTATATTTAAATTTTCAATTAACCATAAGTCATCCTATTATTTTGCATAACTTTTCATCCCTTAGTGCACGTGTTCCAACCAAATGTTCCGCTGCCCCTGTATCAACGCAGTAATCTGCCGAAAACCCATGGTTTGGCCTGGTTACCTAGGAGACAGCCCAAACAGAGCTCCATCAATGTGGATTGGCAGGCGCAGTCTACGCTGATAATGCTCACCCACTCCCAGAAGATTGCGTACCTGGCGCTACCGGGTCAGAGTCCATCGGACGATGCGCCCGCACCGATCGGCTTTGCCCAGCCTGCCGCCCCGGAAAGTCAGTTTAGATACGCGACATTCGGAATTCATGCGACTAAGCAACAGCAGGTTTCCTCTGACTTCCTGGAGAAGAGTGGTCCGCTAATCGTGGGACGAGGAGAACACAGTTCTGTGAATGCGGTGAGTTATTTTGTTTTTAATTTTTTTTAATACAGAATCCGAATTAAAGATTTTGTTGAATCTTTATCAACAATATTTTTTGAGTCGCCATTTTTTCCACCCAACGAATTTACAAACTTTTTCTCTTAGTTTTCTTAGTCCTTTTATTGAAATCTTAAATATCTATGAAGTACAATTGGTTAGACTTATTATTACTTCCAGAAGTTCTATAATATTTGGTAGTATATATATTTGATTTAGCTTTGGTCTGGTTTAGAAATCCTTTAAAAAATGTAAATTTAATTGATCTTGTTGCTCAGTCGTTTTGAGTATTGACGATGATTGTCTGTGGGCCGGATACTATTTCTTCTTACGCTTAAGGACATCTCCTAGTCGAGGCGCCGTTGGGACTCGCAAATGGCGACAGCGGCGCATCATCAGGACGTCATGCTTAAAGTAGCGCAGACAGTGCCATTGGGGTACCTTGGGCATCAGTTGTTGGTGCTAAGAATAATATTATAGTAAGGATATTTGTATCACTCAGGTCTAAGAATACAAAGCCCTACTAAAGAAGTTCAAAGTTCAGGATATTCAAAAAAAGCGCATGATTGTTCCACACTCTGACGTCGTTTCGTAATTCCGTCAGAATCTTTTGTTTTTTTAGTTGCGCTGTTCTTTTGTGCTTTTTGTCTGCGCCCAACTGTCGTTCAACTAAATTTGAATAATTTCCATTGAGATTTATAACGCTATTTTCTCAACGTGGATTTTATTTTTGGACCCGCCATTCAATTGTGTCTTCGCTTAGGATTTGTGCAAATCATGTGAGTTACAATAACCTAGCAACTACACCATCTACGATTCAGGCTCTTGTGCTTAGGGATTTTGGGATAGGTCTACTCAGTTCGAAATTGATCGAGCTGGAGAGGTATTTTCATCACATGATAGCTTAAACATGTGAGATAATGATGGGCCAACCATATTGTATAATATTTAAGTAATCAGCTGAACTTGACTCCAGCAATTTGGGGGTATTCCTTTCAAAAAGATAATCCAGTAATCAGTTGCTATATTTATTATTAATTAATTACTTTGTTTATTCTATCAAGGGTCAAGTCTTCACGCAAATTGATAAGGGATAGGATCAATATGGAATATTATATAAACGGCGGTCGTCTATAGAAAGTCTCGCTGATCTTCGGAACGAATCGTTCGCATCCTATCTAAATTTAGTTTTACAGATTAGCAACACACGCCGCAAACGTGTGGGACAAACAAAGTTTGTTGATTTCCTGGGGCTATTATTGTTTTTAAATAATGTAGAAATAATCATTATCTTCAAATTGATTTTATACATCATATACCTTTGATGGAACTTCATTGCAATACTCAATACTGCAAAATCCTGTAGACATTGGATGATTACTATTTGTAATATAATTTATTTAGAAGCCAACTTTAATTTTCCAACTAATAGGGTATATTAAATCAGGTCCATATTTAAACAACTTCGGTAGACTAAAGCGTGAGTCCTATCTGTTTTGTTTTAAATTCTGTTGGTTCTTAACTTATGGATTCGAAAATACATACATAGGTGGTAGTTGTTATGTAAAATCTGCATGTGTAATCCCACGCTTGACTTCCTATATCATGTTTTCTTTTTATGGTTTTGTTCCCCCGCTGTTTTTAATTCAAAAGCAATCTTTTAATTAAGAGTGCACTTTGTTTTTCTCGCGATTCTCAACGCCCACTTTTAATTAGCGAGTTTGCACTTCCTTCATGTTGCAGTTGGCAGCCATTTTATTTTGGAATGCGAGTGAAGTCATTGCCCCAAATTCGTGCCCCCTGCTGTACTCCTTTTTCGCATGCCCCACTGCCCCAAGCCCCCCTGTCAACCACTCACCTCATTCACTATTGGCACAGGTCCAGCTTTTGCCCAAGCAAAGAATGCAAGGCACAGCAGGGAAATGACTGCCACGAAGTTGGGCCACATTTTCCGATTTCCCGATTTTCCGTTACCCGGTTGCGGGTGAAGAGAAGGAGGAGGTGTTGTTGCTGTTGGGAGTTCTAATGCGCCACTGCACCGTCAGGAATTTTGTTTATTTTTGTGATTGGATCGTAAATCGTTTAATCTGGATTTTGGCACTTTGTCAGTTGCAGGCGAGGATGAACTTTTGTCCGCCTTTATTTCCGTAAACTTTAGCGGCACGCGCTTCCGGCTCTCTTCTTTCCGGCTAACGGTTGTTTCAGCGGAACACAACGGTAAAGTGTTGAGCTGTCGCCGCGGCTCTCGGCAATTTATACTCGCAGCTCCCGACTTCGGCTCCGGATTTCCACTTCGGCTTCGGCACTATGTTCGGCTTCGTCCGCTCTCCGTAATTCTTGGTTTTGTTATTATTGTGGGTTGTGCTCGCTCTTTTGTGCTCTTTGCTCGGATGACTTGTGCACTTGGCAGTGCCCATTGTGAACGGGCAATGGGGAGCTGGTGCAAGCGCACCGCCGCCCACCTCTGCACAGTGGGATCGGAAGCTAAAAACCATGGCAAAAATAAAATTCGTATACATACACAAATGTACTTGTAATCTATCTGTTAGATATTTCCATTGTAAACCAATTACGTAAAAAAGTATCATACATAACAAAAAAGCCCACGAATCACATTTTTTGTTTACTATTTTTGATCGAGAAATCGTACACTTAGGAGGACACTAAAATTGGGAGACAAATTTTTTAAAAATTTTTACGTTAGTGAAAAATTGTGTTTTTTTAACTTTTAAGTCAGATAGTAACTTAGTCTCTGATCGAAAAATAAAAGTCTACCAATCACTGCTATTCCTTGACTTTTATATAAAAGTCTAAAAAAAGTGATTTTTTTGACTACAAAAATACGTCTGAAATATCTCTTACCGATGGAAATGACACAGAAAGGTAGTCTGTTGAAATTCGGTTGGTTCCTTGATCTAAAGAATTCACGGTTTCATATTTTTAATTCAGTGGCTTGGATTCTAAAGCAAATTTTGAAAGTGAGTTAAGAAAAGGGAAGTAAATGAATTAGTACATAAACTCGAACTACAAATGTAGTTATCGTATGAAATATTATAATTGATTACCAATCGAGTATTGACATATTTTTATAACTATACGAACATTCTATTGGTCAATGTAACGTTCTCTATTAGGTTCTGTACCACTGTTCCATTTATTGAACCCATTCCCCCTTCTCTGCCAAGCCATTGTTCCCTCAATTTATTGTTTATGCGTGCTTCGAGCACTTTCCATTGCGTGCTTGTGACACTTTAGTTTTCCCCAATAATACTCGATTATGTTCGGCCAATAATTAAGATCGCTTTGTTCGACGTTGTAAATTTTCCCGACACTGTTGCTATTTGCAATATTGTACTTGTCTTAATTACTTTCGCCAATTGCCGTATTTTTCGAGGGTTTATACTAGTTTTAGTCGGTTGCTGATAATTAACTCAATTCTGGATTCAGACTTATCGCTACTGAATCACTTTGAGTCATCTGTGAGTGTCTTTCCTGGGAAAAAACAATAATATTTTTCAACATGCCACTCAACGAATTGACAGACATGTTTGCACTTGGATTGTTTTTGCCAATTTCATTTAGTTTGCATAAAATTGGATCAACAATATCCACAGGCGCATGCGCGAAGGTTGATAGACACACGCCACTCGGCGCATTTAAAAGACGCTCCGCAATGTCAACACAGAAACCGAAAAGTAATCATGTGATTATCATTGTCCAACGCTGAACTTGAACCACAATCTCGACACCCAAAAAAATCCAAAATAGTCTCAAGTACAGACGCCTCTAAAAAGTGTTGTATTTTAAGCTTTTTTAAAGCTATGAACAGGTGATTGAAGGGATTCTGTTCTTGTTCAATCAAGAAAGTAGTATAGAACAAGGTAGTATGCTATTATTAATATAAAATGTTTATTTGAAAAGGTTTTCATTTATATTTATTATTATTATTATGTCTTGGGGAACAAGGATTTTAAAGGATTCTTTATTTTCTAATTTTACGTTTTATGCTTTTGTGTATGTTTTTAATTAAAACAATTTTTTTTTTATAAATCTAGCTATTTCTGCACCCAAAATTCGGTCAGCACAGCCACTACTAACACACTTTTTGAACTTCAGCAAGGTCAATGCCAATTAATTTCTCATTTCTGTATTACAGTTTGTCAATCTTTCCGCCCACACGATGCCTGCCATGAGCCTGATTTGTGGTGAATTTGTAAAATCGCTGCTAATTCCGGCGGACACAACCTTAAGGCACTCGTCGGCAGCTGGAGAAGAAGTCGCAGTGACCAATGGAGGAATCGTCAATGGAAATGGAGTGTTGTACGGCCACAGTGATGAGGAGCCGGAGGATGAAGAGTTGGATGAGGTGACAAAGAGCACACTGGACACCCGAAAAACGCTGCTGGAGCAGAATGAAAAGCTTGAGGATCTGCCACCTGGAGAAGAACTTGACCAGCAGGCATTGGATAATCGATTAAAGACCATTACGGCGCTGAGAACCAAACTGAGGTTATGAATGTAAAGAAACTATTAGTTGTTCTAACAAATTTAAATTCTTCTATTTTTGTATAAGACATTGAGGTAATACAAGTCATAATGCAATAAAGACGATTTTTTATGTATGTTTGGCTATAGATTCTTCGTGAAAAGGGTGTTAAGATAAATAATAAATTATAGTTAAATTTCATTTTCAATCATATTAGAAATACAATATAAAATTCATAATATTCTCAATTTCCCCCACAATTATATCATAGACTCATAGACCTTTTTTATTCCTAAACTAATGACTTTGACTTTTATTTTCATAATATTACAGTAGATAAACGATGTTAAAATATTTGTTAATTTAAAGAAAACGCCGACGTGGTATTAAACCAGCATGGGACAGCACATTGTAGATTTCCATGCGTGGAATTTTCTCAGCCTGACGGTCATAAACCTGGAGGAAAATTATACAAATACTTTAGATATATTTGACGAGCTCATAACACAAATACATGTACTGAATTTATACAAATCTTTCGATTAGTATTATGGTACTTACCACCTCTTCGCCGGGTCCAAACCAACTGGATCTGGCCAGGGCGTCCCTCACCCTTGGTGTGTTGTAGAAGGGATTTTGAAACTGTTGTGGTAGGGTCTTTTCCCAGGCGGCGTTCTCCACCACGGCAATGTGCTGCAGATTCCTCTGGGGTCTGGCCTCGACCATTATGGATAGACCCACCATCGTTACAAAAAACGCTGACCAAATGAAACGACCGGGCAGGAGGCACCTTGAATGACAGAGGAGAGGAAGATCACGCCTCGTTGAATTCGGCTGACTGACAGATACCACTTGCTCGGCTTAAGGTATTATCGTGAAGATCATTACATAATTGTGGCGTGCATATGATATTACAAGTTTCCGCCTGTCACGCACACACACGCATACCCCATCCCCCATCTCCCATCTCTGCATCCAGTCCACGCCTAAATGACCGCTTTTCACTCTCGGGAGCCCGGGACAACTTGTTGGCCAAGTCAGCTGACTGGGCTTCCACAAGGGGGCAGTGCTGGCCATTCGGCTTTATATGTATCACAGTAAAACTCATATAAATGGATATACAAAATATTTTTTAGGCCAAAAAATACGTACCCTAAAAGAGTTCAGATTACCAAAAATTATGCTCTAGTTCCCAAATTTTTTCAAAACATTTTGATTTTTATCTTGTAAAAAATAATCCGTAAGTTAAAAAAGGATTATTTCGGTGAAGTGTTATTTAGATCCTTAATTTTATAGATTTTTTAAGACATTTTTCAGGCAACACTGACTGTGGTCACTGGCAGTTTCTATTTGTCTGCCGTGGCAAAACTCGGTTGTCATGTGACTGCCATTTCCTAGATGTCGCGTGCTGCGAGGAGAAAAACTCTGCTGCAGATATATGCATTTTCCAGCGTCATGCGTCTGTTAGTTGGCTTATGCGGCCCACTTTGGCTGCAAAAAAGATCCCTGATCTTTGCTTTTAATTGGATAACCGGCAGTGACGACCGCTTGCCGCTTGTTTCTGGCCGATGATGTAAGTTTTGGACTTGATATTGCCACTTGCGGCACTTGCGCTTTCGCAGTGTCTGGTTGGTTGGCCAAAAGACTGCCTTGCCGCCGCCCTTCGGTCAACCTGCCAACTCATGGTTAGCCGAGGGTTCATGGCATTTTATAAGGCGAAAAGATCGCCAAAGCCGGGCTTGATAATGCGATTTTTATTCAGTCGAAGGGGGGAGGAAGGTTTAATGATGCAACTTTAATTTCTCTGGATACTAACTAAAATATGACCATTTATAAATCTACTACCCTTAATAGAGCTGTTTAAGAGTTTAAAGAATTGGTTGTCTACTATTTTTTTCCTGTCGGAGATCAATCCTAAGTAGATTCGGAATCGGTACTATTATGAATTCAACTGACCCCTTACTTAAGTATTAGTGTTGGTATCAATATAAACCAATATCATTATTCCTGAAATTTAAATGCCGAATTAACTAAATATTTAAACCGTATTTCATATATAACATATATGATATTAGTAGTTTATGAAATAGTTTTTAAGATATTTCCATTGGGATTTGATAAGATTCGATAGGAAATATAGAATAAGTCACCCTGAATTCGACCATTCCGTTCAGTTCATTGACCCACCCTTGTGGGTATACCCCAGTTTAGACCCCCTCGATCACACCCAAGTGATGTCCCATCGCTTGTTGGCTGCATTTCGCCTCCGGTTGCCATCCAAGCCGTTTTACTGGCCATCTTATGCAATTCTGGCGTTTTGTGCATGCGAAAAGACCGCAGCCTTCCCAGTCAAAAATGTGTTGGCATTTTCAGGTTTTCGTGCTTATTTTGTATACCAAGCCACCGGGCAATTGTTGCTGGGACTGACTAACTGACTACTTACTTACGATCTGCAACTACGAGACTTGTTGTTGTTGTTGGGTGTGATTAGGTCAATGGAATCCAATTGGCGTCAACGCCGCGTCGCTGCAGTTTTCGCTTTTCACAGCCCATATATATACAAAGATATAGCATGTACGACGCTTCATTCCATTCCATTCCAGCATTCCCAATTTGGGTCATGTGGTTAATTGACAAAGATTGACGTATTGTGTATTATTGTTATGCTACGACGACCACAAATTTGTTTATACTATTTTGCATACAATGAGGAAATATGCTCAACGCATATGTTACAATTTTACTTCGCATTTCCCTTGATTGAGTGGGATCAAGAAACTGGGTCTGAGAATTGGGTTGGATACCTATCGTTATTGTGTGAAAGGTCACAGGAACCTTGGTACGCAACTGGAGCCCGAAATATTAATAACAGAGATGATATAAAAACCCTGTTCCCAATTAACGCTCATTACAAGTTGAGGCGGCAAGTGAAGCAAGTGATCATTAATTTTCGAAAGTGTGAACTCTTTAGGCCGTTTCAAGGTTGCCGTTGACGAGGATGGTATTTCCCTTGTTTTATGCACATTTCATTTCCCCATGAAGTTTTTAATTAAAACTCTTGTATTACATGTTGTTCCTTGTATTATTTTTGAGAGTGTTTTGCAAAAAGTCATTAAAATAGTAGGTAGCTACTATTTTGGAGTTGCTTACTAAAATTACTTAGCCTACGCACAGTTGTATTTTTTGGACAGGAACATATATTATCGTCTTTATTATTATTATTTAGCTATAAAGATGTTGTGAGTATAAAAATTAAATTATATAAGTAATTTTGAGAAATTTTTACAAAATTAAGTGCATTGGAAATTTTTACGAATTTTTTTCACAGACTAACAATAAACAATATCTAATAGCAAGACATTTTGACATTCCCAAAATCTTTTCCTTTTAAGATTTGATAATATTATTTGACATAATTCCTAAATGTTATACAACTAAAAGTTTTAGGTAAATTCAAAATTTATTGGGATCTACATTAGTATTCAATAAAGCCCAATTATAAGTTTCATAATAATCGCTACCGAAAAAGTGTGTCAGCTTTATAGATCACGTATTTACAAAAGGTAAATTCCCCTGTCCGCCCCCCGACACACCTACCGCCCCAACTGCCACGCCTTCTTTCAACATATGTGGTCAATATTGATATGCGGTCACTGTGAATAATAATTATTAGCCAAATGGCGTAAGTGGGCTAAGCATTTGGCATTTGTTTTGGGTCTTCACGCGGGTTAATTGAAAATACTGCACAACATGACAATCGTAACAATTTTAGTTGGTTACTGCATTATTGTTATTATTATTTAAGGTTTATTGTGGCTGGTTTTAGCAACGCTTTTTTCTTGGACATTTTTGTGCATTTGTTAAAAAAACGTGACCATTAAACTGAATTATGTGTTGAGTACACCCGTCATCGGTCTTTTTTTAAGGTTTTATGCTTGTCAGTCAGTGTTGCCGACTTTACTCTATTGTTGTAGTTGCTCTTGTGATAGGTCAAGTTATTTATGGTTTTTTTAAATTTTGTTGTGGTACGAATAGTTTTTGTCACAGTTTTTCTTGGCTCTTTGGGTGGCATCCGTATCGAATTTTTAATTTATGTCGTGGGATCATCGCCTTGTTCATGCTTAAAGATTATGCAATTTTTTGTGTAGAGATCTTACTAAAAATGAAGAGCACTACTTTATCAGTTTTTTTTTAGCCTTAGCTCTAATTTTATTTGGCTTAAGCAAATAATAAAAAATAGTAATTTGGCACTGGATATAAAGTTTTTTTTATTAAATTAGTCACCACAATATCCCAATTTTTATACGCGATATTTAGTTTTGTGATCGATTTGTACAAATGCCAGCACTTAATCTCACAATGAATTAAACTCACATTTTGTATAAATGTTACAACTCGATTAAAATAAATGCAGAAACAGTTATTCAGTTTTGTTTTTAAGGATCGTAAAGACCGCTTATATTTTCGAAGCGCCGCAAAGCTGTTGATTTGAACGCGGTCGATTGGCAACTGAATTTAAGTTTACGTTAACCAACTGTCAGAGACTGGCTAAGGCCGGTGGGCAGGTTTTGGACACAACTTAAAAGTTTTCAAATCCGAAAACAGAGAGGCTAAACGAAAATGAAAACCAAAACTCAACGAAGCATGCGGCAAAAGCTAAGCAAAGCTGGGGTTGAGGGATTCGCTTCTATATTTTAAGGCCTATAATTAAAATTTGGATAATACGCACATGGTTATGATTCACTATCTCTTGCTAATATACAATTTTTTTAAAGTTTCCACTTTAAAATCATCGTCAATTTAGTTATTCTTTTTTGAAAACCTTTTATAAGTGATTTTTCATTAAGCTCCAAATTTTAAAACACATGCCTGCATACGTTTATTTTCTTTAAAAATTATTATGTTGAATAAAAAAGTATAACAATATCTTTTTATGATTTTAAGGTTAATATAAAGATTCCTTTTACTCCTTTAATACGAAATTATCCACAAAGTCTTGGATCATGTCCTCCAATCGATTCCTGTACATCTCATCTGTGTTAAAGGCCTCCAGACAAATCTCAATACGCTTGGTACTGAAGAAGTCGCTGAAGCCATCCGAAGAACTTGTCAATTTCTGGGTAGAAGTAGCTGGAAGCACAACCAAGTGGCAGAACAAACAGCTTTCAATTAGGCCAATGCTTCGGAACTCCTCCACAGATTTATAAAAACTTTGTTCCGGTATAAAACGAGCTATATCCAAGTCGGCTCGTTTCAAGAACTCGGTCATAAAGCGGTAATATTCCGCTAGAAGCTCGCTTAAATGGGCATCCCTGAATGCCTTCGAGGTGGGTATAGTCAGCACGGTTATCACATCCAGGGCAGGTGGGGCATATCTGGCCAATTGAAAGTCGACTAGGCGACATTGCAGGGGAATCTCTCCATATTTGCCGTACTGGAACATAATATTATTGGACCACAAATCGCCATGAAGTAAGGTATTTGTATACACTTCTGACGTCTTGACAGCCTCGAAAATGTAGGACATCTTTTTGGTAAAGTTCTCCAAAATATAGTCCAACCTTGTCTGATATTTGGGTATCAGTTTGATAAACTCCTTCAGCACCTCGCAAGCATTTAGGAAATTCACCATCCGCATATGTTCTGGTGGCACATCACTGGGATAGGCATTCTCTACCACCGATTTTGGTTGGGATTCGGTTAGTTTTTTGCCCGTTTTTTGTTCCTGTATGATGGAACCAGCATGCAGGGCGGCCAAAGTCTTTAGGCAACAATGGAGCTGTTCGTAAGATAGCAAACCATCGCGGCCGGCACCCATTCGATAACCCTGATCTGCCAGATTCTCGAAGACCAGCAAATTCTTATCTGCATAATAGCACTTTGGTGCCACTTCGGCACAGGCTTTGTGAAGATCGGGAAGTACATGCTGGTAGACAGCGATTTCTTTCTGGAACACTCCGAAATTCTCCAGATATTCCATGCGCGAGGCATTATTTTCAGGTGCAGACTTCGAAAAGAATGTCAGTTGCTTGGTTTCCTTGGGATTGTGCAGCTGCAAAGTGACCTGAAGATAAAAGTGGCTACCCAAATATCCAGCTGGAGCATCCGAGGTCGGTCTTAGTTGATAACTGATGATATCGAATCCCGTTTCCGAATTAGGAATATCCTGATGCAAGTAACGCTGACACAGGCCGCGAATCTCACTGGGACTAAGTTCTATAGCTGTTGCCATTTCGAAATCTACTGTTTGGAGTTCCTAGAGTGGTGTTAACCTTTAATATACCGAATGTGCGACCCTATCTCTAGACTCCAGTAAATTATCTCGAGATAAAGTCAGCAGATATAGAAATGTGCGCAACCCAGGGGGGAAAAGCCACGTAAAAAGCGTGAGCTGAAATCCAGATTAAGTTATTTGCTTTTGGCCTAGACTGTGGATCAAGAAATTAGGGGTCAGCTCTTGGAGGTGTGGCAAATCAGGTATTCGCCTGATAAAAGCGAAAAGAAATTTCTGAAGGTTAAGTTAACATATTCATATGATAGGGCTTACCAAAAATTTGTTTCTAAACATATTTATTTTTACTGACCAAATGATATACCTATAGCCGTTTAAGTCTTAAAAATTAAAAAAGTGTATAAGTATAATAAAAAACGAGGTTTATCTTGATGGTTCTTACACACGTATGTTGAGCATAATAACAATGAATATGTCTCACGTGTTTCCAAAAATACTCCCTCGTTCAGCTTTCAGCTTATGTGTTTTACGTGCTAGTATATCTAGTGCAATTAAGGTGTTTTAACTAAACAAATAACTCCTTATAAGGCTCTCGCACTTCCCAGTTGACAACTTTTTGCTGGGTTTTATGGGAGATATAACTTATACAGCTGATGCTGGTAAGGTAATCAAACAATGTGATTTGTGCTTATATTTGTGTAAGGAAAACAACGTTTAATGCATGCAATCTTGATTTAATTCCCGGAGACTTGCGTGTTAGAAATCTGGGAAAATCAACAGCTGAAAGAATCAAACGAGATGGATAACCAAATTTGGTTGCTAATGAGGCTTATAGTTTTTGTCACAGTAGCCAAATAAATTAGTCACGGACTGGACCTCAAAGTGACCACAATCGTCATGAGATTCAGCCGAATTATAGAGGAGTATCTGAAGAACTCCACTTTGCATGGAGCCCGGTTTATAGTGGACAAGGATGCCAATTGGATAGAGCGTATCTTTTGGGTTATTTGTCTGTTTGCCTCATGGTACGCCTCCTGGTTGCTGATTAAGGCCTCGTTGAGTGAGTGACCAATGACAATGATATAATATTTGATCTTAAAGATACTATTTAGGTGCCTTCGAGAACAATGCCATCAGTTTTGTGGTAGAGAGTTCGTTTCGCGATTGGAATACCAACTTTCCGGCCATTATAGTCTGCGAATCCAAAAATATGGATCGAATACAGGAGGTGGCTGAACAGTAAGATCAAATTTGATAATGATCCAATCCATATTAAGACGGGCTTGGAAACTATTTCAGATTATGGGGCGCTGATCATGACTTCACTTTGGAGGAGGTTCTTAGCGAGATTGCCTTCTTTCGTGGCGAGTCTTATCATACAGTCCATGAATGCAGTGGCGAAGAGGTGACTGCCTCATGTTTTTATTCGAATTTCTCGTATTACGCTGAATTAGTTAGAACCAGTTGTGTGGACTCAATAAGTAATTGCGAGTGGAATGGTAAGCCATTTGAGTGCTGCAAGTACTTTCATCGCATGGAAACTGAGCTGGGAATTTGTTATGCCATTAATTCTCTTCAATCTGGGTGGGTCTGGAAAAAACTAATTTCTATTTGTGAAAAGCCTTATATTCATGTTAATTAAATTAGGAAACTCAAAGAGCCCAAGTTAAATATGTATTCGAATCGTGATAGAGGACCGGGCTCCCTGTTAATGGAATTGCACATAGAAGCTACGGTGAGATAAATATCAATTGATATAATAATATAAAAATTAAATTTATGTAAAGTTAGTAATATTGCAACCTAAAAGTGTGCTGTATTTACTTAAAAGCTCTATTAAGCTTATTGTTTCGATAAACAGAAGCACTTTCACTTTTAATAGGTGTTTATACTTGGCACTGAGGAGGTTCCCACATTAGTCACACCTAAAACGGATTTTCTTGTCGTAGGACCTTACATATCCTTTGTGTGAGTAAGTTATTAGTTTATATAGAATTTGTATTAATATTTACTTTAATATTTCAGGCGATACATCTCAAAGCGTGACATTGAGAACGATGAAGAGATCCGACAGACTAGTGTCCATCAGAGAAACTGTCGTTTCGCGGATGAGAACATCCTGGATGTGCACAAGTTCTATAGCTATAGTGCATGCACTGTCCAGTGTCGTAAGGATCGCCAGATGGAGTTATGCAACTGCTCCAGTCACTTGTCCCCGAATTCCCCCGAATGGCAGTTGTGCAACATGGATGGCCTTGAGTGCCTGAATCGCAATTACGAGGACCTCTCGGTGATTATCGCTAAATGGTCCAAACGTCGTGGTCGAAAGGGTCTGGTCTGCGATTGTCTGCCCTCCTGCACTGAGGTGGATATCACCACGGTCTTTGATAGCAAAGAAAATATGGCGGGCAGTCAGAATCCAGTCTCTAAAATCGAAGTCGGCCTCATTGAATTACCCACGGAGCGGTATAAAAGAAATTTGGTCCGTGGCAAATTGGATTTGGTTGGTAAGTTAAACAGATAATAATATTGTCATAAGACTTAAGTGCTCCTCATTTTAGTGTCCATTGGTGGCACCACTGGCTTATTTGTTGGCGCCAGTCTTCTCAGTTTTGTGGAGATCTTTTACTACATAACCATTCGTCCTTATACCACATATATGAATGAAAAACGTCGCCTGAAGCGGTTGATTTTGCCCAAGAGATTTCATTGAGTCAGTTATTAACATTGCTTTATTGTAATCTTTTTTAGCACTAACCTAATACATTTTATATCAGTCATTTATCACTTTGAAAATATTTTGTTCAGGAAAATTACATTTTTTATTCGCAAATATATATAAAAAAATGTTAAAATTATTTTTCTGTAACTATTTCCTCAATGCTTATCTCCACAATGCCAGAGTCTGTATCAAGAACAAAGCCGAAAGCTAAATCTTATCACTCTATATATCTGAACTGATAATGTAAGCTATACTACTACAGTTATATGCTTGCAGCTGTTTATTCAAAAGATGTAATAGTGTGAAATAGTTTCAGAGAAAATAAAAACTGAACTGAGTTCTATTTTTGCTCAGTTGTGCACGGCCAACTGTAGGTGTAGTTGGCTGAGTGGAAAGTGTCGGAAAAGTTGCTCAGACCAATCTAGAATTCTAGAAAATAGAGAGTGAGAGTAAAATCGATCGTATACGTAATACGCTCAACTAACGTATACCCAACATAATGCTTTGCCGTAGTGAGTGCGAGAAAATACTGCAAAATGCGCAAAATAGTGCAGAAAAGGCAAAACTATTGGACTATCACTTGGTTAGAGATCTCAGTGCCATCGGTTACCTGGGGGATTACTATTCACTGACTCTAAGGTATAGCCATGTAAGTATGATGATATGGACTTTACTAAAATGGTATTATCTTAATGGTTTATCTCTCGAAGTAAGATATAATGTTATAAAATATAAGCGTGTGTCCATAATAAATGATAGTGCAAGATTAGGGTTCCTAAGGGTATATTTTAGGGGCATTTTAGTGTCTGTTTTTGTTGCCCTTTTATTCAAAGAACAAAAACATTTTTTTATTTCTAAAAAAAGTTATTTAAGTTATATTTTTATCAACTAATATGAGTCTTTTAATTTCATTAAATGTTATCGTTTTAAGTTTAAAAAATAGTTTTTTATTTCAACAATATTTATTTTTGTTGATCAATAGGTACGCAAAGAAAATCGTAAGTAATGAACACTTTTAGATTTCTTATCAATTTATTATTGATTGCTTCAATGTTACTGTATAAAGTGCATAGTATTTATTTGTCAGCTTTTAATCAATTAGTTTGAAAGTGATTAATTGGAAAAATCAAAAGATAGTCGCTGTCAGTTTCAACTAAAATATAATGTACATTTTTCACAGAACAGCAACTCGACACATTTTATTTTTTGGCCTACTTTTAGGAGGATGATGAAGTCGAAAGGGAAATTCAACTTTTTGTAAAAGCTATGCCCCAGCAAAGTGCGGAACTAGCTAAAGAGATAATTTTTCAAAAGGAGGCCTGGCTTTACGAGAAACTTATAAAACAAATGCAAAAATGTAGTAAGTAACACACTTTTGTGTAAATACAGCAGATAAGTCTGAGTAACAAATTAATTTCATCTATAGGCAACATAAAATGGAGCGCTGATTGTGTTTACACTCGAAACGATTTGATAGTTCTGGAGGACATTAAACTGAAGGGTTTCAAGTCAGCTGGTTCCGCAGAATTTAACGAGGTTTTCATGGAACAATTGATCAAATCAATGGCAGCATTTCATGCAGCTGGTTTGGTCTATGAACATCAAAATAATACCAATATAGGTCAGGCCTATGGAGATAATTTGCTAGAGATCACTGTAGCCCCTGAAATTGCCTGGTTCACCACAGGACTCTCGGCTGTCCTGGCTGCTGTTCGAAGTCTACCCCAATATCAGGAAAATAGGGAACTTTCTTTTATAGACAACAAACTTATGACCATAATGGAGGAAATATATGAGCAGGCTGCTCCTTCGAAAAAGTACAGGAATGTCCTTTGCCATCGCGACCTTTGGGCAGGTAATATTTTCTTTCCTCCGGAAAAGACTGGTCCTGCTTTGCTAATTGATTTTCAGACCTGTCGCTACACTCCCCCAGCATCAGATCTTAATTTTTGTCTGCACATGAATTTGAGTTTAAGGAAACGAAAGCAAATTGAAAGAAAGTACATTGATTTGTACCACAAATATTTAGTGCAGAATCTTTCAGATTTTGATCTGAAGGAACTAGCAATTTCCAAATCAGAACTGATTGAGTCATACAAAGAATTCCGTTTGTTTGGAGTGATCTACAGAGCTGTGGCAGCAACGGTCGTGAAGGTTCCCACTGAATTTGTTACAAATGATTTCAAGTATGTGGATCGCAGCAATGTGATCCTTTCTTATATGAAAACGAATGAAGAGTTTAGGACCTACATGGAGGAGTGTTGTGTGGATGTCATGGAAATGGCCTTGGCCAGGGCAAACATGTGAGGAAATCTTGGTTGGTCAGACTGTCGATAAGGAAGACTTCTATAAGGCGATAAGATGTGAGTGTAAAGAACACAAACAAAAAATAAATTCCTTCAAACGAACCTTTAATGCTCTTTTATTTTTCATATGTACCAATAAAAAAGAATTGTAGAATAGGCCCAAGCTGTTCATCTCACTCACTCTTAAAAGATGGTAATGGCCATCAACATTTTTTTTTTAATTTAAATTGTTTTTATTTTTATTAAAAAATTAGTGTCTTTAAAAATGTATTTTTAAAGTAGAGGTTTCAGAGGACTAAATACAACAAAAGTTAAGTCAATCGGATAACTACAGCTGGAGAAATCGATTTTTAATCGTGTAACTTTTTAAAATTTGTCGTTCTTTCAACAAACTTAAAAAAATTCTAACTAAAAAAGATATTTTTTTTTGGCAAATCCTAATACACGCGTTTACTTATTTACCGAATAGTATACGTAAATAAAATTTCAGGAATATAAAAATGTAATAAAATGTTTTTTGAAAAATCCGTTTGCAAAAGCACGGCAATAAAAGAAATCTTAAAATAGAAGAAGCTCTTTGACAAAAGAGGTATGCTCCCGCGCTCTCTCTGAAAATTCATAATCTTTGGTATAATATTCAATACCAACTGAAAATGTAAACAGTTTAAAATCAACAGCCGTACAGTCGTGATAGTGACAGTGGATTTATATGAAATGAGTAACGATCAGTATAACCCAGTTCTTACGCGAAAAAATCGGACGGAATTGTTTACTACAGCAGAGTGTGAGGAGATACTAAAAAATTTATTAACCGATAAGAACGAGCATGGGCAGTTACTTAATTTTGATGTAGTTCCAGCCACAGAACATGTGGGATTTCTTGGTGAATACTTTCACTTGTACCTCCGATATCAGTTGGAGAATCAGAAAGACGTACAAACTTCTCGACTGTTTGTCAAGTCCGTGATCTTCCAAAATGCTAATATGGAATTCTATATGGAGAAATTGGGTCTTATTAAGAAGGAGAGTAAGCTGTACGAATTGCTAAATGATCTAAAAAAATTTTGTAAGTGTGAATTTTTAGTGTGCTGTTTAATATCACTATATTTGAGTTATAACAGCTCCCCATGTTTGGTGTGCCAAGTCCTATTTCACCCGCAAAGATCTGTTTGTAATGCAAAATGTGGAGGACATGGGCTATGTGGCCCTACCTGCAGGAACTCGCTTTCTAAATGAAAATCAGTTAGGACCCATTTTAAAATCATTGGCCACTTTGCACGCCAGTAGTATAGCCTACGAAAATCAGGAGGGGAAATCGATTGGAGTGGAGTTTAGAGAGGTGCTTAAAGAAGTCTCTGTTAATCCTGATGTTGATTGGTATACTACGGGCTTACGAGTAAGTGAAAGCTTTTTAGATAATAATTTTTCATATCTTATGCTTTGCATTTATTCAGGCTGTCCTGGCAGTGGCTGCCACCCATCCGGATGTCCTAGATAATGCCGAAGCCCAAGAGTTTATAGCATCCCAGTTGCCAAGATATCTGGACAGGGTTTACTATATGGTTAATCCGTCACCAGTTCATAGGAACGTCTTTGTCCACCGAGACGCCTGGGGTGCCAATGTCTTTTACCACCGTGAGGAGCCCCAGGTGAAAAGATCTGTTCTGGTGGACTTTCAACTTTGTCGCTATTCCCCACCAGCCATGGACTTTCACCTGGTCAGTTATTTAAATTTAGAACCTTCAAGTCGAAAAAAGATAATTGAGCGTCTGACTCAAACATATTACAACGCATTGGCTGAGGAGCTTCGAGAAATGGGTATTGATCCCAATCAGGAACAACTTAGTAAACAAGAATTCGAGCAATCTCTGAAAGACTTTGCTTTGTTTGGAGCGATATACAATTGCATGGCAGCAACTATTCTCCGTTTACCTGATAATTATCTGAAAAACCTAAAGGATGAACGCCCGGAGGATTTTCATCGATTTTGCAATGTGGATCGCACGAAAGATGTTCTCCGTTTGATGAAAGATCATCCCGAGTTTGCTGATTATATGTACGAATGTGTGGGGGATTTGCTGGCCCTGACATATCATAAACAAAACTGATTAAACGACATTGTAGCACCTCACTATCTTTTTCTGTCTTCCTGGTAACACTCGGGATCCTATCAGTTTGGGGTGTGTTGGCTGTTTACCAATCTGTATTGTTCTCTTAGGGGACTATCTTATCGCTTAAGCTTGATGGGGTTCGTTAGTTACGTTTTTGTGGTATCATCACTTTTACATGCATTTTTAAATAGATAACATTTTTATTAATTGGTCTATTATAAAAAGAATTTGTAGATTAATAAAGGCACTATGATAACTTGGATGATATAGATAGGGAGTTTTTCATAAGGAATCTGCCGTCTACACTCATCTATTACCCAAAATTCAAAGATATGGTAAGAAAACTTTAAATTTTTGTTTTTGTATAAAATTAAATTTATAAATTGTTCAGCCACAAAGAAGCTCTTTCCAAAATGCTTCTACAGTCGGAACGATATTTTAGTTCTAGAAGATCTCACCCAGAACTACAGACAACCTCAATGCCAAAGAAAGCTATACTTTAGATCATTATAAACTGGTGCTGGAACACTTATCTGAATTACATGCTGCAAATATTGCATGGGAACAAAAAGGAAAATTTAAATATTTACAAAAATTACAAAGATGTGCTTATTGAATTGCATTTGGATGCGAATAATTCTTGGTATCTCGTTCACTCTTAAAATATGCTTATGGCCATCCAAATTTTTTTTTAAATTTAATTTGTTTCTATTTTTATTAAAAAACTGGTGTTTAAAAATGTATTTTTAAAGTAGAGGTTTCAGAGGACTAAATACAACAAATGTTAAATCATTCGGATAACTACAGCTGGAGAAATCGATATTCAACCGTGGAACTTTTTAAAATTTGTCGTTCTTTCAAGAAACTTTAAACAAATCTAACTAAAAATGTTATTTTTTTGTCAAATCCTAATACACGCGTTTACTTATTTACCGAATGGTAGGTATACGTAAATCAAGTTTCAGGAATATAAAAAATGTAATTAAATGTTTTTGGCGAAATCCGTTTGCAAAAGAACTGCAATAATCGAAATCTTGAAATAGAACAAGTTCTTTGACAAAACAGGTATGCCGCCGCGCTTTCTATGAAGATTTATACTCTTTGGTATAATATTCAATACCAACTGAAAGTGAAAACAGTTTAAAATCATCAGCCGTAGAGTGGTGATAGCAGATTAATAAAAAATGAGTAATAATCAATATAACCCAGTTCTAGCGCGAAAAATTCGGACGGATTTGTTAAGTACAGAAGAGTGTAAAGAGATACTAGAAAATTTATTAATCGATAAGAACGAGCATGGGCAGTTACTAAATTTTAATGTAGTTCCAGCCACAGAGCATGTGGGATTTCTTGTCCTGGCATTGGCTGCCACCCATCCGGATGTCTTAGATAATGCCGAAGCCCAAGAGTTTATAGCATCCCAGTTGCCAAGATATCTGGACAGGGTTTACTATATGGTTAATTCGTCACCAATTCATAGGAACGTCTTTGTCCACCGAGACGCCTGGGGTGCCAATGTCTTTTACCACCGTGAGCAGCCCCAGGTGAAAAGATCTGTTCTGGTGGACTTTCAACTTTGTCGCTATTCCCCACCAGCCATGGACTTTCACCTGGTCAGTTATTTAAATTTGGAACCTTCAAGTCGAAAAAAAGATAATTGAGAGTCTGACTCAAACATATTACAACGCATTGGCTGAGGAGCTTCGAGAAATGGGTATTGATCCCAATCAGGAACAACTTAGTAAACAAGAATTCGAGCAATCTCTGAAAGACTTTGCTTTGTTTGGAGCGATATACAATTGCATGGCGGCAACTATTCTCCGTTTACCTGATAATTATCTGAAAAACTTAAAGGATGAAAGTCCGGAGGATTTTCATCGATTTTGCAATGTGGATCGCACGAAAGATGTTCTCCGTTTGATGAAAGATCATCCCGAGTTTGCTGATTATATGTACGAATGTGTGGGGGATTTGCTGGCCCTGACATATCATAAACAAAACTGATTAAACGACATTGTAGCACCTCACTATCTTGTTCTGTTCCCCTGGTAACACTCGGGATCCTATCAGTTTGGCGTGTGCTCTCTGTTTACCAATTCTCCTCTCAGGGGACTATCTTATCGCTTAAGCTTGATGGGGTTTGTTAGTTACGTTTTTGGGGTATCTTTACTTTTATATGAATTTGTTATATAGATAATATTTGTATTATTGGTCTATTATAAAAGAATTTGTAGCGTAATAAAGGCATTTTGATATCTTAGATGATATAGATAAAAGTAGATACCTATCTAATTTTTTCTCTTAAGATTATTTTGATGTCTTAACTGACAAAATCTTATAAAAGATATGTTCTGGGGTAGCTTCTCGAGTTGTTTTATTTGGATTCTAAAAGCGGAGCGGATAACATCTTCAACAATGGATCTGCTAAGTCCAGAGGAGTGTGTTCTTATAGCCCAGAGAACTCTTCCAGAGATCGAAAAGTCCCATCTCGTAGTACTAAATTCTCAGCTGGATGCAGGTTCCAATGATCTTATGGGATACATGGGCGAGTACTACAAATTACACTTGGAGGTAGAAGACATTGGGGAAAAGAAAAAACATTTCCTAAAATATTTTATCAAAAGTTTGCCCCGCAAAAATGAGCCACAAAGAGAAGAGTGCGAACGCAAGGGAGTTTTTCATAAGGAATCAGCCGTCTACACTCACATATTACCCAATATTCAAAAATATGGTAAGAAAACTTACATTTTTATTTTGTTGCATTAAGTTAAATATACAAATTGTTTAGCCATAAAGAAGCTCTTTCCAAAATGCTATTACAGTCGGAACGACATTCTAGTTCTAGAAGATCTCACCCAGAACTATAGACACCTCAATGCCAAAGAAAGCTATACTTTAGATCATTATAAACTGGTGCTGGAACACTTATCTGAATTACATGCTGCAAGTATTGCATGGGAAGAAAAGGAAATTTTAAATATTTACAAAAATTACAAAGACGTGCTTATTGAATTGCATTTGGATGCGAATAATTCTTGGTACATAACTGGACTTAAGGTTGGTAAAGAGCACGGCTAAGAAGTGAAGTTCATTTTGATAATATATTTTTTTTAATTTTATAGGCCATTGTTTTTTTAGCAGCCCGTCATCCGCAATATCAAACAAGAAAAGCTCAACAATTTATCCAAGATAAGCTTTACAACTTACTAACCAAAGCTGAAGAATTGGTTGAGCCCTCACAGACTATTAGGAATGTGCTATGTCATCGTGATGCCTGGGATCGTAATATCCTTTATCATTTTGAGAAGAATTCTTCAGTTTTACCCGATGCTTGTTGCATTGTTGATTTTCAGATAGCCAAGTACTGTTCTCCTACCTTAGATGTTTTGTTCTTACTTTATATAGTTGCCTCCGTTGAAGTCAGAAGGAAGATATATGATGAGTGCCTTGAGCACTATTATAAATGCCTGGAATCTAATCTTGATCGCATGGGTTTGGAAAAAAGTTTGATAACCCGAGAGATATTTCTGAAAGAATGCCAACGAACTCGATTAGCAGCTCTACTTATTTGGGCTCTAACCGAACCGCAGACCAAAATGTCGCCTAGTATTTCAAATAGATTGCGATCCGAAGAGCCAGAGAAGTTTGACTATTATCTCAATGTCGATCGCAGTGGACTGTTACTAAGGGTAATGGACATTCAACCGGGTTATGAAGAGATTATCATGTCGCCCATCAGGGAACTAGTGGATTATCTCATGGAGAATGAGAATTTATATGCCTAGAAAGCCTTTCTGTTATCTGATGATAAATGTGAATTTCGTTCGCTTAAAAAAAAATTCCGATAACTTTTATTTTGAAATTTTTTGTTTTAATTTTATTTGGAACCTAGTTGTAGAGAGAGTCGCCTAGCTATAGTTACATAAATACATGGGTAAATTTCGACAAACAATTTAGCTAGCTAGAAAATTTCAGGCATATGTGGCTCAAAGCTAGATCATCCTGGAGATCTGCATAGCAAGTAAACGGTTTCCTAAATAGATTTCAAAGGCGGCAAGCTAATCAGTCCAGCAATCCTCGTCGTCCTCCTCGTCGAAGTCGCGCACATTGAAGTCCTCGTGGAACAGGTCCTCGCCCTCCTCCTCCGAGGACTCCGACTGTCATCTGTGGCCATTGACGCGCTGTGGCAGCCCGACCACGCCCACTCCCTTGGGCGGTCTGGGTATCCGGATGCTGGTGGATGGACCAGCCAAGTTCGCTACCGATCCCGATGCTGATCCCGCACTGCTTTTCCCAGAGACACTTGGTATCAACTGGGCATTCAATATGGTCGTGTGCTCGAAGCAATTGCAACAGTATTTATCGCATCTGACCACCATAATCAGTCCGGCCATCAACCAAATGAGCAATCCTGGCCAGGAATGTATGGCACATCCGCTGAACAGGATTACGCCCATCAGCAGCGACATTCCACAGATCACGGGACTCACGTTGATCACACTGCCCGTATATTTGGGTATAAATCCCATCATTATAGTCACAATTAGGACTCCAATTCCACCTGTCAAAGCTGCCGGTGCCCAGTGCATCATTAGACCGGCAATGCAGAGGGCAATACCCAATCCAATCACCACAAGGGCGAACATGGTCACGCGCCAAGAGCTCACTGTAGGCACTCGCACACTGCGCTCCAAAGGACCTGCTGTGGTTACCTGGATTTTTTGAAAAATAAATTATATTAGAAATCAAAATAATGAAGGTATTTGTGACTGATTTGTACCTTGATCTTCTCACGATACTCGTCCACAATGGCATCAATGTCCGTTGAGGTGTCCGAATCGCTCTTGTCGAACTTATCTGGATACTCAAAGTCAGATGGCTAAGGAAAAGAATCATTAAAAAAAATGTTGTAATTATTGCATATTTAGTAACACATTTTTTCATTAATGATAAATAATTACACATATTTGTAACAGCCTGTAAGTAATGCATAAGGTATACAAATACTTCCTAAAACATCGATTCAAATAAGTGGGGAAACACAAAATAAAACTAAACCTATTAACTTTTTGAGGGTGTTTAAATGAACTAAAAACCAAAATTTTGCCAGCTTCCAAGCTATGCAAAAATAAATATAAAAAGATTTTAGTTTTCTTTATTTTAATTAAGAAACTGGATTTACTTTACTTAATATTTAATAAGCAATAACATATTAATATTTGCTACACCCAGAAAAAAATCCGTTCGAAACGTTCAAAAATCAAGACCAAACGTTGTCAAAAAGTGCGTGAGCCCGTTTGTTGACAGTTCATGAACGGTCGTTCGTAAAATGTGACCGAAACTTTAGGTCGGGTTCCGAACGAATGGTGTCAATTTAAGAACATTTCGGGCTTAACCTGAGAACATAAAAATCTAAAAAAATGAGGTTTGTGTACATTGCTAGACTTTCTGGACGCCTGGTAGAGATTTATTTAATTTCCCATCTAATGTTTTGTTATTGGTAGAATTTAATGTATTTTGCTGATGACAAAGTAATTATTTATTGATAGAAGTACATATAAACATTAGAAATAATATTTTAATAAAACTTACAGTCCACAACCGTCTTCTCGCGGACTCGAACCTGTGCTACCATGTGTCGGAGGCGGACGCTCTAGCAGCTGGACCACCGAGCGAATTTTTAGAGTACGGACAATTGGGACACTAGACCTACATACATGTTTTTATGAACGATGTTGATAGTTTATCGATTTCGATAGACTTTTCGCGTCTATCGCAGCTTTTTCATGAACGGCGTTCGATATCTGAGAACATTTTTCGCAATTTGGAACCAAGTTGTTCGTCGGTAGAAATTGCTACCAACACCGTTCGATTTTCGTGAACAAACGTTCGAAATGTGAGAACTAAAAATGGAGAACGGATTGTTCGCATTTCATGAAAAATGTTCTTGATTTTTTTCGTTCTTTTTTTTCTGGGTGTATTAAATAGATTAATGGCTTGTAAATGGATTAGTTAATTTTTACAAACCAACTATAGTTATAACCACTTCGAAGTGTTATAACATTTTAATATTAAAACACTTACTAATTATAGTTATAATTATATTATAATTATTGAAATTTTGCAAAATACTTTTCTTTACTTAATACCCCTTATCATAATGAGTTTTTACACTTACCGGAGGCTCTCCATCAGACAGAATGGTGGATTCCACATCTCTGCCCTCCCGTTGAGGACATGGCGATGTAGGTTCGCCCAGGAGTAGCCACTCCTTTTCCAGCTCCTGCTTATTTCTGGGCTTCGACTTTGGCTTCTTCAGGCCACTGTGCTTGGGCAGACCGATCTTCCAGAGACTTCTCTTCAAGCGACTCGAACTGGAAGTTGTTGCACTGCTGTAACTGCTACTCTTGGCAATCGGTGCTGTGGACAGACGACTGTACGACAGTGAAGACTCGCTGCTGGGCGCCATGAACTTGGGTCTGTAGGGGATGTACAAAAGATAGAAGGCCCGCAGGAATACCCCACCCATGTGCCCAGCGGCAAGTGTATAACTAAGATGTTGCAATGGACAGGCGAAAGCCAACATGGCGCACATGCTGCCGGCAATAAAAACGGCCAGTACGGGATTTCCACTCTCCGAACTCTCGTAACTGATCTGCTTAGACAGTATCCTCCACTCCGAGGTGGCCAAACGCACCACAATGCCATAAAGTTCCGGAAAAAGTTCCAAAAATGCCGCCGAACTTGTTAGGAGCAACATGCAAGCCGAGGCGGGCACCAACTTATGGAATCCACTTTCGTCTAGGATGTTGAATAGAGGCACAGCTACATAGTCTTCATGGGTTCTGGAATGGAATACATTGATAAATTATATTAATAAGAGAATAAAGTATAATAACAATGTTTATTAATCTCATTAAGATTGCAACCCTAAGGGTTCCTGAAAACTTAACATGAAAACTTTTACAAGAATCTCAATATAAATTGTATTTCACAGAACTGTATACAAGTAAATAAATTTGTTTCATGCCAGTGATTATCTCATTATCAAACTTACTTGTAGTGCACCACTGTGGAGAGACAAATGGCTGTCAGCAGCAGCGAAGTGCTGACCAATCCGGTGATTAAGGTCGCCGTGAATCGACCACTTCGATGTTGTTGGGGCCAATCGCTGGGGAAGGAGTAAGTGAGCAGGGCTGTGGCCAGGAAGACCTGCAGGTGGTGGTTAGAACCAGTTATTAGCTGGATAATTCCTCAAATGGCAGCTTAGCTAATAACAGACGTTCCCTTAGTCTACAATGTTGTTCACCCCATACAAAACTGTTCTATTCCCTAAGACAGGGTGTTATAATTATGGTTTAAAGATGATTATTTATCTGACTATTATATCTTCAATTGATCCTTTAAGCCCTTTTTACCTTTCGTTACTTAACTAAAAAAACGTTCTAGTTACAAAAAAGAATATATATAAAAAGAAAAATATATTAAAGTATAATTTTAAGGGAACATCTTTAAAGGCTAACGTTATTTTTTTAAGGTTTTTTAAAGTTTCTTAAAAAAATACAGTATGAACTTCATCGATTTTATCTTAAAATGTAACCAATTTAAAGATCTATAGATAAACTGTTATAAAAATGGATTTTCAGGAAAGTTTTTATAGGGGGTTTAAGAGTATTGCCAGATTCGGTTTCATGAGCACCCAAGTTTCTTCGGAGTTTTTGCTGTCTGACTGGTGGCTTTCCACCAAAGAATGCCGGAGAAAAGGGGTCTAAAAAACAAAAACGAAACGCGGCAGAACGTGTCATAATCAAAAGCCCGTATCCTGTGCCTTCAGCCGCAGTCACGCAATTGTTCCCAGTCACGACAGCGAAAATCGATGGGAGTCGGCAAACAAAAAAAAAAGGGAAACCCGCTAAACAAAATAACAAAAACTCAGACTGGCACAGTGCACTGACCCAATAACGAAGTTCCAGATGGTAGATGGGGTATTGGGATTCTACGGCCACTTACACTGCTAATGCCATCGGGCTGGAAGTAGTTCTCCGCAGACCAGGCCAACATGTCGCCCCGCCACCAGCCGACGGCGCTTAGGATGGCATTCAAGCCGAACATTCCGAGTGTCAGGATGAGGCTGAAGGCCCTCGAGTGCTGTGAATACGTTAATGCAATGAGAGTGGGTGTCTAGAATTGGGACTTGGACGAGGAGTACCCACCTCCAGGCCCAGCATGAACATGCCAGTGACGAGGAAGACAACGGAGACGCCCAGAACATCCGGCCAAGGCTCATTCGCGGGTGCATTGCGGCCTAAAAGTAGGCAACGTTTTATTTTCTTTTAAGCCAAAACAGTTCGCGACGAAATATTGAGTATACGTATAGGTTTTATAAATCAAAGGAAATAATGTTAATTTAAACTTGACATGAATTCATATTTTAAATAACATAATTAAGTTAGGCTTTAAAAGCATGGAAGTATTTTATTTAGATTTTAGTTTTAGCCACTATAAAACTATTTTTAGCTTTTGTAAAGGAAGTTTTTTTTATGTTTATTTTGTAAGTTGTAATTTTAGCAACTACAAAGGCCTGGGACATTACTGAAATAGTAGAATTTCTCTTTATTATATTTAGATATTTACAAAAACTATATTTAGATAATACCTAACTAACAAATTCTTTTACCACAACAGAAGACATATTAAATACACTTAAGAATTTAATGTATATGCCTACGTAATTCTCTTTTTAAATCAATAGATTTTTTGTAAACTTAACATACAAATTGGTTGTATTATTTATTTAGTATTTTGTTATTATGCTTTTTTTTAAATGTTTATCTATATATTCTATGTTTTATAGTTCGCATAGCGTTATATTTAAATTGTATTATTTTCAAAAATTTACTTAAATTAGTTTTAATTTAATTTTACTTTTTTTTAGAGCATTTTAGCTCACTTTTGTTTGCTTAGGACCCAGTTCCTACTCACCCAAAATGAGGATCCTGGCCAGACCCCCGGTCATGGCATCCAAGCAGGCACTGAGGGTCCTGGCCAGGGCAGCACAGGCACACATGGCGGCCAGGGCATCCAGCCAGGTGGCCAAAAACAAACAGCCAAAGTCAAACTTATTCGTGGCCCTCACATACGGCATTTGCAGACTGCGTAGACTTGTTTTGCAACGTGCTGGAATAATGAATCATAGTTTGGAATATTAATGTTATATATATTTCAACCGATTCTCACCCGCCAGTGTGCCATAGATGGTGGCCAAAAGGACGGCGAACAGCAGGCTCGGAGCGGATGCCTCATTGTAGACAATCAGATACGAGATTACCGAGGTTCCCAGGGCCAAACGGGCGCCACTCCCACTGCAGAGCACGTCCAGCAGGCTGCAAGGATAATATAAAGGACGAAATGGGGCAAATTGAATTGAAATGGCTTGGAGAAACTGCCCTAATGAATATAAAATTGTGGAAATTAGGCTGCGTGATTCTCTTGCCCTTATTGTAGCTTATGCTTCGGAGTTTAAATAAATGTAAGTGGTTTTGGTAATTCAACATGGGCATCTCTAAATGAGCTTTTTATTCGGAAGTTTTTTTAATCACTTATAAATGTCTTAATTGCCCGCTTACTTTGAAATTTACTCTTTAATCTTTTCCGGGAGCAAAGAATTATTACTAAATCAAAGTTTACAGTACTCGTGCATCTTTTATTAGTGCTATAACAACAAAATGTAGACAACTCTTAAGGAAAAAATAAAAAATTTCCATTAAATTTTATATAGTGATTTTAAGGCCAAAGTGCATTTGCCTGCATAACCAAATCGACGTGATGACTCTGTCACCTTCATCAGGAAATGACTTTTGTGGTTAGACACCCACACGACCTCAACTGTAACCACAACCACGTGTACAAACACACGGACAGGAAGAACATGCAAATTTTTTGCCTGTTAATTTTTTGGCGCCAAGATGACGTTGCGATGATCTACATAACAAAAAATATTCATGTCATAAAATTCTCCAGAGCTTTACAAATTATTTATTTATCTTTTAAAATTTTGTCAAGGCATAATTTATTTTTTTTTCTATTAAAAATGTTTACGTCCAGAAATTTTTTAATCGCATGTTATGTTAAACACACTAGTATTTTTCCATAAAGTATTTATATTATTTATATTATTTATATATATATATTTATATATTAAATATTTTTGATGCAATTGTAATGAGCATTACAATTTAGTCATTTCGCTAAATTCCTCCGAGATTGTAAAACTATTTAATAATCATTCAAAAATATGTTGTGACACATATCAAACATTTTTATACCCTTGCAGAGGGTATATTGATTTCAGTCAGAAGTTTGCAACGCAGTGAAGGAGACGTTTCCGACCCCATAAAGTATATATATTCTTGATCAGCATGACTAGACGAGTCGATCTAGCCATGTCCGTCTGTCCGTCTGTCCGTCTGTCCGTCTGTCCGTCCGTTTCTACGCAAACTAGTCTCTCAGTTTTAAAGCTATCGGGCTGAAACTTTCCCAAAAGTCTTATATCTTTTGCAGGTAGTATATAAGTCGGAACCAGCCGGATCGGACAACTATATCTTATAGCTCCCATAGGAATAATCGGACAAAAAAATGAAAAAAAATTATATCTTTGGTGTTTTTTAGCATATAAACTCCTAATCTTGGAAATAACAATTTTTAAATAATTTTGAATTTTGAATTAAATTTTATCGAAATCGGACGACTATATCATATAGCTGCCATAGGAACGATCGGAAAATTTGTGGAAAAATAATATGAAAAAAATTATAGCTTCGGTGTTTTTCAACATATAACCTCCAACGCTTGGAAATAACATTTTTTAATTAGTTCTGAGTTTCGAATTAAATTTTATCAAAATCGGACGACTATGTCATATAGCTGCCATAGGAACGATCGCAAAATTGGTAGGAAAATAATATGAAACAAATTATAGCTTCGGTGTTTTTTAACATATAACCTCCTACGCTTGGAAATAACATTTTTTAATTAGTTCTGAGTTTCGAATTTAATTTTATCAAAATCGGACGACTATGTCATATAGCTGCCATAGGAACGATCGGAAAATTGGTAGGAAAATAATATGAAACAAATTATAGCTTCGGTGTTTTTTGACATATTATCTTATACTATTGGGAATATCATTTTTTGTGTTTTTAAATTTAATAATTATAGCTGCAAGGGTATATAAGCTTCGGCTTGCCGAAGCTAACTTCCTTTCTTGTTTTTTTAATTTTTAGATCTAAATATTGTTTATTAAATTCAAACAACATTTTTTTACTTAGAACTTTTACAAAAATACTTTTATTAAATAGTATCTATCTGTAAAATATTTAAATTTAATTAAAATATACTCAAATATTTTTTTTCGTGTAAAAAGAAAGAGGGAAAGTGGTAAAAGGAGACTGCGTCTGTTTGTTCTGTGTGGCTTTGCCCAGCTTTCGGATGCCATGAGTCATCCGGGGATATCCTCTTACGCCATTGAAATGGAAGCTCCCACAGCAAGCCATCCATTTTCTCACTTTCCCTGGCCAATTTTCTTTTGATTGTAATTATGTGTACTTTTCGTGCATATTTTAAGCAACTCGATTATCCTAATTACATGGCTAGTTGTTGGTGGGATCCCAGACTTTAGACATGGCTTTTGCTGCGATTGGTAGGTAATAATAGGGGGTGTCAACTTTGGAAGCACTACGACCTCCCTAATCTTTCTTCCATCTAAGTCTATTTTTAGTCCCGACTAGTGCAAACGCTTGCGAAAGTTAATAAATAAATAAATAACACAGTACGTCGCCTCAATTTGCCTGTCTTTTTTTGTTGTCTCTGCATGTGTGGGATTTGAGTTAGCAAAACGCATGGCTAACAAGCTAAAATAAGAGAAAAAGTGGAACAAGTTTGTTATGTTGAAATGGGGAAACCCCTATGCATACAACTTTTATTAAAGCCATGATATGATGAAATAATTATAATAAAAGAATAATTGTGAAATTCCAGGAAGCATCTACAATTAATTAACAATAGTTAAATATGAAGTTTAGATACAGACAATATTAACTTCTTTGTAAAAATCAGTTGAGAAATAAATATAATTTTTTTTATAAATTAAAAATCTTAAGATATTCGTAGCCAGCCTAGAGATTTCCTCGACAGCAAACACAAATCTAAAACTAAAACTATTACAATAAATTTTCTAATGTCTTAATGCAAGTAAACTGTGACTTAACATTTAATGAAATTAGTTATGGAGGCACTCCATTGCTTCCTAAAATTAAGAAACCACAGCCCAAGCATATCAAGTATACGCACTTTGGGCGGCCAACTGTATTGGCTAAGGCAAAATAAGTGTTGTAAAGCCAGTCAGTGTGACGCCGCCAGAAGAGAAACAAAAAAAGAAAGCATTTCCCATTTCCCAGACAGAAGACAACAGCAAAACAAGAAGGAGGAGAACCAGAACTAGGAAGAAAACCCACACACGTTGCAATCAAAAATCAATTTATTGATTACACGACAAATATCAGTCATAACAACTAACTGATACGGTCGAAACGGCTGTCTAGTATATGCCAAATGTATCTATGATATGAATGAATATGGCTAGAATCCTACCTGCCACTCGACATGGTCGTTGTTGCTGTTGTTATTGTTGTAGATATCGCTTTTGTGGGTTTCCCTCGGCTGGCAAATGGCCAGGTTCAAAAAGTGATTTGTTGCTCGTTTTGTGGCACAACTTGGCCAACAGTGGCTGGCATTTTTGGCTCTCTCTCTATAATTTTATAATTCTATTCAGATACTTTGACACTCGAGCTTTGGCCTTTAATTAGCCAAGTCGTTCGAAAGGTAACTTCTGCTCCTTGACACGTAACCTGGGAAAATATATGTGAAAATTCGAAGGTAACGCGTAACCGTTCGCTTAAATTGGCCGCAATCCACTGACTGCTCACTTGAAGCTTTTCCTTTGCCATCCGGAGGAGCTTTCACCCGATTCCGACGCACAGCTGTCCACCGGATTCGGAATAAGATTATGATTCGGATTCTGATTCGGAATGAAAACTGTCCTGCGCACTGGGCATTGTTTACGTTTACAGTTGGTTGGCCTGCCTTCTGCTCTTTGGTGGGAAAATGTGTGGAAAAGTGGGTTGGCTGGGGGGGAAAAATCCAGAGGGTCATTGCTTTTGATGCTCCTCAAGTGCTCCCCAAGTGCAATCTCTTTGCATAGTTAATGCATTATATTACTGCATTGGCTGCACTTTCGTTTCCCCACAAGGGGACTTTAATTACGTTTATTTTAAGTCATGATTTTAATATCCAATAAAAAGGAACAAAGAAATTGTCAAAATTAAGCTTGATAAATATGGCGCCTGTTCCATTTTAAGAATAACCTTTTGCAATACTATGTATGTTTCTTCAACTGATCAAAGCTAGAAAATCTGGTTATTAATTTTCTATATTAACTGTCTAGAAAACTTGTTTATAATTTTATTTTGAACTTATCTTCTCATATGCTTAAATAATTCAAACAAGACTGCATTTTAAGTCACGTAGAAAAATATCTAAAAATTAAAATGTACAGTTTTCATAAAACAAGACAAAGTTAATGTTCAAACAACACTGAAAATAAGAACTGGTTAGCAATCCTCAACTATATAGTAAATATTAGACATTCCTATAAGGTAACGTATGCTTATTTGGTTGTCTTCCCCGTTAAATAATATTTATAATTTAACACTTCGCTGTCACAAATTAAAAAGCCACACATTTGTACATATTTTAAGGTCGAGTAAAATAAAAATCATTAAGATGTCTAGTCTTGATACCAAAAAAAAATGGTATAACTGAAGGCTTGTAAATTCCTAGAAGTTGCGTTTAAAGTAAACTAACTTGTTGATATACCAGTTGAATAACAAATTCAACAAGTACAAATATGACAAAGAATATTGTTTAACAAACTAAAACAAATTTTGAATCATCAATTAACAATAAATGGCATTATTTTTTAAATGTTCACGCCGTCTAACAATTATTTTCACACCTACACTGTGTTTGCGTTTTTAACTCATCTGTAATTAATGTAAACAAAGCCGCGTTTAACTTCAAGTTCAAAAATAAAACAAATATATTCATTTGGAATCATTAAACACCTAATTGTTATACAGTTTCAACTGAACCTGAGAAATGTTTAACTATAAAGTAAAAGTCTTCCTTATTAAATATTAACTTCAAACTTATAAGCTAAGCTCGATTATACCCCAAAGAATATTATTTTCAAAGTTGCTAAATCTGGCATTTATCCGAGAAGACGACCTTGACTTGTGCAAATAACTCCCGCATTTGTGCTAAAATTTGAAACAAACAAATGAGAGAAGCGGCTAAGATAAACAGTTAAGACGGCAATCAAGCTGATCGCAGACCTTGTGGTAATCAAAGAGATAAACATATATAAGAAACCATAGAATCGCATCCTATCGAGAGTGTTCTAATTTCTAAAAACTAGTGGAGTGGCTTTAATGGCGATTTATGAATCTGTCCTAAATGAAACGGGTTTTCTGTGGTCCACTGAACGGGAAACAACGACCACAAAAATTAAAACAATAAAAAAAACAAATTATCTAAACTTATAACAAGCCATTTAATTCGAGCGTGTACACTTCAGCAAAGTATCTCTGGAGTTTTGTAGAGGCAGCTCTCATCAAATCATCGACTCCTAAAGTTCGACCTTCTGGCCAAAATTGTCAGTTATTTTGGCCTTTTCACTTATGATTTGTTTATTAGTTTAATTTTAAGCTTTTTTCTTATATAGTATGGTTAAGGTTACCTAGTTCGGTTTATAAATAAACTTTTGGTGAAATTAATAGCTATTTTGAGTCGCCTTCACCTGTTTCATTGAGCTAACATCTTTCTATTCATATTTTTAAAATGATATTTATTATAATGTTTATGAAAGAAATCTTCAGCTCAGTGCTAATAATCTATCGATTTTCTTACAACATTTTACAAAGTCTATGGGTGGACAGATGTTCAAGATAAGACTTTAGAGCATTTATGTTAATTGAAATCAAAGCCAGAAACAATATAATCAAAATTCAATGCCACTTTGATTTAGGATTTAGTGTTTCTTTCAATCTTTTTTTTTCCATGGGCTTTGGGAATGTGGCTATATGAAGTCGGAAGTTGTTGGTCAGGTTTACAAATGGCACTATTGAACGAAGAAATTATGATTTGCTATGGCAGACCAATGCTTACCAGATATATTTACATATTATCCGGCATTCCCATAAATATTCAGAATGAGAAGAACTGTTAAAAATTATAATATTCTTGACGTAGTAATTAACATACAGTCGTTAACATTTTAATTCTTATGAGTCACTGACTGTATCAATGAAAAGAAGTAAGCTGAAAAATGAAAACGAAAAGCCGGTAAATTTAAATATTGGTAGACAGTTAAAAAAAAAACGATTCTTATAATCAGGATTATCAAAAAAATGTAGTTTTACTGAGCTCGACAATTTTTTATCGAAAACATTAAAATCATCATGTCATTGCTAAAAATATGATATTGCATAATCATAAATAAACCACTTTTAAGTAGACGAAAATTGGTTTCTCAAACAATAGAACCAGATTTTGTTGGTTAACCAATTGAAAGAAATCTCCCAACTTCGCAACGCAATTCTTTCGAAGTGAAAAAAGTTTCTTAATTTAAGAGAGAATCCCCCCAAGCGTATCAAATCTGCAAATAAAGAAAAAATATCAAATACTTAAGGGGCTGAAAACGCAATTCGCACATCGCAAATGAGATTCCAATCGATGGCCTTGATGCTATTAGATTTTTGGCAAATAATTATCATGCTCCTTATTGTTGTCATGATAAATCATAATTAATAATACGCGAAGCTTAGGCACTTCTGACCAAATGGGCCATCATCAGCATAGGAAATATGAATAGCATAAAGTTCAAGTCATTGGATAAACACATGGCAAAAAACACGTTCGCTTTTTTACGGAACCCCAACCGGAAGTCAGATGTTAAAACGAGAATTCTGATAGGAAGTAAAATAGGTTAATGTTCAGATTGGCGCTTGGCTTTATAGACTCACCATTATATGTTGGTTCTAACGGGTTTTATTTTTGGCGAAGGCTACCGGTTGATTCATTTGCGATTGTCTCTTTTGTGGGGGGGACAACACAATCTCCGTGTTTCGAATTTGGTTTTGGAATCGGTCAGAGTTCAGCTCATTTTCGGCGTTTGGTCAACAGGGCACGAGGTTAAATTCTCGAAAAAGGAAATAGCCCCTCGCTGTTGATTGCACAGAACAAGTAGAATATGTTTGTTTGGGGCTTAATTATTGCGGAAATTTTGCGAAAAATAAATTTTGGAAGAACGGTTCAAAGGAGGATATTAAATAGAATAGTATTTTTTTGAGTAGAGCTAACTATTTGATAAACTTATGTATGTAAGCCTTATTTTACTATTGGGAAAGTTACTCTTTGAAAAAACCTTCTTAATAATTATTAGTTTAATTTACTATATAAATATAATATGTCCAAGCCCCTATTTTTTGATAATTATTTAATAACAACTTATGTAAGCTTTTACCTACACAGCGAGAATTTTGACGTTTTCAACTAAGTGGAAAATGTTCTTAAAAATAAAACGAAATTTTTGAAGTTGAAAATGTTTCCATTGTTCTTGAATGTACATTGTACATTGTATATCTCAATTATTAAACTATTTGTCCAGCCAGTAGTACATACTTATTCAAAAGTTGTTTAATAAACTCATTTTAACTTTTCTCTGCTTACCATTTCGTTCTAGTATTCAGAAGATTGATACTAAAATGAACTTACACAGTTTTTAAGAACGAATGTTCTCAATTCAAGAACAATGTAATTGAATAATTCTCTCTGTGTACTGTTGAAAAAGGTACACTTTTAAAACTACTTACAAATAATTAGAAGTTTTAATAACAAAAAAATAAGTACAAAATCGTGTTTTTTTATAAAGATTATTATTAATATTTAATTTTAATAATTGTATAATTTTATAAATTTAAAAAGGAAGCGAACTCTGCCAAATTTGTATTCGGTAACGAGATTATTATTAATATTTAATTTTAATAATTGTATATTTTAAATAAACTTTAATAAATTTAAAATGTAGCGAGCAATACCAAATTTTTATTCGGTAACGTTGGCAACTCTTTTCAACAGCTGATGGAAGCTATCGACTGTCACTCTCAAAAATGCTCTCTTTTATTTGTCAAAACAACCACTGGAAACCCTGAAATCAACAGGAACAGCTGGGACTCCCGCCTTTTTCGCCTCTTTCCTCCAGCCCCTTAATCCCCTTTTTATTTTCTCTCACTGCGCCTGCGTCACAAATGTCAAAAAAGCCACGCAATGGGAAACGAAGTTGAGGCGAAAAGCAGTCAAAAAATAGAAATAAGCGAATAAAATAAAACAAACCAGACACAAAAAGAATGCTCAAAGATCCAGTAAATCAATTTGCATAATTTGGTAATTAATCGATCAAGTGTATGCCGGCTTACCCCAAAACAGCTATAAAATAATAAAATAAACCTATTTTGGTGTAATATACGTAAAACGGTGTTTAGGAAATTCGAAATTAAATATAACTTTATAAGTTTAGAAAGTGAAAGAAATTTGTATAAAATTCCTTTTGTTTTTGTGTGCAACATGTGCTCAAGAAATCCATAAACGACCTTAAACATTTTTATCAGTTTTTTGACCCGCAAAACTTCTTGTTAAAAATGCAAATTGAAATCTAAAAAAACGCACGTATGCAAAAAAAACGATATCAGCTAAAATAACTAAAATTCGCTTCTTATGCAATGCGAAAATGTGACGAAATCGTTAAGAATGGCCAACCAAATAATATTTCAATCGATTAACATAACCTGTTTTAAATGCAAAAACCAAGTCCGAATTGATGGCTTGGTGTGTGTGAGTGTGAAAGAGAGGAGAAGGAAGAAAAGGAATGAGAAGGAAAGAGAGACCAAAGTGCATTGTGATGTTGACAATAAGGAAAGAGGATAAAAGTTGGCCAAAAATTGCATTTAACCAAATTTACGGCCAGTGGACTTTCATCTGATTTACAAATAAAGTTAAGGAAAATACGTAAATCGGGATTTGAGGGGAAAGTGAACAGCAGTTTCAGAAGTTAAGGTCGATTTTTATTATAATGATGAGTTAATGCGATAATATACTTTCGGTTTTAATTCAATTGTGAGCTTAAAGACAAGTAAAATGAAGAGCAAATTTTATTTAAAGTGTTACAAAAGAGGATTTGGCGCAATTCAGCTAGGAATATTATTTTCAAATATTTATATTGTTTTTAAATTATTATTATTATTAATTTTAAATTATTATATTTCTTGTACACAAAAATATAAGCAAAATTCTATTAAATTCAAAAGGAATTTGGTGTTTGATCTTTTAAGCTGGCTTTTCCTTAGAAGTCTTTTTTGGGCAAAGTAGACAAAAATTTTAATATGAACAAATCTATTGCATTTACACAATTCTGAGTGAGTAATACAAAGTGTTTATTTGGGAAATCACTGTGTTAAAAGTGAATAAGTTAAAAATTAAAGTGTCAGCAGAAAGTTTAAAGCCTTCTATCAAAAATTTTTAATCATGTTTCCCTTTAAAAAATATCGTCAAAAAGTTCATGCAATAAAAATTTGTTAGCAAAGTGACAAAAATTATGATTCATCTATTCAGAGCTTTGTCATAATATTTAGTCATGTTTACATTGTCCTAATGCTAGTAATAAATGTGTGCAACAAATAGAGCAGCATAAATCTCAAGTAACTTAAGTAATTTTTTAAGTAAAACAACCTATTACAAACGGTTAACAAATAATATTATGACACTTGGGAAATAAGTATACAATTTTATAGTGCCGATGCAGTTTAAAAATCTCTTGATAAGAGCACTTTTTGTTAAGTGATTTTTTATAACTAAGTGATTAAGTATCATAAAAGGGCCTTCAAAGAAATGCAACACCCAAGCAAGCTGTAACTTTTATGTTTCATAACGCTAATTAGTCATATTCCAGCTGCCCTTCTAATGCAGCTAGTGATAAATTAAAAAAAAAACATACAAAAGCATAAATCTCAATTAAGTCGAAACAATTACACGAATTAAAAACAAAGATAAATAGCGTAAAGCGAAGCGCAGCCCAAAGCAACATAAGAACCGAGCAACGATCAAAACAAAAGTAAAAAACAAAAAAATTAAATACAATAAAAAAACAAGCCGAAGCTGCGCTTGAAGCTCGATGACGTCACAAGTGGAGCTTCGGCCGAGCGGCCGCAGCAGCGCAGTCGACGTCGACGTCGACGCCGGCGATATATCCAATAGCGCGCCAAAATAAGAAGTCGAAATTCATTCCTTTCGAGCCCACAACGTTCAAATTCGTTTGCTACGCTCACGAGAGCGGACGTGCAGTGCGGATAAATCCGACGAAAAAGTCAGACAAAAGCCCCCAAACTATATACAAAAAAAAGTCAGATATACAAATCACTCACGAAATTAACTTGAAACAAAAACCCTAATTAATATCGCGTCTGTTGCTTGCGGTTGTGTTTCGTTTGCATTTAAATAAACGGGAAATAAACCTACGAAAAATTACATAAAAGTAAAAGCCAATTAAATTATAAACTTGTGTTGTAGGAAAGTGTGTTTTAACTATACAATAACCAAAAAACAGATCAAACTAAATCGAGCCAGTCTGTGAGAAAAATGGAGAGAAACAACAACAACCTGCCCGTCGAGGATGAGCAACGTCCGGCCAATGGACACGCCCTTAAGAACGGCAACGGAGTGGTCCACCCTAAAGAGGAGGCGATCGCTCCTGCCGCCAATGGCTGGGCTCAGGTCCTGTGGAATACCTGGGATGCCTTCGCGGACGTGGCCTGGTTCATCATCTGCTGCATTGGATACATTCTACAGGTATGTTTTTTAAAATTATATAGGGGTTCTGATGTACTGCTTCATGATAGAATAGGAAATATTAACATTTAAAGTGGTTCCTAGAAAGTTTTAGAAAAATTTCAAAGCAAAAAAATTGCATAATTAAATATTGTTTAGTTTTAGAGATCATTTAAAAATAATAATTTTAGTAATTAGAACATTTTTTAAATTAATATACGGGTTTTGATATACTGTTTCCTGTTAGAATCGAAAATATAGGCTTTTAATGTGGTTCCTAAAAAGTTTTTAGAAAATTGCATGCCAAATAAATCGTATACTTAAATATTTATTAATTTGAGTGATCATTTAATAATAATTTTGAAAGTACTTTAAATATTTTTAAAATTGATATAATTGTTCTGATATACTGGATCCTTTAGAATGGGAAACTTAAACATTTAAAGTGGTTCCTAGAAAGATATAGACAAAATTGCATGCCCAATAAATCGCTTATTTAAATATTCTTTACTTTTAGAGATCATTTAAAACTAATTTTTCTAGTATTTAAAAATTCTTAAACATGATATATGGGTTTTTGGGGTTCTGTTAGAATCGGAAACATAAGCTTTTACGGTGGTTACTAGAAAGTTATCGAAAAATGACATACCAAATAAATTGCATTCTTATATATTCTTTATTTTATAGAGATCGATAAAAACTAATTTTTCTAGTACTTAAAAACATACTAAACTATTTAAAATTAAATTTTAAAAAAATATCAAAGTTTTCTTTGAAAAAAAAACATATAAAGTAGTCTTAAACCTACTTGCTAATTTTATTTAAATAAGCTGAGTCAAAATTTGCTTCAGCTTAAATGAAATACAAATAAAAAATACCCATGAACAAAAGGTTTCTAATTTTTGAGCGAGCAAATAAAAGACACTTTATTGTCTCTCAAACTGTCAGATGACCGCGACCTTCGCACTTTTGTTTACAACGGATTAATAAAAATAGTTAAACGGTTGTTGAAATCCCATTTGTTTCCTCCGCTCGAAAGAATAATTCACCTTCGTTTTGACTTTGGTTGATTAGCAACATCGTGTGATTTAGTTAACGCCTTTTACCTTCGGGGTCTTGTCGAAATATGTGTCAATGCTGTCACAGAGAATCGCAACGAGAATTCCAAGTCAAGTCTGGCGATCGCATGGCTGCCAAAAATAATGAACGGCAGCGATTAACTTATTTAATTAGCTGCGAAAAGGATGTGATATATGTGATGTATGTGATATATGGCCAAAGGTAATGGGCATTGCCAATGGCAGCACGTGTGGCGTTTAATTGGAACCGTGAAAGAGATTTAAGGCATTAAGATCCAGCGGAGACAAGTTTAAAGATCGCAACTTTAGATACGAGGGAGGGGCCCGGCGATTTAGGGACTGCTCGAGATGATGTAAACCAGCCTGTGAACGATAATTTATTTTGACTTGCGAATTTGGTTTTTGAGATGTAATCAGGGAAGGGGAAAGGATGGACGGAACCAGTTCAAAATTGAGTTATCAGGCTTCATATTTTCACATAATAATTGAATAAATCAGGGTCATAAACTAGCCAAGTTTATGAGGACAAAGATGCATACACTTATTAGTATAGTCTCTTCTAAATTAAAAATAAAATAAAACTAACTACTGAAACTACATTTTTCCATAACGTTTAAAAATAATACAGCTTAATAAATAAATAAGTTGTTATATTGAAGAAAACTTTTATGAGCTAATCGTTATTTGAGTTCGGAATAATATTATTAAATTAAAAAAAGCCCATTAGAAAACTCATCATAAATTTACCTTAAACGAAAACCGGCTGCCAATATAACTAACAATGAATTGGCACTGCCAGTAATTATAATTAATAAAAAACTAGCCATCAATCTCAATTTGAAATTCAAATAAGTGCTAAAGTGACTAATGCAACAGCTTAGCTATACTTATTGGTCACATGCCTAATTAATTGCCTTTTTACAGTTGAATGAGAATGCAAACTTGGAGAGTTACAAGCGATAAGTTCATTAGGGCTCTCAAGCCAATAAAACGGCTTAGAGACTCCAAAGATCTCAGGGAATTTTGAAAATTAGGCCCAGACCCGTATCGTATTCAAACTGACACTCTGACAAGCTAAGTGCTTTTTAAATAACCAAAAATAAAATACAATACAGGCAATTTCAATTTCATTGCATAATACTCTGTTTGTGGTAATTATATTTTCACTTCACCGCAAAAACAAACTCAAAAAAAAAGCATAAAACCTTTTGTAGCGATATGATCGTGAAATATGTGTGGCATGATAGCCAGATTCATCGGTATTCCTCCGTTGCGGTGTCATCATTATGAGGCATGAGCCCCATGGGAGAGGCCCCATAGAAATAGAGACGCTGGGTAAAAATCTGTTGACATTTGCATGCCAAATGCAAAACCAGCGACTCAGAAAGACAACTGAATTTGCATGTTAATTCACGGATTTGGTAAACGCTTAAATGTAATTCTAAACGCTAACCGCCTGACTGGTTTTGTCGATGATAGTTGGCAGATGTGCAAATTGCATGCTGATTGTTGTGATTGAATTAACAATCGGTTGGAAACCCATGGTGTATTATTAGCCCGATTTATGTCAATGCATTCCTGGCATGCATTTAACAAAAGACTTGGGCAACAAACTTGCGCTGAAAGTTCCACCTACAAGTTAGATATTAAAGGAAAAAAGATATGTGGGCTCTGTTACACAGCTAAAAAAAATAGTTTTATAAGAAGGGCTATACGTTATTTTAAAGAAATATAGACCTAATTCTATTTTCAATTTTTTTTTAACATTTTATAGAAAGTTAATCTTTAAAAAAAAGGAAACTTTTAAAAACAGCTTCAATTAATGTAAAATATATCAGTATTATCCTTCTTATCACGAATTAGGCTCTCGTTCCTTCTTGAAATAAAGTTTTGTAACTGAACCTTTTAGATATATTTTAGAATATTTTAAGGTGTAGAATAAAAAAGGGTTATGTATTGTATTTTAGTACACACCATTTTCAGAAGAAACACTTTTTTGTGCAGTTATGTAAGAATACAAATAAAATTTAATTATCAAATTCCCTATTCTTAGTTGTAAAACATATTTATAAAATTTACCAAAAATATCCGATTTGTTTTATTAAAAATTCTTATTGTATTCTAAATTTCGCCAAAAAGAATTGCAAATTTCTTGACCATTTCGGGCCAGGTTTCTTCGAGTGCCCGGGGCTTGTAATGAGCCAATTCAGCAGAGTTTCTGCCCGCTGCTGAAGTCGCTGTCAACTGCGCCGCTGCGTTTGGCTTGTTGACCTAGTTCAACTTTTGCATTTTGCCGGCTTTGTGGTGGTGGTGCTGTTGGCCACTTGGCGAGCCTGTTTTTATTAGCTAGCCGCAAGAGGCACACACTCACACACATCCATTGCATTGTAATTGTGGTAACAACAACAGCCACCGCAATTTCGCGGGCATTCGTTGGCTCTTGTGTGTGCGTTGCAAACGCAAACGCAATTGAAATTGAAAGTGTTTGCGGCCACCCAAAAGGCAAATAGCTAAATACAATATCTTACTACTGGATGGGTTGCCATAGCTCACCACTTTGTTGGCTGTTAGCCGTAAGTCGTTTTGTTGGCTTGGAGACCGGGCCGGTTGCAGGTTCATAACCCGCATGCGGCCTTGTGCTTTCGACTGATTTACGGCTGCCAGTGTGTGAGTGTGAGACTGAAAAATGGGTTACGGGGCGGGTGTACCTCGTCAATGTCCATATAATATATACAAGACAAAAAAAACTGCCTGACAAGCACATCGTACATCATCGCCGCAAAGAAACAACACTTACAATTATTTGAGGAAGCTAATTATTTCTCTAAAAAATTCCTTGAGCATCAACTAATGGTTTCGAAATCACTAAAAACATATTTCGTTAATCGAAATTCAATTGTGCTTATCTCTTTGCAATAACAACAGTTTTTAGAAGGCCGAAAAAATCTTGAAAAATTCGATTTATCACATGCAAGTCTCGGTTTTCTATAAATAATAAATTATAATAATACAAAGTCTTAAATAACTAAAAATGTTATTAAACTAGTTTTACCTTTTTTTTAATGATACAAAATTGCTTATATTGCAATGGATTTTTAGAATATATATATATTTTTTTGTTTTTTAAAGCATTAATTGAGTTTTATAGAACTATTAATGACACCTGCTGGTTTCCCTGTCTTAAAATAAAGTAACTACTAGCCAATCACTCGACATATCCGTTGCAGCTGATTTTAGCTTGGCAAATATCCGCTTTGGCAGACAAATTGCCACTCAAGTCACTCGATTCACAAGTTGCAATAGTCGATATCGCATAGAACTCGATTGTGCGATTTATGAGCGCGTGTCTCCATGGCAAATACACTGTTAGATGCCTTTATTGTGATGCTAATTTTTCTCCGAATCTATAAATGAAAATTGCCATTGAAGGCCGCACCGGCAACCACCCGCCTGCCATAAAAATCAAAAAGCACAAAAAAAGCAAAGCAGCCAAAAGAAGCCAATCATTGGCCAATTGGCCAGGTAGGCTAAAAACTTTCAAGTGTATAAGGGGAGGGGAGCGGATACTCGATTCAAATGCAATGCATCGTGCTGCAGTCAAATGCTAGCTGTGTTTTCTGCATTTGTTGTCGGCGGGTTTCAATTTCAGGTTTATTATTATATTTTGCTGTTCACTTGTCCTCTTTCTGGGGGTAATACGATTTATTTGCTGAATGCTTCAAAAAATGCTTATAAAACATAAAATAGTTATTGGGTAACAAACCTATTTTATATGAAAAACCATTGCTTCATAAATATTTTAGATTTTATATTCAGATTTTCAATTTAAATAATAAGATAAATAATAATAAAATCATTCAAATTGTTTTAAAATTTTTTAATCTTATATTAAATCGTTTATAAAGTAAGTCCTGAAACAAAAATGTTTAAAATGCTAAGAACTACATTTTCAATGCATTCAATATTAATATATCAATTTTTATTCAATTTTTCGCTAGGAGGAAAATAATTATTTCATAGTATATTACTTTTTTATTAAATATATTTACAAAACTCGCTTATATAATATAAATCTTAAGACAAGAGTATTTAAAATGCTGCCAGCCAAATCATCGATGCATTTAATATTGCTGCCTAAGCTTTTTTATTTTTATTGCAACTGTCGGTGTCTGTGTCTAGTTTCAAAGCATTTCGGCAAAGAAGGTCATTCAGAGGGGTGGCTAAGAGGTGGATACAGGCGGAGGGGGTATTACCACTCAACGTCTGCCAAGTGTTTGTGCATTGGCAGCATTGCAACACCGGCGTTTACAATGTTTTGTGGCAAGTTCGTGCCTTAAGTCTTTTGTTTTGGCTCATTCGCTCATTCAATGCACTCAAAGCCACTGTGTATTTTCCACTCGACTCATGCAAAAAGTGGCCAAAATTGGAGCCAATTTGGCTGACAGCCAGGTGCGAGTGTGTGTGTGTGCGATATCAAGCTTTTTAGTGGGTTGGGCAAGAGGCCGCCAGCTTGTGGTATTCGGTTTCACTTTCAGCCGGCTCTAGAACCACGTTAACCGCCTTAACCATGTTAACCAGGCGGCGGCGACTTCGGCTTGTTGATATTTTCGCAATTCTCTTGGAACCGAAACAAAAAAAAAAGGGGAGAGAGAAACAAGTTTGTCCAATTGCTTTTGTCTGCAAACATTTGATTACTGGCCGAGAGCAGAGCTACCACAAATGATGATGATAATGATGATGGCGGGAATGGAAATAACCCAGCCGGCTTAGCGCCTTAGAAGTATGAGCGCAAGATGATCCCGAGATCCAGAGATCAGCCACTTGGCATTTGGTTTGCATAGATATTATGCAAGATTTTCGCCATCCCCAGAGACGAGAGCATTCCACACATATTGGCTATTTAATGGGGCTAATGAATGGGGAAGACTCGTGTTAATTAATGTTCAAACAGCTCTAATGAGCTAACACACATTCTGCCATTTGTGCAACTTGAGTTAGCTACCATCAGAGATTTTTATGCTATTGCTAATGATGTTTGTTTGAGCAAAGCAGTTCAAGTATAAACATTGCAAAGCTACAAAAGCCAATATGAAATATGTAAATTCCGTATTGAAATATGAAAACCTGAAATGCAACCTTCAAATGTAAATTTAAATTTTCCACTCTTGTAAGCTGTAATTATCAAATGCATCCATAATTAACTTGTCCGATTTCACGCCCAATCATAGACCAATTTCCGTTACAAACTGAAACATACACAAATCATTTTCAAATGCCAAAGACCTTAGAAAATTTTCCAATCACTAAAAGCTAAGTCTATCAAATCAAAATCAGTGCATCCGAGATCAAGCCGATTATGCGGCCCTCAACAGCTTACAAAGGTCAATTCATTGGACCTTGACAGTCACCAGAAAATCTGTAGACAGACTTTAAAGACGTCACAAATGCTGCGGGACCAATAAACCCAGCTAAATGGACTTTATGCTGACTCGGCATGTTTTTTATGGGGGAAATACTTTAGCCAGACAACCAAATTCTCAAATGACATGGCTAAAATTTTAAACCTGCGCGCAAAATTTACATTTGTCTGTATAAAAGTCTCGAAAAATTTCCATGATCTCTTGGCAAATCTTTCTCTTTCATTCTTGATCACTAAATTTGATTTCAATTTGCATTTTTTTGTCATTTTATGCCACAAAATGAAAAGAAATCGCTGCTCGTATTATGTTAATTATCGTATTATGTATAAATTATAATTGCGCGCTTCCTGTCCTTGTTATTTGAGTTGGGCTGAGAAAAGAGCACATTGCATGTTAAATTATGTGACAAAATGTCTGTCAACGAGCTGGCAGCAGCAGCATGGAAATGAAAGGGCCAAAAGCAACTCATCATCGTTGTTGTCAGCAACATCAACCTGCCCAAGACACCGGTAACAAGTTTCCTTTGATTAATTTTAGTATAATTTATGATATCATTTTTCGGCGGGGCAGGAAAGCGTTTGCGAAAATGTAATGAGGGGAATATGTTTTCTTCTTTATAAGGGCACCGAATGCAATATGCTCTAAAAATATTAAAAACATTTTTGAAATAAAAAAAAAAATTACATAGGTATACATTAATATGTTTTATTAGGTCCATATTTTTTTAAAGTTCCATAAAGTTTTAGAACGAATAAAAAATATATTAAGAATACTAACATAATTTGTAAGTAAAAAAATTACCTTTTATTATTTGAAATTATAAGCCTAATGTATTTTGATGTTCTGAAATATATACAAGTAACTTAATAAAATGATGAAACCCTGTAAAAAACAAAAAATGAAATGATTTTAAGTTGGTGATCTAATATATGTTTATTATTTATGATATCACCCCACTTGAGAGTATAAAAAGACACAAAGTTGCGACACATTCATTGTTAATGTCAAAATAATTGGACACGCTTGCCGGACCGGGCTCGAAACCCCGGTTCAGTCTCAGGTGCAAAAGCCAGCCCAGGAGACCAGGTGCCCTAAGCGGATGGGGCGAATTGCTGGCGGCAAGTTCGCGTGTGGCATGAAAATTTATGGGATGCCCCCGCGTGCAACGCAGAAAGTGCTACTGTGCAACATGTTAAATATTAAGTTCGCTGCCTCAGTCTTTTGTTTCGCCTTTCCCTTTCGGTCACTTTTTTTCCCAAGCCGCAAAGGAGGCGAGATGGTCATAAATTTTGACAGCTTATTGACACTAAACGAGCACAAAATGTTTTTTTTAGTTTTTTGCTTGCAAATATTTTTGACTACCTACATGTATCAATTAATTGCGGGGCAATTGAGTTGAACTACTCGCCTCGCCCACTGACGCCCCCAATAGTTTTTCAAGGCGGCGAAATGCGGTCTATTAACACGCAGATGCCAAGTGGCAAAAGTTGTTTACAATTTTACACTTTGTTTGGGCTTCCATTTGAGTATTGTGTAAACTTTGAATTTGTCTTTATTTGCATACGCGTGACTCGGATCAGTTTTGGTGTGCATACATATAGGAAATGAATGGGACGAGAAAACAAAAGACTTAAGCGACAAACTGATTTGCATAGCGTGGGGCAAGAGAAAGAAAGAAATTTTATGGTTTTATTTTTGCAGAATGGGAATTTTTGGTTTAGCATATTTTGTAGAATATCTTCATATTTATTTATGCAACTTGGCAAGGCAGATATTGTTTCTAAGAACTTTTCCAGCAACGCTGCCTGCTCATTAGAAATTGTAATCAACGCAAAAAAAGGGCCTCACATTAAAGACAACATTCAATAAACTGCATCACACATAAGTATTCCTTGGAACCCTTGCCAAATGGATATTTAATTAACTCTTGGTACAAATTTAATTATAGCCCTTCTCTAATTAAATTCAATTTTGTGTCGCTTCCAGGATCTCTACTACATTGCCTTCGGCTATCCCGAAAAGGAGCTCAACACAGACGTTGCTCTGATCACAGGTGGTGGCAATGGACTTGGTCGTCTGTTGGCAGAGAGACTGGGAAAGATGGGAACCAAGGTCGTTATCTGGGACATCAACAAGAAGGGTGAGTGTTCAGATCAAGCCATTCGAAAGAGGGTTAACAAATAATTGTGTTATAAACCTTTGATCGCAGGCATTGCGGAAACCGTCGAAATCGTCGAAGAGGCGGGCGGCTATTGCAAGGGATATGTGGTGGATATATCCAAAAAGGAAGAGGTCTACAAGGCGGCCGATGTTATTAGAGCGGAAGTTGGTGATGTAAGTACACAGAGATTATATATTTTAATCAAAAAATATTAAATTTAATCATAAAATTAAATATTTATTAATAAATAAAAGGAAAGTGAAAACATATGCTAAACGTTTTCCAATCAATTTGTTTTTATATAATCTTAACATATAATATTGGAATATTTCACTAAAAAAAGTTTACCAAAAATGTGCTATTTGAACCCGTTTTCGTGCGATGAAAAGTATATTTTTAGCCACAACAATGAACGTAACTATTTTTAAGAAATGGTAACCTCAGTTTGGTATCATTATCCGATATTTTTCCCGTGTTACTCAATTCAGGGGGGATAGGCGGAAAGTGCGTGCGGGAATTGAAGCATAAAAGTCCAGTAATTGCTGTTTACAGTCGAGCGCCTAATGTGGCATCAGACTAGTCGTCATATAATTGTTTGTTGAGGGGCGTTTAATGGCCTTTATGCCGGCCAGAACCCAGCCTTCTTCTTGAGAGCGCGGAACACATGTAAGCCGGCACCATCCAAGACTTGCAACAGTGGCTGCCACACCCCGTAGCAACACATTTATGCATATTCATGTCATAAATTTAAAGCGAAGCCAGGGCGGAGAAAAAAAAATTTGTATGCATGAGCGCATCGTCATCGTTGCGGCAACCTTGAGAAATTGTTGCACATTACACAAACGGCAGGAGAAAAAAATGCAGAAGCCAAGTCCAATCCGGTCTTCTGCAAACTGGTTGCCACTTCGCATCCGATCTGCTCATTTATCACAATCTGGGGCAGTTTCCAGGCGCTGCAACATTGCAAGTGATATTCAAAGTAATCCACAAATTTTTTGTTAAGCTTAAGTGACTTTTCACAATTTTAATCAATTTGCTTTGCTAATTATGTAGATTTCTTTTAACATTGTTCTTTCAATTAGAAGTCTACAAATATGAGCTTTGGTAATGAGTGGGTAAGCAGTCAAGGTTGAGGTAGTCTGTTAATTATAGGAAGAGTAATTAGTTATTACTTAAACAACCAATTTGGTTTAATGAAAGTCAAGCAACGATTTCCTGAACTTGTATTTGCATAAAGTACTGATTTACTAATAGTAATTTTTTTATTTTTTATAAAATCAAAAATATTATATACATTTCTTTCTTTACAATTTAATTTAAAAATTGGTTTTCCTATTCTGTTAAGATTAATAATTAATAAATTTTCCAAAGCTAGAGGCACTTTTACAATTTTATTTTCCTCTTTATTACCACTTTAAATTTAAAAGAAATTTCGAAACAATATTCTTATTCACCGAATCCAACATTTTACCATTTATACAATTTAACCTCAGTTAATTGCTCCAAAATTGTTGCCACAAGCATCTAATGCCATCATTATGAGATTTTTCATGCATGGCCAGGTCAATTTCCAAAGTTTACTGAACTGCCAAAACCCCTAAATTATTTGCTGAAATTATAACTTCAGTTGAAAAGCGATGGAAAAGTGGTTAACATTATGACAGAAATTCAAGCATAAAAAGGCAAGCAACAAGAACACAAAAAAAGTTGGTAAAGGAGAAAAAACAAACAAAGCCATAATTTTGAAAGAGTTATATAATGACAGCGGCAACATCGTTGAACCTGAAAGTCACAAAAAATAAATAGAGATGAAAAACAGTGGCTAAAAAAAATGTTAACTGCTTAGTAAGTCATGCGTTATGCAGATGACGCGTTGTTTTTTAGCTGCCTTTTTTGTAGTGTCAAATTCTGTTGTTGTTTTTTGTTTTTATCTCTCTGTTTTACTATTGCTCGAAGCCCTCTGAAATATTACATTTAATATTTTTTAATGGCCTGGCAATGTTGTTGTTTGGTTTTAATGGTCCGCCACTGTTGTTTTTGCTTAATGCACGCCTCGTTAAATGTTTTTGCCCGGTTACAGCGGGGCAAATTCGAAATCGCTCATACGCAATGTATGACCTGCCCCTGCCCCTGCCTCACAAACCAATTGCACTTGAACTCGCCCTCGATTCGGATCACTGTTGTGCACTTGTTGTTAACTTATTTAACCACCAGCTGTAATCGGATAGGTTTCAGGGGGACTAAGTGAGCCAACTGTTGTTACTTGAGTTTTTCAAGCATCTTACATTATTCGCATTTGGACCTTGACATGACCGACATTATGGTTGGCTGCCATTTGAAGGATTTCACTTTTCGGTAAATAAATCTCTGAAGCTCGCGTATATTTCAAGGGAAACTTGAAGTTCTTAAAAAATTTGTCGGTACTTAAAAAGCAAAATAAAACTAGGAAAACTACGTTAAAGTTGTTTATTAATATTGCAAGATACATTTCATTTTAAAATCCGTGAAGTTTGACTATATACTCTTGCAAAATTAGTCAAAATTTAAAGAGTAAAATAAAACTGGGAAAACTAATGTTAAAATTATTTTCCTTTGGCATATCGTAAATCAAATAGCTTATGAACAGACTTTGACTTAGGCAAGCCCACGCCTTTAAAATATTTTACCAGATAGTCAAACAAGTCGAGAATATACATATTTTTTTGGCATTTTGGTGTTAGTGGCACGACAAGAAATTACGCAATCTGCAAATTGCTGGCCACATTTTTGGCAAATTTATTTCCATTAATCTGTTTATTTCGATAAGAATGTCCTACTTTAATACTACTTAAAACTTATTTTCTATAAAATTATAAAATATATTTAATTAGCTTACACTAATAGCGTGTTTATATTGGTTTCCCTCTTATGGGTTTTTAAATTTTAAATAAAATATTTCTTTAACATTTTTTTTATAGGTATTTACATTCCTTGCATATCGCTACATAATTACATACCTTTCCCTACTAAAATTTGGCAACATTTTGTGTACATTGCAGGTCACTCTGCTGATCAACAATGCGGGCGTTGTATCTGGACTGCACCTTTTGGACACACCTGACCATCTGATCGAGCGGTCGTTCAATGTGAATGTCATGGCACACTTTTGGGTAAGTCCATAAAAATGAAAACCACTTTGTGGCGAGAATGCTGTGGATGCTAATGCCAGTGTTTCAATGTTGCAGACGACAAAAGCGTTTCTGCCCAAAATGATTGAGAATGATCGAGGACACATTGCCACGATCGCCTCGCTGGCCGGCCATGTGGGCATTAGCAAATTGGTCGATTACTGTGCAAGTAAATTCGCAGCGGTGAGTTTGCTTTATATACCCACACCCGTGTTCCCCCGCCTCCATGAGTTATCGATAATTACAGGTTGGCTTTGATGAGGCTTTGAGGCTGGAGCTGGAAGTCCTTGGACATACGAACATCCAAACCACCTGCATCTGCCCCTTCTTCATCCAGGCCACTGGCATGTTCGACGACGTGAATGCCAGGTGAGTGCCATCCAACCAACCAACGATCCAACTTCTTCTCCCGTTCCACGAGAACTGACATTTTGACTTGGTAAATGATTGCAGATGGGTCCCCACACTGAATCCCAACGATGTGGCCGATCGTGTCATTGCGGCCATCAGGAAGAACGAGAAACTGGCCGTCATACCCGGCTTCCTCAAGATCCTCCTCTCCTTCAAGTGGTATGTAAACAAATGGACTTTCGCCCCATCACTAATAATGATAATTTGCCGCACTTAATTAGGCGCCATAATGGTTGTAAGGGACTTGTAGTCCCCTAATGGGAAATGCTTGACTTGAATATTTTAATTTGAGCTTATTTAATGGCAGTGTTTCCCGTCGAGGGGGAAAGTTAATCATATATGTTAGTGGGAAAGGGTTGCAGGTGTTGCAGCTAATTTTGATTTAATTGTGGTGTCTAATTTCTTGTGAAAAAGCATAAATAGCATTCTTTGAGCATTTTAAGTTTGGAAAAGCTATGGAAAAGATTTTTTGATTTGATCTTTCCCTTTGCTTAACAGTGTTTTGAACATAAGTCATATTGTTTGAAGAAAAGAAGAAAAGAAATATTTATTATTTTACAGACTTATGAGTAACATTCATTTTAACTTTAATGTGTTCTTTTTGTGGCAATGCCAATAACAGGTAGAAATTCTACGTTTTTAAAAGCATGACCACAAATTTATCTACCCCCATCAAATATGATAAAAACCTAAGTTGGAAATGCTCGCTCATTCACTACACTGCAAAAATAAAAGTAGACAAAAATAAGCAAATATTTTGATATAACAATTTTTATTTATCAGAAAACCACTTGTGTAACCTTACACAACCTTACATATATTACATAAATAATACTATTTAAAACTTATTGGGTTTATTTTTTATACGACGACTTTAAAGTATTATAAAGAAAGAATTATGGAAACCATACATTGTATTATAATGAAATCATTCAGTAAGCTTTTCTATATATTTTCAAGTAATTTAAGTGAAGTATGGAATAGCGCTTAGCTTTTAGAGCTCGAGTGTAGATAACCCCACCTTAAATCATAGCGTACCCCCTCGGCCACATTACCATGCCTAATGGTCTCGCTTTAATGTGTTTCTCTTAAATAATGCATAATATTTACCTTTGCCTTGGCCCACCTTTTGCTCACCCACTCTGCTTGTATTTTCGCAGGACCTTCCCCTGGGGCTGTGTGGGTGGCTTGCTGAAGCGCCTGGTGCCCGATGCCTCCCCCCACGGCCTGCCCAGCTCCATAGCCGCCCCGTTACCGCTGAACTCCAATGGCAAGTCGACGGCCGCCGATATTGCCGCTCTGGATGCGGAGCTAAGTAGCGTTACTCTGCCGGCGAAGCCACCCTCGATGCTCATCCAAAGGACACCGTCGCTGGGGGAGCGTGTCCTTTGAGCGCCCAACGAACTCCATACCACAGCGCACCACCCTAAACCCTACACCGCACCACCACCCACTCCTGTTGTTACATATATCCACATTATACTTTCTTTCCAACGTTTGTGTGCATTTTATGAGCTTGGAGTTACGAGCATGTGTAATTGAATTTCGTGTTTTTGGCATTTTTCTGCTGCGGAGAACCATTTACTAAATCTAAGCTACAAATCTAGTGATATTACATTTAGTTAAAGTAGTTTGAAGGGGAAAGCGTTATTAGCCTTAATTAATCGAATTGTATTTTTGTAATGCCTCTTAAGCGTACGTTTCTATGTTAAGGTAATGTCTTGCATTTCCAATTTTGCCAGTAGTCATCACTTAATTTAAAAACAATCTCCCCTCCCCCTCAGCCTGTTTAATATAAACAAAGTCTTAAGCCATTATTTTTCTACTTATGTAAATGCAATCAAAACTCTTGCTCAATGGAATTGTCCAATTCAAAACTGAAAACTAACTTTGTTAAAAACATAAACGTTTTTTTTTAGCTATAACAAATTCTTAGTTAATTTAGCTTAGATATTGTATAGGTATTATTGAACAAATTCATCCAATGTTATGTATAAAAAACAAATTTATGTTCAAAATATATTATATGAAAACAGTGTAATGTGTCTTTTGTTCTGGTATGGTTTTAAAATATAATTGGGATTGTGCTATTTAAGTACGATGCTTTCAATAAATATAGTAAAGACTTATTAGGAATACTTAATAATATACATTTTTGGCTTAGAGAGAGTACTGAATTATTAGTTGGGCTTGTAGTGTTTATAAAATTAAGTTAAGTTTCAGCTCTGAAATACTAGTATTCTTAGCCATCTATTAAACACTTAAATTAAATCAACTAGCGAATGGGTTCTCATCGTATTTGATACTTAGTGCCTTGGGCACTTCGTATCTTCCCACGGGATCCCTGTAAATTGGATTAATGTGTTCCACACTTTTCTTTTGCTCTTCCATAAATTTGGCATATTCCCTGGAATCTTTAGCTCGAATACACCACAGAATTAGGAACATGATCACGAGTCCAATGAGCAGGGTAAATGCCGATATATAACCAACTAGGGCCACGTAATCCAGGGGCTCGCATACGACATCTTGGATAATCAGATAATTTGCATGATCGATCACCTGATAGACAAAGAAGCTATCACATTGGATGCCATGTTTGTTCACAACTCGAACCAAGCAAGGATCCTGTTCGGGATCCAATTCTTTAACAAATCGTGGCGTATATTTATCTTGTCTATCCAAACTGCTGCATATTTCAGTCAAGTTATCACATGCGCCCATTCCCTGCTTTTGTTGAATTAGGCAGGTAACGCAGGGTTCATAGAACAGGCACAGTTTGTTATCCTTTTCCGGATCGATTTCACAGAATTTTCCCAAGTAGGGCTCATCACACAGGCATTCTTCGCACTCGCAATGGCCTCTTTGCGAACAAATCTCCGCCGTGGGTCCCACACAGGCATCCGTAGCCCCATCGCAATTGCATTTGCTACCCGACCATCCGTATTTGCAAACACACTGGCCACAAAAGCAATCCGCAAGCTTTTCATCGCAATCATAACACTCGCGACACTCACAAAATGGACCCGTATACCCAGGATCACATTGGCAACTCCCGCAATCGCAATCCCCGTGATTGGAGCAAACCAATTCCGATGTTGTTTTATCCGTAAATGGTTGACGGCATTTCTGGAGCAGGGATTCATTGTTGGTGATATTTGTGGCATCCATGGGACAGGTGCAAAAGGGGCCAGTCCAATTTTTGTCGCACGTGCACATTCCGCAGTACATATAGCCCTGATTATTGCATTGGAAACGGCCTTCTATGTTTTCGGGATCCGGGGTTTCCTGGCAAGGACAAGGGCGCTGCAGCTCGATATCCAAGTCCATGTGCTCACTCAAGGAGGTTTCCTCCACCCGGATTTTGTGGTCCTGAAATAAAAAGAATATGGAATTTTAATATATTTAGTAATGATCTTGATATAACTAAAAAAAAGGTTTTAGTTGTAGGGCTTTTATATTATAATTTAGAAGATGAAGACCATTTTTGTACGTAATACTCACGTATACTCCATTATCTGGATATTTTTTAAGGGTGATGTTCACATAAAAATCAATCTGCTTGCCCAGACTGACATTATTGCAGTAACTCCTTTTCTGCAAACTGGGAAACTGACCGCCACAATCCGTATAGTAGACCATTTCTATGAAGTCCGGGCTATTATCGGCGAACTGAGTGCGCTTAATAAGGCTCTCATAACTGAAAAATAAGAGCAAAAGGTTTAGGATCAATATAAAGCTAAATAAATAATTAGGGGCTTTCCCAACCTCACCTCTTTTTGATAAGTTCCAAGATGTTCGAAGAATCAGCACTCAGTCTGTCCACATAAGTAATTTCCCGCATCAGGTCACTAAGTTCCCTATAGCTGTATTCAACCTCTCTTGTAACAGCAAAAATCACATTGATCTTGCGGCGCAATAGTTCCCTGTAGATTTCCTCAAGCGAGGGATAATCAAAGTCCAAGGATGCCGTATACTCTCCTTTTTTATTTAGATGACACTGCTTATCATTGGGTTGAGTAATACCAGCTAAAAGTCCTTCCCCAGCTAAGTGCATAAAACCATCGGTTACTAGGATCACAACTTTTCGAGCCTGTTGCTTCCAACCGATTTCCTTGGTACACACTATAACCTGCATTAAGGCATCCAAACCACCTTCGAGATTATCCAAGTTTCCGGTGATTTTACTATTTGCCACAGCCGAGGTAAAGTCAGGGATCTTATCAGTTAACGATAACTGATGTCTATATCCATAAGTTGGTTCACATTTGGTCCGCTCCGCAGCACATGGATTTTCCTTATGCTGGGGAAGAATCATCGGAAAAATTGGCTTATCCGCAAAGGAACCAAATCCCAGTCGATAGTTGGCAGTTAAATTTTTAAGGGTCTGACTGAGTTGAGCTCCCAACTCCTCCAGAGTCTCCTTGTCGTCCCTCATTGTCCAGGTGAGGTCCATCAACACGTACAAATCGAGTGGATTATTGCGTGCTGTCCTATAGCTCAGCTTGATTTGTTGCGTGTTTCCTGTGGGACAATAGAAAGGGGGTATAAAGTTATAGATCGGTTTACTATGTACTCGTTAAGGGCTACCTTGTTTATGAGCTGTTTTATGGACTGACAATTCTACATAAACGGAAACCAGTCTGCTCTGGATTCCACACCCAATCAATTTTTGCAGAGAGAGAAAAATTTATATTTAAAATCAATGATATCAATAAAGAATATATGTATATTGCCTCTAATATATGGAAATTTCCCAAAGGTTTTAATTTAACTTAAGACTTTAGTTTATATAAATAGATTGAGTTCATCTCCTTAGTTTTCTTAAGAACTTTCTTTCAGTGCAGACTGCTACCGTTTTGTAACCATTCATTACCACTTCAGCCAGTTCACACCCAGTCTAAATGTTTGGTTTCCTTGTAATCCTTAAGCGTGCAATTTAACCAGCTTTTTCACCACTTTTCGACCCTAATTACTGGGTTTCAGTAGTTCTTAAGCTGACTGCGATCTCTACTTAAGCGATGTAAATGGGAATAAAATTGGTTAATAAGCCGTTTGGGGAAAAAAATGATTGACAGACGTCAAAATGGGTTTCGATTAGTGTTTAACTCAACACCACATCGATTGAGATGTAGGAATCTTTATTATGGGTACTGAGGAATTATGATGGCAGTCACGAGAATATTCACGTCTTTAAAAATGTATAACATGTCAATAGTAAAAAAATTTCTTTAAATTGTACTGTTTTGTAGTTTATAAGCAAATAATTAGATTCATTTAAAAATGTATTCGTTGTTGAACAATGTTTTATCTTTTGTATTATAAATGCATTTAAATTTTATTGAAATTTCTATTTGTCGTTCAGGTGAGTAAAATATAAGGTATGGCTCAAAAACGTGATTCATTCGCTTTAAATAATATTTGAAAACCTTTCTTATGATTCATATTTGCACGTCGAAATAAACTCTAATGTAAACAGAAAATCTGCTAATCCTTGGATCGAGGTATAATACTACTTATAAAGTGGGTTCAGTGAACTCAGGGAAAGACAAGGAGGGAGGAAAAAAAGGTAGGGATAGAGCGGTATTCCCACGCCAAATACAAAAACAATAACAACACGAAGATGTGACAACCACAAAATGCTGATAAGCGAACTGCGGACACAAAACAAAATGTTTGAAAATGATGTGGAACAAATCAGCAAAGCAAACACGAAGCAGGGGAAGAGAAATGAAAGAGTGACACACTTGATAGAGGAACGAAATACAACGTGTTAAGGCGAGCTAAAGGGGGCTAGCCTCATAGTGACACACATTTGATAAGATAACCAAATAAAATAATGAACAACACACACCTTTGACCAACTTGAGTTTGGCTCGTTGGGGCGTCACTTGCACTGCCTGATCGCTGCTTTCGTAGTCCTTCAAGGGTTTATCCTGTAGGACATCTAAAAAAGGCTTGTTCTCGTATATATCCGTCTCATTGCAGTTGTACTCCAAGAGTTTCGAGCGAGAAAGGCATCGATAACCCACTTGATATTCCTGGGAGAAGTAAATTTATCACGTTATTAAGATCCCAAGAATCATAATTATTAATTTTATCAGCCTGTTAAAGATTTAGGAACTTATGACATATGTAAATTTTAAGGAAAGGTATAGTACAATAGAATTCTAAATAATATTGATACAATAAAAAATGTTATAAGAAATACAATGAAAAAATTGTATTTTAAATTATAAGTTATATCAGCTAAATATGAGTATTCATTGAATACTAACTATATTTAACTTAATCATCGTTACGTTTTTTTTAAACTAGACTTTATTTCATATATATAGTCTGCTTTTAGGGATACAGCACTGACTTAAAGGATCTTCGTTAACTCTGTAGCCATCTCGCTCTCACTTACCTTGTCCGTGCACCAGGCGCACTGCAGGTGAGCGGATAAGCACCTTTCACAGCTGTCCGAGTGCATGCATTGTTCATCTGCGTAAGGGAGATGGGAGAGATAAATAGAGCGTTACGTAACGGTAAAATTAATGGGCTAACGAACCGATGGAAGCTGCCTCCGAATAAGTAGTTCCCCAAATTAAGCAGACCAAAATAGTCAACAAAAGCACTTTTACGCCCAATGACGTCATATTTTTCTCACTTAACATGTGCAATTTTTTCGATCACTATTCTTATTTCTAATATTTATTTTGGGAGCCAACAACCGTTCGGCATGAAAGTTCAGCGCAACTAATATTTATTCAGTACGAAAAGCGTTGATTTGCTCCGCTCGTTGCCTTTTTTTATAAGCGTTATCTTATCGGGTGAGCGTGGTAAAAAAAATGTGTGAAGTTATTGAGAAAATATTTTGATTAGAAAAATGGCACTATCAAAGAGAGAGGGTTCTAGCTGTTAAGAAGGGAGAAACTGATAGTAAATAAAAACAAATCACTTTCACTTGTTGTCTTAGTCATACAAATGTTCAATTGTATTTCATTACACTTAATTCATTAACAAATTTGTTTTGTCCCCTAATGAATTACAATTTTTTGATGGACCGCTTGGACATATTCGCATTTATAGCGAATAATTTAAATTATTTCAATTTTAAGTGGAATGTTTTAAATTGTAACCGTTTTAGTGATCTGTGTGTGATTGATCAGCACCTTAATTTAACTTTTTATGAATAAAACTTTAACTATTTGTAGGTTTAGATTTCTTCAAAGCTTTTAATAAGTGAATAAGTATTTTATGGTCTATGTATATTCATTTGTTTATTCACACATTTTTTCAAACTACATAGGATCTTAAAATTTATGTTTTGAAAATTCGCTTCTAGTTTCGTAACCATCAGAGTTTGAGAGATATCAAAAATACCAAAACAGGAAAAACACTCGACTGATAGCAACGACTCCAAAGTGGACAGATTTAAGGTATTTATAAAGAATTGAATTCATCGGGTTTGGAATTAAGTTAAAGTTTATAAATAAAACTATAAATATATAAATATATTTTATTTAAAAACCGGAATGCCTAGGGTGGCTTACAGGCGACTGGTCACACTGCCCGGCTTACTGCTAGCAAAACATGTTTGAGGAGAGCTCTCTCCCCCTCTCAACGGGTGGTATATTAGCCCAGCCAAAACGCGGTCACACTGCCCACTCTCTGCATTCCTCCCCCGCACCACCGTTATTACTCTCTCACCACCATATCGTTGTTCTTGTTTCTTAACGGGAGAGGGAAATTGAGAGAGCAGAGAGCGCGGCAGTGTGGCCATTTTGTGCGCCGACTGAAATACAGAAAAGTACAAAACCGGACTGAAATACTCAAATTGAGACCCAATGGTCAGTTGAAAAAAAATTTCAAATCGCGGGGTTGTGTTGCGGACGATTTTCTCTTTGAAGCGCAGCGCGGAGTTTCGCGTTTTTTGTGTTTATAGCGGAAAATCGGATGAAAAACTCCAAATGTTTACCAAATGAGCGGCGACAATTACGCGACCAATTGACGAGATCGTGTGTGTTTTATCCAATTAAACGGTGAGTGTGCGACAGAGATGGAGATGTAAAGTATGAAGTCTATTCAAAGTGCGGCAAAAAAAAGTCTAAAGGTGAAAAAGTCATTAATAAAAAAAGCAAAATAGAATTGCTGTGTGGAATACAAAAAAAAATACACATATATATATATAAGTAAGGAGACGACGCGCAGCGAAAAAGGAATTTTTTGTGTACTACGGCGGAGATTTGTTGTTGTTGTTGGCGTCGTGCAGTTGCTCTTGTTTTGTGTTTGTACGTTGTTGTTGCTTTTGCTTTTGTCTTTTCCCCGTGTTTTGTGAAAAGAAAGCAGAAAAACTAAGGTGGCAAAAGTAAAAACGAAACAAAATAAGAAATTTGCCCATTTTCCGTTATTTTCTGCCTGAGAAAAGTGAAAAGTTTAATTTACTAAACAAAGCGGCAAAACTGTGTGCGTGTGCGTGGGTGGCTGAGCCTCTGTGTGAATGTGTGTGTGAGTGTGTGTGTGTCTCTCTAGTTTTTGCAATTCCCTTTGCACACGCTCTTTCGTGTTGGATTATTGGATTATACCGCCAATAACGGCACACGCACAGCAACAACAACCATAGTAAAAACAACAAAAAGCGATAAAGGAGAGCAGACGACGCTGGGATTAATCATTAATGTCCTAAGAGATAAAGAACGGGAATCTAGAAGCATACGAAAGCAGCAGCCGGCCAAAAAGCAGAAGAGGAAGCAGCAGACGAGCAAGAAGAAGACGGCAAAAGGTAAGCCAAAGTTTCAAAATTCCATTTCCCCCCACTTGGTTTCCTTATTTTTATTGGATTTTTCCTTGTATCTTTTTTAAATGTCTGCATTTGTAAGAGAAAACAAAGATACATCTTTAAAATCTTTAGTTTGGTTTCGTTGGATTAAGTTTGATTCTGGTTTTTCTACAAAACATACAAGTTTTGCAGTAAACTTAAGTGTTTACATTATAACAAATTGAAATTAAGCATCAGACTCACCAAACTTTCATTTAACGACTGTTTTAAGTCTATTTCACATCACTCAAAGGTCAAAACTTACAATCTATTAGTTCAATTTAATCGCGTAATCGCATCTATAACTTACAAACCTAGTATTACTGTTAATAAGATATACGTACTAGAATTTCGAACATTTAAAGGTGGTTTTCTCTCCATATGTTTAACTAAAAGTAGGGTTTTAAGTCTTAGTTTCCAAACATTTACTTTACTAAAAATCTACTTAAAGTTCGGCATTCGGAAGAGAAAACGGCCTTAAATCTTGCAAACTCCCCGTGCTTAAAACCAAGTCATAACAGTAATGTGTTATAAGGTTCTGAAATGTATGAAATAGTTTATCTAATATTCACCATATTAAATGAACTTCTTAATATAAACATATATTGCATTATAAATAATTCTAAACATCCAATTTCCTTGCGGAATTCCCCAGACCTAGAACTCATAATTATTGCAACTGGAATTGAACAGAGTTGTTTCCCATCAATTCGTTTGCTTCACTTGGTCGGGCGCTCATTTTCCAATGAAAATTTATTCTAATGACGCTTTTCGCGATCCTAATCTGCTGCACATAAATTTCTTTGGCAACTTTGGGTGATTTATTGCCTGTCGATTGTCGTCGTAGTCGCAGGCGCTGCTTTTTGGCCAGTCCCAGAGACTCGAAGCGATTCAATCCGATCCGTTTCGAAAAGCGGACCAGAGGCCCCCCGTCCAGAGTGGTGTTCAAGACCAGACGGGCCAGGACGGGGCGGAACGCGATAGGACAGGACTGGACAGGACGGGACGGGACTGGACAGGACAGACTGGTGCCAGCTAATGTACGCGTCTCCCAGATGCCGCGGATTAGATAAAAATTCTCAATTTATGCGTTGCGCCAGTTGCCAATTGCAGTCCACCTCCTAAAACCTCCTCCACCTCCTCCTTCTCTGCGAAACATAAAAAAAACTTGTCGCGCCTACTAAAATCTTAGCCCCAGGCCCTGAGATGCCTTCATTCCAGTCTACTCCGCAGTCTATCATTTGAAATCATGTCCCGGCGATAAGAAATTATAGTGGCCCGGTCATAATTTACGTGATTTGCCTGCCTAATGTCCTGCCGCATGACACAAGGACAAAGCGGGAGCCATAAAAATAGAGAAAAATTCACATTTGGAGGCTGTTCTAAATGAGAAAGAATTAGGCCAAGAAGTTGGGGGCAAAATACGATTGGGAGTTGCAGAAATATGGATTATGGATGTTTAACTTGCAAAAATAAATGATGTTAGATTTTATATGGATTTAAAGACAAATAAATTATGTAATAAGGTAGATAACAGTTGTAAAATTCAGATGGTAAGGAGATATATGTATAAACGGTTTGACTTTTACTCTTCGGAAAAGAGGATTTGCCTTGTCAAGTATTAAATACTAAACGATTAGAATTATTAGACTGGCTACAACAAAATGCCAACTATACTATCTCGCACACAAAGATACAAAAGAAATTGTATGCATATTTTCTTTTACAAAAATTTTACCTTTGAAAAGGAAGTTATAAAGATAAGGACAAATCCTTGGGAGTGTTGCCCGAACAACATGCTAGGGTCAGTATATTTTTTAATATTTATGCACTCTGGTTTGTATGTCCTAACCCATAGACAACACAGTGTAGATTATTTTCCAACCCCATAGCCTACAGTAGACCCATTCCTTTCCCGTAGCCCCTGTCCAGTTTTCCATGGGGAATGGCACTCTAGGTACACGCATACTGGAAAATCCGTTTCGTTTTGACATTTATTGTTTTTAATAGTCTCGAGAGCTAGGAAATTTTATGATACATCCTCGAGCGATAAAAATCTTTACTGCCCCGGGGTACATGCATGGTTTATTCGTTCCTCTGTTCAATAAGAGCCGAAGGTAAATAAAGTAGGGGATAAAAAGAAAAAGAGAACTTTGGAATTAGCCGAGGGCACCTCATAAAGTGAAAAGTGTCATAAAAATTAGTCAAGAAATCACGCTGCCCACACCCCAATTTGTATTTCTTTCGGACGGTTCTTTTCTTTTGGTCTCCTAACATTTTGAGTTCCTTTCGGTTATTTGGTTGTTTGTTCTGACACATTTGTATGCTAATGAGCGAGCGGGATATGGAGGTTTTGTATGGTTTGGATTGGGTGCTTCCGGCGGGAGTCTCTTGGTCTTTTTCTTCTGACTGGAATCTATCAGGTTTTTGACGAGGTTTTAGGCCGGGGAATCGCTTTCGGAGGATAATGCATGCAGCTCAGGTCTTGCATATCGAAGTGGCCGCTGATAAAGGATTTGGGAAGTAGTTTAGGCCATTCGCATGGGGTCATAAATTGAATTATAATTCAGGCATAGGCATACCAACATTTTTTTTCTGTCTTTCTGGGAGCTTATGTCTAATGTTCCTTGGATTAGGGTCTTAGGTATGAGCTGTTTTGCCCTCCATCCCCATGAGCGTGTTTCTCGGGTCTTTAAGTACTGAATTTTTCTTGGGTGAATTAACTTGAGCTGAAAACGATAAAACGAAAACATAAAAAATATGAATTTTGAAGACTTTCAAGGAATGGTTTTAAGGCAAAGTGTTGCGTAGAAAATCCATGTCTAAAACAATAATTTTTCGTATCCAAGTGCGGCAAATTACAATAAAATGGAATACTGTTTCCAGCCACTTGAACCCCTTTGATTGGCTTTTCTTAAAGGCTTTCTGTTTCCGATTACCTATCCAAGATTTCCCATTTTTTGTGTATTTTTCCTTCAACCGCTTTGGTTATCTATAAATAACATTTTGCTTGCCTTTCTTATCAACTTCCGCTACTTAATGTCTCCCCAACCAAATTGCAGCTAAACTCTTAGTTTTTCCCTCTGTTTCTTTCTTTTTTCGGCCACCCATCTCTTTCACTCCAGAACCCCCTCGTCTCTTTCTAGCAAATTGCCTTCTTTAGCTGTCTTATCCTAAATTGTGTGTGTGTGTGTGTGAGTTTGGGTGTGTAACAAAGATATCAATGGCAACGAAAAAAGAAATTAGGGAGTGGGAGGAACCTTGAACCTTGAACCCAAAGAAAAAAAAAAAGAACAGGCAGGGCTCATTTCCGTTGCGGGTCAAACAAAGACAAATATACGCGGCTAGAAGGAGATAGCAGGGGATAGTACCACAAATCTAAAATCCACAAATGCCACAAAAAGTCAATAAATGTGCGCCTTTGCTAAAAATTATCAACAGCTCGTTAGCAGCCCCAAAAGAAATGAAAAGCGATGGATAGATATAGAAGGGAAATGCATATAAAAAAATAATAGGAGTCTAGTTGAATGAGACTGTGGCAAGGAAAGACAATCAAACGAGAGGAAAAACTAAAACAAACAAAAGTCGCACGAAAATGAAAGAGAATTAAGTGAGGCCTTCGCAAAAACTAAATGAGGAAAAAAGAAAGTTCCGCAATTCCTCTTGTTCTTGGGCACTTTTTTTTTATTCCCAGCAATTATCCGGTGGTCAAACAAAAGTCATTAAATTGCGGAAATCGGGTCACCAAACCGACAACAAACTCAACTAAAGGAGGGACAAAAAAAATAAAAACAGACAAACGAAGGGGCAAAAACTCCCGAAAAGCAGTCAAAAAAGAACAAACGGCTAAATTGTGAATTTATTTACATTTAATTGCATCTAAATTACAAAATACGAGCGGTTTGGCAGCATTGTCTCAGAAATTATATTTTAATGTGTGTCCTCCGCTTTCAATGTGATGAAGTCCCTCCATGCCTTCTTCCATCTTTCTCCACTTTTCTTATTTGCCTCAGTGTCGAGATAATGATGATGATATGACTCATTAACCTCGACGCATGACCCAAGCAAATTAGAACTACAAGAAAACCCATTCCAGCCACAAAGACACCATTTCTTTACACTTCTCAGCAAGGTGGGAAAATAACATTTTAAATAAGGAATTCTAATAGTAGGTTTGGAATAAACTGGGAATAATTTAAAAGATTACAATGGTGGTTTACACATTTTAAAGTTTTTACCTCTTGAAAAATGTAGATTTTTCTATTGGGGATATTAAAATTGTGACTTCTTACGTATTTCAAATTTGATGTAAAAAGTCCTTAAAAATGTTCTTTGGAGTATGTCTCTTTAAATTATAAATTTTCTGATTATAATCTTACGATAAGCCGCCTTTGGCTTAAAATATTTGCCCTGCAGCTCAGTGTAATCTTTTTTGAAGCGCATATGAGCGATATAGATACATATTTCAGCTGTCTGAGGCAAACCCGGTCTGTTTGAGCTGTAAGTGTCTTTTGAGGCCGTGTTTTATTGCTGCTAAGTTCGCTTGTTGACTTTGGCTGAGTCATCATCTCGCGGTTCGTCGGCTTTGTGTTAGAAGTTCCCCATTCTGGGTTTCCCCCGAATACCCCTGCCCTTTTTGGGGGACGAAAAAGCTGAGCACTTAGCTGACATATTTTCCTTTGTAAAACTTAATGGTCTAGATAAAGTTCGGTCGGCTGACTGCGGTTTTGTCGCTTAAAGTTTCCTAAACCGAGCATCGCATGCTTAGCATTTAAATGAGCTGAAAAACGAAGTTTTGCATTGAAGACCTGGCGATGATTCAATTGGCCGTGCATTTGCTTGGCTTTTGCAATCTTTCGGATTGCAATTTGAACTTCGGAGACCACACCTTGGAACCGTTTCCATTTTCCCATTTCCATTTGAATTCGTTGGGTTGGTTTTTATTTTTGCGCTTGGGGTTCGTATTCTCGGGTTCGTCATGATTGCAATATCATCTGCAATCCGAGGCGTCTCCATTTCCCACGTTTTGTGTTCTTTGGAGTGCCCTGCTTGTGCAATTAGTTTGGAATTTCGAGTCATGCCTAATGAGGCGAGTGGGGTCAAGGGATTTAATTGCATCTTAAACGGTTCTCTCGACTTCAATTTTAATACTGCCGCAATGCAAATGCAAATGCACTCGTCGAGTTTTCCTAACCACATCCCGTGTTTTCCCTCGGAAAATGTATGTGTGTATGCTTGTGCTTTGTTTATTGTTCATTTGTTTATTTGTTTACATGGCAAACATAAGCCAAACAAGCGCCGACGCCACTGCTGGTGGCAAAAAACTTTTAAGCCTGAATATGTTTACAAATGGCCAAAGACGTTGCGCCCTGCTGTGGAAAGTGTTGGGTTAATTTTAATAAAAGATGTGAAGGAGGTGCCAAGGCCCTTAATTGCTTCGAGAAAATATTAATCAGGGTTTGGGTCGCTGCAAAATGTTGGTATAAATTAAATTGTAAACGTTGTTACCGTTTACTTGCCCCATTTAAATTATTAAACCCAAATAAATAGTATTAATTACATTCTTAATGATACTCTTATGAAATGTTGAAAATGAACTGTTGAACTGTTGAATAATTGTTTGATTTGCAAATGTAAATTCAATTATTTCAAAACAATTTAGTAAAAGTAGGAGAATATAGTTCCTGTTCACTGCCCAATTAATATTAATTGGTTTCTTAGTTTTTCTCTAACTATTGTCTGTTTCCGTTTGTTAGAATCAGAATAAAATATCAAAAGGGTACATTTATGTATATTCATGTAAAAGTATCAAATAAAATTGACAACTGGGCACAGAAAGAACTACTTTTCACTGCTATAAACTATTTGCTCGTCTATTTACCCCCCTACAAAGACACACTTCCAATTGTTTTCGATTCCACAAATTTGTTTACTCTTGAATGCAATTGAAACCTTTGTGGAGGTTAATTTTCTTGGAGTTTCGTGGAAAAACAACTTCATTGTTTACTCGTATTTCTCTCAACTGGCCTTAGCCTGGATTCATTGGTGTTTACGTGCCACATTCGGTGTCTTTGTTTACACGGAACTTCAGCGACCGGAATTCTCCAAAGAGTTCAAAACAATTCCAACTTCTTTGGGGCTTTCTTTGGGGTTTCAACATAAAATTTTGGGTTGCAAGGCTGTGCTTTACCAAATTATAATCCGCATTTATCGTTGCTGCTAGTGTTAATGCAGCTGCAGTAATTTTCTGCATTTTTCTCGCTCATTTCTTTTTTTTTTTTTTTTGGGTAGTATGTGTATAATGGGTTTTAATTACTGCGGGAAAAGAGGTTTTCCGTTCGTCAGGATGCGAGATTTTCCCTCCTCGCTGAATTTATGGACATTAACTGGAAATGTGCAAAGTAAATCGTGTTAAAAAGAACTTATCATTTGCATTACGCCGTTCTTCTTTCACATTCAGTTATTATTATTTAATTGCTGGCACTTTAATTATCGACCAGACACGAAACGAACTGCAATTTAACATTTCATTCGATAAAAAATAAAAGTAAATCAAAATGACAACCGCTGGCAAGAAAAGCAATTTCCGAATGAACCCATGGCAAATTACATGCCAAAAACACAAGACAAACGCTTCAACCGACTAAAACTAAAAGTTGCATTCGGAAAAAAGTCGAAGGAAAACTAAATTAAGCGCCTTTGACATAGAAAATGCAATTTGGTGAAAAAAAATGTATCTGCATGGTGAGAGGGCTCAAATAAAAGTGAAATGCATGTGGGTGAAAGGGCAATATAAAAAAAGAATCGACAAAAACTATACCTAGAAGAATAAAAAAGGAAATTACGAGCAGTTTTATTCTAGTTTATCATACGAATTGAGTTTGAAAATGCGTAGCCTGGCAAAGTGCCACAGGAAATAGGGATGGAAAATGGGAAAAGAAAAAGGAGCGGTGAAAATTGCAGGGGAGTGGAAAAGGGAAATGCCCTAAGATAGATGCATCAATTGGAAAGGCAGAAGAAATGGCACAGAAATCGACGACGATGTCGAGGACGTTGACAAGCGTAAAAGACACCCAGGCATAGAGGACATGTGTGCGTGTGGAAATCCTTTAAAAAGGCAATTTTGGTAGCACTTAAATGCAGACACACAACGAAAGAAAATCAGTGAAGGGAAGCGGAGTGAAGCCAGGACACGCGACTTTTTCACCAGTTCCGCCAGTTCGGTTTCTATACCTATTAAAAGTGGAACTAAAGGGAATGTTCTATAGCTGAGGATAAAATATATAAAATAAATAGTATGTATAAATACTATAAAAAAGTTAGAAACTTAAAAAAAAATCGAAAATCGGGAATAATTGGGAAGTGCTATCTAAAGACTTATAACAAGATATTTCTGTCCCCATCTGAATGACCCAAAGTGTTCTCGAAACTTCTCTCTTTCTTTTAAATATCAAGAGATTGGAAGTTACTACCTAACTCCTGATAAAGACTAGACATTTTTCACCAGAATACCTTATAACAGGTACTATAAAGTCTGGAAGCCTTTTCATAATGTTCTTAGTGGTTTTCCTTGGCCTCCCAAGGAGGCTGATATGTGGGTGGTGCACCTCCTCTGCCTCCTTTCTGCAATCGACATTCGCCTGCCACGCCCACAGACACATCCGCCGCATAACTAGTTGCCGTCGAGAGTGGCAGAATGGAACGGAACGTGGCGCTGCCGAGCAATGTGGCATGTGGTAGGGCGGCGTGTGTGGCATGTGCCATAACTCCACGAGCCACCCAACCACCCACTCTTACACACAAATACATATTTGTGTGGGTTTGTGCAATGATGACACAGGATGCCAGGTTCTACACTGCAAATGCGGCAGTTTTAAAATTTAATGGAATTTCTATTTCAATTTGGATGGTATCTTACCGAGCCCGACTTTGTAAAATGTTTATATAAAACCGTTCATAAAATAATTAATAATGTAATAATAATATTAAGAAATTATACATTTGATACCATTAAAAATAAGTTGGTACTTGATTAAAACATAAAATTTCTTTATTTAATATCATCATAGTTAGTTTTTATTTTTTATATTGACTAGTTAATTTTGGGAAAATTCCTTATTGTTACTTTTGAAGACATATTCTTGACTGTTAGACGGTTAATATAATAATATTATTTAAAATAATATGTCTTATTCCATTAAAAATATGTTGGTACTTGATTAGAACACAGAATTTCTTTATTTAATATCATCATATTTAGTTTTTACAATTTCTATTGACGAGATAATTTTTGAAAAATTTGTTTTTCTTACTTTTGAAGACCAATTCTTGACTGTTTGAAGGTTTTCAACACAGTGTTGCTCCCTGCTGAGCCACATGTTGATGATGAAATAAGATCCTGACCAGGACATTGTTGGAATCGGGTAGCTGACGCCTTAAATTAGGCAGAGAACGGTCTTGGTAACGGCTAAGATTGCAACATTGGTTATGGTATATCGAATTAAAGATTTATTCAACGAGGGACCACTGTAGTTACACCGCTCAGGCAGGAGAGTACACATCCTTGGTAGTGGGGCGCAGGGCATAAAATTGTGTCACAATAATTTTACCACGCCTGGCAGGAGAAGAAGAAAAGGGGGGAGTAGCAGCAGATTTCTGCCATCAATGCAATTGCCAGGATGTGCCATTCGCAAGGATGTGCTGGGAAATGGAAGGGGGGCAGAGGGTGGGGGTGTAGGAAGCGGGGACAGAGGCAGTCATTGCATAATTGCAATTAACACAGTCCTCGGTTGAAACTAAAACAGTTACTTAGTGCAAAAGACAACTTCCTCTGTGGGCTGCCCGCTGCCCTCATCCTGCATCCCTGAATCCCTGCATATCTTCTCTGTGTGCGTGGGTATCTGTGTGTGGCGTGCGAAAAGGTTTCCCCATTGTGCACTCAAGTGTGCGCAACACTCAAACACAAAGGCCGCATACGAAATTTCACACGAATCCTCCTCCAGATATATGTGTACTTATATATATATACAAATGGAGGATGGAGGATGTGTTCTCTACCTTTTCTGGCTGGGCATAATCGATGAGGGAAGCAAGAAAAAGGAGCGCAAAAAAAGAGGAGGCATGTTAAACAGAAACTGAGCAACGAAATCAACGCCGCCATGTCGTCCTCACCACACACAAAGGACATTTTGCTGCAGTGAAAATGAATATGGAAAAAGTCCAAAAACTTCGCTCTTCAGGCATAAGAATGCCGTACAGTGGGGATTCGCATGAATGAAGTGAAGTGGCAACGAACAATAACATGTTTCCCACATGCAGGCCGAAGGGTATTAAAAACAGATCAATTGCCGGCAAAATTAGCCAGCGGGAAACCATAGTGTTTTAGGGGTGCAGATGCACAGGATCTGGGAAAAATATGATCCCTTTTGGATTATAAAACTTAAACGTATGGGAATATAAAGAGATAATATAAAGTGTTTTAAAATAGAAAGTAATAAGAAGCTATAAAAGAAAGATGTTTTCTTTTTTAAATATTTAGTAATTTTCAAAAACAGTTTTTCGAATTTTGAAAAAAATACATGTACATGTAAGTTAAATATTCTCCAAGGTAAAATTTTTCGGTGTAGCTAGAAATAAGGTAGAACTTTACCACTATTAAACTCAATTCATTTTAATAGCTCTTTGATTTCTTCATCACTGAACCTTTCAATCAAACCCTAAAATCGAACCGCAATCATGAATTGTTCCCATTTTAGATTGACTTTTTTGATAGTTTGGAAGTTCCTTAACAATCAGTTTGAACTTTGAAGTTTTCCGCTTCATAAATCGATTGAGTTTTAAATATGTTATGGACATGTTCCCAATCCCTTTTCACCATAAATGTTTCCCCTTTCATAGGAGTTTTCCAATTTGCCCATTTTAACGGTGGTTGTCATCGCCGTTTTTCGCGAGCAACAACTGTCTGTGTTTTTTGAGCTGTCCTCGGCAAAGATTTTAAAGGAATTTTACCCTGTTATGTCCCTTATAGGAACCCTCCAATATTCATAACCCCCACCTTAACTCGTTGCCAGCGAAATATCACTGTGGCTGGTTTTAACATTGTACAATTTGCCCAATAACATGACACAGGCATGAAAATCAGCCGAGCCAACTAGGGGTGCCATAACCCCCGACCCCTATCAACCCCTCTCCGCTGCTTTTTCTAGCCACCCCTGCGCGTGCGTGCTGCTTCTGCTTCTTTCCCCTTACTTTACTTACTGTACGCTGGTGGCAAAAAAAAAAAAAAAAAAAAAAAATACACCAAAGCGGCAAAAACTGGCGAAAGGTAGAAAAATACAATGTATACGACGTATATGTATAAGAAGAATATTATTTTTCGGTATAATGGCACATGAACACGAAATGAGCAGCGGCGTACTGAGTCCAATCGAAAAGTAAAGAAACCGGGTACGGCGGTGTAACGGGCATTTTGGGGAAGCGGTAACGGTAACGGTTACCGGCTGGTTGGAATGGGAACGCCGTGTGATATATTTTATTTTTATTGATTATTCCTTGACTCCTGGATTCGCCCGGAACACCGGCGCCCCCACTTCTTATACACGTTCTAACGCCTTCAGAAGGTGCACCGTAAATAAATAGGTATTTCCTTAAATGGTTTGGCTACTTTGGAAAATTTCTAAAGTTTTTGAAAATGTATTTTTTAAAATGATGGTAGGTTGAAGGTGTACCGTAAATGTATAGGCATTTTCATAAATGATTTGGTTACTTTTGAAAATCTCTTAAGTTTTTGAAAGTACATTTCTTAAAACTATGGTAACTAAAAGTAGGAACCATACTTTTTAAGAAAAGCTGCTTAAAATATTATTATTTTTTTGATTTTTACAAAAAAAAGTACTTATAAAAATTTACCCACTTCTTAAAAGATAAATGAAATGATTTTACAATTGTCTTTTCATTGTCTTATTAGACTAAAATGATTATATTTTCAGTGTGTCAATATAAATTGTAGTTTCACGTGGAAATTGTTAGTAGTTGGCAACTTATTTTCCTTGTTTTTCAACGTTTTGGTATGGCTAACATGCCACGAACACTTTAATCAAGCCCATATTTTATGCACATGTGGGCGTTTGTGGGTGTTTATACCTTTTTACCGCTGTCCTGCATTCGCTTTCATAATGACAGCGACAACAGCAACAACGAATACAATACTTTGTTGTCGTTGCTGCAATTTTCATAATAAAGCAAAAACAAGTCAACAGCAACAATAATAAGAATAATGAAAACAGAAAACAAACACCTTGACCCAAATGCGCGTTACCAACGCAGAAAATAAATTCTCCTCCGCCCATAGAACCTTTACTCTTACTATTTTTAATTTGTCTAAACATTTTTTAGATTCAAAAAGCAAAAAAAAAAAAGATGAAATTTGAAAAGGAAAGGAAATCCAGCATATGGCCCAGACAAAAAGGCTTTGTTTGCGTTTTTCAGATCCTCACCGAGCTGCCTGCCTCTCTTTGCTTTAGCATAAACAAGCAGACAATCGCCTACCATCCCCATAGAACCCCGAAAAGAAACCCACCCACATCCACATCATCAAAAAAAAAAAAAATGCATACGCAAATTTATACACTAGATATAACTATGGGGTTGAAGGGGGTAGCGTTTGCTGGAATATACATGAAACATGTATGGAAATTTTCAGTAAAAAGCAAAAATATATTTTATGCACTGTCGTTTGTGGCTTCGAGTTCTCGTTCTCGTTCTGGTTTTTGGTTCTGCCTCTGGTTTGGTCCAAAAAAAAAAAAAAATAAATATACGAATAATAATAAAGTTTACTGGGGAAATGCAAGCGGTGAAATTTTCTTTTTATTGTGATACCCCTTTTGGGCATCCATAGATATGATCAAAGTGTTGAGCGTGGCTTAGACGTGTAGAAACATGTGAAAATTCACTTTGATAAATCTATTATATTTTTACCGAAGTTTCTGTAGTTGTAAAGGAATATATCAAAGGTCTAGGAATTCAATCTTCATATTGGCTTTTTAATTTTTTTAAAACTGCTAGCAAATAGAATTTTTTAATGGTACTCACAAGGCTTTCTTGACATTACCATATTGGAACTATTTTTCTTGTCACTATTTTTTTGTTCTAAATTTTTTTGTTCAACTGACAAGTTTCCTTTTTTGCATTTGGTGTTTCTGCTTGTGGGTTTAACTAGATTTGCTTTAGCTGCATTTTATGCGAATTTTTCAGTTCCTGCTCCTTTTTCTTCGTGGGGCATCTTCAGCTTCTGCTTGGCATATTTTATGGACATAGTGTGTGTGTGTGTGTGTTGAAGGAGCTTTTTTGCAAGTTTTTAATTAAAGCGAAAGTGTCGACAGGCATGCTGGGAATATGGCCAAGACCAGCGGCGATGTCCTGGGAGCCAACGAGCTGCCACTTTTGGCTTTTTGCAAATTGTTGCAGTTTATTTTATTTAGTTTGCCAAGCTGATCGATAAACTTGAAAATTTTCGGTTGGCCGACCGTTTGGTTCATCGCCTGCTAACTGGAAAACTTTTGTGGCAAAAGTGCATAACCGAATGCAAAAGGATGTAGAACAGTTTATCAAGACTGGGGCGGGACGGGAAGCAGTTGGCATTAATCAAGACATCCTTCTGCAAAACTGGTGGGAAAAAACATGGAATCAAAATAAATATCACTTTGGGCAAGCTGTGCCCATAAAAGTATATTTTATAGCTAACCGTTGTTCTTCCATCACATCATTTCAATTTGCTTACTTTAATCTTTCATAAATTTGCAATTTTAATAAGGATGACCTGCAGCCCTCGGCCCAAAAAGAAATCCAGCAATTTGTCAAACAAGTCGCTGCCCACGCGGAAAAAAATGAAAAAGAAGAATAAGAACCCTAACAGAAGAAAGAAAACAAGAATTTGTAAATCTTCCAAATTAGAAACTTGTCATTCCGATTAGCTTCAGACACATAACAAAAATGTTTCAGTTGTTTATTTTTTCCGTTCCCAGCCGAAAAACTTAACTTAAGAACAGGTTTAATCTCGACCCAGAGATTGCCTTTAAGGGTTTAAATCGCACACAAAAGGAAGGAAGAAGCGAGGAATAATAAAAGGGACACGGCGACATTGTGGCCAAAAGGACCTCGAAGGAAAAAAAAGGGTTCAAATGAGAGAAAATGCGTGCACATAAAACAAAATGAAATAAAGGCCAAAACGGCATTAAATACAATAAAAACACAGCAAAAAAATAAAAGTAAATATTATTAAGAATGCGCAGAGAGAGAAAGAAAAAGCAATTAATAATAATTAATGTTTTTATCTTTTTGTTCAGCCTTCTCTCGTCGTCGTCTTCGCTGAATAATATTTCTCTCGCAGAGAGACAAACAGGAAACCCAATCCCAGACTTCGGAGTCCAGAGTCCCGAATCCCAGAATCCAGTTCCCTACATTGGACGTCTGGCTCCGGGTTTTATTATGTACAGCTGGCCCGGAGTTGACTTAATTGATAATTGGAATTTCTTTTTCCCCTGCAAAATGTATTTAAATTTTTCAACATCATTTCGATTCATTTGTTTCATTGCTCTGGCTACTTTAACCCAAAAAGGCCGCAAAACTGCGAGCCGAAATAATTGTTCAAAAGAATCTGCAAGCCGGACGAACCAAAAAAAAAAAAGAAAAGAGATACAAACAAAACCAGCAATAATAAAACCAAAAAACCGCAGCAACTGCAAAAAGAGCGAAAAACATTTTTTTACGTATTTTTTTGGGCTCTTGAAATCGTTGCAAAAGTGTTGGGAAGAGGCGTTCTAGCGTTTAAAAATTGTTGTGGCCGTCGCCAATCGACAGCAGCCGAAATGTATCTTAAAGTTTGCCACTTGCTTTTCTGATGGTGTTGATGTTGATGGTTCTTCGGCTTGACTTTTTGGCTGCGGGCGGTTTTTGTTTTCTTTCCGTCGAACTCCGTCGCTGCTCTCCAGCCAAAATGTATCTGTATCTGCAGCTGGGCTTGTGTATCTTTTTCGCGTATATGTAGCTTCAGGTTCAGTTTCAGCCTCAGCACTTTTTTTTTTACAGAGGCCTCCGCAGCTTCAGTTCGTTTGTTATTGCTTTTGTACAACATTTAAATGTTTAGCTGCCGTTTGAGCTTCGTTTTTGAGAGTGCTATATAGTGGGTATGAGGGGTATTCTGGGACTTGGAGATTTCACAAAAGAAATTAGGATACAAATGCAGAAAAACCTTATACACTATTATTCATTCATTTAACTTCTTACAAACATTTGAATTTTTATAAATTCCATATTAATAATAATACCAGCATAATTTATTATTATTATTCATAACATGCATATCTCAACTGTCAAATCAGAGAATATCTGTAATTAAAGCCATAATAATTAATGGGTATTTCCTAAAGCATAAACCTCCAATTTGAAACCCACTTCCACTCACGCTTTCTTGTTCGCAGAGGCCTCTTCCTTTGGCTTTTTTGTAGGCGTGAGTTTTATTTCAGCTCACTTAATGCGAATTAAGCTAATTTAAAAGCGATTCGAAATTAACTTTAATGTGTATGCAAAGCAACACGAATCGAGAGGAAAAATAACACAGAAACCAAAGCAAAAAGCATTTCTAACACTTTGGCTCCCTTTCATTATGGGCTGGGTTTTTCGTAAATTTTTGGGCTTGGGTTTTTTCGGTCTTCGATTTGGATATGTGTATGTGGTTTTTGGGATTCGATGTGTGGGCGTCTTGAAGTGGCTTCTGTTGCGCCCGCTTTCCCAGTGGATCGAGCCCCCATGTTCGTTCTATATATCTATTGAAATTGCTGTGGTTGTTGTTGCCCAGATTGTTGTTGTTGCTGTTGCCGCTCTGACCCAATTGACGTAGTCAACGTCGTCGTCATCGCTTCGCTTGTTAGAGGAGCTCTTAAAATAAAATTGAAAAAAAAGAAAATCAAAAAAAAGGAGAAAAAAAATAAGGAAAACCAAAGTAGAAGAACTGCAGGTCGCTAGTAAAATGCACATTGGATGAAGATGGTAGGTTCCACCACATGTCTATAGATACACACACACACACACACACTTTTGGCCATATATATTTATATGCATGTGTGTGTTTGTGTGCCTAAATTGTAGGTAGCAGGCATGTATCTTAATGAAGGCAATTTGCTTGTCGAGTTTAGGCAAGTTAGTTTACCGAAAATTGGCATATGGCCAGTAGCAACAAAAGCCCCGTTCAGGGCACTGCATTTGAACTCCCCGAAAACCACCCACTTACCTCCCCCTCACACCTTCCAGGTTGCCTTACAGTTTTGCTAGCCTAAAACGAACCATTAACCGGTTGAACTATATGGTTTTTATGGATCTGACATTTTTTTTTAAGTATCTCTCACTTTTTCTGAATGTTATAAATATTTATTTAGTATTTGCATGCTTATATCTTTTTATTTCCCTAATATCATTACTTTTAGGTATTTATATAGATATAAACAAAAATTTAAATAAAACTTTTGGTAACTAAAATACTGATAACGGCTTCTTTACTTCTTGCAGTTTTTAATCGGAAAAAACGATCGTCAGAGGACCAAAAAGTCACAAGTAAGTCTTACAGAAATAATAATAATATTTTTATATTAGCCAAGAAAGAAGGATGGATTGATTTTAACAATAAGATTTAGTATTGTATTGGAACTGCTGAGACTTATCTTTAAGTCTTCTCGTTCTGCATTTTTACGCCAATTCTCCTGAATTTTCTTGAAGTTGCCGAATATTAAATTTAGACTCGAGGAACTTCCTCTTTAGGAATTTCGACCGTATCCCCCCTTAGTCATTCACCAGTGCGCACATGTCGATAAACCAACTTACACACATCGATGGCGATAGGGAACCCTATGATGAAGGAGGGCAGGGATAAGGGGGCTTCGAGGAGCAGGGGCGACGAGGACGAGGATGAGGACAAGCCTGGCATGCACTCTGGGGGGTAATGCGAATTTGGCTGTTCAGCTCCTCACTTCCCCATTTCCCCCCTTCTCCACCCATGCCGCACTTCCTGCTGACCCTTTCCTACACGTAGCGAAAGAAGAGTTATGCAAGCTGCAGATACATTTTGGCCCACATGTTTCAATGTATGCGTGTGTATCTGTGTGTGGTATGTAGATACAGGGCTCGAAAGGATAGAAGTTTGGGTCCAAACAAAGCCGAGAAGCGATGGATTAGAAATGATTTACTGGCCAGTTGCAGAAATTTTCAACGATTTCCTTTCATTCAGTTGCACAAATTTAATGTACTTTAAAGGTGTACACTTTTAAATATTATAAAATTGGAAATTATAAACTAGCTTTCAATAGCTTAAAGACATGATTAACATGTTTCACTTATTTTAACAAGCAATCGTTTGGTCAAAATTACCAAACAATTAAACTTAAATACATTTCCCTCTGGGCAAATTTCTCACTGCTTTCTTCATGCTTTCATTTACCAACCTTTCTCAATTTTAATACAAAAATTCTCGGCAAATTTAATGAACTTAGCCCTAAAGTTTTGTCATGTTTACGCGCCAAAAAACTTGTGCACATTTATCATTCGGCAAAAATTTGGCGGCTCGGCCATTAATCAAAAGGCTTTAAGTATTTTTTGCCGTGTACATTTCGGGGCTGCGAAAATGCCAGAAACGAATTTTGCCTAAATTGCGAAAATTTAATAATCTAATAAGGCAAATTTTAACAAACTATTTAATGGCTAAACTGAATGCAGACTCGGGTCAAATTCATGGAAGGCAAAAGGGGGCAGGCCGGTGGAAGCCAAGAGTATTGGAATTGGCCTAAGGCGGAGCGTTTAGCTTAAGTTAAGCGGAGACAGCAGCAGTCGCGTTTAATGTCTGTGAAATTGAAAAATTTACTCTTTAATATGCGAACGGGTTGGCTGTTGGGTTGGTCGGTTAGTCGCTTAGTCGCTTGGCTTCTGAGCCCGAGAACCTGCCGGAAAGAGTCAGATACGGATGCTGGATACTGTATACTGGATACTGGATACTCGACTGCTGGCTGGTCAGGCCAAATGGTGTGGAAGCCGCTTTTGCTGCTTGAAGTGCAGTTAGAGCAATTTCACAACTCACTAACAATCATTAATGCGTCGCCGACATTTTGCCGCCCAACCCCTGGACTCTTTATTTTTCTTCTTTTTTTTTTTTTCTCCTAGTCAAGGAAGTCGGCCTCTAATAAGCAGCCTCTCCCGGCGAACTTAAATCATAAACAGGCCGAGCTGGCTGCTTTATGAAATGGAAAATGTGCAGCAGCAAATGAAAGAAAATACAGGCGGCGGCAGGCGAACAAAATGAAATTATTCCGAGTCGAGAGGGAAAAGCTTTGGCGTTGTAGCGATGGATGGTTAGAGATGGTTGGTTGGTTGGATGGTTGGTTGGTTGGATGGTTGGGTGCCTCGTTTGGATGTGATTGAGGCCTGCGGCTCATTTTGAAGTTCATGTCGTATAGCGCTTGCTAAATCGACACGCAGATAGATATGGGGGAAACCGTAAAATAGGAGTGGATTCGGCTGCTGGGGAGGATTTGGCGGAGAGAGTCTAATGACAGCTGCGAGTACTCAGCGAAGCATGCGAGGTGGGTTTGAGATGTATATAGATGTAATGGGGATTTTAGTGGAATTTCATTAAGCATTATTCGAAGGAGTATGAGATTGTTTTTTGATTTTATATTTGTCTAGCTTTGGGGGAGCAATTTATAAAAACATTTTAGTTTTAAAGTGTGTTTATACAGAATTTTCTTGAAACTTTAAGTTGAAATTTTGATGAGAACATACAATATTTTACAATATCTTACTCAATATATGAGTTAGAAATTAAACAAAATTGAATTATTGGTTTTATTTTTTAAGTTTGGAATAATATTTGATTTTAAAGAAGAATGGTAGTTTTTTTAAAGCCTCGAAAATGTCTGTATAATGTTTTTTTTTATATGCCATGTATCTTCCTGTTAGACTTACCCTACTTTGTTGACAACCCACGTTCGCGTCGTTTGTGTTATGTCATGCAACACAGCGGATTTGATGACGGCCTGTTGCTGTTGCCCCGGGAGTTTGGTCTTTCCCCACTCTTTGCTCTATGGCCGAAAAGATCGTAAATGTGTGCCAAATTATAAGTCATATGAAACAATGACTGCTACTTAGTTATGACCATAAAAACGAGGCCAAACGGGGGGATGGTCGCTGTATATATGTATATATTTATATATATGTATGCCATGCCAGTCGCGACTGCTGTCAAAGTCATTTTGGCGCATAATTTTTACAACCAGTCCCTCGCAGTTTTGCCCCTCTTTTTTTTTTTTTGCTGTTAACTCGAAACTCGTCGCGTTCTTCATATAACTTTTATAGTCTCCCCTGGTCGTTGCTAAAATATTCTAATTGTTTTCAGCAATTTTTGAATGCGCCGTGTACGCGCGGCAGTGTCATAAATCTCTTTTTAGCCGTACTGCAGCGGGATGAGGCTGGCAGCAAACTGAAATGGCCAAGACAAATTTGCTTTAAAGCTCGCCAATAAAAGTTAACAGCGTCGTCCATGCGTTGCTATCCTCTCCGGCTTTATACTACCTATGAGTATGAGTGTGTGCTTTTTGTATCTTTTGCATAATCTAGCCAAAAAGAACGCATTTGAGACTGGTTTTTATGGTTCGCCAGTGTAAAGGGATGCTGTTCGGGTGGGGAAGGGTGTGGGCCATGATTGAGTGGAATTCACGGAAATCGTAATTAAAATTTGTTGCTTCACAAGAAGCTCTATCTGAATTGCTCAGCATGCTTTTTATTTTTATGATATTTATATCTATTTAGATAGTTGGTACTTTATAGCTCCACCTGGTATAAGTATACACTCTAGAGTCTTATTGCGCAGTCATTTGGGTAGATATTTTATGGTTAAAGGATTTTTGCAGATGTCGTAAATTTGATGTCTAATGTGCGGGTAATTCAAGATTGAGTTTTTGCTTGCGGTGCTTTTAACCTCACTTTTGATGGAGGCCAGCCTAAGCAATTTTAATATTTCACAAAATAAACATATATTACCTAAAAAAGATCTAACTTTGATAAAATAAAATATTATAAAGAGATTACACAGAATAAAACATCTACATAACCTTTTTAATTCCCCTAAATATTTCAAAAGTTTCCTAACCATATCGTAGTTAATAAATTGAGCATAGAATCAACATAAATTTTAGTAAAGCCCTTCAATATTTCATAACTTTCTCACGCAGCCTCAGATACTTCCCACAGTAGTTAATACAAGCTGAAAGATACACAGCGCAGATTACGTAAATATTTCCTCATACATTTCTCGCTCTCATCCGCAGATACATTTTCACATGCTTAGCCCAAGTTAAGCGGCGCATCCGTTAGATACACCCGAAAATAGATACTTTCGCCCATAACTTAGGGCCATTGCACGGCAGCCACTTGGCCCATGTTCATTGCCAATTCGCATGCAACTTGCAGATACTTCGCACTCATGTCTCAGCTACTTTATATCATTTTAATAATGTATCCGCTAGGTAGCTCGTAACCAAGAGCTCCGCCAAGAGTTCAAAGTAGTTTGCACTCAATTTCAATATTTTACAGACCAGAAAACAAAAACCAAAAACGAAAAAAAAGAACAGGGCAAGGAAGGAGAGTCTTGCAGCTGGCAAGACAGCGCACACAATATATCCCATAGATACATATGTTTTATACATCTACCTATATTGCTTATTATATATTAGCGTGTGTCTGTTGTTTGGGGGCCCCTCAGGAGCCAAAGTAACTAATATGAATAGCTAATAAATCACATTTGGACGGTGATTTATGTGACAGGTGCGTATTGCGATTTGAAATTGGCAACAGTTTCCATTTCGTATCCGCAAATTGGCCAAAAGCCAATTTTTTTTTTTATTTGCTGCTCCATTTTGTCATGTAAAATATCGAATAACACAAAATAACCTAATCCAAATGTGAGCGTTAATTTCACCCTAAGAGTTGTCAAATTAGTTCAAGGGAAAGGTCTCCTAGCTGACCCTCAATTACGCATTTCTTTGGAAAACTTGGTTAATTTGTTGTGTCGACTCAAACAATGAGCTCTGGGGTTAATGGATTTGTGGAGTGAGTGTATATATATAGAGTGGGTTAGGACATTGGTTCGTTATTAGCCACCGCCCCGCAAAGAAAACAGAAAGAAGAACAAACGCATACGCACCGAACCGGACTTTATCGATGCCATCAGAGCTAGTTGGTCGGTCTGGTCTGGTCTGGTCTGGGACTGCTCATTATGTAACCTCTCATAATTCTTTCATTAATGAAATTCCCACACGACGCTGCCACCATCATCTGCATTATGTAAATCTTCCATCAACAACACGGCTCAGCACGGAGTCGGTTTCATTTTTGGGCTCACCCAGTCCACTTTTCTGCTCCTTTCATCCTTGTCAACTAATTTCAGGGTTGTGCGGCCGACTGACTGCCTGCCTGTCATGTTTTTTAAGACTGTTTTAATTTTCATCCTTTTTCGAGTGGAGGAGAAGCGAAGAGAGAACCCCTGAAGAACGTAGGACGGAGGACGAAGAACGAAATACGGTTGGGTGCATCGGCTTTTACTTTCCTTTCCTCTTGGCCTTAAAAATGTTGGCCAAAAACCAAATAAGACGAAAACTACCTGTTCACAAAACCCACACACACCGCAGAGGTAGCAGTAACAACAGCAGCCTCAACATATCCCCCAAACGAACAACGAACAACCAACGCCAGGCGAACTGAACCGTCGAGCCAGCAAACAACGCCCAGTGGGCACAGTGGTTCCGGCGCTGGGTTCCTTAATTTAAGGGGTTAATTAAAATTTAATTGGCAAGTAAATTAGCTTAAATTGCAGGGAATTAGGTGAAGTTTCTGTAAATAGTTTTGTTGCGGCAGGGGATATAATGTCATAAATAGTGAAATATTAGGGCACACATAAGTAGAGTATGTAAAACTTTATTATCAATGTTTTAATATTTGAGTTTTGTTTAAAACCTAAAATAAATAAACATATTTAAGGCTTTTACAAAATGTTTTTGGTCTATCTAAAAAAGGAAGCAGGGTATATAATGTCAGATATTGTGCAATATTGAAACAATCAGGATTAGAGAATGTCAGTCCTTAATAACAACATATCTCCTTATATTTTATATTTGTTAAATAATAAAAACAGTCATATTTTAAGGTTTTTTTTTAATGTACCTTTTTTTTGATTTATTTAATTTTGATAGACATTGCATCCTCAAGTTCCATGAAATATTTTTTAAAAATATATGCATTAACAAAAAGAATTTATAATTTATTCTAGAGGTATTTCTTGCTCATTCTGGTTCCCCAAAATCCTCAGAACATAACCACTGTGCAGCCGCATTTGTCTTTTTGACTCCCATTCCCTCTTGTCTTTTTTTTCTGGCCTCACCGGGGTTCTCCTGGCTTGAGTTCGGGTTTTTTAGCCTGGCTTGGTGGCTGCTTTTAAATACCCTTTACCTTGGCCATATTAATGCGGCTCCCACTGTTACTTGTGCATTGTTGTTGTTGCTGTTGCTGTTGTTGTTGCTCGTGTTGCTGCTGCTGTGCTGTTGGTGTTGCTGTTGTACTTCACATGTAGTTTGGTTGTCATTTGGCAGCGCCCGCTGTTTAGTGTCCAACATGAGGGCCGTTGGTGTCGGCAACGCTGCTCCCTGCGATTGGGGAATGCGAGAAAGGGAGAGGTGAAAGAGCCAGAAAGAGATGGGGCGGAGAATGTGGAGCTCTGATGGAGTCTCCTGATGCTGCTGCTGCTTTAGATGTTGCTGCTGCTGCTGTGGATGTTGCTGCCGTGTCTCCTTGGTCTCCAGTATTGGTATTTCGCCTGGTAGCCCCAGCGACAGTTGTTGAAATTAAATGCTCACATGTGGGTTTTGTTTTCTTGTCTGCCTTTGCTGCCCTGGCGCTGTGCTAAAAACTCCCAAGTCAACACAGTGAAGAACAGAGCCAATACAGGCAAAATTCTATAAATCGAACCAGAAGAAGTTAAAGTTTCCTTGTTAAAAAGATGAAAACTATAAGTTAATTTTTCAAAAATATACATATAAGAAGGCATCCCTAATCATTGATTTCAATCTATATTTTAAATTCGAATTAAATTTTTTATTACTTGTATTTATATAATTAAGCCCCAAGATCAATCAGTTACATTTAGTAAGAGTTACAAAAAATTCTATAAGTCCTACCACAAATTATTAAAGATATGTTATTCAAAAGTGTTTTATATCGCACTCCTAAATACGTATTCCAATCTTTAATATTATTTGGAATTAAGATCATCATTATTTTTTTATGTATTTATAATTGAACCCAAGGTATTATACTTACGTTTCAGTGTACCAAAGAACACACATCCCATCCAAATAAAATGGATGGAAGTAAGTAAGGTAACACAGGAGGCAAAAAGGATTGCTCCAGCCAAATACGAGAAAAAAAGACAACTCAGACAAGAACAACAATGCTCAAGTCTAGGGCGAGTGCCAAAACATACAGAAACATATTCATACATACATACATATGTACTCAAAAAAAGCAAAACAAAAAAATAAAGGAAGATGCTTTCATTTCAGTTGCAATCTCCAATAAAGCTTAAAACATGGGCGAGGGAAGTTTTAAAATTTTAATGATTATTGATGGATGGAAAGTTGGTGTGCCCAAGGTGAAAAGAGCTTTTGAATGATAAAAAAAAGGAGGTAACAATTTTGGGCTTACCAATTTTGTAAATTATGGTTCATTAATAAAAAATAAAGATCTGAAAAAAAAGAGTTTTAATTATAAAGTTGTGACTTTCGGGAGGGGCTTAAAGTCACTTTAAAACAGATGGTGTTGAATCAGTTTCGCATTAAAAATGTACAAAAATGTGATTCCATAAATTTAAGGAGACTTCAGTGGTGTCGTAGGAATTTATGGGGATGTTTAGGGCGCTTAAATTTTTTGTTTCCCGCCAAAAATATTGGGTTTATTGAAATAAGAAGGCTCTTTTAATATTTCTAAATTACCTATATTGAAATAAATAAAAGTAGTGGAAGATCCAATCAAGTTTTGTATAAATTGATTCTAAATTTAGATTTATATCTCTCAAGACTCTTTCGAAATTTCAAAAACTCCAATAGCCACTCTCCCTCCAAAGTTTGCCTCCCCAACTCCTTGAGCAAATCAAAAGCAACGCTTATGTGTAGTTTCTGCTGCTGTTATTGCCAAGTCTTTACAATTCGGGGCCAGGCACTTCATTTGCTCCGCTCAAGTTCCGCAGATACAGATACAGATACTTTGGCATCGTTCGCTTGTCTTCTGGCTGCATTTATGGTTGCATTTACTTTTTAATTTCATTTGCTGTTGCAGTCGCTGCACTCCTTTTTCGAATTCAAGTGGAGTCAATTTCTTATGTCATGACAAGACACATACTTCAATACACACGGACACAACAACGGGCTCAAGTCGGGATAAAAAAGTACAACAAAATAAAATAAGAAATGCCCAGACAGCAGTGTTCAGTTCAGTTCAGTTCAGTTCGGTTCTGTTCTGTCTTGGGATCCCGATCCCTCGGAAGATGTTGTCGCCATTCGGGAATGGGGACTATATACCTTTAGCATTTTCGGGGCACTCACTGCTGCGCCCCTGGGCTTAAATATCTTTACTTATTTTTGGACATACTTGATTGAAGTATTTATGAGATTTCAGGCATTTGTGTAATTTCCTTTTGAGCTTTAAGTTACGCTCTTCTTATTCGGGGTGCCCCCATCGTCAAATGTTCGACAAAAGAGTTAAATGTTAAATGTAGGAGAAGAACAGCTGAAAAGGGGCAGAAACACAGATATATTTACATATGCATGGGGCCTCCGTTCAGGTCCATGTTTGTCAGATGAAAAGATATGTCTTTACATGTTTTAATTTTCTTGGAAATTGTTGTTCAACTTGAGCACAAAACCGAAGAAACCGAAACCGAAACCGAGAATCAGGCAAAAAAGAAAAAACACACACAAACTCAGATACTTCTCACTCGGCTCTCCAGCATTTCTTTCTCGACTCTCGGTTTATTTTTTGTTTTTAAGTGAAATGTTAAACCTTTTGACAGCGGTAGTTTTCTTATTTAATTTATTTTATTTGCGGTATTTACTCTCGTCTCGATTCGGCTCCTTTATCCCCCCCCCCCCACTGCTACTTCACTCTCGGAATTAAATTTTGGCTTTTTGTTTAGAGCCAGTTTCTCCACTGTCTTTCTCTGCGCATTTTAATGTCAAACAATTGACATGGTTAGGCTTAAAGTTCTCCGAGCGTGTCTCAGTCTGAGTTTGGTTTTTGTGGCCAATAATTAAAGTTGACAACTTGGATACGGATACGGATGAGGGGAAAGACGCAGACGCAGTCACTAATTTTGTCTTAAATTGCTACATTTTTCTTCTGGTCCGTGCAAAAACCTCAAAGTCGAGGTTTTCAAGTGCTTAAAGAATTAGACAAAGATGTTTTAATCTGCGTGTGATGAACGATAAAAAAGGTTGGCAAATTAATTTGGATTAAATTGACTTATATTGGATTTAATACCTATTTAAAAGTATTAAAGTTTTAAAAAAATGCATTGGAGATGATAACTTTATCTGTAGTTTATTAATTTACTAAAAGAATGTGTTTAAAATTTGTATCATTTAATATTTTAAACCATCGAAAAAACAACACAATTTTTTAACTCGACTCACCCTTTCGCAGAAAACTTTCTACAGTAAAATGTTCCCTGTATTCCCTCTAGCAATTAATCCGTATTATGTGCCGACTACTTATGAAACTCTAATCTAAACTATACACAAACTTATAGCATTTTTCTCACTCGAATCATTTATCTTTGAGTTGGTCTAAAGTTTTAAGTTTTTGTTCTTTTTTGTTTTTAAACTTTTGATTAGAGCAATTCTTCAAGTTGCCGTTGCTGTAACTCAAAACGCTTTGGGGATACCGCACAAAAAAAAAAAGGAATTTCTTTCTACCAGAACTAGGAAAATTACAAATACTTTTGTCATTACACCAAGCTCTTTTGTTGCCAATGAATTCCAATCGATGTGGACAGCTCTCTCAGCTACCTACCAAAAAAAAAAAAGGAAAAAAAGAACTTTCTTCTCGTCGTCATTTCTCAAGCTCAAAATGACGAAACGCGCAGCTTGGGTTATTAATTACAGTGCCCAGAGAGATGAGATGGTTTGGATGGATTTATTTGGGTGTGTGTGCCGGCAGGCAACCGAATCAAAATCGAATACGAATACGAGAATACCGAACTCACCTTCTCCCCACCTCCCTCCCACCAACTGTGCGACAATTTTGACTTTTATAAATATTTTGACTTGTTTTTGTAGCTGACAGATACCTACGTTCTCCATCCTCCATCCAATATCTTTTTGGACTGCTCGGGTTCTGTTTTTGATGCTGCTTATGTTTCTGGATGGCTGTGTGCTGCCGGCGGCATATCTGTGACAAAACATCATTCAACGTGTGCAATGATTGATGATGCAACTCAAAGCAACTTGTACTCAATTTTCACTGCCCGCTGAGCCAGGAACGTGGGGCTCATGCACCCAGGCACACACAATCTGGCAAACTCACATAACTTGCCGGGCATGACAAAATGTCACAAATATTCTACAAGCAATTTGTTTAAATATCGCATAAAAAAAAGAGAGGGAGAACCAGTAAGGCTAAGGTGAAATGGGGATTTGCAGGTAGAAGTGGGGATGCCCTATAAAAGGAGGAGGCAATTATTTAGAAGATAATAAGGAATATAGATGGAATATTAGTTGTGTTAATATTTGTATATCAAAAAATAATAAAACTTGGAAGTATAGTTCACGAAATTGACAATCAAAGGTCCGAAATCATACATTTATATATGGTATTTAGATTTTTTGCACTGCCTTTTTTATAATAAATCAAGAGTTTTACGAAATATTACTAGCAAAACAAGTAATTTACTTAAAGTCCTTGTTTTGAGATAATAATAAATAAATAATATAATATATAATAATATAATATAATAATATAATATAAATCACATCCATCCTTTGTTCACTCAACCCATAAACCCCATTGGTCGAGGGTATAATAAAACGAAAGGCTATTGCGTGATGCAGCCAAAGACCAAGCGGGAAGTGCTTGATGGGGGATTTCAGGGGATATAAAGGTACACATATATATATATGAGAAGGAGGTGAGGGGAGGGGGTATGCCTAAGTCTAAACTGGAAGCCCAAGTGATTGGGGAGCCACAGAAAGGCGCGCAACCGTGCGGCAATTAATATGTGAGCAAGATGCAACCATTGCCATTACCATGTGCCTTCAACTTGAACACAAAATAGTTAACTAAAAGGCAAATGGTGGAGGGGCGGGGAAATGGGAAGGTGGGGGGAATCGGAGAGGGGCTGAAGTCCAGGTCGAAAAGCTGGCAACGGCAACAGCTACATGATGTGCAATTACAAGGCGGGCCAGCAGCAGCAACACTGCAACATTGCAGTCGGCCAACAGCAACAGCAACAAAGCAGCAACATAAGTGCAGTGTCTGCCCTGCCCTGCCCCGCCCCCTTTTTGCAGGCAAAGGAAGAGGAGCAGCAGCAGCAACAGCAACAGCAACAGCAGCAACAACCATTGCAACAGCAACAACTGCTGCAGCAGCAACAGCAGCAGGCGAAGCAAAAAATATTGCATCTTCTCAAGCATTTAATCTTCTTTGCGCCTTTTTTAACCTTTTATTATTATGCCTTCAACGTGCAAACGTTTTGCTACGCTTTATATACCCCCTTCCCCTCCCCCTCGCCTTAACCCTTACCTTTCCATTCTGTCCCAACTCGCCTTCCGTTTCGGGGCGCACTTACTCACACGCCAACCCCGGAGATGCAGTATTATTCCCAGACCCAGACCCAGTCAAAGTCCAAGTCCCAGTCCCAGATCGCAGCCAAGTGGAATTCCAGCTTCTGCTTTTGTTGTTAATAATTTCTTTTCACTCCTCGGAGCTTGGCTTTTGCAATTAGAATGCGTGTTAAGTGCACAAAGATACAAAAGATACATTTCAAGGGAGCAACCTAGCTAAGGGATGTCTGTACACGGACAGAAAAAAAGATCCCAAAGGTATTATCGAAATTAGAAAGAAAAGTATTATAACATTATTATAATTATGTTTCCATTTTTTTTTATTTTAGTAAAATCTACAAAGCTTATATAATTGTCTGAATATTAAAAGAGATTTTATCTGAACACCCCTTCTAAAAATATTTCCCTGAAGATGTTCCCAAAAATATTATTGAAAATGGGAAGAGAAAGAGTTTAGTATTACCATAAATATATTATAACATTATTATAATTATATTTCCATTTCAATTTATTTTAGTAAAATCTACAAAGCTTTTTTAATTTTCTGAATATTAAAAGAGATTTTATCTGAACACCCCTTCTAAATATATTTCCCTGAAGATGTTCCCAAAAATATTATTGAAAATGGTAAGAGAAAGATTTTAGTATTACCATAAATATTTTTCCATATTTAATAAATTAAGCAAAACCGACAAAGTTTCTTAAGTTTCCAACCTTGTTACAACCTTTCTATTTTAGTTCCTGCATAAATTCCACCAATTTTGCATACAATCACAAAGCGATGGCAATAAATTTCAAGACAATAAAATTTAATTAATTTTCCATGTGGGCCCAAAATCAAATTCCCTTCTTGAGTAACCCCTAACCCTTCAGTAACAACCCCTCGATGAATTGTGTCGGATGGCCAGGTCTTCTTAAGCCGCTGATTGGAATGTTTTTGTGTATTCAACTCGGTCCAAAGCTGATTTTACGCTCTCATGCAATCGTTGGAAACGTTGAGTGGAGTGGTTGGAAAAACTGTTGTCGATAGAGGGTTTTACAGAAGGACTGGGGATTTTCAATTAGATACGTCCTTCGCCTCGCCTGTTATTCCGATGATGGGTTTGCTATTGTGACGGGTTTTTTTTTCTTTTTCGAGGGTGGGTCAAACAAACTCGCGGTTTATTTCGGCAATTTGTCTAAGTGAAATTTGCATTAATCCCATGCAGATCAGACCTTTGGATATTTTTTTGTGTATGCCATTATTGGTCAACGAGGCCCAAGTAATTTGCCAGACTGCGATAACAAACAAAAACTTTAAGCTGCTCAGACAGCTCAAAACTCGTTTAGGGGTTGGAAATTAATTAATAAGCCGAGAGATGAGATAAAGCGGGGATTTATTGGGGGATTTTCGGTGGGGCTTGCAAAGCAAAATAATGTTAAATTTTACTAAAGCTGGAACGTAATATAATTTAAATACATAAAATGTAAAAGCTTTTTAATACTGAAAAATGTTTTTCATTATTCGAAATCAATAGCATTAATAAGTTAAAGCTACTCGTACAGACTTTCTCAACCTCCAGGAAAGAAAAATTCTTTCCCATAACCTCAGAGCTTCATTAGCATACCTGTACTTTTCACACCTACGCAACTCATTTATGAATCACCTTCCAAGATCACTTGGCTACCGTGGCTGCATTCAGAGGTCTTAAGAGCTGTCCCACAAAGGAGAAACCATCCACACACGCACTAAATATGCCATGCTGAAAAAAAAATGGCTTGACAAAAGCAAAACTGTATCTTATAAATACGATTATAGACCAAAGTAGCCACAGCTCACGAAGAATCTCGGGGTGGAGGGACAGCCACAGAATGCCACGTTATAATTTCACGAAATATTTTCATGAAAAAAGCATCTACTGAAAAATGCATTAAGTGCAACTCTGACTGCAACTGCAACTGCAGCGGCAAGGAAGCCATACGAACGAGACGGCAGTGGAGTAGGCACTGGGGGGTTAAGCTTGAGGCAGGGGTTAAGAGGGGATCTCGGTCTGTGTGCGATGTATGCTTAAAAACAAAACTGGCTTCAGCTTTATGGCAGCGCCAAACAAACAAACCAACTCACACAAAGTTCTACTTCTGCTGATGCACTTGGTTTTTTTGTTGTTGCTTCTTTCTGGTGGCAAACTGTGTTGGTGTACATTAGAAATCGCTAAATCTCGAATTTTTAAAGTTAAAAAAATAAATATTTAAAACAGACAAAAAGATCTAAGTAATAATTTTAGATATTATTTATATACTTGACAAAATCTCTAACAAATCTAAGTATTTTTATTTTCAAAAATAAAATAACAATAAAAATCTTAATATATAAATCTTGATATACAAATGAAATTATAAAAAACATTTAGTTATTTATTAAAATACTTAAAATTCGCAAGAATTTTTGCTATAATAATAACAAAATAATTTGCTAACGGATTATCACGTTTAAAAAAATCAGATTCACCTAGCAAATAGCCAGGTTAACAGCACTGTGTGGCATTGCCACTGCGACTGCGCCTTAATTCTGTCCACTCCTCCAAGCCACTAAATCTCTGATATATCCGAAAATGCAAGCCAGATTTGTGGAAAAGCAGTGGAAGTACAAAAAAAATAAGGGGAAAGAAACATTCTGCATCTGGTAGATACATGCGCTCGAATGGTTCTGGCAAATATTAGAGCTATGTTCCTGCGGCTAAAGATTTAATGATTTGCACTTTTATGGAAATAATTTTTGCTCCTCTGCGGAGCTACCTCAGTGCATTCAGCATCAGCATCAGCAGCAGCAGCAGCATTCTGTGCATGGCAGCAATTAAAAATATTTAATTATCGTGCAAAAAGTTGTCCGAACATGCGCAACATTTCTCACATGTCCAGAAGATACAGCAGTGAACCGAGGAGATTAGAAATACGTATTCTTGGTTGGTTGGCTGGTTAAATATCTTGGCAGTGCGCGGTGAAGGTGTTAGCATTCTGTATTAGAATCTACCGAAAAGCGTTGTTTGAAAATTCGGAGGCTGCCAGCGATTTCCTGTTGTCCAAAAAAAAAAAAAACCAGAAAAAGGCAACACTGAGATACGCTTCTTGGGAAACAATTTGGCAGCTTTTGGAGGCGAGGAACCCGACACATTTCGATTTATTCACTTTGAAGACGAGCCGCCACACGTTTAACCCCGGCTTTCTAGGCAATTTAATTCGATATAGACTCTGAATATTAAGCCCCTCCATAATAAAGTCAACAATTTATTGTTTATATCGGTGGTTTTGTGTGTGTGTTGCCGAGTGTTGTGTGTGTGTGGTATTAAGAACACTTTTATGACTCAGATATGATTTAACTTAATAAACTGGGAACTATCAAGCGCAGAATTTATGAATGACTCGTTAAAATTATGAACCATTAGGATGATTATATCTTATGTTCTAGGGTCTAGACTCTTGATTTTTCTCCTCGCTTTTTCCTTGCGCGTTATAAAAGACTAAATATATATTCAGCAAATTGAAAAATATGTGCAGTCGATTTTAGATAGCATTAATATTTGACAATAAAAAAATCAAAGATGAGGCAAATGCTCTTGGAATCTAGGTGCTGGCAATTTATGGTTTATGCGTTTAATCATAAAAATCAGATGAAGAAGCGAACTGTTATTGGAGTTTTAAGATCAAGTTTATGTTCAAGAAGTTGGGTTTGGCTTGAGCCCAAATAATATTTAAAAATTCTTCGAATTCAAAACTAGAACCACTTAGAATCCCTTGCTTAGAGTTAATTAATTGATATTCATTTCAAAGGAATTTTTGTTGCATCTAGAGTAAATGGAAATTCCAACTGCACCTGATCTCTTTACCTAATGAGTTGGGATTCCTGTCATTCGATTCATTATCTTTAGCGCCCTCTTACTATTTCAAGATCCCAGACCATTTGCCATTTACCATTTCCAAGCACAAACTATTGCAGCTGTGAAAGGCAATTTGTAATTGTGTCGTTGGTTAAAAGGAGGAATAAAATGGGAAGCAGATGCCTGGGTGGCTGTGGAAAAAGCATTGCTCTGTTTCAATTTAATTAGCCATTAAAATGTCTGCAATTGTGTGTGCGATAGTGTGTGTGACGTCACATGCCAAACAACTACGTGACGGCTTGCATCCTTTTGCACTCCATTCTCTGGGGGATTCACACACAACACCAGAATATCTTGGGCATCTATGGTCTGGTTTTGTTTGGTTCGGTTTGGTTTAGTTGGGCTGGGTTAGGTTGGTTCGGCTTGGGTCCTTATCCCCAGCCGATATCTATAGTTTACCTCACTTTTCCACCTGACACTGGACTTTGCTTGACTCCACTTCACTTTTATTTGTCTTCATCTGCTAACTGGCTCTGGAGTCTCTTTTTCATTCATCTCTGTTTGCCTCTGTTTGTGTTTGCCTTTCCTTGTGAATTTAACTAATTAAGTTTCCCATTTTCTCTCTCTATTTGCAGATGTAAGTGCTCGAACGGATTTTTCTCCAATCTCAAGGCAAAAAGTGTTTGCGTGTGTACGTAAATCAATTTTAAATTTATGCGACATGGATCTGGTCCATTGGATGTCAAGGTTTTGTTTGTTTTCTATTTCTATTTTATGAGAAATTCATCAGCCATTTTGGCAAATTAATTTATTATGCTGCGGGATAAGAGCGTTTAATATTTAATCAGAGGGGATTTTTGCCTTTTGGCTTAGACTATTTATAACTTTATTTATTTAAAGTTTTTCTAATATTGAAAAAAAATCAACTTTAGTAAGCCTAAGGAAATTTTAGAAAAGGTTTGCAGAGAAGGCTTAAGCCTGGAAAAATTTCAGAACTCCAACTTGAAGCTATTCCATTGAAGGAAAGATATGTAGTTTTTTCACTCTGCAATCTTTTCAGTCTTAAGATTCTGCAATGCAATTAAGTTTCTCGCACTACCAATCAACATTCAACACTCTCTCTCTTCGAGTGTAATAACTCAAAGATATTTTAACCCATTTACCATGAATGGCAATCGTTGGAGCTCGCATTTAATTGACTGATTGCTGTTGAAATTGCATGCATGTGTCATATAAAAAAACAAAAATCTGAGCTCGTATAAAAAAAAATCCTTTTCATGTTTGCCGCGCTCTAAATCACAAACACATAAACCAAATTTAATTAAAATCCACTCAGAACGGCATCCGGATTATGTGCATGTGTCCTCTTCTCTATTATTTCCATTGATTTATTTTGCACACACACTCAGTGGGTTTTTATTTTAACATTTTCATTAAGAAAAACTGCAACTGAAACTCCACTTGCTGGGTGTTCCCAGTCGAATAAACATAATTCCCATGATTTATGGATTTGGCACAATGAATAAACACTGGCAAAGTGCAGACTTTGTGCAAAAGAGATTGGGAACACACGAGCATTTATTTTGTTACGGGCCAGAATGTTGATATATTAGCCAACAACAACTATGTATACATGTTTATTATTAGCCAAAGGCTGGACTCTAGAGAAAATCCAAAAGATCTGGGGGGGAACCATGGGACTTGGGACCATGGGACTTGGGGGATCTGGGAGCCGGGAAGTCGGGAACCCGGGAAACCGGGGACCGACCGGCCCGCAATCATAATAAATGTTCATTGAAACCTTTTAAAAATCGCGCTGCCACAGCCGCCGCGCCTCAATGAAGCACGGCAACAATAAATTTTAGCCACGAAGTCGGGCTCTCTATGCACCAGCACATAAACATTAATAAACTTGTTGCAATCCAAAAGATAATTAGCCATGGCTAGAGCTGCAGCAACACCAGCGAACACAACCAACCCGGCCGACCGCCACACACACATCCCATAAAGCCAAAAGACAAGAGCCAACAACAATTTGCTATTTAGTATAAAGTTTCATTAAAAACCCACTACGACCGAATGCACGGCCCATCATGCAGTTGTGTATCTTAAAGATACAATGGATACACAGGCACAGAAGAGGGTCCGCTTCACATGGCATCCCATCGCCATCGGTTCGCATCGCATCGCCTGCCTGCTGTCGATCATAATTTAACATAAAAATGATTTGATTACTATAATTTCTTTTGTGTTTTGGTATCACCTGGTAAGCTCATTTACTACAACGGCAACGCCGCCTATTACTCACACCGGTCCGCAGATCCCATATCCCCAGAACCCCGGGTCCGGTCGTGGGTCCTCGGTATTGGGTTTTTCGGTCTCGGTATCGCACCATGGACCTCACCGCATGCAGCGTGTGTCGTTTTGTTTTGTTGTATGGCCAAGAAGAACCAGAAACGAAAAAAAAACGAAGGCAGAGATGAACACAAGTCGGGGAGAAAAGGTAAAGAGGCCCGAAATGAAACTGCGGGAAGGCAGCACCCAGAGTGCCATCATTACACTGGGAAAAGTTACCTATAAAAACCGTAATATTTAAAAAATTTTACCAAAGTTGGAAACAAAAGAATCTCGTCAAATCTGGGGGTATCTTTAGGTGTCTTAGGACAAGAAAATGGTTTTTACACCTTACCTGATAAAATGAAATTTTGGGTAGGTTAAAACTAGTTCTAAGAAGCAACTCACTTTTGTATTTGATTTTATGAAACGAAATCCAAGCCATAAAATATAGATCAGGACTTAAATACCTCTACGAAAATAGGCTTTTTAAAAAACGTATATTACTTCCGGAAAACCTATTATTTGTTTATGATAAAATACAGAGGCCAAAAAATAACTAACTTTAGAATAGAAACATCAGAAAACTAAATATTTGTAGCTTGTCTTGTGCTCTATTTTTCTCTCAGTGCATCACGAAAACTTGCCGGCCAGCGAGGAGTCAAAGTCAAACTGACAAACCCGTTCCGGTGCCTTGCAACAGCCTTCTGCCTTTTGCCTCGGTCTCGACCAAAGTCAGAGAGTCCCAGTGCCAGTTTAAGACGAAAAAGAAGTCCAAGTCGAAGACTTGCAGGCAATAATAGCATCGACTTAAGAGCCACGAAGAAGTATACTTCATCGGGTACTGGTACAAATATCTTGTTTCATGTGTGCGCTGGACGTTAATAGCAGGCCGTACCATTGTCCAAAAGCCAGTCAAAGTCCCCGTTTGCTCCGCTCCTGTCTTTTCTATATATATATATATATTTTTTTTTTTTACCTGTACCGCTTGCATCTTCGCTGAGCGCCGCTTCTTGGCAGCCTTCGCTGCATTTCATCATTCATGCGCATTATTTTAGCCAATGCCGGGATTTCAGTTCTATCTGGGATCCAATATGGGGACTGTAGATACTCTTTTTGGATTCTTTAAAATTTGCTTTTCTTGATAAAGAAATATCCATATAAACCATATTAACGTAAAGTTAATCTGATACCCAAAGTATCATATAGAAAAAATATTTTAGAGTTTGAAAAATTATGAAAGAACATTATATATTATTATATTACATATATAGGATCTGTGATTTATGATCAGGTTTCAGATACTTAATTATTGGATTAACCACACCTATTTGACAATAATGTCCACTATTTTGATAAGGCTTTTTAGAGAGCATATGGTATTCGTTTTATATGAAATTTAGCATTACTCTTTTTATTTTTTCTGGTGCACTCCAGCGTTTTGTGTGCTCCCTACTCCCGTACTCCCGTACATCGTGTCCTGTCCCGCTTGCGTATCGCAATGGTCGAGGCTTAGAAGCGGAGATTGAGTTACATTGCTGGGGATTATTATCAACTGTACTATCTGCCTTTTCTTCTCCTGTTTTTTTTTTCTTTCTTTTTTTTTTTGACCACGGCGGCAACTGCTCTTTGGCCAGAAAAAAAGCCAAATAAAAATTCGTTACGCCGCTGCTGCTGCAGCGTTTACTCAACTGAGGAGTGAGATTCGTGGGTTTTGGTTTCGGGTTTTTCCGTTTTTAGGGTTTGTGCTTTTTTAATGATACCCTCTCAAGTATTTTCTCTTCCTCTTTTGCAGCAGTCTTTTTTTTGTGTGTGTGCCTGATTCGGTTCAAGTGCCTTTTGGTGCTGTCGTAATTTTTTGCTTTGTATTTTCTTCTTTTTTTTTTTTTTGGGAGGCGACGGACATGCATGTTTCATAAGTTTTGGGGGCAACAATTGTGTAAAATTATGAGCTGTCGTCCATATTTGCCATTTGGCATGGTTCCAGGGCATCAGCAGAAGCAGCTAAAGCTTGGCCAGCAAATCCGAGCCGGTCTTTTGTTTCATTTTGTGGCCATAAAACAAACTGGAGTAGGTGTTGTCGTTAAGTTTTGATGTGCCACATTAAACTAGACTCCCTAAGCAGATTGCGTTTGAGCCGAGCCACCCCATTGTGCAGTTTATGATTGCAGATGAATGAAGCTACTAAAAAAGCGAGGAAGCCCACTGTGCTCTAATGGGAAATCAGATTTAGCCTATTGGCATAAAACTCTATATATTCCATCGTCTGCTTTTCTTGGTCTTGTTTTTATTGATTTTTGTTTTCGCATAAAATTGAGAGACGACACTTTCACACAGAGAAAACGTAAAATACCTCTGGATATTGTCTTGGCCATAGATCTCTTCGGAATTGGAATTGAATAAAAGTGAATGTCGCTGGGGAGTTGAACTTTGAAGAAATTAAATCACATCGTGATGGTATTTTTTATGTGGGGGAAGTTTATGAATCAAACTGTCAAGCTAATATACTATTGAATTTATGGGTATTTATTTCAATAAAATAAATGCTTAGGTTGGGCTATAAAACTAAGATAATTGAATAGGTTTTTTTTTGGTATAAAAGAAAAGTTTTCTAATTTATATTTTATGGTTGTGCGTTTTCTTAACTTTAATTTTATAGAAAAGCTTTTGCTTCTAAATCAGAATGTTAAACAAAGTTAAGAAGTCTTAAAAGTTGTTTAAGTTATTTTCCTTTTGTCTTCGAAAACTTCTTTATTACTTTTTTATACAATAGGCCACTATTTCGACACACAGTCCACCCCTAACTAGGTCACATTACAGTTGGCAAATGTCTGCGGTAAAGTTTTAAATCATATTTAAAGAATACGGCAATAGATTCGGGCCCAACTGTTCCGATGGCAACCGCGAAGACATATAACACACGGGGCACTGTGGAAATAACCGCAGGGAAAGCTCTCGGGCACAAGTATTGCACCACACTCAAATGGTGGTGGTGGTGGTGGTATCATGGTATCGTAGTGGTGCTGCTGCGGCCCGAGATGGAAGCCAAAGCGGCAAATGTTCCAGGAAACTATAAAAGACAATAGCGGCAATATGCCAGCTCTGGTTTTTGTGGTTTTTTATGCTCGGACTCTAGGAAGAAGAAGCCTTTCTGCCTCTTGGCGTGGGCCTAAGTCAACAACAAAGAAGCGAAGCCTCAATGCCCTGGACGGCGCCCCTTTTGTTATATAAATATAAACGTATCTATGTATACGTATAGGAAAACCCTCCAAAGAAGTGGGGCTCGTGGGGCGGAGGAATTTTGCTTGGTAGCCAAGTTGTGTGTGCTCACGCATTAATATAGTTCGAAGACAAAGTGCCCAGAGGAAAGGGGTACACAGGAAGAAGTTATCTAGCAAATTATTAAAGTGTCTTATCTATGGTATGATAAACGAATATTTTACGAGGATTAGATCATCTTTGTCTTCGAAATACTAATTTTATAAAGTAATCCCTCGTAATCCTATAAGAACAATAGTAGTATGGGGGGATAGTAAAGCTTTTCCCTCCCACCAGCTACCATTTTAAAAACGAAGCATTTAGAAGGATTAAATTTTTCAATTTTCTGTTTTATATTTAGACATCTTTTATATAATGTAATAAAACTTTTTTTTCATAGGTTGAAATTACCCTAATCTCCAGTTTTGCATAGTTTGTTTTGTTTTTTCTCTCTGCACCTAGAGATATAGACTTGTGTGAAACTAGTTTATGACAGGGCCGAGTTGGTATGGGGTGGCAAATAATGTTGTTTATGTGTTAGGCCGAGCCGTAAATATGACGCACCGTGGAGATGGGGTAAACCGTAACCTGGGCCAGCTGAAACCTGGCTGAAAGTGGAGTGGTCAAGTGTAAAGTACGCAACTGCTCCTATTCCTATTCCCATAAACCCATACCCCCATACCCGTTCGCGTTGCCAGTGCCATTTCCATTGTGGTGTCGTCCACAGAATCGAAAGACGACTGCTGGTCAAGTGTTGCAGTTGCTTCCTGCCTTTCGGCCTGACACTCACCTGGCCCTCTAGCATTGGACTGCTTTTGCTTTTGCTATTGCCTCTGCATCTGCTTCTGGCATTCAATGGCCAATTCTCCACGCAGACGAGCCATCCTTGTTCTTGTACTTGTACGAGTATTTATATTTTCTTGGCATTGGCCTCTTCCCATGACACCGGTTAGCCGCATCTTCAGCTGCTCTGCGCTTATTTGGTTACTTTATGCCATTACCTGTATTCCTCTACCTTCGACTTGGCTCCTCTACCAACTTCCTCTCTGGCGCGCTCTGATAATAAAGATGACAAAATATCTAGAGAAAATCATAAACCTTGTGTGTATGTTTGGAAAAATAATATCTTGCAGATATAAAGTACCATTTATGTCGTGCTTATATCTTATTTCGCCAAAGTCGTGCCATCGCAAGAGTCGCGAATCCCGAAACGCTTTTCGCAGTCCAAGTCAAGAGTTGGGAGTCCCAGTCGATGGAGGAGCAGTCCATGCGGCATTTGAGTTTGGTATGGTTTGGTTGGGTCTGCTTGGAGAACTGCTGCTGCGTTGGGAGATTGCTTTGCAGGCATGGTTGCGTGGGTCACAGTGGTCAGAATTTGATGTGTTATATCGTTTAAATTATGTTTTATGGGATAATGTAGAAAATGTTATAATCATAACTCGGTAAATATGTTTTCTGGTATAAAAAATTGGAAATAGTAATAGAGATACCCATTTGAGAAAACCACGATAACAGGTATCAGATTTTTTAATAATTTTTCAAGATAAGAATTTTTTTTTTTGTTATTTTGATAAATACTACCATTTTTTTAAAAGATAAAAAAAATTTCCCATTTTCGTTTTATTTTTCGCGATTTGGTAAAGTCATTTAAATGACCACATTTTTACCCGGACTTTTCTATGTTTCTGCCCCACTGTGCGTAGACTTGGCTGGAGTTCTACAGCACTTCTTCACATGACGGCGACAGGCAATTGGCCAATGCAGCGCCAGCGACGCCAAAGCCATGGCCACGTTGTCATCTTGGTCAAGGAGACCAGCCAGCAGGGGGGGGGAGAATGAAAGTTGGGTCTATTGGCAATCTTTCTGCTCGTCCAAGTATCTTCTCTTTTCTCCTTTTCAGTTCGGTTATATTCCGTTCAGTTCTGGCCTGTCCTGGCCGACTTGTATATATGCTTTCATTACGAGCTTAGTTCACGTCACAATCAGTTGTTGGCATCGTTTATGCCGCATTGCCGCACAAACACAGACCAACCTACAAATGATGTTAAAGTTATAGGAAATTTAATTTTAAAAAAAAAATTTTCCAGTTCACATTAAGTTTTAATATGTGAAAGGCACAAACTTTATGGCTAAAATGGATTCATTAAATTAAATACTATATCAACCAAATATTTATTTAAATCTCAAGAACTGTTTAAAAAATTAATTTTCTATAGTGTCTCCTATTTGGTTGACCTCTGCTGTACACATGGTAACTAGTTGGCTGCTGTGGCAGCTTCTTCAGCAAAATGTCTTCCAACTTATCGCACTCACACACATATGCCACATATATATATATATCCTGTGGAGGCTCGCTGGCAATTTGCATGCAACCCAGAGGAACCCCTCTGCCACCCACTTTCCCACTGTACGTGCATGTAATTTATGCGTTTAGATAACACTTTGCTAATTTTGAATGGCATAAATTTTTTTCCAACATTAGAAGGAGAAGACGGAGTGGCCCAGTCCTTGGGATCGTGCCTGTAATTGTGTGTGCGTGTCTGTTACTTATTTTTTTTCCTTACTCCTTGATTTTTCTTTTTTTTTTGCATGCCGCACTTATGATGATGTATTGATTGTTCGAGGTGTCAGATTTTTGTTGTTGCAACCAACACTTTTGCCTGGTCTTTTTCTCCGCTTGGCGTAATTAAAGGAAATATTTGAGATATGCCAAGATAATAGTGCTGGAATGTTGTTGGATTAATTAATTGAAAATGAGTTGTGGCGGAAAAGGAGGAGGGGGGTATCTGGGGATGAGGAGGCAGAAAGGTAGATATCTGGTCTGCCTGGCTTTATTTGGCGACTGTTGCTTTTGCGTCTGTTGGCCATGTCGCCCGTTTGCTTATCAGTGGCAGCATTGACTTTTTATGGCCATGAGCAAGAGGTCTCCTCGCGGACCCGCGACTCTCTGTGATTAATAAGGATTTTCAAGTCGTTAGCCGTCTTCGCCGGCCGTTCATCGCGTTTTTTTATGGCCACAACGAGAGGGAGACGAGAAAGACGTGAATCGAATTGCGAGGGACGAGGCAGGCAAATTACCGATTTCAACAATGTCGCTCAAGTGGCTTAACTTAAGTTTTGGCTTTGACAAAGGCCCACTGAAAAACGAGCGAAAAACTGGAAGAAAAGAGAAAAACCAGCAGTTGATGCTTGAATAATGATGTGATAACCGTAGGCATAAACTGGCCCACGGACCCGAGATGATCCATTCCAGTGTCCACAACTTTGGCCAGATACAATTACGGACTAAAACATTTCTAGCCAACTTGTAGTGACAGTTTAGCCATTTTCTAGCGAAGTTTTAAGAAGCCTTAAAGGGCAAAAGCTGCCTATTTTGATATATCACAATATTGCTTATACTTTGAAAATTTGTTCTATATTTCCAACGTGATATTTAGATGGATTAGAACATCTTTCAAGACTATAAATTATTTTTATCTTTTCTGATATTCAACTATTATTTTTAAAATTTTTTTCTTGAGGTTTGCTTTGATTAAAACCTTAAAAAAATGTCAAAGACATTCTTGGAAGACAATATGAGTGTATTAGCTATTTATTAAAGCCTTAAAGATAGTATTTGCTGCCTAGCAACACTGATTACCACCCACTTACCCCCGCCTTGAGGCAATCGCGTCACAGCTGCATTCACTGGTAAAAAGTTGCTGCTTAAAGTTTTCAAATTATTCTAAGTAGGGCAGAGCCGAGGATTATGCCTGGGAAATGCTTCTTTCTTGGCTGTGGCGCCTTGGATTAGGCTCGAATTAAATTGGAATTAAATTTGCCGCTTAAAGCGCGACAGAGTGAACTGAAACGTATTAAGCATTTGCCATTGCATTCGCCTTCACAAATTGAATGGGTGAATCAAAACAAAATTGCTCGGCAGAGGGTGAAATTGTCGACATTTATTCGGAATGAATACATTAATACATTCATAAATAATGCGCATGAAATTCGAAATCATAAATAAAGTTAAGCACTTGCTGTACAGATATTAAAAACATAACATTTGCATAATCTATTTTGTTCTTTACTCCCTTCTCTAATTCAAATCTCACTTTAATTTATGCAAAATATTGCTAGCGAAAAAAAAACAGCCGTGTTAAAAATGTCCAATAAGTTTGCAATGCAAACATTTGGTAATTTTGTATGAAAACACAATTCCATTAATTATTTAGTCTAATTTAATTTTGTTCTAAACGGCTTTATTGAACTTTGCTGATATAATGTTGATCGTGTGTAGAAAATGTAAACACTTGTATTGTGTAAATAATAAACAAGCACAAAATGGCCGAAAAATCTGTGTTTAAATGTAATTAAACTTTTTGGTTGTGAAAAATCTATTATTAATTAATTTATTTTTTATAAAATTCAAGTGTTTACTTTTACCATGTATACACACTTTATAAACGCAATTTCATGCGACAATTTCAAGCTTTATGCTAATAAAAATGGGAAAGAACTTTCCCCACTAGTTTTGACAGACTAATGGAATGTCTGGGCTTTCGGCTGTCACTTTTGACAGCGAGGTTACACAAAGTTTTCTAGACTGTGCTAATTAAAAAACCCAATAGTAACAAAAATCGGAAACCAGTAGAGGAATGAAAGTTGAACAAACGGAAAAATGGATGTGGGCATAATCAAAACTGCACGGAAAAGTTGTTCTGGTTTATTTTTATTCCGTGCCCCACTGATTTCCCACCGAAATGCATCCACTAATCATATGCAAGTGTGGTGGAATTAGAGGCACTAAAACTCAATCAAATTTCATAGCATTACAACGAAATGCGAACCTTAGATGTGAACCGCCTTTGGCCCAAAGGGGCAGAGATATATAAACAGTTACGTTAGTCTTAATTACATATCAAATATATCGCCTTGCTGATTGATCTCAAGCCAAGCAGAAGCCAGTGGAGTTTCAAGTGTTCCCCTCTGCGTTGGGCGGCCATAAAATCAACATAAATCTGAGTTATAAAAAGTCATGTTCGGCTGCACTTAATTAGCGGCCGACCGACCTCTACGGAATGGGTGTCATGCCCATATGTCCTCTCTATTACGATGCCATCCTCATCTCGGTTCCCATAAATACCAGAGGACCGAAAAGGAGGAGGAGGAGTCCTCCTCGACAACCGACTATAATTCACACAATTTGCTGATGCGTGTGCCACGAGTGTTGAGCCCAAAATGTCAACAATATAGCCATCCCATTCCCATATCTTTTCTAAATTCGGAGCGTATTCCCACTGTCTGCCGCCCTGTGCTCCAAAAATTAAATGGTGTGAACGAAATTTTATGCCGAATCATGCGTGGAAAATGATGAAGATGCCGCCGCGACCAGGGAAACCTCATCGAGTTTCTACGTTCCACGCTCGTTTGAAATATATTTGCGTGCCTCATTTCATTTGTTTATGTTTTTCTAAAGAGATTTACAGTTGGAAAAAAATATAACAATAAATTTTACGAAATTGGTGGCTTAATTGTTGGACAATTAGTTAGTTTTGAAGATTTACATTTAATTTTAAAAGCTCTAGTTAAGGAAATAAAAGCAACTTTAGTATATTTTTGAGAATTATTTTCTGACTATGAAATATAATCAACATTGCTGGGATTACTGAATAAATTAGAGATGATTTTTTGTGTCATGTCCATGTTCTGAATTCCTAAAGCAATTTGTTTTCCGAGTGTACGGGGAACTTGCATGTGTGAGGCCTCGTTAGAGAAGCCAGTTGTCTTGATGAAGATGCACACACTTGGCCATGATAACTGGGCCCCGAAATTAAGTTGAAAACAATTTAAATTTGTTAGAAGCCGCCGGCAACGAGGCGAGGTCCCAAGTAGTGTAGTCCCCATGCCAAAAATGGGTAAAAACACTTTCAACTCCCCAGCACCGGGCATCAAATGGAGGATCCGGGCCCAGAGAGATGTTGACGTCAAACGACAGCCACGAGACACTTCACTTCTACTCGTATACATACTCGAATGTTTCTTTTTTTTTTTTGGGTCGCACTTTTATGTGTAATTTCATGTTGTGCGAAGCGTTTTGATGGAGTTGCAATGTCCTCTCCCCGGGGAATGGGATTTTTTTTTTTTTGGGGAATTCAGTTTCTGGCGGAGTTTCTTTACGGAATTTTTATGGCCTAATAGAGTTGGTCTTGAGTGTACATTTAGTGCTGAAAAGGTGTTGATTGTGAAGGAGTAGCGCTGGCCAGAGAAATAAAACAAGAGTTCAGTTTACGATTCCGTTTATGTTTTACAAATAAGTCGGGTATTTACAGCTTGCCGGTGGAATTTTAATTACTTTGCAGTAGGTGATTTAAGACAGGATGTATCATTTACTAGGTGGTTTGAGCGTTTTGTTTTAGGAGGTGTTATCAGTAGTTAAACGATAATAAATATATAAATATTATGATAGTAGAGATTAGTGAAATTTTTGTTAATACACTTTCTTATATGATTTAAGTTATAAGAAAAACATTAATAGTTCTATAATGAAAAATATGCACGTAATTCTTTGAATTATTAGAGGAACGGGATGGATATCTGCACAACACGATATCTTAAACTAAAACCATGTGTTCAAAGATCTCCATTTCAAGCTCCTTTCAATCAACATCAGCCATCAAAAGAGCTAACAGATGAGGAAATCTCTTCAATCCAGAAAATATCCCTCATCAGAACATCACTTTTCGGATCGTTGCGAGTTCATTTCATGCGAAACATCTTTGCTTCTCAGATTTCTCGGCTGTTTTGGCAGCCTGTGAAGTCGCTTCCTCCCTCTATTCCCACTCTTGAATACCCCTTGATCCCTTGAAAACACTCGAGTACTCAAGTCCACCCAACTTGGACGACAATTAAGTGATTCATTAAAAATGACAGAGCATGAATTGAATTGAGAGCCGGCGTTGGAGTTGGAGTTAGAGTTGAGTTTACTGTTCTGGTTTTTGGTCTTGAAGTTTGAATAGAACCCATAATAGTGGTGGGCTATATGGAGGAAATGTCAGTGCGTGCCAGAAGATAAAGGAATAAAAGAAAGTTGTTGATGTTGCCGCTGCCCGACTACCGTTCAAAATTTAGGAGCGTACGTACGTGCACAAGTATTTGAAAAACTCATTTAAATCCGATGGACAGACGACGACCCCTTCTCGAGGGTGGGATCTGGGAACTGGGAACGGGGAATTGAGAACCGAGAACTAGTGAAAATCAAATGCAAACGACGAAGGCTGACGCTGACATTTGATGCCAAATTTTCAAGTGGAGCGACCAGCGGCAGTGGCAGCCAAAACACTTGAGGAATTGCCGCCGCTGTCGTTTAAAAGATGATGGCATGAGATACTCGACGAATGTGCGAATGTGTTCTGCCCCAAAAACAGTGGAAAAAATCTTGGTAATATGACATCATAAAAAGGAAATAAATTTTTATTGATCAGAAAAGAGAAAATCAAATGGTATTTGATATGAGTTTTTTAAGAATTTCACTTAAATATGGGATTTGTTCAGGCGGAAATATTATATTTATTAGTACTCCTTAAAAACGTTTTTAAAATTCAACGATTCTCTAATTCAATGAAATAAAATCTAAATAACGCTTTCCGGACTAAAATTTTTGAACTGATTTTGAGATAACAGCATTTTATTATGATTACCTTTCAAAAGAAACTCTTAGGAAGGTTAATAAACATAGAATTGTCCTAACCAGAAATAATAATTCTATAAAATAAGGTCTGGAATCTTTTTTGTTAACCCTTTTTTCGCTCGGTGCCTTAGTCGCCCCAGTAGCAAATACCATCCTCCGCCGGCTGGACCAGTCGTAAATATGAAGCACAAACAAAGCAGCTCGTCCAGACAGAAATCAGTGGAGTTCGAGAAGAGGAGAGGGCACAACAGAGCGATTCCGAGGCCGTCGCATTAGTATACGGAAGCTCGAAAACGAAAAAATTACAATCTCAACCGTTTGGCAGACAGACGATGACAGAAGAAGCCGTGATCCAGTGATGATGGTGGTGGTGGCCAAAAGGAAGAAAAGTGGTAAGGGGCGGCAGATTCCGTCGGCAGATAGCTATAGTCGGCCCAAGCAGGCCATAAACTGGCGACTATGAAGATATATTAGGCAAATAGATGGATGGATGACTATAGTACGCCATCTCCATCCGTTTTCTCTTCTCCTATATTTTTTTTTTTTTTTTTGTTAGTCGCCAGCCGAAGAGAAACAATTTTCGACAACGTTTTGGCAAATGCAAATGGAGTTTGACAGGCCGCCGCCAACGTTCCACCATCAAATAATAATAAAAGACTCACGGAAAATGATGGCCTAGGAAAATTGAAAAGCCTCATCGATGGGAAAATACCCTAAACTGTTAAAATGGGTTTTGCTAAAAGCAAAATTAGGATTTAATATAATGCGTTTCATACTTTTTTGACAATGATAAAAAATACATTGTTTGAGCAAATCATTTTATTAACAATACAAAAGCCCTAAGAAAGACAAAACAATATTTTTTATACGAGAATTTGTGCCTCTTTTTTTGATTTATAATATTTTTTTCATTGTTCTCAATGCCCAATTTTTAGACAGAGTACACAAAAAGGTTATCAGCCATATTGCGGCTTATGATGAGTATGATGAGCATTAGAAAAGAAGTTTTTCTTTGGCTACCTGGCACATACACACACTCGACTCACCGAGCACTGCGTCTCAAATTACATGACCATGAAGACATGGGGGCAAAAAATTTATTACAAAAGATAGACAAAAGATGCGAAATATTTGCCCCTGACTGACGATGGCGATGACGATGACGATGACTATGGGAATGCTGGCAACTGCTGCTAGAAACTCGCACAGTGCTGCAGAGAAGTTAACGCACGCTGAATGTGCAAACAACAAAAAAAAAAAAAAAAAAAAAAAAAAAAAAATACAAATATGTCTGCCCGTCCAGCCAGCCGCATAAATACTCTCCGGGGAGTAGTTAGTTTCGTGGGGTTCTCTCGTGTGGATTGAACGGCCTCCAAGCCGGGGTTTTTCGCTACCATAGATTGGTGTGGGCTATAGTTTTTGCCAACCCTCCATTTCTCCCAGGGCAGGTCCTTTAGCACTACACTTGAGGAAATAATAAATCAAGTATTTCATTCGCATTCCTCGAGAAATTATAGGATCACTTTAAAAAACTGGACCTAAACTTAAAAATGAGAGAAAAACATTTTTTTTAAATCTGCTTTTTATAAACTAATATTTTTAAGACACTTAATCAGTTCTTGAATATGTAAACAAAATCCGCATATAGTCCTTCACCATATATAAATAAAAAATATCAAAAAGCTTTCCACAAAAGATTTCAATGATAAAATATTTACAAACATTTTCACCCATACGATTTAATTTTTTTAAATGCTGAATGTATACTTTTGTGATTCAGTTAAGCCGAGTTTAATTAGATGGAATATATAACATAAAATCCTTAAAATTTTCTGTGGGATAAAAATAAGAGAAAAAGTTGTCCACAAAAGATTTCGATGATAAAATATTTGTTAGCATTATGCCCCAAAAAGATTTATTCTTTCAATCAGTGTAAATCAGGACATTTTTTGTGAATTTCGAAATGATTCTCTGTTCATATTTCTTTGCCCTTGGGGGGGCGGCGATGGCGATTGCCACCCAAGTTGCCTGTTTATGAATTACTTCAGCCGTGCAGCACGCGTACATATGTACTATATAGTTATGCATGTACATTGTACACTGCACAACATGTATTTATGTATGAGTATAAAATGGAAAGCATAAACAACGACGACGAATGAAAGCCCTGTAGCAGCAACAAAGGGCATCTCCCTGAAATATGCTGCAAAACTGCGAATTGCAAACTGCAAAACGAAACGAAACGAAACCAAACCAAACGAAACGCACTGTGTGCAACAATTTATGGCCAACATTCAACAGCGGCGAAAGCGAAGTAAAAAAAAAAATACAAACTGAATTGTTTGCGGCAGCATAAAAAGTAGCCAAACAGATGGAGTGAAGAGGGCGGGGCTGGCAACTTGGTTGCTGCATTTCTTTGCATAAATTGCAACATTTTGTGGCACCGAGCTTGAAGTTTCCACTGCCGCTGCTTAGGCAATTTGTCATTGCAACCATCACAGTTCCGTATAAAGATATCCAGATATAAATCTATCACAGCGTGCGAGAGAAAAGCCACTTTCAATGGGGTAATAAACAGGTTAAAGAGCCCAACTTAAAGTTTGATTGCCAAAAAGTCCCTTTGGAAAGTTTTATGCTTAGAAAATGTAATGCGTTAAATGTATGCGCAAACTTTTGGGGCAGTTCAAAGTCAAGAAAAATGTTGAGAGTTTGTAAAGGGCACAAGAAAAAAAGGGTCTAACATGTCTTAAATATTTGTTGTAAATATTTAATACGGTTTTTGGTAGATAGTTGTAGATACTTAAAATAATTTTAGCAAAATAAAAAATTCTAAAAGGCAGAAGGAAAAATGTCAAACAGGTCTTGAACAGTTTTTGGAAATATTTAATTCGATTTTTAGTAGATACTGAAAGGGATTTTAGTAAATTCAAAAAAAACATTTTTTTATAATTTAAATATTATTAGGAAATGTAAACCATATTAAACCTTCCTTTAAACGTAAAGCTTTTATTTATTCCACAATTATACCCTGTTTAGAAGATAGTCTTATTTTTTTCGGTGCAAGAGTTACTAGCCTAAGTGAGGAATCAGTCAAAAAGTGCGAAAGTATTTCCACACGCCCCGTCAATTGAGGAGAACGAGTTGAGGCGTAAGTATGCTGCTGCCACACTGAGATTACCCCATAGCCCCCGAAATGCATTTACGCCAACTCAACTGATGCAAATCTAATTCTCGGATGTCTCTCGCACACACAGATACACACACACACACACATCCCGTTTAGTCGGTAGGGCGCAGTGGAAAATATAAACCTCTCAAGTGCAAAAACCATTCAAAAACTAAGCTAAATTTATTTAAGGAACAGCCAGGCAACGGACAACGAATGCTGCTGCAACCAGAATATTTTTTTTTTATTCCGCTGCCTTCTGTGTTTTCTCCGTTTTCGGTTCGGTGTGTTGAAGCCCCTGCACATTTCACTTAACAGAAATAAAAACTGAAAAGAAAAGCCAACGCAAATGCGAGCAAAGCCCAAACCAAACTGAACCGTGCCGTGCTATAAAAAAGGGAACAGAAAAGGCCTAAGCAAGTTAGACTTAGAGCTATGTGTAGACGCGTTTATATCCTGATAATGGTCTTATGGGTATTTTCAATAGCTCTATCAGGTACAGTTGATTCTTGACAATAGGAAAAATGTATTTTTTTGCTTGCTATAATTTTTGTTTTATTATTATTTTGTTTTTCTTTATACAATGGTTTGTACACCATATTTGATTTCAAAAAAGATCCTGAATTATAGGAAAAAGAACAGGCCTACAGCGATTATATACTGAAAATGGTTTTATAGGTATTTTCAACACTTTAATAATATTCTGAATAACATTTCTCTTAAAAGTTCCTAAAACAAGTTTGATTGTACACAAATCATTTAATAAAATAGTAAAATAATAATACTTTATAAAAATGAACCCTTATCTTAAAGACTCTAAGCAATGATTTTAAAAACTTTTTTGATCTCTGAAAAATACTAAATTTTGTATACTTCCAACACATTTTAATTCTTTAAAGAAATCCTCTAGGCATGAAGGTAAAAATTCTAAGTGTGTGTTTATTATTTATTTATTTATACCTGAAAGAAATCCTGTAGCCATGAAGTTAAAAATTCTTAGTGTGTGTTTATTATTATTTATAAAGAAAATTCTTTTTGCACCAGGAACACCCCTTATCCAGGGTATCCCAAAAGAAGTGGGAAAACCCATGCGGAGGCAGCAGAGCAGAGCGAGAGCAGCCGACAAATGTCGCCAGCGAAGAGCTGGGAAAATCGAGGGGGGGCTATACGAGTATAGTGGCGGTTGGGGAAATTGCAGGAATGAAATTCAGGTGGTGTGGTGGTGACGGCGGCTGGAAAACACTCGGGAAATACGTTGACTGGGCTGGCTCGTCTATCGTCTCTTTCCCTCTTTCGCCATTTCGACCACGTCCTGGTCCTACAAACGTGTGCATGCAAGGTGCTCGTATAATGCGTTGTGCGTGTTAAAAGATAGTTTTGCCCAGCTCAACGCGAGGCCAAAATCCAGCAACTTTCAGTGGCAGTGGCAGTCGGAATGGAATGGAAAACTCAAAACCGAGCACAAACCCAACCACACAGCCCAGCGACAGGTAGTTTTACACATTGAAAAATCCCAAACACCGTGAAACGTATCGTTTTTGTCGGTTTTTTTTTTCTTTTTCACTGGGTTGGGTACTGTGCTCCCGTTTTTGGTGGCTACTGTGTGTGTGTAGATATATGGGGATGGGCTCCCTAATGTAATAGGTCTGGGGATCAAGGCAGCGCGAGACAAATGCACAAAGCCCCTTCCGCACTTCTTTGTTTGTTCAGAATTCAACATTTGCAGCTGCAGCATTGGCATTGGGATCTTTTCAATATCTGCTGGCATAAAAAACGGGGCGTTCTAAGGGGATTTCTCGGCATTTGGCTGCGATTTGTCGTGGGGGTGGGGGGAAGGTCATCAAATGGCCTCAGAGGGATTGCCGTTTTCACTCACTCACATTTTAGTGGATTTTGTGGAAAGAAGTTTTTGGTCTATCCTATACAAGTGTTTAAGCTGCCTAGGTTTTTAAAAAGTTATCAGAGTTTTAACGGGTTTAAGGTTTGTATTGTTTTTGATCCCAAAATGTGTTAGCTTTCTAAAGCCAGCGAAAACTTTTTATTTTTTGAAAAGAAATGATAATTTATTGCTGCTGCCCTAACTAAGCAATTATTATTACGACACCATTTTTTGCTTTCCACCAAAGTTGTTGTCTCACAATTGTTAAACCAACACGAATCAGGGATCTTTTGTTTTTTCGGTCTTCTGCCTTTTTTTCCATGCTGCGCGTGCTTCTTGTCCATCCATATAGCCCTTAACCCCAGAATGCCCAACATCGCATGCAGCAAGCATTGTCATCATGTGTTGCTCGTAGGTCTTCGGCTGTTTTTTTTTTTTTTTGTATTCCCTGTTTTCCCTCTTTTCATTGGATGTTCGGGTTCCTAGACAAATATTATTGTTTCCAACACGCCGTTATTGCATATTTGCCTTAAATATATGTACGTAGATATTTTTTCAAAGTGTGAATGAAATTAATGCGTTGCACGGTCCCGTGTCTCGGTAAAATGGGGAAGGAATTTTCTCTTTTTCTCCCGATTTTCCCATACAATTTGAAATACTCTGTTTTTGTTTGTACTCCGTTCGCTTTTCCTTTTCCCCTTTTTTTTCACCCTACCCAAATATTCTTTTTCTATTTTCACACAGACTAAACGTTATTAAATGCAGGCAAATGCCTCGCCGGTCCAATGGTATTTGTAGTGTTGTCTTAGTCGCTGTCGTTGATTTTATGTTCTTGTTGTATAGTGTTGTGTAGTGGCATAAAGGGCAGAGTTCCCTCGATGCTATATATATATGAAATATTCTCCTTTTTTGCGCTCGCTTTGAGTGTTTATTTTTTGTGTTGCCTACATTTTTGGGTGTTGCTAAAATAAGCGATGGCACAGTGGGTTAGAATTTGCGGAATTTTTTAGGTATGGTTTATTGCCAAAAATTCTTTTTCCCATGAAAAATTGACTTGGAAAATGGATAAATAAACAAAAAGCACTTACTATTTTGAGCCAATAAAAAAAAACAAGTTTTGATTCATTTAATAATTTTATAGCCCTCAGAAAAATTTTAATCCAATTTTAGTATTTCTTTGTGTTCTCTAAATTCCCCTTAAAAAATACTTCAAACCCACTTTAATAGCACAAACTCCTCCAATTAATTGGCTCAATTTATATAAAATTGCATGGCTTCAAACTTTAAATATTTTCCACACACACTCGGGAAACTTTTACATAGAAGAACTTTCTGTTGTGGCCAAAATTAGCCTTAACTGATTTATGTTCTCTAAAGACTTTAGTTGGCTTCGAGTCCCCCCATCGATATATCCCATGGTTGGGTAATCCCAATGAATAACGCAGACACCTGTTCATTTCATGCATCATTGGGCTCTTTTGGGGCAACCAAAGTGCTGAGTAATGTCATTGGCTGCTTTTCAACACCTGTTACCGGCCGGCTGGTTTCGTTTGGGTTGGGGCCCACTGTACCTGGCCTTAGTCCTAATGCTAAGTAGCTTTAATGCTGCCGCATCGCTGGCTCGTTAAGCGGGGGGCGGGTGCGGTGGGCGTGGCTGCACACACAAACGAATGCGGCGGGGAAAAAAATGCCGCCCTAAATGCTACTAATTAATGAGGATTTAGTGAAAACTGTTCTCGGTTTGGTTGAAATACAAAAAATAAATAAAAAATACAGAAAAGAAGGAAATTCCATTGCACCACCGCCCTCGCATTTCGCTTTTGGTATTTGTAATGCAGTTTAGGGCGTTTTCATTTCCCCTGAATTTGTGTGTTCGCTGGTATTAGCATATAAATAGCGTTTTAAATATTTCTAGGCGCACATAATTCTAGGTATTTTCGACCCCCCCTCGCCAACCGCTACAAAGATATATTACCGCCGTTTTATTTGTTAAGTATTTCTCGTGGCCTGGCCATGAATTTGGTGCGTTTGCACCCTGGGTTCGCGTGTGCCAGGACCCTAGGTCTTGGATTGTGTAAACAGGAAGCGATCCTAGACACACACACACACACACACCAGCTCCTTGGTTGGAGAAAAAAAATAAGAAAAATATACCTACTCTAGGGCATTTAACGCCCAACTGGCAAACGGCAAACAAATGTAATCAATGAAATTTTATGTGCAACAGAAACGCACTTCAGATTTTCTACAATATCCTCCTTGGCATGGCGTGTTTAGGCGCGCTCTTTATGCTTTTATAACTTTATTTAGCCCAACCAAACAGTTCAGATACAAATTACAATTGCGGCGCGTAAGGAAATTAAAAAAGGATTTCCATGTCTCGCACAGCAAGGTTGCTTTGCCTTTCGTAAACAGCAGTGTTCGAAATATTAGTAGACATCTTTGGTTGTAAATAAATATATATTGAAGTCGTTAAACTAATAAGAATTGCATTAGAAAAGTGTTCTCTTATGTGAAAAACCCAAAACAAATACTATTTGTATAGCAAAGCCTTACGTAAACAAAAGTATTCGAAATATTTGTAGTCATCTTAGGTTTAAAAAAAATATGTAAGCCGATAAATTTATAAAAAATACATAATCAAATGTTTTTTTTTGTGGAAAGCACATAAAATTGCGCATAAATATTTATTTTACAGCAACGCCTTTCGTGGACAACAGTGTTCAAATTATTAGTAGCTTATTTTGGTTCTATAAAAAATATTTGAGTTGTTAAATTTATATAAATTGCATTAGAAAATGGGTTTTCTATGTGGAAACCCATAAAATTTCCGCATAAATATTTATTGTATAGCAATGCCATACCCAAGGCTATTATTTTGTTCACATCTGTATATTTTATTTATTTATTCTGCCCAGCTAATGTAAATATTTTACCTTGCTCTCTTTTTACAGACAAGTCCGTTTCACTTCTGCTGCTGGAAACCTTCGTCCTTTCGTGCGTCCCTTTCTGCTAATTGCTTTGTGTGCCCTGCTCCTGGCTCCTTCTTGTCCTCACTAAGCAGCCCAGATCCTTCCACACTCAAGGCTCAAGGTTGGTATTATACCCAGTTTATATACATTGTAATATGTATTCTGTGTTTTTTTTTTTTTTTTTTTTTGTGTCGAGGGGTTAGCAATTGGTTTTATTTTTGGGGTTTAATTGCACGGCTTTGGACAGATTTTAATTACTGACAGCACAGGCGGGCACAAGTTGGGTAAAAGGTCATTTGGAATGTTATCCAAACAGAGGAATATTCAAATTGAAATTAAGCTAAATATATGGGAGGCCGACGGCAAAAGGGTAAATAAGTATTTGATAATGAAAATCGTCGGAGCTTGACCTTTTCCTTTCAGTTGATAATAATGAAAACGAGAGAAGTAATTTAAAAGTTTTGAGAAGGATTTAATGCAGTCTTAATTACACTTAAAATGTCAGCAAACGAATTTATTGGTGTGATTTATAAACAAAATGAATGAACGAGTATTTTAATATCTTCTGAATATTTATTTTAAATACCATTGAAAAGCGATTTGGTTTTACAAAGTCACTGATAAATCAATCGTCTGCGATTGCAGCTAAAAAACTTTATCCACAAAAGTTTCCAAACAATTGCATTCAATAAAATCAAGTGAGGCTAGCAAATCAAACCCCATCTAAACAATGAAACACAGGAACAACATTAGCATTTGTTAATCAAAGTGTAATTCCGCAATTGCTACCAGATTCCAGAGAAGTTGAGCCGTTTCTCGGCTAAAACTGCCAACTGAAGAGCCATAAAAACCTCCAGCCAAGCGAAATAAAGTGAGACACACAGCGACAGATATAGTAGAGGGGGGTAAAAGGAAACTTTCTTAGCCACTCCAAGCGCCACAAATCACTTTAAACTGTAAGGACAAACTTGTGGCCCAGAGATGGGGGCCTTCTGATCTCTCAGACCACCGATTCTCGATTCCCCAAGTTCACCTGAGAGTTGAGCCACTTGCTAGCTTTACTGGCCCGAGCTATTAAATCTCGCCACTTGTTCAACGAAATCGTATATCTGTAAGATATACAATCACTTAAATCGTTGAGCGGCTAATCCAGCCGCAGACTTCTGCCGCCGCCTGGAGTTTATCATATATCACGGGAAAAACTTCCCCAACCGATTAACAAAAAGCAAAAAAAAAAACCGCCCGAATTGCTCGCATTTCAAATGCCAAATATCAGTTTACAGGCACAGCACAGAGAACAAATCAATAATCCCGAAAACCTCACGAAAAAATCAACACAAAACCCAGAAGGCATATCAAATTTTTTTTTCCTTTCTTGATTGACGTCTTTTTGGCTTCGCTAGAGGGGGCGATAAAATGGGCGGCGGTTAGAAGGTTGTCTGAGCTGGAAGCTCTTTTGAGGAGTTCCTTTCTTTCATTCTTTCACTGATTTCTGCTTTTACTTTCGATTTGGCTTTTGTATTTTGGGTATTTGCGCTGATTAGCACGAGGGGGGGGGGGGGGTGACAAAAAAAAAAAGAAAGGAGAGGTACACTATCAAAAAGTTTGGATTAAATTTAAAGTTTTATAAATTTAGGAAAATATTAAGATTAATAAATCTTTCCTTACTTAGTTTTGTACTCTTGGAAGGTAAAAATATTTTACAAAACGATTTTATAAATGGTTTTTTATTTAAATACACATTTTTTTAAAGAAGATTGTGATCTATTTTGTAATATATTCCTTTAGAAATGTATAATATTGAATGTTGGGACTTTTTTCCCAGTGAATGCTGGGAATTGCAAGGCGAGTCCTGTGTAAACGGAAAAGAAATCAAATGTTGTCATCATTGCCGGCGTCGTTCTAATCTCTGGAGCATGTTAATAACCCAAAGGGCCAGTGCCACGCCTTCCCGACCTCCCCATTCCCAGTCGACGTCCCCAATCTCAATCCCAATCCCCGCCCCCCAAACCATTCCCTGATCAGTGATGTCCATGTAATTTCATGCAAATATCATATTATACGACTGGCGATGGAGAACTGTACGTGTTGTGGGTATGGAAACGGCCTCTGACAATGTCGCACACAATATAATCATAACAACTCTTGGCGGGGGTGGTATACCCCATACAACTGCCCAGGGGTTGGACTTGTTGTAATATTTGTCAATAGCCAGCCAACCGATGTGCCGACAATTGACATGGCTAAGCAGGGAAATGCAGGGAAATGGAAATGCGAATGGCAAGAAAACTCAAAGTGGAGCCGGACAGCGTGAAAGCAGCCCATAAATAAGCAAATAAAATGTAATAACTAAGTGAAAATGTGGAAAATGCTGTCGAAGGCCGTCGCTTTTAATGTGCCCCTGGAGTGCTGGTCTAAATGAAAATGTCGAGTGAATGGTGAAAGGATCGGAAAAGCTTTGTGTTCCGTATCAAAAGTGGTTTTAGATAACAATGAAGCCAAATTATATAGAAGTAGTGCTGATTTAAATGGGCCAAGATGTTTGAGATTTTGGCTTGGCTCTAAGATTTTGCAGTTGTAGAAAACTCAATGAAATTAGTTAATCTATAGTTATTTTATTCATTTTGAAGTAATTTGAATAATTAACAAAGCTTAGCCGAAATTCATTTGAATATGAATAATGCAGCATTCACTGAGTTAATCACTTAAGTGAGTATTTCAGCTATGTATAGTTATTTCGCAGAATCTTTGCACATGCACCATATAAAGCAAACCTGCTCTCTATCAAATTCGCACACGTGCCGAGCTGTGAGCTCTTAACTGGGATATTTTATTCATGGCACCCGAAATCTATTTCGACTTGAGCTGCTTAAGTGAGCTTCTGCTCTTCACCCAGCTAGTTAGCTATGCATTTTGCCACGCCCACAGAACTACTTAGCAGCTGCAATTCGAATGATGCACTGAGAAAAATGTTTGAAGGTTTTGTACAACTTGGTAAAAAAAAATATACTATTCAGAAATCGAAAGTTTCGAATGATACTTGAAAAATATTTGCAGTTAAATCTTAGTGATTTCAAAAACCATCTTTAAGATATAATATTTTAATATTATACCATGTCTTGTCAACTTGACGTGAAAAATCTTCAATCGTAGACCTTTAAGAACCAAAAACAAATTGGTTTCTTTTTATCAATTAACTAAAAAAAAGGAAAAAAGTTCAAAACATCATGAAATGTATATATATTCCCCATAACTCCTCATATTTTTTCCTGTGCACCATTTGAGCTCAACACATTCTACTATCTCCCCCACATTCTGCACACATTTGCTGCCCCTCTAGTTGGTATTTGGTATTCGGTATTCTCCGCCCTGATAAGTTGCAATGCATTTCTTGGCATTTCTCTCTGGGCTGTCAGCTATCTGCAAAGCGCCACGCTGGCAACTAAACAATGAAGAACTAATCCACAGAGTATACAAAAGAATGGCTATAAAACTGCTCGTGTGGGTGGAAAAAAAAAATAGAAAAAGAAAAGCAAAAAATAGGAAAGAGGGAGTGGACTTATAGGTGGGATTGTGTTTGTGTAAGGCCACTTTATGACTGCCCTTTTGCAACAATTGTGCAGCGCTGCATTCAATCAACAAACTTTTAAAGCGCAGTTACAAAACTCAAACAAACTGAAGAAGCACGAGTGAGTTGCAGGGACCAACGGAAAGAAAGGAAAACATGGGGAAAAGTGGGGAAAGATACGTGATGGTCAGGGAAATTGCACAACAGCAGCAGCAGCAGCAGCGTTTAATTATGACAATCAATACTCACACACACACTCGGGCATTTTGCCCACACAGATACTCGATTATATATACAGTTAAAACTCTATAAGCCGAACAAGAATATAAAAGTTTTAAATGGGAATCAGTAAAAAAACAGTTACAATCTCTATCATCAGTTGTGCAAATGTAATCTAGTTCGTTTATTAGCACTAAAAACCTATTTAAATATCATACTAAATTTGGTATTTATGTGATATGTTGTACATTCCCCAGAAGCTTCACTGTGGCAGACTCACACATATGGCAGATTTTATTGCTGATGTGCTCTCATTGCTCATCTGCGCTGCCCAGGGACCTCGGACTAGTGCAAATAAAACTTGATTAAATTCCATTGGCGGTTCCAATTTCGCACGGGTTGAGCTCTGGGGTCGGTTGTGGAATTGACCGGAGAATCTCTAGAGATAGTTGGCGGCCAGAAGAAGCTGATGAAGAACAAGGAGCTGGAGCAGCGGTTCTGCCATATTACAACAATCAAACATAACCTAATTAGATGGACGTTGGTTTCGTCGTTGTGGTTGTTGTTTCTACCATGTAAAACCCGCGAATTTGTGGCAAGTACGCCTGGAACCAAGGGTTAACTAAAGTTATGTAATCAAGTTATTTACTCTACACAATACAGTATTATTTAAATTATTGTTCTAATATTGCCTTGATTATTGACTTTAATTGAGTGTAATTCAAAATTCCTACATTTCCTTATGAGAGACTTTCAACAAATGACAAACAGCATATTCATTAATTGAACCAAAAACTGTTGACTAAATTGCCCAAATGGGATTGGAATAATATTGAAGCATTGAGAGCGAACTAATTAATTAAATAGCATTAGCTGCACTTAAGTAGAGGATATCAAATAATATTTACAGCCCCTAGCTGGCGGGTATCGGGTATCACAAAACCCATCATAGCTTTTCAAAGGACCAATTATTGCTATTGCATTGTTATTGACTTCGTTGTTGGTCGTAATTGCATTACTCATCTCCTCGTATACATATAAGGTTATATCTTTCTCTGTCTTCATTGCTATCCCTTTTTTGGGATAATATCTCTGGCCCTGGATTTTGCTGTGCTTGCAATAGCTTTAATTAACATGTGCGCTACGCACTTTCTTTGACCAGATACATACGCACACATAATATTGGTAAGAGGGTGCTTTCACTAGTGATGGACGCGTGAAGGAACTTTATTTTAAGTATGAAATTATTTTATTAAATAATATTACCTAATAATTACTTAAAAAAATTACCGTAAATATTCTTTAAGATTTTAGCTTTACACCTGGCATATACACAGAAGCCTCTCTTCTATCAAGATGATATCTTTTTGCTGTCAGTTTGATTTAATCATGTTTTAATTAATTTAAAACCATAACTATACACGATATCACTTTACGATGTCTGTTGCCAATTAAAGCCTGCAACACGCACAGTACTCAATGACACGATTAATATTTCCATCACGCACGCATCTCCAATTTGGCCTGCATTAACTTGAATGTGTGTGTATATCCGTGCGATAGAGAGTCTCATGTGAAGTGGCGACAATCAAACACACACTCAAAGATTAATCCTGACACTCACTTGCAAACTAATTACATGGCTCTTAGGCAACGCCCCTTGCCCCCAAAAAGGACCCAATCCGCAAACGTCCCTTGCAAACCCATATCCCCCCCCACAGGCTGGAAAGCAACCTCGTAATAAGGTCGCCTTTGCTGCAAATAAACATCGATTGAATGCAACATTTGATTGGCAATAATTGAAAATAGTTGTTGCACATTAAGAGATGGATGGTTGGAGTGATGTGATGGTTGAATGGATGGAGGGAGGCTTCCTTCCGACACCCACGGTGTTGCCATGACGGCCTTTGTGTACAAATATGTGTACACTCAGAAAAAAAATCAAGTATTTCGTGCTTGAACCTAGTATTTTCGGTGTCAAAACTTCGCCAAGCATGAAAAATACAGAACGCGAGAACAAAATACTACTTTTGAGCACGAATTTTCAAGACCGAAAATACTAGATTTAAGAACCTTTCGGTCTTCAATCAAGTATGAATAATTCTTAAATCAAGTCATATTTGGACTAAAAACAAGAACGATTTAATAATAAAGTAAGAAATTTGCAGGCATGATTTAAGGACGAATAATTCTTAAATCGATATATAAATATTATGAAACTAAAATGAGTTTTTATTTTATGCTAGTAAGAGAAATAAGTATTGGAAACTGAAACGAAATAAACGAGATATGTATAAATAATATTAATATTTTAAGTTTACTTACGACTTGCCGCTCACGGGCACTAACACTACCTTATTTATGCGCGTTATATACTGAGTACTTTCAGAATAAACAGTTGGGAATTATTAGAGTTGGCAGACATAAAAACTCCAAAATGTGCTCAATATGAGAATTTTTTGAGCACGAACGTTCTTAAATGTTAAGCATGCAATTTTTCTTAAATCAAGGCTGTTTGTACTTGTTTTTAGCACGGTGTTTTTCCCTGAGTGTACATACATACATACGGGGGCTTTATTAAATTCACACCCATCGGACACCCAGGCAACGTCTGTTGTCATCAACATTATTATCATCGTCATGCTCATCATCATGATGGGTTTCTTCTTATACGAGCATCTTGACCAACACAATGGCACTGAGCAGCAACAATAAATGCGTAATGATAGTCAGTCACTGTCACTCCCCCCAGAAATATCCACATCCACCCATCCATCCATCCATCCATCCATCCACCCAAAGCCCCCTGAAGCACCCACACTCTCCCTTCCTTACAAGCCATTTCATTTAACTGCTGCGAACAAACAAATGAAACGAAGCTCCAGATCAGCTTCAGCTTTCAACTGGGAGCAAAATACTTAAATATTTCGCTGACACTTGGAAAAATACCTATAAATGTTCACTAAAAAGTAAGGACAATTCGTATATTCATTTTAAGATATATGATAATATTTATACCTTTTTAGATATTTGAATCAATCGTGTTTCTTTTGGATACAATATTTTTTTGTTATTAAAATCTTGTCATCACATTCTCCCAGAAAACTTTTCTTTAAAGAGGGTTTCTATTATAAAATCCCTAATAAAATTGTTAACAACCAAAAGGAAATATTACCTGGTGTTTTATGTATGATTCGTATATTCACTTTAAGATATATGATAATATTTATTCCTTTTTAGATATTTGAATCAATCGTGTTGCTTTTGGATACAATATTTTTTTGTTGTTAAAATCTACTCATCACTTTCTCCCAGTGCAGTTCAGAGTTCCTTTGACAATCCCCAACACCAATCATTCCGCACAACTCAGCTCAGATGCCCGGGCATTGGTCATTTGTTTATTTCATCTGCTGTAAACTGTCATTACTTTGTCATGGGCAATCCGAACTGAGGAGCGCAATCAGGGGCCACAGCTTGGGCCGATTGTCAGTACGCATTTCACACGCCTCTTTGCAGGTTTCTTGTCTACCCTCCTTAGTTCTGCAATTTTTCAAAGCTTAACACAGGAGCATCACAAAATAAACAGAATGAGGAAAATATGATAAAATAACAGTTCTTATCTGTCCTTATGCCCTAAGCTTTGGGATAAAAATGCAAAAGGTTGTTTACATCTAGTTAGGAAATAATTCTAGGTGGAAAACCACCAAATGGTGACCAATTTATAAAGGGTGGAGTTCTGTTGTCAAGTCAACGGATCCCCAACCTGCCGCTGTCGCATAATCCCTGTCAATCATTCAACCTATTCATAAAAGTAGAGCCCCCATAAGCTTCGAGTACATCGTAAATTCAAGAGTAGAACACATAATTAAAAGCTTTTCAAAGGCCCCCTCAAAACATCAAAAGCCACAAATCAGTAAACGAATGATCGAACGAAAAAAAAAATATATACAAGGGTGGTCAAAAGTATTTTCACAAAAAAAAAGTTAAATATACTCATAATTTGAACTTACATCTTGTTAACTTTGGCATCAATGGAAAGGTAATTTAAATGCCGTTTGAATGATACAATACATTTCTTAACCCATTCAGTACTTATTGAAAAGGACGAATTTGTGTAAAAATGTCCTTTTTGAACTTTTTTCCTCGACTTGAAAACTAAAATTTTTTGATGCAAAAAGTTTCTTCAAACAAAAATAATAGTAACTGCAAAAAGAATTTTTCAAAAATCATTTTGCTTATATTTTTTATGATTTTTTAAAGGTGACAATGTCGGAAAAAATTTGTATGAAAAAGAGAAAAATATGGCTAAAATGCATGTTTCTAAGCATTTTCAAAAAATCATAAAAAATATAAGCAAAATGATTTTTGAAAAAATTTTTTTGCAGTTACTATTATTTTTGTTTGAAGAAACTTTTTGCATCAAAAAATTTAAGTTTTCAAGTCGAGGAAAAAAGTTCAAAAAGGACATTTTCACACAAATTCGTCCTTTTCAATAAGTACTGAATGGGTTAAAAAATGTATTGTATCTTTCAAACGGCATTTAAATTACCTTTCCATTGATGCCAAAGTTAACAAGATGTAAGTTCAAATTATGAATATATTTAACTTTTTTTTTGAGAAAATACTTTTGACCACCCTTGTATATATAACAACATGCTCTTGAGGTTTCAGATAGAAGTGCTACTGTCTGGCATGCAGATATATATCTCTGCTTTCCCATCGCATATTGTTCGATATTAATCGCATTACTTATTAAATCAATTAAAAACTTTTTCAAGCGCATAAATAACAACATTTGTTGCGAACGCCAAACGGAAAACAGACAATCACAGAGCATAATCTTTTATTGTGTGTCTGTCTGTCTGCACTCCACATCCAGAGCATTGTTGATTTTAATGTAATTATTCGTACTGCAATTATACGAATCATGGCTAAAAGTTTGTACTCGGCGGCTTCTGCTTTATGTTTTGCCGCTCATAATCTGTAATAAAAACACCAGCTGACAGCGGGAGATGCACATTATTATGTGATTTCAAAGGACCGCTACCACTGCTGCCATGCCAACATCCAACCATCCAACCATCCCCCCCATCTGACATTGCATAATGTGTGGAATGCCGTTCGGTAATTTTATACTTTTGCATCCAACCATCCATCCATCCAACCATTCGTCTATGCCTTCACTCATCCATCCATCCATAGCACTGAATATCCATAACCCTTTCTTCTTCTCGGTAGAATGCAAAATGCAGCAATCAAGTTGAATACCAGCGAGTGGGTAAAATACCTTGCAACTAATAAACTCTTTTGGAGCGCACACACAAAAAAATTAGAAAGCTTATGTTAAAATGGGCGGTAAACATAAATATGCTAAACAAAACACTAAACAAAATTATGTGAAAAATGATTTTGGGAAGTAATATTAGATCATATCATCATATTAAATAATTCTTTGTGTAGGGACCTTTACTGTTCTAATTTATGTTCCCCCAAATTCAGATTGAAATCATTATATAATAGATTGTTTTCCCATGATTGGATTATATAAACTCATCGGTGTAAAAATGCAAATGCAAATAATATATCTGAAATATATATTTTCCCTAGATCATATTATATTGTTTTTTTGTATTAGTTCTAATTTATTTCCCCCCAAATTCAGATTGAAATCATTATATAATAGATTTTTTCCCATGACCGGATTATATAAACCCATCGGTGTAAAAATGCAAATGCAAATAATATATCTGAAATATATATTTTCCCTAGATCATATTAAATTGTTTTTTTTTTGTATTAGGACCTAAACTGTTCTAATTTATTTCCCCCCAAATACCGATTGAAATCATTATATAATAGATTTTTTTGCCATGCTTGAATTATATAAAACCCATCGGTGTAAAAATGCAAAATACAAAAAGGAGAATCACGAAACAAGAGGAAACCAAATTGATTGAAATATTCATGGAATATCCCTGTAAATTGCAGATGACTTTTGCCGCTGATAGCATTAAGGTAGAATCTGGTATTTTCCGTTTGAAGCTTGTCGAGAGAGTCTGTCAACTTCATTTCAGCCAAGGAGATGCTCTGGCTCAAAGGGAGGAAGCGTTTAATTAAAAACATTTTGTATACACATTTGCTTCCTTTTTGCGAGATATCCAGATTGTAGCTGCTGATGATGATGGTGATGCTGCTTTTGCTACAACAGTTTGCTGTGTGTTATTGCGATTCCGTTTGCCAATTGCTATTGCCTTAGTTTCCTTTGCTTAAAGTAGTACCCATTCCTACCCCGTATCTTCCCGTCTAAAATCACCATCCTGCTCTCTTGTTAATGATATCACCAAATGGCTGCCTTTGTTGCTGCTTTTGCTGCCTGTGATGCTGCTGATGTTGCTGCTGTCAGTTTGTCTGTACTGTCTGTACTGCTTGTTCGTTGCTGTGTTAATGATATTTAATGATGATGCCAGTTCTGTTCCTGCAGCTGCCACGCCCCCAAGCGAACCGAACCCGACAAACCGTTGAGGCCACCCCATAGAATATTTTGGCATCTCCACCGATATCCTCTGGCCCACTCCCGCCATTGCACATGCACATGGAAAATTTGTTTGTCTATGCGGGACGTCATTTGATTTTGTCTGCCGGTTTTTCTCCTCCTGCCGCCTTCCTCTGCCTGCCTGCCTGGCTTTTAATATGCACCCGAAATATCCTTTGCCAACCCCCCGAAAACCCCGCTTGGTAGGCCCCTGAATCTGAACTAATTTTGGTTAGGCAGGCGCCAGTTATTGCCATGGCTCTCACTCTATATCCATGAATCTGCAGACTGAGAGAAAAGGGATTTAAAAGTTTTTTAAAAATATTTTTTCAAAAAAATTAAAACAATTGTTTTCTTATTTCTTACAATGAAATATTACTGTATCCCAAAAATAATATTAAAGAAATGATTAGAAGTATTAAAAACTAAATGAGAAAAATTCTTTCATGAACTTTAATTCTGCACTACATACTGAATTTATACTAATAATACTAAAATACATTCGGATATGAATGGTATCTCATCTTTTTTTCCCTATGCTTTTACGGTTTGGGCTTTTGGTCATTGCATTGAAGGCCCCGCAGGCCACAATCATTATCAGTTTTCCGTTCGCTTTTTCGGTCGGATGTCTGCATCCAAGGGATTCTTCATTTTGTGGAAAGCGAACGGAAATACAAATGCACATTTCAGCTTTGAATTTTCGGCTTTTATCCATCTCTGACTAATTTTTTCCGTTTTGCTGTTTGTGCCATTGAGGTCGGGAATTTAAAAGAGGAGCTGCGGCCTCACTTGTTGCTGGACCCACTTTGCATTGCATTCAATGAGCAGTGAACAAATGGCAGTTTGCACCAGAGTTGGTAATTGCTATTTGCCAATCCGAAGATTGAGCTAATAAAACGTTCATCAGTGGCAATCGATGAGAGTCGGAGAACAACTGCAAAAGGCCAAATAAAACTGGAGACATAAAAATTAATTACCAACGAAACAAGATCATTTATCGAGAGCAACTTAACTTTAAGTGTTGCATGGAAAAACATAGAGCTTTTGTCGATGAATTGCAAAATATTTGTCAAATTGTCTGTTAAAGGATAATTAACTATTTTCCATTTGTCTTGTTGTCTACGACTTTTAATTAAAAGACAAGTAGAAGCTAGAAAAACTATTAATAGTGAAATTGCTGTCTATTTTTATAAAAATAATAAAACGAGTATGTCCCTTAATCCTCATGGCTTATTTTATGTCAATCTCTATTTCGCTAGCACAATAATTGGTATTCCATCAATCATTTTGCTGGTTTGGTTAGGGGAATCCATCTTTCCACTGCTTAGTTCTACTTGCATTTGCGATTACCTGTTTGCGATAACTAATTTTAGCTATCCACCAATGGAAATACACTTTTGGCTTTGTTGGCTCTGAGGTTAACCATACATATTTACCCACCCTGGAATAATATCTTATTCCGCTTCAAGGACTCCTCATCTAAGGGTGGTAGGTGGAATCGAACCGAACTCCCTCTTAATTACTCGGAATCGCGCTTGTCAATCCGTCGCGGATGGATGGTACCATCCTTTTTGGCGAAAATTTTGGAGAGACAGCCAACGAACGGACTAATTTATGCATGCTGGAGTGCCGAGTACTTGTATTTCGTATCTATGAGATACTCTCCTGAACCCGTGGCTGTGAGTTTATTTAATATGCGTGCTGCGTCAAAGTTTGTGATGATTATTTTGGCAGAGACGGTGGTGGGGGGGCGAAAGAGGGCAGACGGCTGACACGCCCCCAGTTCATGCATACAAAAATAACCAATATTGATTTGTCATGGCGCTGGATTTTCAGCGTGGGCGGGTAACTTTGAATGAGGACACGATGATGGTGGTTAGGGGGGATTTTCCCCGGTTCATCGCTTCTCTGTCAACGCTCCTTTGTGTGTGCCTTCTTTATTTTTTGTATTTTCACTTTATTTCTATATTTTCTTTTTTTCCTGTGACCGGTTTTAATGATTTCGGTTGCAGCTTTGGTTGAGCACACAAAACCGCCCTCGACCCCCCACATATGCAAACAATCCATGCCGCAAACTCATCCTAGAATTTTTTCGTCCATTCCTGAATCTACTTAGCTGGCTCTGCTTGAGGATGTTCCAAACATTTTCATAAATGTGTAAATCTATCATTTTTACTACTTTGACTGAATTGCATCAATTGTTTAAAGCTTAAGACAACTCAAAATATTATTTAAGTAATATAAAGTGTTAAAACATTTTAGTGTGCAGTCAACTTTAATGCAATCTCTACATAACATATAAAAAAAAATTTAAACTTTTTAAAGTCTGCCAACTTTATTTAATCTTCCTTTTTCAATTTTGCTTTTGGCAAGAAAAGGTAATATTACCTTTTTCCATATAAAAGTTTCTGAAGGATTAATCCATTAGTTAAATTTCCCCATGGATTTTATGGAACATAAATGTGGGTAATGGAAAACCTTTGGAATTTTTCCATACACATTTGAAGTGTAATTTATCCCCTTACCAGAACATCTTTCAAAAATGTAATTTCGTTTATTAAATTGTTTTGTTTGCCAACTCTTGTTGAGATTTTATTTTTGACGTTGGCCAAAAAGCCCTTTGCCAGACAGCCTACCCTTGAGTGTGTGTGTGAGTGTTTGTCTGGTTGCATTATGATGTTGATTATGCAGATTATTATTATCAGGAAGGCAAAGGCAGGGCATAGGCTGCGAGTCTGAGACTGAGCTTCATCATCGTTGCATGATTCATAGTTAGTTGGCCCGGTGCATGCCTCAATGGTCTGAGCCGCTTAGGCACGCTTGATGGGTTCGGGCCAAAGTTGGGCCACGTAATGGAGCGCCAGCCAAATGCATTCAGTGAACAATTGAAATTTATAATTAGTAGAAGCACCACACGCACAAAACACTCGGCACACACCCACAAACACCGTATACACCGCCGGGAAATATGATTAATACTTCCCGAAGTTATTTGTTATTAGATTACACCTAGCCGATGCACAAAGAAAAATATTTGGGAAATGTTTTTAAGAAAATATCTTCAAATGGAAAATGTTCTTATGGCATACTTGAGGAATGTAGTTAAAAGCTATAAATATATTTTGCGTTCAGAAGATTTAATAATTAACATAATAAAGATACTAGATAATATTTTCCAAAATATGTATTAACTATTATTATTATTCATTTATTTTTGAAGGAATAATTTGGAGATGCTTAAATAGGGTCGAAGATCTCACTACTTATTATATCTGATCTTAAATAAAACCATATAACATCTATAATATCTAGTTTTTTTCATATAATGAACAAGTATTATAGACTAATTTTGTAGATGCTTATTATATCTGATCTTAAATAAATCCATATAACATCTATAAAATCTAATTGTTCATATAATAATCCAATATTATAGTGAAAAAGAAATACTTGATCTATTTTTTTTAGATACCAATTTAGATAATTTTGAATTCACTCTTCATTTTAATAATATAGCAAAGCCCAGAATATGCCTAGATTGTTTTTATAGTGCTGTATTTTTTTCCCAGTGTTTTGCTTTTGGGATCATTTCGGGGCTGCATTGTACTCGATGCTGCTCCATTGTCTGCTCGCTGGCATTGTCTGCCCGGCTTTGTTTTCATCGCCTACGATGTTCGTTGCCTGCGATAAGAGTCTCTTTCTAGGTATTTTGGTGGGTCTGGTGGGGGGCTGACTGGGGGAAGTCGAAACTTCAAATTGAAAACTTTAATTAGAATTATTGTTATTGTTGTTGCTGCCGCTGCTGCTGCTGCTGATGCTGCCATTGTCAATGCGTCCGCTTCTCGTTGGATCTTAAGTGCCCAGACCAACTGAAACTCACCTTCGTCTGGGGGGTCTTGAGTCCTGGGTCCTGGATCCTGGTGCCTGGTTCCTGGTCCTGCAAAAGTTGACGCAAAAGTTTGCCGCAGGAACTTGACGCGTGTTCAACATACTTGAGCGCCTTGTGCCATTCCTTTGCCGATGGTCGACCACGGGGGGAAAATATCCATCCTGGCAAGTGCAGTTTTAATATGTTGAAAGTTTTGTTCGGAAATCAGTTAGCCGCTTAGTTTTCCACCCTCCTTCTCATTCGAGAATGTCTGGCACGCTTCCACGCCCTTCGATTGGAACTCAAAGGCACTTTTATCAATCATGCAATTTAGAGAAATACATACATACTTATATGGTGGGGGGACCCCACAACTATCTACTTCCTGCTTAATTGTCAATTAGTGGGCACATATTTTGTAAACGTTTTTCAAACTCAATCAGCCGCAACCAATGGATCTGCGCCTCCAATCAATTTATTTATTTGGCATTTTCTGTATTTGTCGGGGAATATATGCGATACCAAAGAATGCCAAGTAGGGTAACAGCAACCATTAATTAGTTAGGCCGCAAATTAGTGGAACATTTTCCGCACATATAGAGTTTCAGCCAGTTTTGTATATATATTTTATACATTCTCTTTTTTAGGCCTTAGTCGAGCTATGTAATTATTAAAAATTAATTTCAATCTAATTTATAATGAGATGGTTTTGTCAGGTCCATTGTGGCCCTTGTTTGGCGATTCTTTGCCTATTTACAAACTGAATTGTGGTTGTGGTCCTATTATTGGATTTTCAAACAAATTGCTTTATGGCCAAATCAAATTCACTTAGCGTGTGATTTTTGTGGTCCAAAAGTTTTGTTGGCCCAAAAGATATTTCTTTACTACAAAATTAGTGAAGGGCTTTATGGAAAGTACAAAATTATATTAATTATACGGTTGGCAAGATTTTCAAGCGAAAAAAATAAATTGATTGGGAAATACATGTTCAATCAAACTTTATTGGCACTTTTGTTAGGCGTTCTTTATTTAATTTTGGAAAAAAGCCGACCAAAATAAAAGAGCAGAGCAATCAGTTCCAGATAATAAAAATATCTCTTCCCCAATCAATCAATGTCATGTCTCCCCTTTGATTGTCCAAACACTTGGTCAAATAAGCATATAGTTAAAATGTATATAAAAAGCGAACAAAGAACTCAGTCAAATGTCAAGCAATTACTGCACATACAGATAAAACTTGGGCCGTTCTCATTCGGTAACGATCGAGTGTCGATCATTTATCAATATTCATGGGCCGATCAATTTGACCTCATGCCACACATTTGTTGTGGCCCCAAAACGCGTAAACCTCTAAATTGTGCGCGTTTCGCCATATTGTTCTAATTGCAGCCATTTGTTTGGCTCTTTGGGCCGAAAATAAACTGTGGATAAGGAATAAAGTGAAATGCGTGTCGTTATTTTGAAATCAGCTGTGGCCCAGACATTTTTGGAGCGGGGTCCCTAATTGATATTAAATAACTCAACGCTCACACACGAGACAACCTGTTACGCAAAGCCCATTTGGTTATATGTACATACATGAATTTGAATTTGTATGTATATGTATTTTAATAAATGCAAAGCCATAAATAAACTGCTGCCCAGGTTCGTTGGAAAACCAAAAAAAAACATATCAGAATAAAGAATCCCGACACAAAGGCGAGAAAAAACAAAATACCCGAAAACAATTTCTCAAATTTCTCAGCTCACAAAAAACCGCACTAAACGTTTATCATACACAAAAAAAACTTCCCGTATTTCATGCATTATTTACGCATTTTACTACCGATGGAACCGTGACTAATTAAGCAATTTTTCGAGCCAAATTACAGGTCGCATTTTTCGCTTTGCCATTAAGGCTTACTAATTATTTATGGTCTTAATGATAAGTTTTTGTTTGGCTTTTGTTCGTTTTTAAATTCTGTTTTATTGTCGGCTACATTGGAAAATCAATGGGGGTATTATCCGTTTTTGTTTTTACACTTTCCTGAAAGGTTGTGATGAAAATGGCCACAAAGACACGTAATTGGACTGAATATATTGGAATTTTTCTGGTCATAAAGTTGGTTTTGATTTTAAAATGAGTTTATATAGTTGGGAAAACTACGAAAGTAACTTTAAGTTTCTCATAAAAGTGTGTTATCTTTTCCTACATGACTAAGAAATAAATATAAGTTCTGAAAATAACTAAATTAACAATTTTTTTTTCCAAAAGCACGGCGGTTTTAACGATGCTACCTCTGTCTATCTTTATTTCGATCTTGTTCCACTAGTAGTAGGGTACAATAACTTCGACTTTAAGCTCGATCCTGTCCATTCCATCTCTAGTTGACTTTTATTTCATAAGTTTTAGTGCCTTCATTAAACCATTTTTACAGCCACGACTTGACTTTTGTTTTAGCTTAGCATCTTGGCCTGCCCTTTTTTAATTTCCTCCGTTGATTGCCTGTTCTTAGTTCCCCATTGATTCTGAGCCCGATTCGTTTTCGTTATTGCCATCTATAAGTGCGTAATTTACTTAAGCTGCTTTCGGCTTAATATGCGCATTTTAATAGATTTGTTCCACTATCGTCAAGGCAATAAATTAATAAAACGCTCAGCCCCAGCAGCGAACCTGCCTTTTCTCCTTTGCCGTCCCCACCTTTCCCTTGGTTTCCTTTTTCCTCTGGCCTATCCAATGCATTCTGCACTTGACTTGGGCATGGTTATGGGTAATACACTGCGAGAATTTAACTTGAGCTATCATAAATAAAAAGGAAGGAATAAAATACACAAATGTCAACAAGTATGTAAGGGTTAATAGGATATTAAAAAAAAGTTTTAACTTAATTTTATTTTTTATATAATATATGCATTAATACATTAAAACATTATTATCCTCAAAAAAAATTTTTTTAGTATAAAAGGAAATTTAAAAAAAATATATTATTCCAAAACTGGTTGGGAATTATAAACCAGCAAAACAAAATTCAACTGAAATACAATAATTTTTTCAGAAATTAAAGTTTGAATAACGAAAACTCTTTCAGGACTATAATTTCAAGAGTTAAATTTATTCAAGACTATAACCTTATTTCTGCCCTTAACTTATACAAATATTTCCCCCAGTGTAGAGCTGGGGAACGGGGCTGAAAGCTTTTCAGCTGCGGCTGAGTGCCTCTAAGATGCAACTAATGATAACGGCGGCACAGACACCGACTATGGCTATGGCTATACGCCTGTGGATGGGGTTCGGGCTTGGGTTTTGGGTATGGGTTTCGGAACTGGGCTTGGAACCGAGTTTTAGGGGCTGTGTCGGAGATGCAGCTAGTAGATGCAGCTCGATTAAGCTGCTTACCTCTGCAGGGGCGTTGCATTTTGGGTGTAGCTGCCGCATCAGCGAGGTCGCCACAGCTGACAGCTCAATGGCCCCATGTGGGTTGAGTTTGTTTTGTGTCAGTTTACAGTTGGCTCCATTCATAATTATCAACCTGGATGCCTGCCTAACAGCCAGCCTCACCTTTTCCAGCTGAGAGCGAGGGAAAACTGAGGGAAAACTGGTGGAAAAGGCGGACGGCATTGCGCCGCTTTTTCACGCTTTGGCGGCTCATTAAAAGAACCGCAACTGACATTGCCTTTTGTCCAAAAAACTTGCACTGACACATCAGCCACGCCTACTTAGCACTGAGAATAAATCTTAATAAATTTCAATTCATTTAGGAACTCTTATAAGGGGATTGTTCAATATAAAAGAAATTAGTAATAGATATATAAAGATAACTAGATATTTACACATAAGGATATATTAAGGTATATACCAAAACCTCTTGTGGTATCATAAAAACCTTTGCTATATATTGATCAGAATTCTTAAAATTATTTAAGAGCTCCTTAAAATGAGTTCCTTAAACTTTTATGGAACAAAAAAGAAACAATTGATACAATTTTAACAAGTTATGCGGATAACATTTAAAATTGAGTATTAAATGGTCTAAAAGAACACGTTTTTGTGTATATTATTCACTTAATTTGTAAATCACATGCATTGCAGTGTATCAAAATCCGTGGGCGTTGAATATTGTGCCATATGCAGAAGAGATTCGAGAGATGCAGCCATCCCCTTCGGTTATGAATTATGTTCGCCTCGCACAAGATTGATAGTTCTCCGCTGGCTCCATGGGCTAGGCGTCATCTCTTCGTCCTCATAATAATGCTCTTCTTTGGGGCCCGGCGAAATGCCGTTAGCCCCGGCTATATGCATATTCGCCGATGTCATTCCCGTGACCCAGTTAGTTGGCCCCAAAGTGAGCGGGCGGACCCCTTAATTAGCATATGCTGAGGCAGGTGTGCGGGTTTGTGCGAAACGCGATAATTTGTGGATGGCTGCCATTTGAATAATGCCCCTTAACTAAGGAATATTTCAGGCAGAGGGATGTGCATTTCAAAGGGGGGATAGATGAGATATTGGTGCCAAAGAGGTAGGAAGCACAGATAGAATTGAAAATTGACCTACTCATTATGGAATTTAGGCTTAAAGGATATTGGTCGTTAGTTTAAAGACCTTTCAAAATGATATCAAAAGCTAATCCTAACTCTACACCCTGATATATAGTTGATCAATTAGAATTCTTTAATTCTTTAATCCAATAACTACAGAGCTTGTATGGGTTATGTCAGTACTTTAAAAAACTTAAGAGTTTAATACTTTTAATATTTTAAGAAATTGGTGCCAAAGAGGTAGAAAGCACAGAAAATTGAAAATTTACCTGCTCATTATGGAATTTAGGCTTAATGGATATTGGTCGTTAGTTTAAAGACCTTTCAAAATGATAATAAAGGCTAATCCTAACTTTATACACTGATATATAGTTGATCAATTAGAATTCTTTAATTCTTTAAACCAATAACTACAGAACTTGTATGGGTTATGTCAGTACTTTAAAAAAATTAAGATTTTAATACTTTTAATATTTTAAGATATTGGTGCCAAAGAGGTAGAAAGCACAGAGAGAATTGAAAATTGTCCTGCTCATTGTAGAATTTAGGCTTAATGGATATTTGTCGTTTATTTGAAGACCTTTCGAAATGATAATAAAGGTTTATCCTAACTCTATACCCTGATATATAGTTGATCAAATAGAAATCTTTAATTTTTTAATCCAATAACTATATAATTTGTATGGATTATGCCAGTATTTTTAAAATCTCATTGCATATATGTTGGTAAAGAGTAAAATGCACACTTTAAGGAACAATCAAGTCACTTTCCAAGTTATAAATCCGTGCAGCACTTTTTCCATATTCCCAAAGACTTCTAAAGGCATTCCGAACCAGAGCCCGAAGACATTGCGCTGCATCAACAAGTACATATGCATCAATTTGAATTCGGCTTCACTGCATAACAGAAATCCCTTCTGGCATTCACCTCGGGCACGTGTGCGAGTGGGCTTATACATATTATATGTATAGGTATGTATCTGTGTCTGAGCCCAGAACCCAGAACCGTTCTAATCCCTTTTGCCATGCATCAACCTCTGCAGTCTGGCTAAAAAGAGGTTAAATCCAATTCGGTTCAGCTTTTTGGTGGCCGCTCTCTTCGAAATTTCCAACCTCCGCAAAACACAACAACAATAGTTGCCTCGGGTCGGTCGAAAAAAAATATATAAAGAATAGAAAAGAAAAGTTTAATAGTGGGGGGAAACCCTAGACTTCCAGAGTGCAAGCACTTCAATTTCAATGTAATCTCTTTAAACGTGAAACTACTCGCACAATCGAAAACCTAAATGAGTTTCGATTTCAGGGAGTGGAAACCAATTTTAGATGCCGCTACACTTTATTTGATTTCATTACTCCTCCATTTTATTACTTTTCATGTATGGACAATCAAACATTGATGTCAGAATTTAATATGCTGTATAAATCGTTTTGAGCCATTGACACATTCATGCGTTCGTTGATTCGTTCGTATGAGTATTCGTTATTCGTTATTCGAATTCGTATTCGTAGAATCAACAAACCGGAGTTGTCTCCATGGAATGTAACTCCCCATCGCCGTCATCCGTTTATTTTCTTTTTTTTTTTGGTATTTGTATGGAAAAAATATTTATATTTACACGCAACTCATACAGTGGCATACTCACTTTACATATATATTTTTCTTTACTTTTCTTACTTTTTTGTTTTGTGAATAGCATATAAAAAATAAAATGAAACAGAAAGGGGAATTTTTCACTCTTATTGCTTTTGGAAGCTTTTCCATGGTTCACATTTCATTTATTTTCTCTCCCGTGTGAGTACGGCTGTGTGTGCACTTCACAACTTAATACACTTTATTATTGAAAATATTTTTTATTACAAGTGGGCTGGGCCTGATCGCTGTGAGGGTTTCCCGGAATTATTCGCTGCGATATATATATATATAGTACTCCTTTCATTTCCTTTTTTTTTTGTTTGGCCCTGACACGCAGCTCTCATAGTTCCGTTTGTTGGGCATTGATTTGCTGCACTCGTTTCCACGAAATACAAATATAAATACAAGCCCAAACACTCTTTTCATGCATACACATAGTAGTACCCACTTTCGTACCGCCGCCCCCATCAGAATTTTTATATACTCTTTTTATAGCACAGCTCCCTCACTGATTTTGATATTCATGTTGCATGTTGCTGACTTCTGAAGTTTTTGGCAATTGGAACTTTTTCTTTTTGTCGAGTGGGCGGACCGGGTTTTTGGCCCCCAAAAAATAAAATAAAAAACAATTTGGATAGCTCTCTTTGCATTGTTTACTTTAATTTACATTTATTTTTCGCTTTTTATGCGTTTCATTTTTGAGGTTTTTTGGGAGGGGGGTTTTCGGTTGATTTTTTTTTTGTTTCGTATGCAAATTTGGAACCCGAACTTCTTTAATGAACTAATTTTGTGGCAGAGCTGCTGCGATCCCGTCCGATTATTTATGTATTTCTCGCTTACTCTCGCAACGCTGAATTCAATTAGGCCTCTCAACCCCTGTTTATTTATGTGGCGTTTGCCGAATGGCTGCCTCATTTGCAAAAGTTGCCAAAGAAAAGATTCGCTCCAGCCTCACTCGCCGTTTTCTGTATGTGTCAGTTTGATAAATGATATCAATTTCTTATAGACCCCACACTCGCACAGCACACACTCAACACACACAGAACAGAGGGCATCAAAAGTTTGTTTTAGAATGTTTCTGTTTTTGTTTTTACTTCCCCCTTCAAGTCCAAGTCCACTTTTGCCAATTTGACACTTTTAGCGATGCGCGTGTGCCTTGGCACTTGAATTTCAAATGTATCTCAAGGCCTGCCAGTTGAGAGCATGAATTTTTAATGCGGAATGAGGCAATCTCTTAGGGAGCCCGTAGTCTTTCCAATATGCTAATCGGCCCAGCGAGTTGGATCGCATGAAGATGAAAACTTTTTCTTCAAAGATTTGCCTAAGTAAATTATCCAAAAATTTAAAAGGGTATTTACCTAACTAAAGCAACAGGTATATGTTTTAGTAAGCCATTTTTAAGACCCATGCTGGTATGAGTAATATGGCCACTATCGATTATATTGGTTTAATTTGGGATAATTAATTTAAAACTTAAACATTTTCTATCAATAATTGTGTTAGATATATAAATTAATGATTAAAGATACATATATGTATATTTAAAAATATTTTATCTAAGGAAAGCAAAGCAACGAAAGTAAATTTTCCCAAACAAATTTTAAAACTCTCGTAAACAACCAGTAAGGTCTATAAATTATATCATAAATGGCCTGGCTCTCTTCCCAAAAAAACCAAATCTCTGCAATAACTTAAAATGCCAACGGACATTCATAACGAGCATACAATTAACACAAATTCCCATTGGCAGCCAGCTATTAGCCCAGAAAAACACACATCCCAGCTCGCAGATACATTTGTATCTGCAGACCCACCAAGTAGCCAGATACAAAATACAAAAAATACAAACGGCGACAGACGGACGACAAAAAGGGCCGCGGGGCAAACGGTTCCCAGATCCCATGCAAATGACATGGAATGGAAACAGAAAATAAGTTTAAAAGGAGGGGTAGCGGACTAGAAAAACTTTCGGCCACTAATCTATAATGCTGTCAGCCATTAAACAACTGAAAAACCAAATTTGTAACTCATTAAACAAAAAGGGAGAAAGAATGGAAGAAACAGAAAAAAAAGGCATTTAAAACGAAACTAGCCAAAGTGAATGACTGATAAATGCCACTCGGCTTGGCTGTCTCATTTGGACTGCCAAATAATATTTAATTATAAACAAATAAACGAGACCCCGGGGTTATGCACGTCCCCCAAAAGGTGCCGAGTGATTAATTATTATGTCAGGGAATTAAATCAAATATTTGAGTTGACACAGCGCGTTCCTATCTTTTTTTTATCTGTCTGTTCGAAATCACGAAATGCAAATAAAAATGACTTTAAGGAAAGCCAAAACCGGGAAAAAAGAGAGGGAGAAAAATGCCATAATAATTTCTACTCTTGCTGCGGCGGCATGAAAAATTGAAAAGCCAACAGGCCGCCGCGTTTAAAGATAACATAATCCATGGTCGGGAACCGTGAGGAACCTTCTTTTCTTTTCTTTTCTTTTTTTTTGGGTTGGTTTTGTATTTGTATTTCGAGGGAAAGAGGGAAAAAACATTAGCATATATCAATGCCAAATGCAAATAAATCATCAATAACATTTCTCTGCCACTTATGCACCACTTACAGATACTTACACCGCCGAAGATACCTGAACTGCAGCTGTGCAGCCAGCCAGCATTATTTGCCCCGAGGAAAATGGAAAAAGAGGAAAAATCCGAACGCCAACGCGTCTCGACGTCTGTCATGTGCGATCCGAGTTTTGTGGCCCCTAACTAAGGCGCCTTGCATAAATTTACGCCAGAGGATAAGCCAAAAAAAAAAAAGAGAGAAAAGAAGACGACTGGCAAGGCAAACATAAAGCAATTTTATGCGTTTTTAAAATGCCGGCAATTGACTGAAACAACAAAAGCGAACTGAGGTCTGGAAAATTCAGATGGGCCGCATGTGAGCACGTTTTCCGCTTTACACCGAAGGGTAAATCAAATACGAGACCAAAACCGCATCGAAAGGGAAAAGGAGGACCAGGACCCCATATACACTATACCATATCTCAGTCGCTGATAAGCAATATAACGCAAATGCTTGATGGTTTGTTGACGACCAACAAAAAGTTCTTGAGCGTGTGTAAACATTGGGAAATACTGGAAAACGGAAAACAGAAAGCAGAACAGCGGAAAAGCAGCAAAACAGCAGCAAGGACATCGAACGAAGGAGCCATCCAGCCATCCAACCAGCCAGCCAGCCAGCGTTTATAAATGCGCTACAGTTACAAATTGTTGCCACAGCTGTGCGTGTGTGTTTTGGGTGCTGTGCGGCACATGTGCGCTCTAAACCATTTATAAATGTAACAAAAGCAACGCCAGCAGAAGAAAAAAAAACGAAGAAAAACAGTAAAAAGCTGAAAGCCCTTGGCACAAGTGCAATGCATAAATATAAACAAAGAGATACGAACTAAAGACGGCCAAAATACAGGCAGGCACAAGGTGCTATATGTGCACATATCTTTTTTTATTTTTGGAGAAACATAACGCGTTTATAAATCGATAATTTGAGACAGTGAAACGCGTATAAAACGAGCTTTCCAAAAGGTATCTCAATAAAAACTCACACCTACAATGTGATCAAGTGCTAAAAGTTGTAAAAAAATAAACATTAATCAAATGCTTCAATTTCTTTTATAATTCAACAAATTTAATATGATCAAAGAGACAAATTGAATTCTCAAAACTGAAATGCCAATAAAAAAAAGTGTTATAATTTTCAGATAAACAAAATTCAATCATATTTCGTTGAGAAGTAGAGAAAAAGCTATAAATCGTTGCAAAAACAAATTGATATTCTCAGAAAAAATCACACCATTCGTTCGGTTAAGTGCTAAAAGTGCAATTTCAGCAATTGTATCTGCAAGATACATTAGCGCTGCGTGTGTTTTTGTGCGTCGGTATAATGACAATTTGACACAGGCAAAGTACATGAAATTGAGCAATTTATATGCCAAATGTGTAATTTTGATGTTCGGTCGAGATACATTTTGTATCTGCCAAACAGATGTCGGTTGAACAGGACTGCAGAAACTTTAATTGCAACCAGTTGGTAAAGAGTGTGTGTGTGCTGCAACATTGAGATACAAAGCGTAACCATAAGATACTTTTGGGTGACTGATGTGCAACAATAAACTTGCAACGTACATTAATTGCAACTGCCACTGGTAGAGTGGCAGATGGTTATTTATATCTGTGAGATGCATTTATATCAAACTAAACAAGTATTTTTTAAAAAACTAAATCAAATAATAAAATATATAATTTAATTTGATTATAAACAACCCTATATTAGATCTTTTTTGCCGCCACATTTAGACAAGTGCAATTAAGCCAAAGCCAATCAATTATTAAATGAAATCCCCCCTGTTTTTTCGCAGAGCATTGTGCACAATTAGCGCCATCGGAGCCAGGGAGCCAAGAAACAACCAATGGAACATGTTGATGCCGGTGCGGGAGTACAACAAGCACATAGCCAAAATACCAAATTGCAAGATGAGGCAGCGGCCAACGCTTAGAGCCACCTTTGCATCCCTACTGCTGCTGCTCCTGCACGTCGCCCAGGCTCTTGATCCGGCGGCTGCCAGTGGTTCAGTGGCCGGAAGTGGTGCTGCAGCGGGTGGTGCAGGTCCAGCTTCCACCGGCGGTGCAGGTGGCGGCAGCCTGAGCAGTGGTCCACCCACTCTCATTGCCAATCTCACGGAACAGGGCAGTCCCGGTGTGTATAATTCGACAATGGGTTAATGCTAATTACCCGTTTATATATATTTGGCATTTACGTGGCTGTTTAGCTGACCTTTCAACCTTTTAGCCCCCCCCGACAACACTGCCATTTTGGTATTTGCTAGGACGTTTATGCGTGGTACTTGGCAATAAAATTTATTCCAAATTGCTGTTAAAAATATATAATCCGATTACTGACTTGCCTTAATTTCGATTTAATTGTGCATTTTAAAATAAACATTGTGGCCATACTCCACTACATAAAATTTTTTTAATTTATATGCATATAAACCAAAATTAAAAAGCTTTATATTTAAATCTACATTTTTACTGCCCCTAGTTTCATTGAATTTTAAAAGAGGATTACCTTTAAATTTGGATTACACTTAACAAAAACGATATGGCAACTCTTCTCCAAAAGTTTTTATGCTTTTGGCCACACTTAATTTGGCTCAAGTCAAGTATTCATGAAAATCTTAGCATAAACTTGGTATGTTTTGTGTGTGTGTGTGTGTGCCAATGTTTGTGTGTATTTCCTTGTGCGCATTTCCGGCTTCCGCTTCCGGTTGCCAAGCGACAAGGGGTGGCAAAAACTATTAGCCACTTGGCGCTAAATAACACCACCCACGCCCACTCATCCCAGCCACTGAGGCAAAACACTAAGCATCAATTAACCCAATTTTCAGAATCCATTTTCACCTGCAGGTACGGCTTCAGCTCACAACTCCGGAGCTTTGGCTTTTTCTGAGTATTTTTCTAGCTGCGTGTTTCACAGCTCCATGCTTGCATATATATATTTTTGCTATTTTTTTTACTAGCCTTTTCTTTTGCCCCTTTCTCTTTGCCGGCAAATACCCAAGTGGCGGTGTTGAAACCAACGTCCAACTCCCAATTCCCCAGACCCACCTAATCCTATAGGTTTAATTCCGGGCACTCTTGCCCAGACTTTTTCGTGTTCCGTTCTTTTCCATCTTTTCTTTCGCAGGCTTTGGCGCTATTGTTGTAGTTTGGTTTGGTTTGGTCACTGGATCTGGAAATGGAAATGGAGTGGAAGCTGAAACCATAATTAATCCATTGATTTTCGATTTTTTTCAGCTTAAATAATTCATACAAATCATTTCAGCAATAAATATGCATTCGTTCACAGCATTTAACAATGAATTTTTCAGGCAACAAATGTTTTTTTTCATCCTAGATTTTTTTTTTTTGTTGAATAACATGGGATCCAATTACAAATTGATGAGCAGGTAATGAACGTAACAGAAACAAAAAATCGAATATTTTAATTTTGAAAAGCCACTGTTGCAAACTTTGATTTGCATGTAATGTCATAAATAATTCATTTTAACACATTCAACATTTATGAATAATTCTTTTTGAACTTTTTTCTTTATTTTAGCTGTCGCTATTAATCAAATTATACGTTTACTACATGCATTTTTAAATTGTTTCTTTATGTCGTTACGTGTATGCAGCCGCCTGGAAATTTGGTGTGACAGAGTGTCATAAACTGCAGAATGCGGGTGGCCATCATTCCCGGCGCTTGATTGAGAGTCCAGGCCAAAAAAAATCACCTGGAACGATGCCAGATGTTGTGGATAATAAATTCCTGAAGATGTGACAACACTTGGGATACATTTTATGTGGCTAAAAGTCTGCTACAAAAAGTCAATGTAATTGATTGACCAGTTGGGAAATTATTTATCTAATATTATTAAACGCCTAAAATATTAACTTAAAAGAAAATTATTTATTGTAAAGAACATTTCCAAATAATTTTAAGAGGAATTCCTCTATTACTTTAAAGAATAATTGTATAAAATACAGTTATTCACTGTTATCTTAAAAAATGATTTGTTATTAAGAACATTTCCAAATAATTTTAAAAAGGAATTTCTGTATTATTTTAAATAATAATCATATTATACACAGATATAAGGCTTTCAAATTTGAAATATTTTTAAACGATATACAAAAAACTGTGAGAACTAAAATTATTAATATCACTTAAATGTCCTACCTTACACTCCTTATATTTTTAATGTTTTCACATTATTTCCAAGAGAAACATAAAAGAATGTATTGTAACTACCTCAGCTCATTTATAACTCTGTTAACTAACTTTAAGATCTGGAAATAAAAAACTAATTTATATAAAATACCATGAAATGTCTTGTGGTGTGTCATTCGTTTTGGTTTCGTTTTCATGTTGGACTGTCGATCAAGTAACTCCTCGATGGCGATGGGAGGTCGAGGGACGCAGGAAGTTGTCTTAACCTGTCCATAAAGATGGCACTCTTCGGCCTACACGATTGCCGTTAAGAACTCGTTTTAATCTGAGACTCTTACCTACCTTCTTGCGGTGTGTAGTACTGCGATGTGGCTCTTGTTATTGTCGTTTGCCGTGAGATACGTCTTTTATGCATTTTCTGACTGCATCTTGATAGGGCCGGAGACGGGCCGGGCCAAAAAGATTGACTCCGGTGGAGTGTTGATAAGGCCCCGCTCGAACGGCCGATAAAGTCAATCAATCAGCTGGCAGACAGCCGCGGCTCAAAGCGGACTTAATTATCTGTTTAGATAACCAAGGCCAAAAATAGCCTCAGTTAGTGTTAGTGTTATGTTAAATATACGCTATAAAAGCGGTAATTTAATATGCCAATTGTGTGGCGAACAATGACCACAGTTGGCTTATAGTTATGACCATATTTAGGTGGCTTTTAGAGATGCTCGAACAAGGCTTTGAATGGCTTTTATTAATATATTAAACAAGCCATTTGGACAGCTTAACTGTTTGCCTGGAACCACCTGGGAAGTGTGAAATATCTATGGCAAATAAGCGAAAGCCATTCATAAAATGGATTTGAATAAGTGGAATCTGTCTAAAATGGCGTTAAATAATACAACTTAAACAAGAAACCACAAGATTATATTGTGGAATTAACTAACTATTTAAAATTATTGAAATATTTGGTAATGGAGAACCAATGTTTACTTAAGTGTACCCCCAGGTCTTTCACATTCCCGTCGAAAGAATTTATCTTGAATTTGATTTTGTTAAATTGCCTCTAAAATTATGTGCCGAACAATTTGCCAATCCAATTCCTGCCGAACTTGGAGCCACCCAAGAGGAAAACTTGTCGATTGCCAGGCCCTGGCTGAGGAGAAATAAAACTTTCACATAATGGCTTCGAAAGTTCCACACCTTTTTGCTTTTGCCCGGCTTGGCCCAAAACTTGTTCTTTTCGTCTGCCAAACAAATAGTTGGCCATAAGAAGTTGCTCAAATATTTATTTACTTTTTCAAGTTGCGAGCATATTTCTTTTTATATTTTTTTTTGCGAATCGTGTGTGTTGTATGTTCTTCCTGCCCGGTTTGGTCCAATGTTTATGTATAATTCCCTGGGCAAAGTTACCAAACGGCAGCTGATGCGGCTCCTGTCACTTTTTGCACTTCTACCAGACCAAAACTAATAACAAATCTTTTCATTAGTTGCGTTAGACAAGTTAGTTAAAAACTGCACTTTAGGCAAACAAATGCGTGTCGGTAGAAAAAAAAAGGAAGTAAGAATTCAGAGTGAAACCCAAATTGAATAGAGCAGGAGAAAAATCAGCTAAGCCAATAACCAGGAGGAACTTGGCCCGGAACTTGGTCGGATGGGAAACTTTTGTGGGGGCTACTGAGCATAATGAAAGCATAACATTTAGTTAGCACTTGTGTATTCCCTGTATAAACTGAAGCCCTGCCCCTGGACTCTTTCCCTTCATGTGTACACCGGATAGACAACAACTTTTCATTAATAACTCAAAAATGTTTTGTCTTCAAAAAGTTCACCTCACTCGGAAGAAGTTGGGAATAAGGATGAGTGCGGGTCCTCCATTCGTTCATACAAAACTTTTATACTGTTGTGCTGAAAACAAATCAAAGGAGTTTCCGACAAAGTTATTTTTTCCCCCTTTTTTGTGATGAGGGAGGGTGGAAATGGGTCTGGGTGGAACAGACTGTGACACACAATGACAACGGCAATGAGCAAGCCCAGCCATGACAATGGCAATTAAAGCTGCAGCTACAACTACAGCTGCGAAATCGGTACAAAGTTGGTCCATAAAAAGCATGGAAAAAACTATGGCAAATGGGTAAAAACTCTGGTAATAAAGGAAAATTATGATGATTTTCTATTTGGCATCGCGCTGAACAAAATCGTTTGGCGTGAAAACAAAGAATCATAAAACCGGGTCGGATTCTGGAAGTGAGTCCCAAGTCCCGGCCAGCGTCAAAGGAGGAAAAGAAAGCGGAGAGAGCCAAGTGGAAAAGAAATTAAATGACAGGAAAATATAAGTATTAAGCGATAACATTGTTTTTCTATCCCGAGAGCGTTAAGTGAAATCATTCACAGTCGAAAGAACTGGCGACACGATTCAAATATCCATCCAAAGGAATGGAAATATGGAAACCGAAAAGTTTGCAGAACTTTGAAATGTTAAGAAATAGCATGGAATTTAATAAGTTGAAAGAATTATATTAAGAGTCGATGAAGAGGATTAAAGAAGAATTACTTCAATAAATTCCCAAAATCACAATGTAATTAAATAAATTTAGCATGGTAAATTTAAATGATTTTACAGGTTTGTATTAAATAAAAAAATGAGCTATTGGTATCTGGAAAAAATATATTATATATACAAATATTTTGAATTAAAAAAATGTGATAATTTTTGGAAACAAATATTAGAAAAAAATGTTAAATATGGAATTCAATTTTTATTTACTTTACGTAAAATCCAAAAAAAAATATTGCTTTTTTACAGACAGAGTTTCCAGAGATTTATCAATTAGTTGGGTATTAATTAACCAATTCATTTTAAAGTAAGTTTCTCTTCCTTGAGTCTTTTCTGAATTCTATCTAGCATCTCTTTGACAAATTGCTGTATGAATGATTTTCCAGTTTCCTCTCAAAGCGCCCGCAATTTCAATTTCCATTCTGCCAAGTGCCTGGTGCTAGAGCTCCCTGTCGTTCATTATCTGCTTTGTAATGTCTGTTTATTAACAATAACGTATATAAAAAAGATGGTCCAGAAAGAAATGAAAGGCAAGGAACGGAAAGGAAAGGCGAAACGGCAAAGGGAAAGCGCAAATAATGTTTAAACAATTTGTTGTCGTTTCGTTTCATTAAATGTCTATTCGCCCTCATTGACCAGCCCCACAGGCCCCTCCTGCCCACCCGACACTAACCGACTACTCGACAGTATTCCGTATTCCGTACTCTGTATCTGGGCCGGGGGCTGTCATTATAATTTGCAAAAACTCACTGGTAGAGCGAAAAAAGGAAAAAAATTAGCAATAAAATGAAAAGCAAAGTGAAATGGCCGCAGGAGCTGAATCTCCGCGAGAGTCGTGGCCACTTGTTGCCAGTGATTTCCTGCAATGATAGTGGTGAGGGGCCGGGGGAGGGGCATCTGAAGCTGCGGGGGCGTTCGGAGGCGACTGACGCTTCCTGGAGCTTGGCGCTTCCACTTGGCAGTGTCCGTACGCGAAATTATTATTGCTCTGCCTTCCTTTTCGTGGCAATCCATTTATACCCTAGCAGAGGGTATATCTAATATTATATTCTAAATTCTAAGAGCTGCTTAGAACGAAGATATTGCGGTGTACTATTCATTTTCACATCGATATATCATCATTTATTAATATATAAGGGTTTCTTAAAGCATTCTATAAAAAGTTTAAGATCATAATAACAAGCTTAGGAACAACTACAAACACAATTTCTGAATTACTTCGAATTCGCATGAGACTATAACAAAAACTGTTTAGAAGAAACACAATATTTTGAGATGATCTACCTTGAAATAATAAATTTTGTTTATAAGTTTAGGTATTCACGACCAACAAGCATTAGAATTCACATTGGACTACTTAAAACCAACTTGTTTTATATTAACATCGGGAAATACTCATCATCAGTTAAGGTTTTTAGTCGCAATTCTTATAAGAAAGCTTAAGAACAAATACAAACACAATTTCTAAATTTACTAGATTTCGCATTGTACTAAAACAAAAACTGTTTATAAGAAAAGCAATATATTGAGAATATCTACCTTAAAATAGTATATTAGGTTTTTAGGTTTGGGAACTCAAGACAAATAAAAACTAAAATTCTCATTGGACTACTAAAAACCCAACTTGTACTAAAAAATATTAACAATCAGATAACGTTTTAACCGCGTTGCCTATAAGAAATATTTTCAATTAGCAAAACATGTAGATTAGCAGCTAAAATTTCATGTATGTAAAATAAAATACTAAGTATTTAAGCCGGAAAAGCTAATGTTCAATGGCATTACTATGGAAAATATTCGCTTAACTTACTGCAAGGGTATAAGGACTTCAGCACTCACAATCCAGCCTGCAAAACCATAATTTTTCCGATGTTCTTTTTGTTTGTTGTGCTGTAAAAATGATTATTTTTATGCTGCCTGGCTGGCTAGTCAAGTCGAGTCGAGTCGAGTCGAGACCAGAGTAGTCTCGGGCCAGTGAAGTGGACTGTTGAGGAGCGGAGCGGCGGCGACTCGAGTCTGTTGCCGTCTTCATGCCACTTGAATGACTCATTAAAAGTGATTTCATTTTAAAACATTTTCCTCGCTGCGGTCGCCGGCCGCTCCAGCCCCTGATCCTTCGGCCTGAGATATATATACCCGCTCCACTTTCTTACCCATTGTCGTTTTCTCCCGGGCTTAGCGCCTTATCAGCTGGCTGAGCCGCCTCTCATTTCCTCCGTCCTCAACTTGGCCGTCATTTAATTTACTTTCGAGTTTACTTTTTTAATTCGCTTAGCTACTTTGACTGTGCGTTGGCTGTCGTAAATCCTTGAACGAGAAAAAAAGAGGGCAAGAAAAAGAAATGGAATAGGGACAGGACACTTGGCCAACGATAAGCGGCGTGAGTCAGGCCAAGTTACTTTGCGTAATAAGATACGAAATTGCAATGTGCAGCAGCAATATCGCCGCTTTCGTCAGCCTTTTTACCTAATTCCCTAGATAAGCTGCATTATGCGCCACACCGGTGGCATAATAACAACATGGCCCACTCCCACTTCCATTCGCACTCCAAGTTCCAAGTTGGCCATGCTGTCCATGTGGCACATCCTCCTCATCGCTGCTGCTTGTGTGAGTGGGCACATCTTGAGCCATGGCTATGTGATGGCTTCCAGAATGGACCGACACACGTTCGGCCCCTCAGGTTGTGTTTCACGAAGCTGGATCATCCCGGTCTTACCCCCATGCACTCAGAAAACGGATCAAGGGTTCACTTCATTCAAATCAACCTGGATTATACTCAAAAATAAGTGAAGTTAAGAAGGACCAGTCGAAATATACTAGAAAAATATTTAAAAATTGGATAAGGGTGCTAAATTAAACAAGGATATTCTTTAATTATACATCCTTATAGATCAGTATACCTTTTAATAATGTTCTTGATATTAAGAATACTTTAAAGTGAACCTTTAAATAACTAACCTCTTCAATGAGCTATACTTGTTACTACTTTTAAATATTGATTTTCTGAAATAAAAATAAGAATATTTATAGAGACATGTGTGTAGTTTTTCGACAGCAGGTGAAATGGGTTATGGTCCTTGGAACTGCTCGATCTATTTGAGACCCATGTACGTCCTAGGTCCTGGGGTCACTTCACCATTCCATTCCACTGTACTTCGGTGAACTCAACCCCATGCGATTCGCTTTCATTAGAGTTGCAACAGCAAGAGTTGAGTGTGTGTTTCTGGGGTCTGGAATTGGTGGCAGCTGTGTGGGCGTTGCTGGTGGGCAATAAATTTCCATTTAGCCATGAACAACAACTAACGGCTTCTGCCGACGACCAACTCAACTCTACTCAACTCGCCTCAACTCGACCCGATATCCGTGCAGGCCGCTGGGAGCCGAATGAGCGAGCGAACGCGGCCCAATGAAGCGTCACGTGGAAATGTTATAATTGCATCCGCGCTACGCCCCCATGCACGCCCCCGTACGCCTCTGCCCCCTCCCCATTTCCACCCCCTTTCCTACACTCACAAATAATTTTTTGATTTACTTAAAAAATGAATTATATAAAAAAGAACTTATATTTACCACGTCTAATTTGCCCAAAATTGGAAATATTATTGAAATAACAAATTATGAAAAAAGTATATGATTTCTTTTTTCTTAATATTTTTTCTTGAAGAGATATTAAAAATATAAAAATAACCACTACAGATTATAACCATACGAGAAACTTAAAAATAAAAAAATATTGAAAGAGAATTCAAAAAAATATTTAAAAGGGTAACAGGACAACGAAAATTGGATACATTCTTGGGGGGATTAAGATTATAATGAAAAGATTATTAGTATTATTATTAAATGCTCCGCTATAAATGATGAAAAATAAACTGATTGGTCTTTAGCGAACTCCTTTTTTAATATTTTTTTTTTAGCCCAAGAAAAATGTATTAAAATTAAATGATTAATTATCGGTGCGATTGAAAAAACGTTTTCGCAGTGCACCTAGTCGAACTTGCAACGCGAACTGTCGCTGGCGCTGGCACGGGGCAATAATTTTGACGCTTGATTGATCAAAGCAGCAGCGCAGCAGTATCCTCATCCCGTACTGCTGTTGTTTTTATTGGTGAACCGGCCAAGTTACAGTACTTTTACACGCTCCTGTTTGTTCGACGCCGTTTGCTGCTTTTTTATGCTCTTATGCCAGCGTTCAAAATTTTTATTTTTATTATGCAGCAGACTATCCACCAGATACAGATAGCCTGGCCATCATCAGCCACCAGCAGCCATAGCAGCTGACTGACTGACTGACTGAATGACGGACTGAGGGACTGACAGAGCGACAGACAGCTCGACTTGAGTGTGCAATAAATCAAATTTTAAGTCGCCTTTGAGCAAAGTTAAATTGCAGCCGGAAGCCCCGGGAGAATTAACTATCATGGTTTATCAATAGTTTTAGTCAGCCGAAAGGAAACCAAAGCCATAAGAAAAATTGCAAATTAAACTGTCAGATGTGAGGAGCTGTTTAAACTCCAAAATCGAAATAAAAAAGTTTTCACAAGCCATTATTCACTGAATTAACTGGGCTTTGCACATATTTCAAATAGATAAAGTTTTTACTTTCGTTATCGATGGAATGAGTTATTAAATTTCCAACCTTCTCTTGTTTTAAATTGTACAATGTATAGTATACATACATTCGTTTTCGGTTAATAAATTATAATAGCAGTCTTTTATGGATAGATTTTTGCCGATTAACACAAATCATAAAACCAAATGGCTGCCATGTTATTTATTAAAAATGAAATCAATTAGAAAATAAATGTTGAAATATGATTTGTAATTGCGAGTTCACTAGAATTATTTCATGCGGTGAAATCGATCAATACTTTATTGAAGACAATTAAATGATTTTAAAATAATTTATCATTATAAAGGATACATTTTCTTCCAGTGTGGGATTCAATTTTCATCTAATCTAATAAAGTGTTCTTCAGCAACCCGAAACACAAAGTGAGGAGTAACATTTGTTTTCTATCTACATAATTTGAATTCATCACCCGGCTAAGGGCATTTTTGATTTGGAAATAAGAGGGCTTTGTTTCAATTTGCCAACACTACGTGTGTGCCGGCATTAAACCCCAACGCAACCCTGATGAAAATTCCATCTCATGGCTGGATATCTTGTGGGACAATTATGAATGCCAGTTGCAAGTGCATAACAATGCCCAGGCCAGTCCATCCGAGATCCGAGCTCGAAGCTCCACTCACCAATCAATCCGATTTTCCTCCGTTCATCCCAGGGGCCATCAACAATCTCGCATTTCCCCTCGATTGCTATCGGGTACTCCCATGTTTGTGTGCCGCCGTATAGATACATGTTTGAATTGGGGACGCCCTTTTTTGGACTCCCCCGAACGACCTGGAACCCTCGATCTGCTATTCACTTTTTCGGCCCAAGTTCCCATCTCACGTTCCTCCTGCTCTGCTCGTAGCCCAGTTTCAGTTACAGTTCGAAAACAAAGCCACTGGGCAATAGTGCCAAACAAAGTGCACGTATCTGCAAGATACACGAACGAAAGCCCCGCAGAAATGGTAGTTTGGGGCAAGAGGAGCACCCGTGGGTGTCGGCAAGGAATCCGGCATAGATTTTGGCTTAGGCAAATGCTGCTAATAAAACAATTATGCACTACACAGAGCAGGATAGCCCAGAAAAGGAGACAATGCCACACAGTTTTTGTTAGAGATGAACGGATTTTGTAGTGTGGGAACCTGAACACATTTTTTAATTTTAGTTGTCTAAAGGAAATTACTTTTTTCTATTAAAATAACATCATTTATATACTAAAAAAAAAATTCAGTGCAATTTATAAAATTGTTTAATAATTTAAATTATTTCCATATAGATTTCCATATTTTGTAAGAGCAATTTTTGTTTATATTATAATCAATAATCAGGCAGTTACACTATAAGGTCTATGATGTCTGTCACATGTTTATTAAGTTAAAAGATGTGTATCCTTTTAGATACATAACAGTATTTCTAAAGTAAAATAGAAACAAATTGAAATTTAGTGTGCCCACCCCTCATGCCGTTCACGTGGCCATCTCTAGTGTGACCAGCACTACATTCGATGCAGTGCATCATTGTTGGTTGCTGCCATGGCCGTTGCTTTTGGCGCTTTGGAGCGAGACCAGACCATTGTCCGCCCGTCGGCGGTGGCCTGTAACTGTAACTATACTATGCGCAAACCGGGTGCATATGTGTTTTGTGGCTGTGTTGGTGCTGGGCATGAAAACTATGCCAAACAATGGCGCCTCAATGCCAGAGACCGGTCCACAAAAAGCGAACTTCGCTGGCTCTGAATCTGAATCTGAATCCGAGACCGAAGTTGGAACTTTTGGGTAAGTCTTGGTCAAAAGGGGGCCTTGCACTGCATATGTACTACATGTTGGGGGGGGAAGTACTTCTGAGGCTTGTAGCTGGCAGCTTTTGGCCGCCGCGCGCATAAGTTATAGGCCAGAAACAATGGCAGCCAAGTTGGGCCAGCGAAAAACAAAACCGAAAATTTCGTTGTAATGAAACTTGTTCGGTGCTGTTTTGTTGTCATCGTTGTTGCCGCCGTCGCTGCTGCCGCTGCTGCTGCTGCATGTATCTTTTAGATAATCTTCATTTCTCGTTTGCGGCTAATGGCCTGGCACACTGGACTCGCACTCAAGGATATCGCCGCCTGCCGGAGTCATGCTTTATGGCTACTATCTCGGGCTCGAGCTCATTCTTCACTACGCTGTGCACTCGAAAAAAGATTTAGATCTCTTATTTTTAAAGAGAATCCTTGTATTTTTAAAATATTTTATCTTAGCTATAAGCATAAACTAAAATATTATAAATAAGGTGGCTACTTTAACAAATTTCAACGCGTTTTAAACAAACGGCAGTAAGTTCCTATGAACATTTTAAATCTATAATATCTAATAAAATTAAATTTGAGTTTTTATTTTATTATTTTTTATAAGTAGTACTTGTTTATTTTCTAATAAGACAAATCAAATTGTTTACGCTATATAAAACTAGGAAAAATTAGTTTCTTTCAAAAATATTGTAGATTAAAATGGCATTGTTGTTCTCCTGAATCAATATTTCTTGATCAAAATCAGTTGTTAAGACAAATCTACACAGCAGAAACAGTGTTTGGAAAATATTCCATGGATTGTTCCACCTATTAATTCCTAAAATTTTAAAAAGAGTTTTATACTTAAAGATAAAGGTCTAAAATGCTAATTTCTTTCAGTGCACTCATCTTCTCACTAGCCCCGCTCCTTCGATGCCTCCTTCCGCCGTATCTTTCTTGTGCTCCGTCTCTAAATGGGACACGTTGCGGTCTGTGTGTTGATGAGTGCGCCCCGGCTAAGTGAGGACAGAGAACCGAGGACTGAGGACTGAGGTCTGAGGACCAGCATCATATCATCCTGGCCTGCATTTCGGGCCTGGACTTGCCTTTTTGCGGCAACATAGTGACGCACGCACACATGTGCATATTTAGAGATACTCAAAATGAGATACAAAGATACATTTGGACTTCCTACCATTTTGGCTGCTTTGTTTGATGGGCGGCGCACACGACGACCGAGATTCAGAATGAGAATGAGAATGAGAACGGGAACGGGAACTGTGATTCCCTGGCCAGCTTCCTGGGACCCAAATAAAAAATGCAGAAAGAATACCCCGAGACTGGGTCGCCTCTTAGGCTTGGCAGAAAGATGTGTGCCGCACTGAAATTTGAGATAGTCGCCCTGATATTAATACAAAAGGCCGGGCCCAAGGAGCGGCCTCGCCCAGTCCCAATTTTACCCGAACAGTTAGCCAGCAAACGCATCTCGAATCTTCTCGCTCTTGGTCGCGTGGGCGTCTTCCGAAGATTGCTTTTTTTTGACGGCCCAGCCAATGAAGATGATAGCGTTGGCTGGAATGTTGTCGAAGTTCATAATTTTCATGAATTAGCTGTGGCCCAAAAATTACAAAGTGGCTGAATTTTTGGCTCAGATGCAGTTGGTTTTTTTAATGGTTGTATAAGAAGATTTGTGGTCGGCACACATGGATAGTCGGATAGCCTTTCAAAAACCCATTACGGAATGTTTTAGTATGCACATTTAACTTATTAAAAATAAATAACAATTGGAGTACATTTAAGAACAATTAATGCATTTTGATTTATTTTTAATGGTTGGATAGGAGGATTTGTGGCCGGCTTATATATGGATAGTCGGATTTGCTTTCGAAAACCCATTAAGAAATATTTTAATATGCACATATAACTTATTTAAAATATATAACAATTTGAGTACTTTTACGAACAATTCATTTTACTTGATTTATTTTTAAGAACGCACTTACTTAATAAAAGCTATTAATTCAGGTGTATTTTAAAATGGTTCATGACAATAAATACCGTTTATTTGGATATGTTGGATACATAAAAGTTGAAAAGGTCACAGGGAATAATGAATGTATTATTGATTCCGAAAAAAAAAATGTAAATGAAAAGTACCTAAAATAAATTATTTAAAATGTCCCTTTAATTTAAATCACTTCAACTAAAATCCCCATACAAATTTATGTCTAGGGCAATTAAAACCATAATGGTTTTAGCTATGCGCATTTTTTTTTTGCATATCTCTAGTCTAGACACAGATGTCAGTTTGGGTGCATGTGAATTAACAGATTTATCAAATGCAGTACATTCAATTCCATTACCTGTCCTGTATTAAAAATGTATTTAATTAAAATTTAAATGTTCGACTGCCACAAATTAAATAAACAATTTTTAATTGAGCCGGGCAAAAAGTTTAAGCAAATATCGAAAAAATCCATAAAGCACAATGAGCGGACCATTGTTGGGCGCCTGAGAGTATATAATAAATATGCAAGTGCATACATATTGGCCTGCTTTTCCGCATTCTGTCAATAAACCAATTACAACAAGAACAGCAATCGCCGAGGAGCAACAATGGTAATAACATGCTCTGACATGCGTGCAGCGAAATGCAATTAAAAAATATGTTTTTTAATTGGTCTCCACCTTTCACCCACCTGCCGTGACATTAATTTGTGTTAGCCGCCAACACCAAAAACGACCACGAACAATTTTGCAGTCCGCAATGCGAAATTCGAGACTGGCCGAAAAATTCGAATTCCAGTCAAAGGTTCTCAAAGGTTCTTCAGCCTTTTTGTGGAGCGAAAGTTTCAAGTAATTTGAGCCGAATATTTATCATAAAAAATCATGGGGGGCCCGGTGTCATTGTCATTGTCACATTCACTCGACTGGCGCCTTTTAAATCAAAGTGAAACCAAAAACAAAAGACAAATTTTTGAAAGTAAAGAAAATTGATGACGCTTAAATTTGGTGAGCGTTTTGTTTTAACCATATTTATTTTGGGTAAGAAATATTGGTCACCGGACGGTGGTATGCATTTCCCCTCTCTGAAACTGAAAATATTAATATTAAAGATGATAAAGTTTTTTGAGGGGAGTGAATGCAAAGACTCTTATTTTGGGGGTTGCATTTAAATTAGGTATGGAAAAGCCGAAAGTGCTGAAATAGCTGGAATGGCATTTAAATATAAAAGCTTTTTCACAAAGATATTTTCATATTTTAAGGGATGAACAAAAAACAAAGTTTTTGTATTTGAGAAAGTTTATAAAGCTGAAAGCTATTTTTAATAGATTTCTTAAAGCGTATTCAAAGTTATGCCATCCTGCTGACTTAGCAATATGTTGAATAATTCTTTAATTTACTTGAAAGTGATATTGTTTTGTTTACTTTCAGTAGCTTTATGGAACAATCGAAATAGAGTAAGCCTACGAAGTACAATACTTACCAACTCTTTATGTAGAATAGGCCCAAATTGTTTGCTGACAAGACCGCAGAGTAATTTAGGAAGCATATTACCAATCATTCCTACAATCTTGTGGACTGATTTGGGTAAACTCTGCAAGCACTTCTGCGACCGCTCAACACCAGCAATAATCCCAGAAAAATGTTCGAGTCCAGTGGAGACGGAGACCCTTGGCTTGATTAGCATCCAACTGGCCGTGGGCGAATGTTGGCCGCCTGGGCCGTAAACTATTTGAGTTTGGACCGGGAGATAGCCAACCCAAGGCAAAGTCATCTTCATCTGCGGCCCCATTTCACTTTGACCCTTTTGGCCTCTGCCAGTCTGTCCCACTCCCTCCCATCCATCCCTCCTCCCACTTTTTTCTCGTCCGCTGACTGGTCACATGGCCAAACATTCAAACATTACCAAACATTACAATCCCCAGCAGCAGCAGCCGAATGGCAAGATGAGGTGGAGCGGAAGGAGCGGCGGGGACAACGTCATTCATTCGGCATGCAAATGCGCAGATCGAACTGATAACATCATGCCATATACGTCGGACCCACCAGAGATGGGGCTTCCGAGGGGGGATGAATATTCGCGCATAGTTTTGCTTTTTTCAGCTTTTTGAATGGGCAACTCGACTGATGGTGGGGTATATTGGTTAAAGGAACTCTGAATCCATAATAATAAGTATATAATAAGTTTTAATTTAGATAGGGTTCGTTTTTATTTTGAGAATGGGTAAATAGTAAAATTGTATCGATAGAAAATTTTGTAAGACTAAATAAAAATATAAGGGATTGATTTCGGCACAAATCTCTAATTTAACCCACAATATCTTTTTTTTAAATTTAATTTAAAATCTATCTAAACCTAATGGGACAACCACTAAATTTTATTATTTATTTTTTTATTTTGTAAGGATTGGCGTATTATTACATTCCACTTAAGAGACGTTGTTATAAAGCGACTTTAATATATGTATTGCATTATATAAACAATGATACATTCTTTTTTAATACCTTGCTTGAAAACTCCATTAAAATTCCCAAAAATTACATTCCCTAAATTACTACACTTAACTTAACAAGATGGCTTACAAATTTCAAAAAACTGAAAAAATGTAAAAAGTACATAACATTACTTGATAACATTATTTACTTCTAATCTTCAAAATTCTAGAAAATAAACTAATATAAACTGTGTTATATAAAGGATTTTTTTAAGAGGGGGGTTTCACAATAAGAATATTTTATGAACAATATTTTGTAAAGGACTTCATCAACCGTTTTTGGAAAATCACCTCATTACACCGCTGAGTATAAAGTATTTTAATGGATATTCCTTGGTCGAATACCACTCCTCCGCCTTGTTCATTTCTCCATTTGGTGTGCAAATAACACACGGCGAGATGGTCGGGCTTTCTCGCCTAGTGAGAAGCGGCAACAATGTGGTAGACAAAGTTTTGGCAGAACACAGATAGTTTCGCAAATTAAATTGCGCCGACAGCGCGCGGGTGCAGCCAGCAGGGGGCGATGGGGGGCTGGGGAAAACTAGCAGACAGAATGAGGTCATCATCAGGACGACGACGACGACGACGATGGCGGCGGTTCAAAACCCGAAAAAGCCAATAGGCCAAAAAAGAAGCAGCCTGGAACAAAAATAAAAGGCACCCAGAAAATAGTGGCAACATACAGCCATCAAAAGCAGCAACACGAACGGCAAGAGCAACAGCAATAACAAGAGCCGTGGATGTGTGGCAAATGCAACACTTTCGCTAACAACCCGCCAACCAACTAACTCCGCCAGCTGTAATGCATTGTTGTCTGCCTACCCGAAAGTACCACCCCCTGACCCCTTCAACCGCCGAAAAAAAGGTGGGAGGTCGAAGGCGGCGCCACCGCTAAGTGCAACTTTTGACTTTTGCCGGGCAACGTGCAACGTGCAACATGCGTGCATGTAACGCATCACGTGTGCGGAAAACCGAACTTTAGCCCAAAAACACTGGACGAAAATGTTACTTTTCAGGAATACTTTATTGGGCCGATATTTTGTCTTTAAATATATAATAATTTGCAAATATTTGCAACATATTATATAATTTTAATTTTTAAAGCTGTATATTTTTATTTATTTATTTAAAATCTGCTTTTGAGACAATTATGAATTGCCTCCAATTACTTTTTTTTAGCAAAAGGTTCTCTTATAATTACTATTTACTTAATATTTAGTATTATATAAGCTATGGCCTTGATATAAAATCTTGTCATTGTTGCTGGCTTGTTCAAATGTGTTAAGTCTTTTAACAAAGTTCTAACTTAAAATAACAATTAAAAAACTAATACAAATTTTTTGAATAGACTTATGTTAAACTTCTGGTTTTTAGAAACATTTTTTTGACATGTACCACCCCATCATATTAAACCAACTCGCGAGACGCATAAAGTTTGGTTATAAAAATGTTAACAACGCTGTCAACGACATGTCGACGAGCACGACGTGCATCGGCAACAGCAACAACACATGGACAACATTAGAAGCACAGCAGCAACACTTGCAACGGCAGCAACAACAACTGCAGCAGCAACAACCACCGATCGCCGGCAAACTAATAAAGTCTTGAGTAAGTTGCATCAGCTATGCAAACACGCACACACTCACCCGCTTACTCACACATAAGCCACTTCCACTCACACCATCACGCACACCCACGTCCTTCTATAAAATTCGCATTTTTATGGCAAGTTTTGGGAAAATGAATTTTTGATCAACTGCAGCTAAGTTCAAACGAACTCACACATTCTTGGAGGTGTGCCAGTGTTGGTGCGACACACATACATGGACACATTGGGAGCTTTTCTATGAGGCGGCAACGTCATCTTCATCTTTACTCACCCGAATTCCAAATTCCGAGCTCTGAAAAAGCCAAGGGAAAAAGTTAGTTCGTAGGAAGGACTTAAGAAGTGTTGGAGATTGGGGTTCCAAGGAACCGACAAAGGAAGTGATTGGTTGATTGATACAAATAAGGTATAGATAGGGTGTACAAAAATTAAAAAAGGTTATCTTTTAAAATAGAAAACCCAAAATTTAAATAGTATGTAAGGCCTTAAATTGAATAATAAATATTCAAGACAAATATCACAATATTTTTGATGTTTGATATTTTCAATACATTTTTTTATGAAATTCTTTTAAAGAAAAATCTTAAAAAGAGATAGAGTGCAATGTTTCAGCCCAGCAACTGGTAGTTATAAGCTTAGACCATAAATAACCCCACTTACCCCTTCCTTGTGGTTCTCCTCTCCGCTTTTCACACTGCCAACGCATCCTTTTACCCATCCCCCACTCAATTAACCATCTTCACTTTGAGCTCCTTTGCCCCCAAACACCCACTAACATTTCCCCATTGGCTTATAAACTATATCTCCGCCACATACCCACATATGCACAGAGGAAAGGGACGACAGGAAGCGGGGTTCCAAAAGAGAGAGCGAGAGTGCAAAGAAGCCACTGACAGACCTCCGGAGCATTTGCCATTATCAAAGCGAAAAGGCGCCACACCACTCTGACCCACCGACCGCCAATCTTCCCCCTTTTTCTCAGTATACACTGGGAGAAATTGGCAATTTTATAGCATAACAAAGTAAAAAGAAATCCAAGCGAAAGGTATCTAAAAAATACAATTTTCGATATATTATTCCTTAAATTTGTATTTCTTTTGTCAGTAAGTTAGCAAATTTCCAATAGTTGTGGATACCATAAAAAATAGATAGATCTTAAATATATACATTACGGAAAGAACCGTCCATTATTACCTTTATTAAAGTTGTAATGAATATACCACTCATTTTTTTAGTAATTTCAAATCTTATTTGAACATTTAAAAGGCTCTGCATTAAGCATAAAGTTTCTTTGACCGAAAAATTAAATTTTATATTTAATATATAATTTTGGAAATTCCAAAATCAATGTTTTCTTAAATATGCATTATTGGAAGCACCATCCATTATTATCTTTATTAAAATAGAATTGAATATACCACAATTTTTTTAAAATTTTCCAATCTAAGTTGAACATTTAAAAGCGTCTGCATTGAGCCTAAAGTTTCTAAGACCGGAAAATTTAATTTTATAATTAAAATATAATTTTGGAAATTCCGAAATCAATATTTTCTCTTTGTGTATACCTCAAACTCATTTGGTCGGTGGTTACTTTAGCCATTTGCCTTACGGCAACTTATTTTTGTTGTTGTCGCCATTGATGTTGCTGGCGCTAGTTGCCACTGTTTTTGAGCTTGATGCGGTCCTGCAGTAACTTCGACAAGGACAAACGTCAGGGAGCCAGCCCATCAACTTTGCTTTCTATTACACTTACACATGCCACACACACTCACTGAAGAGCACACGCACACACAGACAATTGTCGCCCTCGGTGACCCTAAGTGACGTACCAGAAAAAATTGCGTCAAAAAAATGATTGTAAAATAGCCCCTCTCAGATAAGCAAAGTTTCTATACCCTTACTTAAAATAAACATTAGATCCTTTATAATTATAAAGGGCATTTTTTGAAAGTAATAAAACTGTCATAGATTTAATAAGATATAGAAATTAAATGCCTAAGAAAAAGTGATAATCTTAAAATATAATATACTTTTTATCTATATTTTTCTTACCAAAAATACACCTTTCACACTACAAAAGTTACACCAATGTCTATAGTACCCAGTTCTAAAGTACGAACCGAAAGTCGAAACGTTGTAAATTCATAAAATTTGCTGTTTGATGCGTTTTCAAGTAAATTGAGTTCCAACCCTCGAACGAAGTGAAATGAAATAAAAACCGCACAGACGCTGAAAAGGGGGTCGAAATGGCAAAGGGGGGTGGTGGGTGATACAAGCCCCAAGTCTGGAGACGAGACGGCGACGCTTGCCGCATGTTAAATGTCATTTTTATGGCGCTTTGATTATATTTTCTATTATCGAAGACATTTTGGGATCCACACACACTCGAATCGTCCCTTAACTTGGATGAGAAAAACCACCCTTACCACCCCACTCACCCACATACGAAAATGCTCGAAGAAGAGCTTTTCCTTAAGCTCTCGAAAATTGTGAGCGTGGGCGAATGTGAAATCAAATTAAATTCAATAATATAATCATAATAACAATCATAATCAATGCTAAATTATGTGGACCAGCCAACACGGCGTATGCATAATTTCGACCAGGCCAAGGAAATCCCCCCCAGTCGCACTCAATGTAATCGCTTTGAGTGATATGATGGACAGATTGATGGGCTCTGCTGCTCCGTTCTTCGGCATACATCGATGTTCGGGCATGTCCTATATACCACATCACAGAGCCATCAAATTTTTGCATAACAAATCAATGTGAAATATTAAAATGCATTTGCCGCACAGCAAGACAACAACGATGGGGAAACGAGAGCAGCAATAAATAACTAAAGTCCATGTTTAAATTTTAAGAGGGGGCGTTGGGACAACAACACTCGAAGGCAAATGCAAATTCCAATGTTGCTGGCATGTGTGTACATATAATATATGTACTTTATTTGTTTGCCATTTTGTTTACCGGCCTCCTGTATTAATTATGACTTTGGCCAGCACATCTCTCTCTGCGTGTCTTTGGCCAATTTTCATTTGCTGGCCCAGCCACTTATCAATGTTTCAGGCCGAGATTTGTGATATTTCCGAACCGTTCCCGGGGGCCATGGATAGGCCATGACGTTAATCTGAAAACATCATCAAATATGAAAGGCTCTAAGCTCTTAAACACAAACTAATAAATACACACACTAGGCTTGAAATTCCGAAGGCGTGTGCGCAAATATATGCAGTTGTGTAAACTTGACTTTTGTTTGTTGTTCCAGGCACATCATTGAAATTATAATATTAAAATCACTTCCCTCGGGATTACTTTAAAAATGAATTTAAATCTTTATGCTATGCAAACGTTGTTGAAAATATATTATTCAAGCTGGAGGTAGTATGATTTATTTAATAATCTCTATAGAAGCAATAAACTAAATAAGCTTTAAATTCTCTGTTTATATATTTATAAAAACATTTTAAACTTTCACTATTTAGAAGTGCTGGTTTTCACAATAAATATTTAAAAATTCATATTAAGGTAAGTAACTTAAGCTTAAGTAAAAATTTAACAATGTGAATAAATGAAAAACACACACAATAAATTCCTACACATATAAGCATTTCAACAAATAGACAAGTTGCTTTATATTTATTAACAAAAACATTGTTCTTATTTTTATTTAACAATATTCGGAAACCAAAAAAGATCCCAAACAAAAATACAATTAAATCACTAAAATTCAATTTGACATCACGCTAGAAAAACAAACACAAAGCTTGTTTTCTCCGAAAACAAAAATTTAATCTTCATTTCTGCCAGGGATTACAAATGCAATTCATTTGTTTAAATTTAAATCTGTTTGCTTTGTGACACTCTATCTATTTACAAAGGCCGAAACAAAAATAAATAATCAAATAGGTGAAAAATAAAAAACAATACAATGAGAGTTTGATGTGGAAGGCCTGTGAATCTGATTGCAAAGATGTCAGGCCAAGAAATTTGTCGATTTCCTTTAATTTATACACATATTGATTACAATGAAAGATTTTCCATTCGCCAAAAGAACAAAAACATCGAGATAGGAAAAACAGTAAACGAAGAAGATTGCGGTAGTGAAGAAAAACCAAAGCACTTTCCAGCTAACCCAATCACAGCAGCAATAAATCTTGAACACACTCAGCACTTGCGATATAAAAAATACATAGATAAAGCTACACGGAGAAAAATTAAGAAGTGTGTTTTTGAAGAAATATACATTAAAACAAAATATCTTAGAGGATAGTTCACACAGGTGATTTAAATAGTAACCTAGCCAAGCAAAACACCTTTATATTTTTTAAAAATTGATAAGAAATACATTAAAATATATAATACATCTACAAGCAATTGTTTTCTGTGTGTATCCATGAAAAACCAAAGATTTTGCTCATGTGCATTTTGGGTGGGTGGCTTTTGGTGCGGCCAAGGACTCTCAAGTGACGGGAATAATCCGCTTGGCGCTTAAATGCAAACAAGTGTAGTTCTGTGTATGTAAATACTAATAGATGATTATGTAGTTGAGCAAACACCAACAAACACACCCGACAAACACGGCAACAACATCGGTCACACATAGCTACATGTACACAAAGTGCACTCAACCGGGGGAGAGCTCCATTTGTTGTTTAGTTGTTGGCTTGTCGGGTGGATTTGTTGCCTTGAGGTCATTATATCGAAAACAGCAGTTGCCCAAAATGTTCCCAAAAGCTTTTGTATGACAATTCTCTCGACGGCCGGGGGCGGAGGTCGCCGGTCTGCAGTTGGGTTTAGTGCATTACATGCTTCAATTACAACAGCAGCAGCGGGAATTGTTCGAAATTCGAATGTGAAACATGGAAAAAAGTTATATAAAACATGAAAATATATGTCATTGACTAAATGACAAACAACTTGACAGTTTTTCTATTTTCACACAATTTATAGCTGGGAACTGGGTGGAGCGGCACATAGAAAAATGTTGCTGTGTATCCTGGAAATCTAGTTATACAACTTACAAAATATCTTGAATACATTTCAAATAAATTATTTTAAAGTCTTAAAAATCTTAGACAAGAATTCAATATTTTTCTTACTTCATTGAGACATAAATGTATTTATATTTTAGTGTCCTATATTAAATGACATAAATTGTAATATTTCTGGAGATATTTTCTTGATTACTAGTATAACTTACATAGCTGTAGGCTAATCCGCTTTAATGACCGGAAATGTTTCAAAAAAATGTTTGCACTCCTGTTCGCTCATCTGTGCTTTGTGTGTTTGTGCTATTGCCGAAAGCACAAAGCATTTGCGATTTTAATGCTTTTCAAAATTCTGCCATTAACACACATGCACTCACGGGGCACAAGGCTGTCAAAGACAAAATTACAAAATGCTAAACAAAAAATGAAAACGGGGTAAAAAATCAGTAAAAGCCAAATATCAAAAGAGAAATATCAACTCAAAGCCGCTCAAAAGTTGTTGACTCTTGTGGGCCAACAACAATGGTATAAATGCAGAAGAGTTGAGGCGTTCATTGTGCCGGGGTTATTGAGTGGTGATTGACCTGCCCCGCCCACAAAATCGGGAAAAGATGTTGGCAAAGCCCGACGACGCGGAGAAGTATGCTATGGTTTTCAGGTCATGCGGGTTGCTCAAAATTTCAATTTGGCAAACATAAGAAAGTTGAAGGGAGTAACACAAGAGCAGTCATTATTGTAACGAAGTATGATATACACTTTTTATATACTTGAGAGATATTCAAAAGAATCTGAAATAAATGTACTTATGATAGTCTCTTCTTCCTTTCTTTAAAGATTACTTATAACTTTCCTATACAAAATTTTTTATACTTGATACATCTATGATAGCTGGATGATCTATCCATACAACTTAGAACTGTTACTCTTTACTTTCTATGAAGATTACTTATACGTTTCCTATATAAAATATTCTATAGTTAAATAATATGTACTCCCCGAAATTAGCAATACCCCTTCTTAAAACTGTTATCTCTTTAATTTCAAAAAAGATTATTTATACTTATACCTTTCCTATACAATGTTTTATACTTGAATATCGTGTACTGTCCCTGGTATCTCTTTAATTTCTATAAAGATTTCTTACACCTTTCCTATACACCATTTTCTATATTCTTAATATATATGTTGTTATTCTTAAATAATATGTACTCTCCAAAATTCGTATTACCCCGAGAGGGTCGAAAGGGTCAACAGAACTGAGATATTAAATTTGAGTCCAGACAGAGCTCAACGGATGCACTCACACCTTACCATATTGATAAGGGCATTTCTTTGGCATCCTCATCATCGAACGCCCCTTTGCACCCCATCACCATCCCCATCTGCATCATCATCGACATCAAACTGAACAACTTCATCGTCGTCTGGCCGGAGACGCCACAAAAGGTTATCTTCGTGTCAATTTATATTTGTTCGACGGGCCATTATATTTATTGTTAATGTCCCTGTTCGTGTGTGCGCCTGCATATGTGTTCTTGTGGAGTAGTTTGCATGTTTTCCTATGAATAATAAATACGTTTTGGTAATCGTAAACGTTGCCGCTGCACTTTTGACCCCAAGCTGCTGTGTCAGTCGTAAAAAATTATGTACACATTAGTAACAAGTATGAAAATTGAGAGAATTGTTGCCTACTTCTGTCTTCTTCATTTAAGTGAGTTGATAAATTATACAAGTATTATAAATATGTGCCTTTAAAACTAGGACTTTAAAAATAGACACATTTTTTGGAAGAATATTCTTTCAATTGCCATTTATGTTTTCCCAGTGTACTTGTCTGTGGTATCAATTTTGCTGGCTGGGGCGTGAACAATTTTATTACTTCAGTGACCCCTCCACTCGAAGGTCGAATTCCGTCTTGGTCCTCGCCATAATCCATTTCATTTATATCAGCCCAGATAAGTTTAGCTGTTCGCCAAGGCCAGACTCATTTAGTTAATGTCTCACTTCGACTTGGGAGCCATTCAGTAAGTATGCCTTAATTATTTGCATAACTCATAATGGACAAAGGCCGCGGGGCAAGGACACTCGCCCCAGAATTGATTGATGAATCAAGGATCGGGGCTTTGGGCCTGGAAGAGTTGAGCCGACAATTCAATTGGTTTGGGTGACAGTCATTAATGTGATGGGCATATTAATTTCAAGCAAATTAGCCCCAAAACTGGTTGGGTGGTGTGCTTATAATGTGGGGCAAATTAATTATTTTGAAAACTTTTCCCCATTCCAAGTGCGCTGGCTTTATAATTTATAAAAACGGGCATTCTGTGGTTATCAGACTTCCCACCTCAAATATTGTCAACCGCAAAACCCACAACGTTGCATAATTTCTATGTGGTAAGCTGCACGATATACGAGTATTTAAAGAATACAATTTATTTTATTTGCATAATCTCTTGTTTCTAATTTCGTTTTGTTTAATTCTAACATTTTTGGTGAGCTGCTTAATAGAAATCATGTTTATTGAATATGATGTTATATTCTGTTATCTGAATTACACTTTTTTTAAATTGGGTTTAAAGACTTTAGTTTATTTTTTATAAGCGACTTATCAAATTAATTTAGTGAATTATAATTTATAAAATTCAGCTTAATATTTATAAAAATGTATTTTATAGTCATGTTATACCTACACAGAGAAAAAAAAATACCAAAACTGGTCATCAATCGGGTATTTTTTCATATCAATTTTGATCTCTTATGTTGCCATATCATATTCATATTTTCGAACATATGACATTGATATTTTCGAACATGTCAATTTGGTATTTGTCATACCAGATTGATATGAGCACATATCAAAGTTGTGACCAAATTGTGGTATTTTGTAATATCCAACTGATATGCTTTCATATCAAACTGATATGCTTTCATTTCAAACTGATATACTTTCATATCAGATTGATATGTTTGTAATATCAATATTAATCACTTTTGTTTTTACTTTTTTGAATCTTATAAACAAATAAATATTGAAAACCCATAAGATCGCTGTAAATATTTATTTTTTATATATTTCGGATCAATTATAAAAATTATTCCAGGACTTAGCAATAAATGACCGATCACTCTGTACTCGGATGCATCCTGTAGCTTTGCATCAGCGCCAGGAAGTCCTTCTTCTGTCCTCGATAGAAGCTTTCCAGCGAAGTGGTGAACGCCAACTTGCCCAGTTCAGCATCTTGGCCAGCCATTTGACTTTGTGTAGTGCAGTATGTGTTGTCATCCGCCGAAGCGCACGTTAAAGTGTCCAAGAAATAAATATTTTAGAATTAGACAAACATCAAGTACAATTGAAAATGAGATACTTAACTTACTATTTGCAAAAATAAAGAAACAACATATGTAAATGTTTCACTTTGTACACTTTCACTTTTCGTCGAATGTTAGAGTGGCCGCGGCAATTCTGTCAAAAAATATCTTTTGTACCATACTTAATACCATAAATACACAAAAAATACGAAAGCACAGTCATACTTTTTTTTCGAAGACTTTTCGATGTTACGATTGATATGAAAAACATATCAAATTAATACGAATATATATTAATATGATGCAAAATCATATCAATTAGAAATGTTGATATGAATTCGTATCATGCTGATATGAATTCGTATTATTTTGATATGTAAAAGGTGATATGTGAAAATTGAGGAGACAATATCAATCGGGTATTGTTCCGTTTTTTTCTCTGTGTACATATATCCTACTAGTATAAGTATTAAAATATATTGCTTTTTCATTTTAAAGTCTTTGTTCATTTTTAGAGAGGACATATTATATAGTCCTTATTTATTAGACTCTTATTGGACTTCGATCAACCTGGGACACCTTTGTGAACTGATACCAATGCCCCAGAAATGCGAAAACTCTGTTTCACTTGAACTAGGCCTGAGCCTGAGCCCGAGCCTCCACCACCCACTCCATTGACCTAATGGGCATCCCATCTGCGGCTAGATTTCACTAACCTCTGCCTTTGATCCGCTCCCTCCGTATTCCGATTTCCATTTTCCACCTGGAACCTGGAGCGAGTCACAAAAGCAGCCACACAATGGGCCCGAATATCGAATTCAGCTTGCATTTGGGCAATGCCACAAGCAGTAGCTTCACTTCACGAGAAGAATAAGAAGGGGGGCTCGAGTGGGGGATCTGGGGACTCGGGAGCGGAAGAGCGGCATCACGAAGCCAGACAATATTAATGATGCACATTGTCAAGAACTTTCACTGGCCTAGGCCACTTCCATTCGGAATGCGAATGGCACAAGGTCTGGCGCTGCCATTGCCACTGGCACTCGGGCTCTATGACTCTGACTCTGGATGTGACCCTGCACCACCTTTACCCCCACCTCTGCCATCCGCCAACCACTCTTTAACACTGCACTGAGATTACAGTTTAAAGTAAAAAGATCTTTAAATTTAATTGATTGTCGGATGGAAAAGTATTTCGTTAAATATAATAAATAAAAGGTACTAATAAATGACTTAAGAAGCGACGTTCTTGATATCAAGAAGAAAATGCTCTGGAGCTTGTTTTTTGGTATAAAGCGTTTTCGAAAAAGAGATGAGAGCAGTCTCAATTTTGTCAATGAAAGTAGTATCGCAAGAGGAGAACAATTTATCTCTTCTTTAAGAGTTAGATATTAAATCGATCCACAGTACGGTTTTGAGAACATTTTTTAGAGGGGCCATATCTGTTTTTTTAATGTATATTTTTAAAAATCTATATTTAAAAATCAAAAAAATGCTGAAAGATAAAGTTAGATAGTTAGGTCTATTAAAACTTTTTTCGAATGGCTCTCCCACTTTTCGCTCAGTGTCCTTCCCCACCGCTTGACCCACTGCAGTGTGGCCAAACCACAATGACACGCGTCGCTTCAATTGAAACCTCGGGCCGTTCGTGGACGGAAAAGTGAAGACGAGCGGGCGGCCAGGCGAAGCGGGGCTCAATTGAGACGCACTCTAATGGCAATAATTATGCGGCAGCAACAGCTTCACCACCGAAAAGAAGCCAAGAAGAAGCAACAGACAGATGGAGACCAGGTCAGAGCGAGAGGGCGAGAGATAGTGAGACAGAGATGGAAATCGAGGAGTGCGGGTAGCTAAGGAATCACCATTAAAAAAGACAAAAACGATGATTGAGTGTGCGTATTTTGGGTTTCAATGGTGACCCACAATGGGGAGGGTTTAGAAATAGGGGGGTCATTTCCGTGGATGGGGTGGAAAACGGGGGCTGTGGCGGCAAGAAAACGGTGAAAATGAATAGAAAGCAGAGTGAAGAAGCAGCATTCACCGCAAAGATGTCGGGAACAACGGATAATGCACTTCAAGTGCGGCTCATTGTGTCTGGCAGTTTGCGTTCGCCCCGTCCCTTTCTCACTCCCCGCATGCCGTCTCTTTCTCTGCCCCACCCTTCGTCTCTTTCTCGCCCCCCATCAACTTGACTAAGTTCCAATTATTTGTGCGGTCGATGCTCAACGAGCGCCTTCCAATTGCAAATGTCGGTTGTTAGGGCGGGAATAAAAAGTGGGTGGTGGAAGTGCGCTAAAGTGCAGGGTTACACGGAAAACAAATACATGTTTAATTTAAAACAATTTTATTTCTTTTATAAATATCTCTAATTATATTTATATATATATAGTTAAATTAAATAAATTTTAGAGAACTTATAAAATACCTTTGAGTCTTTTCTGTAAACAAAAACAAATATGTTTAAATAAAATAATAATACTAAAACCCGATTAAAAAACTTAATTTTAAGATAGCTAAAAATATATTTAAGTAATACTAGTATGAAGACTTAACAAATTTGAAAATCATCTAAGTTAACCACTCAAAACCGACTAAAAAATTGTATTAAAAGATAGTTAAATATAATTAAGTCATACAAGTAAAAAAGTAAGTTCAATTTCTATGTTCTTATTTTTTGCCTTGTTAGATTTGATGAAGTATTTTAATATATTTTTCTGGCAGTGTAATCAGGCAAAGTAGAGTGAGGGTACAAAGGCGATTTCTTTAAAGTGGCGTTAGGAGGGCGGGGGGCGTGACTGTCGCCGCCACTAGTTGTTTTACAGGAAATGGTTTTTTTCTTATTTTCTAACTGCACTTTGCTCCTCATTCACCTTCCACCTCCCCCTCCTTCGCCGCACTTTTCGTTCTTAACAATTTATTTTGTTTTTGTTATTTTCACATTGGTTGCTCCATTTCGCTGTTGTTGTTGCGGTTTTGACTTATGTGCGCTCTTAATTGTTGTTAAGAAGTGAAAATCAGCAGCAGCAGCAGCGTTGGCGGCAGAGAAAAGCGAAATAAATCCGGTGGAAAGCCGCCACCGCCATCAAGCGACGGGGAAATTGTGGAAAATGAGGATCGGAAGGCGGTGAAAGGGGGGCGGGGTAGCGGAGCGATTAATGTGACTCACAGTCTTGGCTTAATTTCATTTTGGTCGCACACAGGGCACACAGATTCGGCGACCTGCAACCAAAACCATACGAAAATCAATTGGGATTATTTTAAATACAATTTCTCAAAGGGAAGAACAAATATATGCTGTTTTTATGTGACATATGTATGTTGATTACGGACAGGAAACTACGTTTGTTTTAAATACCGGAAAAATAATTATTACCTTATACCTTACTCATATAAGATATTAATTAACTATTAATAAATATATATAAAATTACTAAAAATTCCCATGATAAAGTAAAATTTGGTGTACCATTATTATCAGTTGATAGAAAATAATCTGTTTTTGCCTGTGCAAATGCAGAGAAAAGCGTGGAAAATGCGGGAAGCGCTCAAGAGGAAAATAAGAGGAAAGAAAGGAGGTGAACTCACAGACGGATATGGGTTGCAGGGTAGGAAAAAAAGAAAATTCAGTGCGGCTCAGCCGCAATCATTTCGACGTTTTTGCATATTTTCATGCAGTTTTCCAGTTTGCCAAATTCCGCTGCAGGCGTCGCAGTGTACACAGTGGGGCTAAGATTTATAAAGGATTTAAAATATTCATACAATTATCTTGGAAAACTAAATAAAAATAAAATTATGAAAATATATACAAAAACCAAAAATTTAAACAAATAAGAATCAAACTAAGACTTTTATCCAAAGCAATTTTTAAATAAATTTTAAGTGTAACTTTTTGAGATGTTTAAATGTATTATGTGAATCACCAAGAAATGTTGCATATCCAATTACCATTTTCAAGATGACACTCTGTCAAAACTCAAAACTTAAAATCCGAATTAATTAGTATCCCCCTCTCTTCTTTAGCACCATTTATCATAGTTCAACAAATTTCTCTAGTTCATGGCACTTTCGTGGCTATCCATCAATCACCCATCAATTTGATGGCTGGCTGTCGATTCGTCCCACTGTGCGTTGACGCTTTGTTGTTGCTTCGTTTGCTATCATCAACGCCTACGAGCATGCCAAAAAAAAGCGAGTGAAAAAATGCAGCGACTACAAAAGGAAAAGCGTGGAGAAAGGGGCGCTGGAAAAAGAGGGAGGGGATTGGTTTGAGGATGGGAGCGAAAGAGTGGAACAAACTGCATTCATGACATCCTCCGCGAATATTCAGTTGTTGTAGTTGCTGGCAGTTGGTAGTTATGCGCCGCTTAGTCACAGCTGTGGCGCTGACAGCCCGCCCGTTCCCCCTCCCCTTCCCCTTCCCAATCCCCCGCCCTCCCCCTTCCGGTGGTGCCTCCAAAAAACACCCCACCACCCACCGCCCACAGCTTGCATATGCATATGCACTTGGCTCGCAAGTGCACGCAGAAAAACTCTAAGATAGTTTTAAAAATTTCATTTTAAAATGAATTCCGAAAAAACTCTTTAAAAATAAGAACACCTTTCAAGCACCGAGTTTTTGGAACTATTTAAGAGCTTTAACGAATACTACTATAAATACAATTTTTCTTATAAATGATATGAGTTTAATATTATTCAACATAATTGTAATGTTTTAATTAAAAAATTTTCCCGAAAACATTCTACAGCTCTTAACAAACCTCACAAAATTGGGTGTACCATTAACAACTGACTTGAAACTAAAAAATATTTGAGTGTTTTTAAATAATAGGTATAGAAAAGTAAAAATCGAAATATTATATTACATAATAATTTATATATTTAAGCAAACGTAATTTGAATTTCTGTTTATTTAACTATTACTTTTAAATCTTCATAAGTACTTAAGATCTGCTTTGCCAAAATCGCTAGCACTTAAAAAGTTGCTTACGTTTTTTGTATAATTTTCTTAACAAATTTCCCTAAAATCTTTTTTTTTAAGTGTATAGCTCAACAAAAAGGACGCCAAAAAAACGCACGCGCATATTTCTTAATCTTTTTCTTGTGCCTGCTCTGGAGCTCTGCTCTTCTGCGTGTGTGTGTGTGCGAGTGAGAGTGTGTGCATATCCATCATGCTCAGTGAAGCGACCTCTGACCCCCCTTCTGCCCCTCGGAAACCCCTTTCACCCCTTTGTGTTCATGTTCATGCCACGCGTCGCTGCTTTTACTTCTTCGCAACTCTATTTTGCATCTTTTCCGCTCTGCTTCTCCACCCTCATCCTCGACCAAGTTGAGCTCCACTTGATCTTTGACCCAATTTTTTAGCATTCTTTGGATGTAAATGCAAAATCTCCATCAGTCGGTGCACTCTCCCTTTCGCAAGTTGATTTTATCCACCAGACAACTAAAAACATTCCAAAAACAGAAGTAAGTTTGCAAAATAATATTATTTAAAGAGGCGCAGATCTAAAAAGAATCGAACTTATCTATACCCTGGTAAAAAAACATAAAAGCTTTAAGCTCAATTTTTTTTTCATATATGAGACAAAACTAAGTAGTCTTCTAAATTATTTTGCTGCGTTCCTGTAATTTCGAACTTTGTAAATATTTGTTATAACTATTTAATAAAGGTTTCTTTCAATAATTTTTTAAAACCTTGTGAATTCAAGAAAAAGTTTAAGATTTCTTTAATAAATGTCTTACTTAGGATAATCATCCTTTTCACATTTTCCTAACGTTAATTATTTATAATATATAATTTCTCAGGTGGCATTTTATAAAAGTTGTTAAGCTTTCTTTTCAGGTAGCCCAAATCTCCCTTTTGGCCTGAATGTAAGCTCCCGTCTGTAAACTAAAGATACTTTTTTTCGCCACCCTGACAATGCAAATCGCTTTTGTTGTTGCTGACATTCAGGCGCTGCTTTAATTAAGCGCATTAATGTCACTAACTTATGAGTCGCTGGGTGAGTGTGTGTGGGAACGGGTCTCGGGAGAATCAGTGGGAACTTGACATAACTTTAAGCGTTTTGTTGATCTTTAGTTTTAAGCCTCGCTGATTCTTTTGTGGCAAAAAAGAACGTTTCATTGGGGTATGTTGAATTTTTTATACCGTTGGTATATGGTAATGGGAAAAACCGCACGGCAAAATGGATAAATATTTTATTAACTTTATACTTTAAATAAAATGCTAAAAGCAAAAGTTACTATACATTTGGGTCAAATTTAATATGGGTTCAATAAGTAATAATAGTAATCGAAATTAAAAACAAAGAAAAACATTTGGAATCTGTAAACTTGAGGGGCCCTACATTTTTATAAACATTTAAAGAACAATTGAAATTAATTTTTTTGCCATAACAATTTTATTAAGATAAATGCAATAAAAATATCCCCGCATTTTATGGTGTTTATTTTAAATTTAAATTTATTTATTTATTTTAAGTAAAGTTATTATATTTTGTAATATTATTTATAAGAATAGTTTTAAAGAGATAGTTTTAAGTACGAAGTGCATTCCTTTATTCGTTTAAGGTAGAAGAGACCATCATTTTTATTTGTTCGTTGATTTCCCATGCAAATTTACGGCAATTGGCCGCTGCCGTTGACAGCCCAAAACCCCCTCCTCCAAGCGCCCCCCTGCCACGCCCCCTGATCCTGTATTGACAGTGTTGTCAACGCTCGTAATCTGGTTTTATTATGAACGCTGAAGATGCGTGCATTAAGCGAAATCAAAAGCGCTGTATATTGCATATTATGCCTTTTCCGTATATAAAGTTGTTCGTCGGCTGGAATTTGCACACCAGCACACATGTACATGAATGCAGGCACACAGATACACACTCGCAGAGATGCAGATGCATTCGCGTTAACATTTCTATGCGGCGCTATCATCCAACACCTCCATAACGTGTGCTGCTAACTTGGCCTTTTTCCTGTGTAAATGCATAGACATTTTATTACATATTTATACTTCCTTACATTTGAATTATTGGCGGTGGAAATAAGTGCAGAAGATATAATTTCATGACTTTAATGCTGTATATTTGAAAATGTGAGGGCAGGACTTTTTTAAAATTAAGTATTTAATTAAATATTTAAGCTAAAGTATTTGAAGGTATTTAAAAAAAATACCTAATAAAGTTATTTCGATTTTTTGATAAACATGTAGACAGCTAAAATGAAAAAATCAACAAATGGTTTTTGCCTAAATATGCACATATGTGTTTAACCAAGAAGAAAAATCTTAAATTTGAGCATTTAATTTGCAAAAGTAAAATAAACAAAACAAACGTGACTTCTATTTCTTTCTACTGTTAAAACTGAGATTGTTCATTTCTTGTGTGTTTGATTTTGCTACTTATTTTTAGAGAGTTGATGTCAACACTGTTTCGTACCCCAACATCTTCTTTCCCGTCCTCACCTGATCCAGGTGCGTTGCGGGCCGCCAAGTTTGTGAAATTTATGTTATTTGCGGTAGCCGTTTGCATAATTTGCGTGTTTGTATAAATGCATGTATACATGCATGGGAATACACGCACACTTGCACTGGCACACACATGTTTTTATGTAGATGTGGGGATATACACTCAAAAAAACGATGAATAAAAAATGATTTTACGAAGCATGCATTTAAAAACCTTTTTTCTAGCGCTTAAAAACCTCTTTAAAAACGATGTATATCTTTAACTTGAATTTTTTAACACCGATTTGTTTTTAGAAAAGAGTTTTAAGCTTAGGCCCCAAAGTTTTTAAGAATAATTTTATAATCGGGAGCTTTACAGATATATATTCAAACTGAATATGGCTAAGTTCCAGTATTTGAATGAAACTAATTTCAGTTACATATATATATATGTTTTCTCGAATAATTGAAATGGGTCAAGGAAAGCGTTCATCAAAACAGAAATGTTGAGTTAAATACCAATAATATTCAGCATGGCATAATTCCCGAAAACAGCCATAAATTGTATTTTAAAATTTTTTAAATCTTTAAACATGTAGAAAGAAGGTATATTGGTTTTAAAATTGTTTTCTAGTGTTAAAGCGTTTTCACTTGTTTTTGCGCAAACTCAGAGTTTATTTTGTGCTTACGGAAAAGTTTTTGAAAACCATAAAAACAATTTTTTGAGTGTGAGTTTACGCGTGGGGCACACCTCCGGCCGCTGGCTGTTGGCATTTCATTTTCATTTTCACGAAAATTGTTAAAACTATGTTTGCTCTACATATAACCCGAAAAAGCAACAAAACAACCAAACAAAATAAAAATAACACAAACAAAATGATCCACAGGAAAACAGCAAAGACAACAAAAAACAACAAAATCGCAGAGACAACAATGAGCAGTCAATTGAGGGAAAATTGCAGAGCACTTTTTTCATGTCTGAGCGATTTTAACTATGGCCGTGGGTGCGACGCTGAATGAGCTGCAATTAAGATATCCATGCAGTTCGAGGGAATAGTGTTCAGGAAAAATGGGGGAAAATGCAGCATACATAGCTGATAAAAATCCAAAACAAGGTTCAAAGTTAAGGTTAAAAGGTTTAAGTTAAATAGAATTCATTAGTATTTATCCATCAACAATTTTAGTACAATATAAAAAAGTTTATAAATTTAATTCATATCACTTTCTACCTCAATTTATTTAGACGTATCCGCAATAGAAGCCTCGCAGATAAAAAAAATGCTAAAAATATTCAAAAAGTAAATGGGCTAAACTTTTTTAGCTGTCGAGAGGGTAAATCCGAAATGCGGCTTAAATTGAGCGCGGATGAAACTTTTATTATTATGTTGCAGCTCACATAATTTTTTGCGTTTGAATTTTGGTAAACTTTTGGCTTTTGTTCCACTTGACATAAAGTTTGTTTGAATAACGAAATAAATAGGAAAAATATAAAGAGTGACAATTGCAGGACTGAAAGGACATTAATTAATGTTTGGCGAGGATTTGAAATTGTTGAAATGTTTAATAAACCTGGGATTATATCGCGTTTTCAGCGGGGAGTTAAAGGTCGATAGCAAACGACTTCCGCGACCTGGGAGCCCTCCATCGTATGCATAATTCGAAATTGGCCGAAAACTAAACGCGATGGCCAAAACGGTTTCCTAATTGGGTCAACAACGCAGTTTGAAATTTCAGCTTTCGTGACCCCTCCCCAATAATCGTCCTCTAATAGTTGTCGTTTGAAGCCATTGTCCTAAGCATTTTGCATGTCATTTTGGTTAATTTAATTATTTACGTCGTTCACTTTTGGGTTTAGTCGAACGAGCACGCAAATTATTTTAATTAGCAATTTCTGTCAAAATGTTTTTGAACCCACTTTTTCGTAGTAAATAACTGCACTGAGGTAATTTTTGACCAAACATATACAATATTAAAATAAAATATTGCTCATTAAAAATATTATAAAGTTAAATAAAGTTATGTAAATATTTAGGAACTATAGGCCTGTAGGCCCTTGTTTGTTATATGCAAAACCTGCACACTTTCAATAGCATTTTATAAAATAATGAATGTTTGGTAAAATAAAATATTCATAAGCACTTTGGTTTTATGAATTTAAAGCACAACTCAAAATGACCTGTTTTTATTTTTGAAAAGTAGAAAATTGCATTAAAATCAATTGTTGTTTCCCTTTTTACTATACATTTTTAGCCGCCCAAATGGAGGACTCTTTGTTTGGGGCTTTATCGTCGCTTGCATAATGCAGCAATTCCAATTAGTTTTGCCAACTAAATTTCAATTACATTTCAAACACACTCGCACATGAGTAGCTTGAAACGCCATGGCAATGAAGTTGGCCAAGAGATGATTACGGCCCACAAAGTGTTGCCTAGTTAGCCGCGCACGTTTTTGGCAAATCATAAAAATTAAATGCGGATAGCAGAAATATAGAAATAAATTTTGTGAAAATGCATGGAGCTGGGCTTGTGCATATGTATATGCATTTTAGCTTATATTTTTTTTGTGCTGTTTCGAATGGGTTCTAAAAGCCCAAAAGCATATCATTTGTTGCTCATTTAAATACCGTAATTAAGTGATATCATGGTATCTAATATGAGTTCCCATTCCGCTTAAAGTGGCGTGTTCGCCGGCAATGGTGGAAAATGGAAAAGCGATGGGGCTTTGGAAGCGCAAACAGTTGCTTATTTTGAAATTTTATTTAGAGCTAATTGTTTCCTGGGCCAGGTCAGCAGGGCAGGACCTGTGCTGTACGTGAATAAGCCAGTTGGCAAGCAACCCCCGGAAACTAAACACACACACACGCATATGTATGTGTCTGGTTGTATGGGTGGCGGGCCTATATGCATACGCACCTTGGCAAAAGCCAAAGCCTGGCCGAAAGCCAAAGGACGGCCCTCGATTGTTTGTTTATTTGCCTGTTTGCCATTGCCCGTTCACACCGCAGCGAATCGAACGGCACGGAATCGAAGGGGGATTGGGTTTGGGGGCGATCGGATTTAATATTTTTCAGCCCCTTTCTATATATATATGTATTTAACTTTTGTGGCACGAGGGCAACTTTCAAGTGTTTAAGGAAGGCAAGAGGTTTTATTGAAAATGTCGACTACCAAACGAGCCTTAAGAAGAGCCTTACCTGCTATAATTATATAAGGTACGTAAGAAATACCAATAATGGACGGCAGGTACTTATTTTGGTGTGTCCAGTATTATTTATTGATCAATGTTTGATTTAAAGAGGCACTCTTTTTTTTGTAAAGGTCTTGTGTATTAACCCATTTAAAGCCATTGTTTTCTAGAGACTTGCATATATGCTAACAATTTTAAGAGGTTTTATTTATTTATTTATTATTTTATTTATTTATTGATCAATGTGTGATTTAAAGAGGCACTTTTTTTCTTGTAAAGGTTTTGTATATTAACCCATTTAAAGCCATTGTTTTCTAGAGACTTGTATTTATGAAATCACTTCTAAGACATATAACTAATCTAATATAAACATACGTTTTTTGCTAGCATGATGTAGATTTTGAAACAAATCTTAGACTTTAAATATTGTCACATAAGGTAAAGGTGGTGTTTTTTAATAGACTTTGTTTATCAACATGAACCCTGTTAATTATCTGTTTTGATAATAACAATTATATCCAACGGTTTCCTGTCATACGCATCCCTTTCCTGCCTTCAGTCGAGGATTAGGCACTGACAGGTCCACATGGGGTCCGGTAGTATACCTTATTTACCGTGACCGCCCGCTGCGAGCAAAAAGTCAGCGGTTGCCACTGGACAACCCTTAACCCCTTAATAGGTCTTAGCACATGCTTCCCCCTTTCAGAGCCCCATTCCTCGATTCACCCACACAATCGCATTGGTAACCGCAAATTTACACAGAAAATTATAATAAACTTTATTACAAACTTAAATAAAGTAATTACTTGAAGGTGTTTGAAGCAATTGAAAGTTCTCGTAAAACAAAATATTTTGCCGCGAATTGTTTTTTACAACGCGTATTATTTACTATATGATTTAAATTACCAAATCACTAAGTAAAGAACTATCAAAAATGTCGAATTCTTAATTTAGTTTTTCAGATATAAGTATTTTTTTAAGTATCATTATAAGAATGCGAAAAATGTAGAAAGTAGAGAGTGTGTAGAAGGAGAGAGATTTTTTTGTTTGATTAATAAGTAAAGCATTTTTTAGAAACGTCGAATTTATAATTTAGATTTAAGATATACAAGTAAGCATTTTATTATTTAACATATTTCTTAATAGGAATTTTAATTAATGAGATTTTGTATATTAAAATAAAATCAAACATATGTTTTTTTAATAATAAAACTATTTAATTTTGTTAAAAGCTTATTTATATTTTAATTATTTATTGTTAAGTCTTAAACTATAAATATCGTGGCTTGTATTATTTTTGAGTTTATACCCTTTGATATTGTTAAAACATTTTTTTTTTTCTGAGTGCAGGTGGACAGCAGCAGACAGAGATGGCGAGTGAAGGACGAAAGAGATGGGGCGAGTTGCAGCTGCAGCTAATGAAACACATCTCCGCTGGGTGGACCGCAGCAAGACGTGTTTAAATTTAGTTTTCGTTAATTTTCGTTTGTTGTCTTTTGTTGTCCAGCGGTTGCCTTGCCCTTCTGACCCCCACCCCCCCTCTGTACACTCACCGCCCTTAACGTTGTTGTTGGTATCAGCAGCCGTTGCTGATAAGAGCGTTGCGGTCGTCAATTTGTAACGAAACATATGTTTGCCCCAAGTGACAGGCGCACTCACGCTGCGTTCTTGTCCGCTGATAAGGGAAAAACATGGAACGACGATCTGGGGAAGGGGCGGAGGGGTGGTGGGGTGGGGGAGCGGTACTCACTCAGGGAGCGGTCAATGTCCGTTGGGTGTCAGGCACCCCATATAATTAAGGGGGTTACCCATCATCAGGAAGGCACCAAGGACTTTAAACAAAAGTACCTTTGTATTTAAATGTGGAGTTCTTAAATTTATATTTATGCTTTTTGATAAAAAAAAATATTTTTTATATAAAATTAAGAATATCAAGTCGAAATATTCATAAAGAAGTAGTATGTACATACATAATAACATTATTTCTTTTTCTAGAACCATTGCAGGTCTGAGATCATAAAATTGATGGTACCTAAAAAAAAACACCTATAAAATTTCCCAGAAGTATGCAGCAAAATATTTTAGAATTGATTAGAGATAAGAGGTAGAGCTTTGATTACCAATCACTACCCATTTCTGGGGAAAACAACTTACAAAAACCCCTTTTTATAAGCCATTTTTAGAAGATACTTTGTCTTAACAATAATTTGTTTAAAATAAAAAAAAATCCCTGAGATTCTTACAAGGGTATTTAATGTTTCGACTCCTTCTTCCTATGTATTAATTCCTTCAATCCGATTCGATTCAGCCGGGAACAGTTGTCTTTACTTTACTTTAGTTGGGCAGGGTCACTTCAGCGAGTTGTCATACAGATAAATATGTTTATTTGCCCGGACTTACATTCCAGTGTGTCCACGTATGGGTGTGTATCTGTGTGTTTTCAGAGCTGAACATATATTTACCTTATTACTCTGCTTAATGCCAATACACGCCGTCCGCATATCTATTTCTCTGGTTCTTTTTCTTCATGTTTACGTTTTGTATTAACTCACATATCACTTTTTATTTCAAAAATTCCCTTTTTCTTTTCCTTCTCTGTGTAGGTTGTTTTTTTATATTTTTCCCTGCCACTTTTGCGGTTAATTAAACCTTGCTGTCGCTTATTTTATGTAAATAAATGATAAAATATGCACACACATTTATGTTTATATTTATGTGAAAAAAAGTGCAGTTCGTGACCAGCTGCATCCGACTGAAGCTTGTGTGTATTTCAATTTGTTAGTTAATTTTTATTTGCTTATTGATAGCGGGCTAAACAAACGCTGAGAATGATGGATGGCTCAATTAACAAATATTTAAAGACGCAAAAAAAATATTGATTTGTTATTTTAAGGAGTAAGCAGGCTAGGGAAAATAATACTCCACTTGGAGAATTTTTAAAATAAGCCGCCTCATTAACATGATGACATACAGGTGATGCAAAGAAGATCATTTTGTTCAGAAGTTTAAAACGCATTTAAGAAAACGTTTTACGACTCTATAAAGTATATATATTTTTGATGAGCATGGTCTGTCTGTCTGACTTATATTTTATATTTATATATTTACTATATAGGTCCTTGGTCTAAAATTAGTTACTTATTATAGTTGAACGAAAGTTTCAAAATAGAGTAAGGGCATTTAAACTAATACTAATAAAGTTATTGTTGTGCATATACTCTAGTTGGCTGGTAACCCTTGTTTTATGGCTAGTTAAAAAATGTATACGATCTACTTAGGCGAGTAGGCGTTCCCCTGTTAGAGGTGCTGAAACTACTTTATGATACAAAGTATTTATTTGGTCAAAACTAATGTCAATCCGTTAAAATCTCTATACTCTATAAAGAACTGGATGGCGGATCACTCGTTCTTCTTTTTCTAAAGAAAACATTGATAAGAATTAAGGTCTATTCAAAGGTATGCAGCAGATTTATCTTTATTTGAAGCTTATCTATTTTAACAAAATTATTACAAATTCTTTTGAAATAAAAAAATGTTTTAATTTCTTTGAACATTTTACTAATTACAAGGTAAGGAAAGTAGAATTTGTTTAGCAAATAAAAAGAAGTGCATACTTATAATATAATACAAGTACTATTACAACTTTAAATTTAATAATTTTTTTTGAACATTTTCAAATTACAAGGTAAGAAAAGGTAAATAAAAAGAAGTGCATACATATAATATAATACAAGTACTATTACAACTTAAAAGCTAAATAAAGAAGATTTTCACTTTGTAGCAACATAAACTACCTAGATTATCTCCGAGATAATCTACGTCATCCAGGTGAGAAAAGTTCCGTGAATTTTATCACTCGGCGAAAGGCACTTAAATATGGACCAGAACAAGTTGAAAAGCGAAACCCCACGGACGCTTTTATCTTACATTTTTTGATTGTTCAACGGAAAGTTTTAGTTTTAAGCCAAGTGAAAATTAGACATACAATTGGATCTGAAACATATCAAAAGAGCGAAATAAAATAAAAATAATCCAAGAAGACTATCAAAGTAAAATTAATAATTTGAATGATATAATTAATATTAATCATGCAGGCTAATAAACTGCCGAAAAATCCACGCGAATCTGCGGGGATTTTCTCCATTTTAATGTTCTGGTATGTATGTATGTATGGAATCATCAATAAAATTACATTTAAATTAACAAAGTTTAGTTATGTAAAAATATCAGTAGATAACAGAAGCTTAAAGATCACGTCTGTCACTTGTGATTACCGTGTTTGTATAAACTTTAATGGCAGTGGGTTGAGTAAACTCACTGTTATGCCAAACCTTATCACAATATTTATATATACATGTGTATTATTTTCCGCAGCTTCGCATTGCCCATTCTTTTCAAGGGCAGAAAGAAGACTTTAGAGCCCACCGATCTTTATACGACCTTAAAAGGACACAAAGCGGATACTCTGGGCGATAAATTCTTCGAGACTTGGCAGGCAGAAGCCAAGTCCTGTCGGGATAAACCCAAAAAGGAACCAAGTATATTAAAGGTTATAGCAAAGGTATTCGGATGGAAACTGTTCGTATCCGGCATATTTTGTGGAATTTTAGAATTGGGAACAAGGTATGTAAGACATTTTATTTTATAATATAAAATACATAAACAAATATTTATTGCACTTAAATATTTGTACCATCGTTAAATTACTTTTGTATTTTTAACAGAGCTACTTTACCACTTATTCTGGGAGCTCTGATATCCGAATTTACCAGGAATGGAAATGGAGATGGACTATGGGCGCAAATTTATGGATTAACCCTGGTTTTAACCACTCTGCTTTCAGTTCTTATGTTTCATCCCTTTATGATGGGTATGATGGTGAGTTTGAAGAGTACATAAGTGTTTGTTTAAGTAATAATATGTTTTTATTTATTTTCTATAGCATCTGGCCATGAAAATGAGAGTGGCAGTGAGTACGGCTATATATCGAAAAGCTCTTCGATTAAGTCGCACTGCATTGGGAGATACAACGACGGGTCAAGTCGTTAACCTTATATCCAACGATCTGGGCCGCTTCGATCGGGCCTTAATTCACTTCCACTTTCTGTGGTTGGGGCCGTTGGAGTTGCTCATATCCTCGTATTTCCTATACCAACAAATTGGAATAGCCTCACTTTACGGAATCGGGATACTACTTCTATATCTTCCTATTCAAACCTTTATGAGCAGACTCACTTCGAGGCTGAGACTGCAAACAGCCCTAAGAACCGATCAGAGGGTTAGGATGATGAATGAGATTATATCGGGCATCCAGGTGATTAAAATGTACACCTGGGAGAAGCCCTTTGGAAGACTAATCGAGAGACTGCGACGCAGTGAGATGAGCTCCATTCGCAAGGTGAACTATATCCGAGGTACTCTTCTATCGTTTGAGATTACTCTGGGTAGGATTGCGATATTCGTGAGCCTTCTGGGATTTGTCCTGATGGGCGGAGAATTGACTGCAGAGAGGGCTTTCTCCGTAACCGCTTTCTACAACATCCTGCGACGCACAGTGACCAAATTCTTCCCGAGTGGTATGTCGCAATTTGCTGAAATGATGGTTACCCTTAGAAGAATTAAAGTATTTATGATGAGAGATGAATCTGGAGTTCCGGAACTTGAAGTTGGACATATAAATGGGCTATTCAAAGAAAAACCCCTCGTGGAATTGCAAGCTTTTCGAGCCCGCTGGAATCAGGAGCACGTGGAACCCACTTTGGATAATATAAACATCAGTCTGAAGCCACCACAATTGGTGGCTGTTATTGGACCTGTGGGTTCGGGTAAATCCAGCCTAATTCAGGCTATACTAGGAGAACTTCCTTGTGAGTCTGGAAAGCTAAAGGTCCAGGGAAAATTTTCGTATGCCTCCCAGGAACCCTGGCTTTTCAACGCCTCCGTTAGGGATAATATTCTATTCGGTTTGCCCATGGATAAGCAGCGGTATCGTAATGTCGTTAAAAAGTGTGCTTTGGAAAGAGATTTCGAGCTGCTTCAGGGAGATCGCACTTTTGTGGGCGAAAGGGGAGCCTCCCTATCCGGAGGTCAAAGAGCCAGGATCAGTTTAGCCAGAGCTGTTTATCGGCAGGCAGATACCTATCTCCTCGACGATCCTTTAAGCGCCGTGGATACCCACGTAGGTCGTCATTTATTCGAGGAGTGCATGCGTGGCTTTCTCAGAAATAAACTAGTGATCCTAGTGACCCATCAACTGCAATTTCTGGAGCATGCCGATCTCATTGTGATAATGGATAAGGGAAAAATAAGTGCTATTGGCACATATGAGGAAATGCTTAAAAGTGGTCAGGATTTCGCTAAACTTTTGGCCAAAGAGACCCAGGAGGAAAAGGAAAATTCTGATGAGGAAAATGCATCTGGCGATGCGAAGGTTGATAAGTCAAATTACTCCCGTCAAAGCAGTGGTGTGAGTAGAAACAGTATCACATCACTGGATTCTGGAACGGAATCTGTATTAGAAGATGAAAGGCAACCCGTTCAGGAATCGCGATCCAAAGGAAAAATTGGATTGGACATGTATGGGAAATATTTTTCATCGGGTTCAGGATGGTTCCTTGTTGTCCTGGTGGCATTCTTCTGCCTGGGCACTCAAATTCTGGCTTCTGGAGGGGATTACTTTCTCTCTTATTGGTAAATAGCTTAAAAAGTTCTTTGTATTTTACATTTTGTAAGCTATTTTCATTTACAGGGTAAAAAACAACGACTCCTCTTCTTCGTTGGATATTTACATATTTAGTGGAATCAATGTGGCCCTCTTGATCTTTGCACTGGTCCGAACTTTACTCTTCTTCAGCATGGCTATGCATTCATCCACCCAGTTGCATAACACCATGTTCCAAGGTATTTCTCGAACTGCCCTGTATTTCTTCCACGCAAATCCATCAGGCAGAATCCTGAATCGATTTGCCATGGATCTGGGACAAGTGGATGAAATACTGCCTGCCGTCATGCTCGATTGCATACAGATATTCCTCACAATCAGTGGAATTATAGGAGTACTGTGCATCACAAACCCATGGTATTTGGTAAATACCATGACCATGTTTCTGGCTTTCCATTATCTTCGTAAATTCTATCTAAGTACTTCGAGGGACGTGAAAAGATTGGAAGCCGTAGCCAGATCTCCGATGTATTCGCATTTTAGTTCCACTTTGAATGGCCTTCCCACCATCAGAGCTATGGGTGCTCAGGAATTACTGACTAAGGAATACGATAACTACCAGGATCTCCACAGCTCAGGATACTATACTTTCCTCTCCACAAATCGAGCTTTCGGTTACTATTTGGATCTGTTTTGCGTGGTTTATGTTATATCGGTAACCATAATGAGCTACTTTAATCCCCCGCTGGATAATCCCGGACAAATCGGTTTGGCTATCACCCAAGCTATGTCCATGACTGGGACTGTACAGTGGGGCATGCGGCAATCCGCCGAGCTGGAGAATTCCATGACGTCCGTGGAAAGAGTGCTGGAATATAAGAACCTGGAATCGGAAGGTGAATTCGAGTCTCCAGAGGAAAAGAAACCACCCAAAAACTGGCCACAAGAGGGTGAGATTAAGGCGGAAGAACTTAGTCTGCGATACAACCCCGATCCCAAAACGGATAAAGTATTAAAGTCGCTGGATTTCGTTATCCAACCACGCGAGAAGATTGGCATTGTGGGAAGGACGGGTGCCGGTAAATCCTCCCTTATAAATGCCCTCTTCAGATTGTCCTACAACGATGGGTCCATGGTGATAGATGGTAGGGATATAGCCGAAATTGGACTTCACGATCTACGCAGCAAAATCTCCATAATACCCCAGGAACCAGTGCTATTTTCCGGTACCATGCGGTATAATTTGGATCCCTTTGAACAATATCCTGACGATAAGTTGTGGGAGACCCTAGAGGAGGTTAGATATTGATAAAATTATTCATCGCATCTTTATTTAAACTTTCTTTTTTTCTTAGGTTCATCTTAAGAAGGAGGTATCCGAGTTGCCGAAGGGTCTTGAAAGTATGATCGCTGAAGGGGGTGCTAACTACAGTGTGGGTCAAAGGCAATTGGTCTGCTTGGCCAGGGCAATTCTTCGCGAGAATCGCATCCTAGTGATGGACGAGGCCACGGCAAATGTTGATCCTCAAACAGACGCCCTCATTCAGTCCACCATTCGCCGGAAGTTCAAGAATTGCACTGTGCTAACCATAGCCCACAGGTTAAATACGATCATAGATTCGGATAAGGTAATGGTTTTGGATGCCGGCAACCTGGTGGAATTTGGATCACCCTATGAACTTTTGACGCAATCCTGGAGCAAAGTATTTTATGGAATGGTCTTACAGACAGGTCGTTCTAGTTTTGATCATCTTCTGAAGTTGGCACACCAGGTGAGTAAAAGCATTAATACTATACAGTTTATTGCTAATGTATTTTTTACAGGCCCACGAAAGTAAATTGCTATCGGAATAAAAGCCATTTCTTTAAATAATTATACATTTTGCTATCGCTTACAATGATGTGAATCTTATATGTATATACATACGTAGTTTTAAATAGATTTTGTTTAAAACAAAATAGAAAACTCATAAAAAAGTTGTAGAAATACCACTAAGCTAATATTAGGCCGTTTTAAATAATAAAATGGAATGGTGCTGTAAATTTCATAATTTTAAATTTAACCGCGCAACACATTAAAGTATGACCGTTTGTTAGAACCTCCTTGGTTTTTCTATCGAAATCGATAGGTTCAAAAAGTAAACAAACATATGAACGCGAGAAGAGCAGGAATTATATTAAACATGGCCAAAAATGTTAAGAAACTTACGTTGGCCAACAAATTGGCTAAACGGGGAGCTGTGATAACACCCACAGAGATAATAAGCCGACAGAATAGGGCTGATAATGTGAGAGTAAGTATTTCATAATATTATGATTATAGCAAAAGTAATGGCGCAGTTTCTGAACCTTCAGGATATTGAGGATCTAGTGGGTGCAGCAGGATCTAGTAACTCAATTTACTTCTCACCGATTCGGACCCGCAAGCAGCGTCAATTAAATGGAGAATCTCTTAAAATGGAATCCCTTAAAAAGGAACCCCTATCTCCAACTCGAGTTCCGCCAAAAAAAAATAAAAAGGAAGATCATACGGTGACCAAAATTCAAGTGGGTTCCGCTACTATAGTCAAGTGTAAAGTTGTCCAAGAAGCTGCAGACTCTCCCATAAGAATTGATAAGATCAAGAAGGAATTGGAACCACAAATAAAGCAGGAACTGAATATACAAGAAAGCCTAGAGGGCTTAAAAAGTATTAAGACAGAACTGGTTACCAAATTTGATCCAAACTTATATCCGGAAGTACAAGCACCACATCCCTTATGGTATAATCATTTAGAAAACATTCGCATCATGAGAAACTCTAAAACTGCTCCTGTGGACACCATGGGATGCCATCGCTGTGCTGACTCCAAAGCAGATGCAAAGGTATTCTTAATAAACAGAATACAGTTTATGGAATATTTTAAATAATAATCATTTCACAGACCCAACGTTTCCAAAACTTAGTAGCCCTGATGTTGTCCAGTCAAACCAAGGATCAAACCACCTTTGAAGCCATGAATCGCCTTAAGGACCGAACTCTTACGCCACTCAAATTAAAGGAAATGCCTGTGACGGAACTGGAGAACTTACTCCATCCCGTTTCCTTTTATAAGGTTTGACAAAACAAAATATAAATTCCTGAAATCTATTTCTCTTTATGCCTATCAATTTCAGAACAAAGCCAAATACCTTAAGCAAACTGTGGAGATACTTATGGAGAAATATGATTCGGATATTCCGGATAATATCAAGGAACTTGTGGCTCTTCCAGGAGTTGGACCCAAGATGGCTCATATTTGTATGGCAGTGGCCTGGAATAAGATCACCGGAATTGGAGTGGATGTCCATGTGCATCGCCTATCAAACAGATTGGGTTGGGTACCAAAGCCCACAAAGGAGCCGGAACAAACCCGGATTGCATTGGAGAAGTGGCTGCCTTTTAGTCTCTGGTCGGAGGTTAATCATCTATTCGTTGGATTCGGTCAAACCATTTGCACCCCAGTAAAACCTAACTGTGGAGAATGCCTTAACAAGGATATTTGTCCTTCGGCCAACGTTGAAATTAAACCAAAAAAGAAGAGGGACCGATAGAAACATATTTTGCGTGCTAGATTCAATACCAACGTTTATAAAATTAGCAGTATTAAGCGATGAATTGTGTTAGCCATCTCAGGAAGAATAAGTTCCAAAGGGACTGCAAGTCCAAAGTGTTACATCGAACTAAGATAAGATCATTCAGAAAGACCTACAGGCTTATAATTTTTTAGTTACACTCATTCCATTAAACAAATTAAGATAACTTTTTGGATTAAAAAGAATATAAAAACTCCACAATTGTTTTTTTTTAAATACAAGGGTATGGATTTATGGAAGTATATTTCAATTTATTTCCCCATTCAGTATATACCAAAAGCCTGGTATTTCTTTAACTTCAACCTACGGCCACACTTGCAACTCCAAATTCGCGCGTTTTGTTGTTTACCGGCGCCCTATTGCGAAATTCATTTAAAAAACTTAATTCTAAGCCATAAAAAGCCAGCAAAATGAACGATTCTTGTAAGTAGCGGCCGTATCCTTACGAAAATAATGAAATCAATGGTTAAAACTCGTTTCTAGTTGGAGATTTTAATGCCACACAAACTGCGCCCGCTGGAGCAGCCAGCAATCAGAAGGGAGAGGTGAGTGAATAAAACACAAATAATCCGTAAGTTATACATGTTTTCGGGTACCTAAATATAGGGAATAGTGCCACTGGTGATTAAGCAGATTGTGGATGCCCCCGAGGGCAACATCGAGCTATTTGGCATGCAATATGCCATGGCCTGTGTGGTGGGCATAGTGCGAAATGTCGAGACATCCTCGACGAAGATTACTTACACCCTGGAGGATCATAGTGGCAGAATCGATGCGCACTACTGGCTGGAGGAGGGCGATGCCCTCAAGGCCCCCGAAGTCATGGTCAACAACTATGTGAAGGTCTATGGCACCACACGATCGCAGGGGGGTCAGAAAACATTGATGGTCTTCAAGTTGCTGCCCGTTTTGGACCCCAACGAGGTGTGCACCCATCTCCTGGAGGTGCTCAATGCCCGCTACAGGGCCGAGGATTACCAGAATAAGGGCGGATCTGGTGCAGTGGCTTCTGCCGGCTCCGGCTCCATGGCCGATTTTACCGCCTCCCAGAGCTCGGCCATTGTGAGTGGGCTGGATCCCAAGCAGCAGGCCGTCTTCCAGGCCATCAAGAGCAATGTCTCCGAGGAGGGCATCTCACGCAAGGAGCTGAAAGCCAAGTTCTCTCACATCAGCGACTCAGAGTTGACGTAAGCGATAGTTTACTAATTGTAGAAAATGCGAATTCCTTATAAACATTTGGTTTCGTTTGTTTTTTAGCAACATTCTGGACTTTATGATTTCCGAGGGACACATTTATTCCAGCATTGATGCTGATCATTTCATCTGCACCATGTAAATCGAATCTTAAATCCAAAAATTGTAATTCTTAAAATGCGTATTAAATATATTAAGTTTATAAAAAAGCTCATCAAAATGAATCAAGTTTCAAGAAAACTCGGATGGCAAAATTCCAGTAATATACGTACTGGATACGTAGGTGTCCATACGGATACTCCTACTCAATTTGGGAACTAACTTTAATTTGTCGCTTAGAATTTGAATGCTCTGAGATCTATATATTCACAAGAATATATACTCAATAATACAGTTTAGTAAAAATCAAATACAAATTTTTAAACAAACATATAAATTTACCTTCAATGTACTAGATTGGGTACTTTATTTGAGAATTAAAAATCTAAATGTTTTTATAAATTATTAAAAGTAAAGTATCTGGTAATTGGATTTACTGCTTTTCCTCAGCTAAAAAATTAAATGCAAAACATAAAATATTATTTTTGTTAGGTTAATTAAATCCGGTGGCGCCCTCTAGGTGGTTCGATCAGCTGTTTATTTTCACCACGGTTCAGACTATCAGCTGTTTGACCCTTACGTTGACACCCTTACGTTTACGTTACGTTTTCTTATGTTTCCCTTACGTTTGCCCACAGCGGCTTTTGTTTTTTTCTCTCCTCGCGGTCGGTCGGTTTTTAATAGCATTCTGCCTTAAAGTCCATCGCCAGCCGGCTTAACAACAGTCTTATCAATGAATTAGTCTAAATACCTCAGCTCAGCCAATTAAGGAAGCACAAAGTCGAACACAAGCTATTTGAAACATGGAAAACAAACAAAAAAACTGGCTGCAATCTCTGCTTCTTGTCGCACTCTTTCTTGGAAGTTTCGGTGAGTTATAATGTCAATTTATAATGTTTAATTGGGAAAATGGGTTTCGGCAGATGCAAAAGCACGTAGAAAGTTAAAAGTAAAGTTGAATGAACCTTTTGTTGCTGCGTTCACCCACACCAACAAGTGATAAACAACATTGGCATTGCCGCTCCTCCACACAAACAAAAAACAAAAGAGAACTTTTATCTGACACACTTTCCAATTGGAGCAGCTGATTTTGGACAGTGGGACGAAAAGGTAGCAAAGGTGTTAAAGTTTTAAAGGTCAATAACAAAAATTATTAAAGGTGTTAATTTAAAGTTTTTCATTGATACATGTGTGTATACTTTTTATTGTTATTTCATTAAAACAATATAGACTTTTATTTAATATCTACGCTAACTCCCATTATTCTTTAAATATGATTAATATTTAAAAGTTATATTTGCCATATTTTGGGATAACAAAATATACAATCTTTAAAGTTCTTCAAAACATCAGAACACCCGAGACTACCCGACCTTTGCTATCTATCACCCCATCCCTTCTTGGGATTATCTCTACCTCAAACACAGTCTTCCACTATTCGTGATAATGCCGCCCACTGTGCGGGCCACTTGTTGATAACCTCGACCCAGGCTAAATAAATGAAAAAATATCAGCCTGTGGGTCTGCTTCTGGGTGAAAGTTATAACAATTCGATTTACTAATGACGTGTTCCATTCTTTCTTCTTTGCCCACATTTCTGTAGACCAGGGAAGAGCGGCTTTAATCCCTCCGAACAGCCAGCAAATCTTCAAGCTGCAAAATCAAGTAATTCTCGAAGAACTGACGGCAGGTTCAAGTGCCAAGGAGACGAGTTATACATTTGAGACTGACCTTAAAATCAGTTCGGTCTGGAGTCGGGATGAAGATCAGCTACTGGAGGTCTTTATCAGCGGAAGTCGGGTTGATGCCTCTGGAAAATCCCGACCTATTACCCAGATACCCGACAGACCTTTTTACATCAGTCTGGTTAAGGGACAGCCTGAAAAGGTTATAGCCCATAGTTCAAAAGATCAATCCGTGTTAAATTTGAAGCGCGGAATAGCTTCCCTGCTGCAGTTGAGGTTGGATGGCTCCCAGGAGGAAGAATTGGATGTTTCTGGCCTGTGTCGAGTTTCCTACAAAGTGAAATCCTCAACGAAGGTGGAGAAAAGCAAAAGACACTGTTCTCTCTGGGATCTCCGGGTGAACTATCACCCAGAGGAAGCACTAGGCATTACTCAGCAAGCCCAGGAGCAGGTCTCCTACGAACTGACTTCGGAGGGAACTCTTTTGAAGGCAGAGTCCATGGAGAGTCACCGCCTAAGCCTAGCAGCCAAACCGGATGTGGGAAGCTCTGTGAAGAGTACTCTAATCCTGCAACACATCTCCCAGGGATCGGAGGAAGTGAAGCAGCTGGAACTGGACAGCTTGGAGGAGGTCATCCAGAGCCTGCTAGACTGGAATCGCGTCTTTAAGCTGGAATCCGATGTAGATGGCATGATCAGCGAGATCAAGGAGCAAACTGTAAGCAAATGATTACACATTTGAAATTTAAAATGAAATATATCTATTTTTCCAGCTTGAGGAACAACTGAAGGCTTCTGTGGAGGAACTGCAATCCGAGAACGTGGGCAAATCCTCGCTGGCTCTGGCCTACGTCAAACTAATCCCCTTGGCCCGCATCACTAGACAAGAACACTTCGTAGATCTGCTCAATGAGCACTCACAACTCCTGCCCCAGCTGGTGGATCTTTTGGGTGCTGTTCAAACCTTCGACGCTCATAATGCCACCTTTGGATTCCTTTACAAAGAGGCGGAAACTACAAACGAGCAATTGGAACTGCTGGAGAAATACTTGCAGTCCCTGGCGGTGGCCACGCATCCGGATAGGAAAATAGTTGAACACCTGTACGGATTACTAGAGTGGGAGTCTATACAGAAGCAGTTGAAGCTGAGAGAGAGCATTATCCAAACTTTGGCCACCCTAACGCGTCAAAGTCGATTCGATGTGGAAGATCCATTGCTGCAGCAGGTGCGAACCTATATCCTGCAAGGTCTCTCCTCCAAGGAGCCCACTTTGTATATCAGGGCTCTGCAGAATCTCCAGGATCCCGGCACTATTGATTCCCTGCTGGAGCAGGCTCAAAGTGACGAGGAGCATAATTTATCGGTGGCTGCTTTGCAGGCCCTAAAAGCTTTTCCTCCGCGCAGTTTTAGTCCCTCGCACCGCCAGCAGTTTGAAAGTATTTTCTACCAGCAAAAGCGGCGCTTTGATAGCTCTGCTCGCACTCTGGCTTTGGATATTATCCTGTCGCTCAGGCCAAGCCAGGAGCAATTGGGTCACCTGTTGGACTACCTGGCCTCTAATGATCGCCAATTTGAGATTAAAACCTATGTGCTGCAAAAGCTGCGAATGCTTGCTGAACAGTGTCCGCGTTTCAGGGCTTTGTTTGAAAAAGAGCTGGCTAAAAGGAAACAGGTTAACAACTACAATGTGCTGGGACAAAAGGGTGAGTGTTTTGCTTCTTTATACTGAATATATAACTAATTTATTAATCAATAATTTCTAGGTCTGACGACAGTCCTGACCCGCCAGCTTTCTGTGGCTCCTGCCTTCAACGAATCTCTACTAAGTACCCAGGAGGTATACCAGGGAATCCTGAAGCGTGGCTCTGTGGAATTCCTGCTCCACGCTGGACGCTCCCAATCCAGCAGCTTCAAATTGGGCATCTACACTGCCGGTTTGGGTTCGCTGGTGGGCGATAGTGACTCCGATGATGGAAATGACCAAATCCCGGCTGATGATGAACTGGGTGGCGAGGAAACGGTCACCGCCGGCATGGAGATTAGTGTGCAGGGCGCCCAGCTGCGACCCCTGATCTTTTTCAGCGGTCAGACGGAGTTAATGGGTCACGTGTGGGGAGGAAGTGCCTCAGATTCGACGCCCGCCTACCAGGCAACCACCTTGGCCCAGGACAACGAGCACTACATAATCCTGGCATCGGGAGCCACTCTTCATTGGCGAGTGCTGGGCGCCAGGAGTGTGGATCTCAATGGCAAGGTGGGATTCAGCCTGTGGAATCGAAATGCTCAGACGGAGATTCAGCAAAAGTGAGTCGAATGCCACAAATTCAATGAAGTGATTAGCTAATCTAGGTTTTGTTTCTCTATCCTTAGCACTGGTAGCGCTGTCCTTGGTCATGTGGCTGTTGGTTTCACCTATGCGAAATTAGTGCAGGATTTCAGCCTCACTCACGAACCGAAGTTGAGTCTGAATGCGGATCTGGACTTCTACAGTGGCATTAAGCTCTGCATGCAACTTCAGCGACCTGAACAGCTGCTCAAGTGAGTTTCTCCAGGCATATTTATAAATCATCTTTATTAACTCAATATTTTCTGCCAGACAAACCTCCAGTCGTTCTGTTTTCCTACAGTCCGTGGATCGACCTTATGCCAAACATGTGCGTGCCACATTGTCGCACAAAACTGCGGGCTGCACTTTCGCCCTCAATCAGAAAAACAACGAAATGTGCAACGTCATATTTAGCGAGCAATAGAGATTATTGGAGATTCCTCTTACAAAAAGAGATAAACACTTGAAACTGTAATGCTATATTAAAAACTCAGAGATTAAGACTCATTATAGTTATAAACGAAAACGAACAAAGGCAATCAAATTTTCAAAAACAAAAATTGTTTTATTTAAAAATGGTTAATATTAATTTCTGCTACGTTTAATACATGCTGAATTAATATATTTTTTGCTCATTTTCCTCCTCTGTCTGGCAAATAAACCGGAAACTATAGTTACAAGGATAATCGTACATTTCACCATTATAGAGGAACACGCAGTCGGAAGTGTCCAATCGAGTTGGTCGAATAGATGCCCATTTCAGAAAAGGAGCTGGCTTCCCGGTGGCCACGGACAAGAATTCGTCCTTGTGGCCCAAGTCATTGATGCCCAGCCAGTAATGAGTGTCCTTGTTGAGGCTCGCCTGAATGGCCGTCAGTTCCTCTTGGTCCTTAATGTCAGCCAGTTGAGCTCCCATATTGCGACAAGATTTTGAAGCAGAGGACCAATTCCTCTCAGTTAGCTTTTCAATATAAAAGTATTTCGAGCCGATTTGCTCGAATCCCAAATATTTAACTTTGGTCTCCACTCTGAGTAATGTTTCTTGTAAGGCTGACAGTTGGCTTTCCAACTCATCCAGTCTATCAGTCAAGTTCTGCTGGTTGATATCCATAGATTTATGTTGGAAATCCAGTGAGGTTTCAAAGGTGGATTGTTTTTCTTGCAAGGCAGTCAGTTGACTTTCCATAGTGTACTGCCTTACCAGGACCTCGTTAGATTTTTTTGGATCACTTGGATTCCTTTGATCCTGGGGGATGGTCAAGTGATTCAGCACCGGTGTTAAAACACCAAGGCAGAATCCCCCACATTGGTTGGGAGGATCTTTTAAAAGGCAATCGGACTTAGGCTCTGCAAAAACTCCATGACAATTCAAAGCAATAACCCCAAAAATCAACACAATCGCTAGTTTCAGCATTTTAATCACGTATTACCAGTTAACCCGAATGTTTTAAATGTACTGAATCCTCGTTTATATACCAAATACTCTTATTTATTTAACAGAAAGATAATTAATTGCATTAAAAGCTTAAACCAATTCAGTTCGCTAATGAATATTGATAGGGCTGATTATTTATTTGCAGAAAAACACATACTCAATTCACATTGCACATGCAGCTATTCCATAAGTACGCACAGTTGGACAATATCTCTGTGTCAGGATAGTCTTCTTCCCATTTTAACAGGTGTGTTTTTACGCGTCCTTTTTCACCATATCGTTAATGCCAAATTAGTACCAAGTACCAGCAAAATCTACTTCTTTTACCATAAGTATAAGAAAACGGGCCCAAATAAAACATACAATATTTTTCGCGGTCCTTTTCAAAACCAGTTGGCTACGCCAATCATTATTCTTTTTAACCAAATCTGGCAACTCTAACTCAACAAATAAGGTTGGCAACATGGCTAATGGCCAAAACTCGTTTAGCGGTGTCACACACCAGCCCATTTAATAAGACCATACTTTTGGTATTTTCAAATGCGTAAAAATGGTATTAAAAGTATATTTTTTAGACCCGAGCGGTATAATCCACAGATAATCCCGCGGGTCACACTGCTTAGAATTCGGTTTGCAAGCGAAACAAAATAACAAATAAACAATTAGTGCAGCGATATTGGCTACTTGCAATTACGTGGACCAAAGCGTGGGCGGCATCGGTGAATCGTGATCTATTCTAACCAAACAATTTTCGGCCCAGGAAAACCCAATCAAGAATACCCCGCACACACACATGCAGCCGCACACAGGAGACAACAACCACACACACAGGCGCAAGTTGTAGGAGCACCAGAGGAAGAAGAAGAAGAAGAAGGTAAGGCGCAGGTAGAAAAAGAGGAAGAGGAGAAACACCCAGAAATTGCTAAAAACAAAAAGAACACACATTCTTTTTTGCATTGGAATTTGCAAGCGGTAAGACGGCGTCAACGAGTGCAAGCGAGACGGAAGTCGCGACCTTTGCCTCAATTACAAAACACCACACATACACACTCAAGGAGTGGGAGTGGGAGAGGTAGCGCTACCTTCTTTTTTTTGGCGTGCGTTACATGACCACGAATAAAGATATATATATATATATACGTACGTACATATTTATATAGTGGCAAGTGTCGCTGTGTGGGTGACTAAGCCCTACGGTCGATAATTCAAGGAAGTTCAAGTTCCCTTCCCAGAAAGTGCATTCTTGATTTATTGACAGCTGTTGCTGATTGTTCCACTGTGTTTTTTTGTCGTTTACGCTTTTCCTGCCCCACACAAGATAACTCCCCTTTGTTCTTTGGAACTTACAGTGCCCACTGATAAACACTTGACTAGTGGGGGCAGCCCATGATAAGCGAAAATAAGCCGGAAAGTGCGTGCCAATTGATCGGGGGAGATGTGTCATTTAAAAGCGGTTCTAAGTCAATTTGCATTTCAATCTGGCGACAGTATTTTACTAGTAAACAAATAACAAACAAGCTGCACTTGCTCACGTGTTCTCGCCAAATTAATGCAGTAAAAACCCAAGCACAAGGGAAATCGCCACTCGTACATAGGGAGAAAAGTCTATTAACATCATATATATTAGCTATCATTTCTTATATTTTAATTGCTTATAAAAGGTCAGTGATTGAACCCGGCCTTTTTTTCTTAATTGAACAAATGTCCCCTACATCTTAAGTTAGCAATTCCTATATGGTTTAATCATTTTTCTCTGTGTATACAATCAATATGCAATGGTCATTCAACAATTGAAATTGAATTCATTTACCGTTTTCTTTTTCGTGTCGTTGATGACTCACATGGCAACATTATTATACAATCTATTGTGTGAGTCGGGGTGTTTGCTATCAAAATTATAGATGACCAGCAATCGTCGAGGAAATTGTACGAAAAAAAAAGTACAGAAACACAAACGCACACGCCCGTGATAGTCGCGAATTATGGCGAAAATTAATAGCCCATACAGTGCTTCCCAGTCGTGTAATGTCATTAATAAGTTGCATATTGTAGGCAATTCTTTATCAGTAAAGCTATGTCGGGAATTTCTATTATATTTGAGCTGACTTTAATCATTTGTGTTTCATGTGTTCCATTACTCATCGTTAATAATTTACATTCATTTATTTTTTTAAGAAATCAACACATTGCTCACAATTATACAGTGTTTTTTCTTATCAGTCCCCACAAATGTATTCTGGACATTGTTTCCTTAGCTTACCCATGATTTATATTAATATTTATCATTCAAATATGATTTATAATGCGATAAAGTAATATAATTCTGTGAAATGTAGACTTTATCACATCCTTAAGCAAATTTACTATTAATTTCCCCAAATTTAGTGTACGATCATTTTGAGAAGCACTGTACAATAGTAATAACAAAAAACGTGAAAACTCGCGGCTTACAAATTGTAAGAGGAGTTTATAACACGAAAAAAGTGAAGGCCTATTAGCTAACAATATTATTGCAATACTGTCGTTTACATTATATACTACACAAAGCTAAACAACTATATCTTATCTGCGGCTAGTCGCTTTCATAATAAAATAGAGCTGGCATTATCTTTCTCACAAGATTAGGCTTTTAAAAAGTCGAGAGTTAAATGGGCCTAAATAGAACTGAATAACATTGTTTTCTCACTTAAAGAGCTTTTGTAAATCCCTTTTACGATAAAACAACTTGTTTTTGTGATCTGTTGTTTCCTTAACGCTAGACCTTTAGAATATGGTATTGGCTTAGCTTTTATTCAGCAAAGGGTGGTAATAAACGCTTCCTTTTCGACAATGTTGTACTTTTGTTGGTTATTGATAAACCATTTACGTATGTAGACCGTGTTCCGGACTTATCTTATCAGCTCCCGAACACGCAATTTCCCATTCGATACTTTCCACCACCAATGCCGTACTCAAAGCTCGCTTTCTCTTTCAGAACGACAGCTCCCCGAGGTGGTGAAGGTCACTCAGAGGGAGGAATACACCGCTGAGGAGGCGGAGGAGGAGCACAAGGAGCACACACACTCAGCCACTAAATGGCCGATGGAAATGGGCTGCCAACGGGTGCAGCTTCCGGCGTCATGGAGCTCGGTCAGACAGTGAATGGAGCTGGAACCGCCAGCCCCACGCCCACCTCCAGTTCGGGGGCGGGGGCTAGTGGGAGTGCCAATCAAGGATATCATCAATTAAGCGTGACAAGTGAGCAAACAAAAGAAACAGCAGGCAAAAGAAACAATCAATAATGCCCCTAAATCCTTTCAGTTGAGGGAGCTTCGCTGCGCAACAATGGCTTCCTCAAGCCGAATCCCTACGTGGAACTTCTGATCGACAGCAAGAGTAAGCGGAAGACGGACTTGGTCAAGAACAGCTATCTACCGAAGTGGAACGAGGAGTTCACAGTGCTGGTGAGTAGAGTAAATAATTACTAATTAATTGCCAATCTAAAACTGTTTTTCCGCCCGTAGATAACACCCAACTCCACACTGCACTTCAAGGTGCTGGATCACTCCAGTTTCCGTAAAGATGCCATGCTGGGAGAGCGGATCATTAACCTGGCGCACATCCTGCAGCACTACAATGGACGGTGCGAGTTCCTCGAGCTGTCCATAGACCTGTTTGTCACTAGCAAGTCCGACAATCGCCAGACGAAGAGCGGCGAGCTGGTGGCCATCCTCAATGGCCTCAAACTGGACATGAGCAAGCTGCAGATTCAAACAGCGGGCGTCCAACAGAACGGCAATCCACCCGTCCAGGCTGTCAATCCGTCGGTGGTCAGTGAAGCGGCCGCAGGACACAGTTGCACGATTTACGGTGGCGTGCGAGCGCGGATGCGACTTCGCTCGGCAAGCGGCAACAGCAATGGTGGAGAAAGCAGCTCTCCCTTGCCGAACGGAGGAGCGGATCACAGGAGATCTGCGCCAGCTCCGCCCGTGTGGGAGCAGCAACAACAATCCCCGAATCAACCGCAACCCCTAAGAATGGTCAATGGCAGTGGGGCGGCTGTGCCGCAAACAGCACCGTATCCCCAGCAGCCTCCAGCACCCGCACTTGCACGTCCTCTAACCCAAGTGTATGGAGCGCTGCCAGAGAACACTCCGCCATCTGGTGTTTATCTGCCAGCAGGAGGAGGAGCGGCTGTCGCAGCAACTGGAGTTTCAGGCCCACCCATGGAGCAGTCCGGAGTGGGACTGCCCGTGAGCCAGAGCACAGATCCGCAACTGCAAACACAACCGGCTGATGATGAACCCTTGCCGGCTGGCTGGGAGATCCGGCTGGATCAGTATGGACGGAGATACTATGTGGATCACAACACACGATCCACCTACTGGGAGAAACCGACGCCACTGCCTCCGGGTTGGGAGATCAGGAAAGATGGACGCGGTCGAGTTTACTACGTGGATCACAACACTAGGAAGACCACCTGGCAGAGACCGAATAGCGAGCGTTTGATGCACTTCCAGCACTGGCAGGGTCAGAGAGCTCACGTTGTTTCGCAGGGCAACCAGCGATACCTGTACTCCCAGCAACAACAGCAGCCAACGGCAGTGACCGCCCAGGTGACGCAGGACGACGAGGATGCACTGGGAGCGCTGCCAGATGGATGGGAAAAGAAGGTAAAGTCGTTTGCTTGTTTGTTAAATTGTAGTTATTTTAAATTATTCTTTCCCTTAAACAGATCCAATCGGACAACCGAGTGTACTTTGTTAACCACAAAAACCGAACCACCCAGTGGGAGGATCCACGTACTCAAGGGCAGGAGGTGAGCCTAATCAACGAGGGCCCGCTACCACCCGGTTGGGAAATTCGCTACACAGCAGCCGGCGAGCGCTTCTTTGTGGACCACAATACGCGACGCACCACCTTTGAGGATCCGCGACCAGGAGCACCTAAGGGCGCCAAGGGGGTGTACGGAGTTCCACGCGCCTACGAACGCAGTTTCCGCTGGAAACTCTCGCAGTTCCGTTACTTGTGCCAGAGCAACGCTTTGCCATCGCACATCAAGATCACGGTGACGAGACAAACCTTGTTCGAAGATTCCTACCACCAGATCATGCGCCTGCCCGCCTACGAATTGCGGAGGAGGCTCTATATAATATTCCGTGGCGAGGAGGGACTGGATTATGGCGGTGTATCCCGCGAGTGGTTCTTCCTGCTCTCCCACGAGGTCCTGAATCCCATGTACTGTCTGTTCGAGTACGCAAACAAGAACAACTACAGCCTGCAGATAAATCCCGCCTCATACGTCAATCCCGATCACCTGCAGTACTTCAAGTTCATTGGTCGCTTCATTGCGATGGCCTTGTATCATGGACGATTTATCTACAGTGGATTCACAATGCCGTTTTACAAACGCATGTTAAACAAGAAGTTGACCATCAAGGACATCGAGACGATCGATCCGGAGTTCTACAACTCCCTTATCTGGGTGAAGGATAATAACATCGATGAGTGCGGCTTGGAGCTGTGGTTCAGCGTGGATTTCGAAGTCCTCGGCCAGATAATCCATCACGAGTTGAAGGAAAACGGCGAGAAAGAACGCGTGAATGAGGAGAACAAGGAGGAGTACATCACGCTGATGACAGAGTGGCGGATGACGCGGTAAGTCCTATATGAAATAAGTGATACATTGTCAAATTAAGACTATTAGTAACTGAAAAGATGAGATTTTCTGTTTGGTTGCTTGTTACTATATGGTTTTTTTATTTATCTTTTTATAGTGGCATTGAGCAGCAGACGAAGACGTTCCTGGAGGGCTTCAATGAGGTGGTGCCTCTGGAGTGGCTCAAGTACTTCGATGAGCGCGAACTAGAGCTGATCCTGTGCGGCATGCAGGACGTGGACGTGGAGGACTGGCAGCGCAACACTATTTACAGGCACTACAACCGCAACTCCAAGCAGGTCGTCTGGTTCTGGCAGGTGGGTGACCTTACAAACTAAGTGCCAAATGGCCACTAATCCGGATAATTGCTTTTGCAGTTTGTTCGCGAGACGGATAACGAGAAACGGGCACGCCTGCTGCAGTTTGTGACGGGAACATGCCGAGTGCCAGTCGGAGGATTTGCCGAGCTGATGGGCTCCAACGGGCCACAGCGCTTCTGCATCGAGAAAGTGGGCAAGGAGACGTGGTTGCCGCGCTCGCACACCTGCTTTAATCGATTGGACCTGCCGCCGTACAAGAGCTACGATCAGCTGGTGGAAAAGCTGACCTTTGCCATCGAGGAGACTGAGGGCTTCTGCCAGGAATGAGTGGCAGTCGATTTGTGGTCGGTTTGTTGATTAATGTTTAATTCCAGTTGAGCGCCTGCGTTACCGTCCCCGTCCCCACCTCCCCCTCCCTATCCCCATTCCCCTCCCCAGTTCCCACTACCCATTCCCATTCGACGACCACGTTGCGTTAAATAGTTACTGTTATTATTATTACATACGTATGTATTACTACTGTATACTGTAAACACAAAACACACACTTTTGTCTGTCTATTCCTATGTTCGCCACCAAGTGCGAAATTTGTAAACGATATATGTATGAATGTATTGAGCGCCTATTTTAGAGTTATTTATAATTGGTTAGACATAATTTCATAATTCCTCTTTGTAAATTTCAAACATAATTTCAACAATTCGTTTCTGTTAATCCTCTTTTACCTCTCTATCTTCAATTGTAATTTTCGATACATTTTTTCCGTCTGTATTTTTTACGCCGATAAATAAAACCACCTGCAAGTTCAGCTAAGCCTTGATGATACCACAATTCCAAATTTTTGTTCAAGGTATGCAAATACAATTTCATAGGCATACCTCCGTTTTGGCTCACAACAAGCTGCTCAGCAATCGCAACTAAATGTTACGTTTTCGCCATAAGATTGCACTCTGATTGCTTCTAGTTCAATTGTACAACGAGCCCCGGCTTGCATGTTTTTAACCACTATTGGTGAATTTATATTTGTATTGATACGCTCCACTTGTAAATAGTTTACTCAACCAAATTCTAATTGTTAACGAACTGAGTTTGGTTTACTGGCAAACTGTTTTTAACTGTTCGATTGTTTATCAAGTATACACACAAATCTAAATAGAAACTATATTTTAAATATGTATATCCACACTAACGAACACATCCACACAGGAGATATCGTGAGAACTTGAAACACCGCAATGCAAACAAAATACGTTAGGGTTTTAACATACAAACAAGAGAATACACTTAAACCAATAATGAATTCAAATAGCAATAATTGTTGTTAACAAAACTATAAATGAGAGATCGACGGCAGCGATACATATATTAAATACGCTACATAAATGTGCAGACTAAGACAAATCGGAGAATAAGGAGGAGCGACGTATATAGGGTTGATTGTGTACGATTACATATTAAATATATATTATATATTAAATAGATTTTATTTAGTTTAATGCAATGTGTACTGTATTATATAAAATAAATGCAAAATTATTTAGTGATACACAGCTGTGTAATTATTCATCATGCCCCAAAAATCCTTGAGGGCATTTCGGATGTGTCGACACTGCGGTTAGTTTTCGCTTAGTCAGCTGCCAAATCGGTGATGCGGCAATAAATTTAATTATTTTAAGCGCATTTTTGGGCAGCGCTAGCATTTTAATGCCCCGCAATTAAAATGTATATCAAATATGTAAAAATCGCATTTCCACACCAGTCGAGTCTCGTTTTGGTCAGCCAGCGAAGCGGCCACTGAATATCCACAATGGGCTACTGATAACATCATCATCATCGTTATCCTCCGGTGTCTAACCTACATTTTTCCAGCGCTTCCTGGTGGGTGGTGCGCTCAAATTTAACAAGCTGCTCCATTATTTATTGCGGTTAAATTGCGAAAACGCAACAGTCAAAACATGAAAACTATACAGGGTACAGGATAAGGTAAGGTACACTGGAATGTTTTTTATCCCCTATCTGATGATATAGGGATTTTGGCATAAAAGGATCAGCAAATGTGTATGTTTGGCAGAGTATACCATTTAATTTAAGATACTTAAAATATAGTTTAAAAGTATATTTATTTTTTTTTTTTGCCGGATATATTTTTAACGTTCAAACTAATCACAAATATTTCTAAAAAAATTAATTAAAACGTATAGCTTGTTATTTCGAATCCAATTGAAAGTACATTTATAAATAAGAGTTTTATTTTCGAAAAATTGAAATTCCTTTATTTCATCCATACATTTTTCAAGTGTTTATTGGAGCCTCGCAAATAACACCTTCATGCTGCTTGGGGATTGGGGGCTTCCCCCAGGCTTCTGGCTCCTGGCTCCTGGCTCTCTCTTCCTGCTGGCTCCAGGCCCGACGCGTGTATTGTTTCGTAATTACGCCACAAATGGGCGGGGTCATGGGTCGGCGGAGGCGCCACCTTCCGGAGGCCACCTGGGATACCGGGCTCGTTGTAGGTGCTACCAATTTTCACTTTCATCCATGATTTATGTATGCGCGGCCCATGCTGCCTTGCCAATGGGTGCAGTTTTTAAAGTTAATAAAGAACCAGGGGTGTGCTGGTTATAATTGCTGGAGAGTGCCACTTATTTTCAGCACGTTGATGGATGAGTATGATTCGATTTGACCTGACCTTTTTCTGTGAATGGAAAGTAATGTTTTAAAACGATTTCGTTTAAATTTATCATTCAAAATAAACGATCTTTCAGCGCTGCCAACTTATTTGATCGTCAAGTGTTGCCATCTGTAAATTTCAGACACAGCGTTGCCAGACTTTGTTATGCCATTCACATCTGCGCATTTGTTGTCATTTGGCTGGCTATGTTGTTGTTTCAATTTTAAAATTGCGAATTTAAGTATCAACAAAAAAGTCTATATAAGATAAAACTCGGAAATGGATAGTATGGCCAAATCACCCGACGTGCAGTAAGTTATAGGACAGAATAACCTACATACGTATGGCTAATTCAGATTTTTGGATTAGTATACCCGGCTTCTGTACGCCCTTGCGCTCCAAAGAATTGCTGGAAAGGCACAGATCTACCAGGTGTACCCCCAAGAAAGGATACTTAACCCCACAAAATGGACAAAGAACCAAACCCCCAAATTTGCAAAATGCCAGCATACCCTCTATATTCATTACCGATGGGGATACGGGCTTGGAGCGCCCGAACCAATTGCTACAGCGTCTGGAGAGGTCCATTAATCGATCATCCTCTGCCTCCAGGATACCACCAAAAAATGCATTTTTATCAACCCAAAATAGGCAACGAGCCTTGGAAAGGCCAAAAACTCTAGAATTTAGGTAAGTTGATGTGGTATTTCATCATTAATCATCTAATTCTTGAACCATTAAATAGGTGGTCAAAGAAAGCCATAACATTCTCGGAACCTCGTCCTTTACGCTCTAAGGAACTTCTGGGGGATCTGAAGTCTCTGCATAAAGTAACTTCTGCCACCAAGGCAACTTCCCAAAGCAATCTGAAGAACCAGGATCTTCTAAAGACTCGAGAAAAGCGGTGTGTAAAGGCTATTTTTAAAGATAAATCGCATTAGAAAGTCTTGTTTGTTAAGATATGTGTTTCACCTACAATAAACTCAGTAATTGATTTACATTATTTAAAAATACCATTAAAAGTTTCAGTTTCTAAAACTTTCTAATGCTCTTCAAGGAGAACAAAAACTGTATTTAAATTTATAAAGTTTCTCCCACATTTAACCAGCTGCACATTCATACCATCCTCGGAACCACAACCCATCCGCCCAAAAGTGATCCTCGAGCGGGAGCGCCAAGAGGCAATAAACAATCGCTTAGTATTAGCATCGATTGACCGCCCAAGAACAAAGCGGCCAACGACCAGCTTTTCATCGAGCAAGCTGTTGGTGCCCCAAATTGGATTCTCGTACCCCAAGGATCCCAAGAGCCTTCATACAGCCAGCAAAGCAACCAAGCTGACCAACTCAAAGCGAAAGTTGGATTTCCACACTGAGCTGGGCAAGGATTCGCTGCGGCTGAAGCTGGATAAGATGGCAAAGGAATGGCAGAAAAAGTCCGAGTACCAGTTACGTCAGTTTATCTCGGATTTTTTGAAACAACTAGTGCGCCTTCTACCCTTTAATGGGGTACAATTTTCGCATCTTAGCAGGAATAGCTATGTAGAGCAGACGATGGAGGCACTGCAGCAGCTCCAGTATTCTAAAGAGGTGAACAGAAGCTGGTTTCGAACGACTAATACGCCAGAAGCCATGGGCCATGTGCTGGAAATACTCAACTTTTTGTTGGATATCGTGGAAAATCGAAAGGGCGAGGGGATGTGTATGTTTCCCATTGCTTCAGAGGACCAGCCAATACCTAAGCAAAGGCAAGGAGCCAAGGAACCCAGGAATCCAAAGGTGGAACAAGCTTTAGTGGTACATAACACTACTAATGATATAATAAGCCTGGAACAAAAGTTAAATAATCTCAAAATAGAGAAAGAAGAGTTAGACAGCTGTGAAGGTATACCCATATCCACCAATGATTTGGATAAGATAATGGATCGGGTTGGGAATCGAGACGTCGCCAGACTATTGGATGCTCAGGAGGAGAACCTGCATAAGCTTCAGCTGCATCGTCTGCGTCTTCAAGAGTTTTCCGAGCTTGTAACCCTCGCCAAGTTAAAATTAAAACGCTGCCAAGAAGGCAATAAGGAAAGCATTGAAGCCTTTAATGAACAAATCCTAGATTTGGCAGACTCACTGGTTTTTAGAAATAGGCATATCAGTTGTCTATCCCAATTACATTTAGGCCTAAATCCCACAATAGAGGATATTCAGGAGCGTATGGAGCAACTGCAGCGTCTGTATGAAGATAACTACTTAAATCTCCAGCAGATAAAAATATAGCCGCCCCAAGGAAACCTTTAGGCGTATTAAGTCATTTTCCTCATTAAATCTCTTAAGGTTCCAGTTAATTTAAGCAAATATTTGCGTGTTACGTAAGCTGCACACTGAACCCACCAACGACGCTGCTGGCTTAGTAATTTCTTCCTGAATTTCACAGATTTATTTAATTGAATTTATCAACTGGAAGTCTCGGCAATGTCCTGGCCTGGATTTAAGTTCGTGTAATTGACATTTAAATGAGTCATCGGCAGCTTGGCTACACTTACTGAAAGGAAATAGCTGAAAAGTTAAGCGGCTTAACTTCGAATACATGAATAATTACATTTTCAAAAGCTTTATTATTGCTATATTCTGTGCTGTGTACATTTCTTTTCTTATTTTTTTTGGTTAGCTGTATGAATTATTTTAATGTGAAATTTACCTAAAGCGAAACCTGTAAAATACCTTAATTTCAAATATTTCATTTATTAATTACAATAATATATATTGTATAGAGACTGTCAAAGAAACAGAAAAAATCACTTTAATTTTGAGATTACAAAATAAATGTATCGGACTTATTAAAGAGGTATATATAATATGTTAGTAGACAAGTTTTATTGAAAAGAAAGCAAAAGTGTAACTGCTAGGCAGAGGGTTGTGTTTCACTCTTGCTCGGTTGTGGAAGACTTGTGGATTGGCATTAATTTAGAGGTCCTGCAGCAAGGACGTCCCCTAACGAGGGGGTGGGCTGGCCAGCTATATATGCATTTGCTCCGGTTAGATTTATAATGCGTTTGTGTTTGTGCCCCAGAGTGGAACTAATAATCTTATTACTCAACTGGAAGAGATGCAAGGCAGCGTCAGTCCCCGGCAAAACTTTGAAACTATAACCGCACCGCACCCGCAAACGGAGCTGTGAAATTAAACAGTGAACTGCATAAATTATTTCTCTGCATCAAAATGTTTAAAGCCCGCTTGTAAATCTGGAAATCCAAACGGCCCAAACTGCCGTCGAGTGCGAGAGCAGGCAAGTGTAATAAAATACATGAATTAGTGTAATGGAAATGCGAATTCCTAGAGCAAACAATGCCAAAATTTCGAATGCAAATTCCCCCAGCCAAAAACAACACACAACAAGCTGAATTTTGCGCAAATTAAACAATAACAACACGAAGGATCTGATGCAAAAAGTACACATACACCACACCTAGAGAGTGCAGAAATGTGTAAGGATAAGGCCGATGCCAAGGAAAATGTGGTCCAAATGCCAAGATTAAGCCATATAGTAGTTAGTTCAGGCCCAGCTCGGAAATAGTTATCTGCTGCACAGCGTCGTGTGTCATAACTTGTACTCCTGCACCCAACTCCGTAGACAAAAATACCTTCAGAGACCGCCTTTAAAACTTGCCGAAAGTCGGGCCAAAACAATTACGGTCTGTGGTGGAAGGTAGTTGGCAAATGGCAGATGGGTGGGTGGTATATTGTGCTGTCTTGTACATTATTTTCCTTCATAAAACAAACACTCACCTCGGCAGCCACACTCACTCACTCACTCACAAAAGAACAGCATCCACATTTACCATCCTCATATCCAGAACTGACAGAAGCCGCATCACAGCATCACTGGAGTGAAATAATCGCATATCGTAAACTTTGACTTCGAGCTAATGAAGAATTGCGGAGCCCGGAAAAGCTGCAATTGAGTTAATTAGCCGAGCAGGGAACTTCAAGCAAATGGAAAGTGTCATGCCGTTCAGACAGTGGATGCTCCCCAGAATGGTAGCTCGTTTCAAGGTATTTATATTTATAATGCCTGTATGTGCTACTTAAGCAAATTGGATTTTATTCAAGGTAGTTGTATGAAGGAAACAAGTTGGCTGCTATCCTTTCTCTTAACTTTGTATATCACAAATAAGGAAAATGAAGGAGCAATTTAATAAAATGAATATTTTTATTTTCTCACATTGTATGTATGTGTTCTCCAAAGACTTCTGAAGTTTTTATGCCGAAAACTGATTCCAAAAAAATATAATAATCTTTATATTGTAATTAGCGATCTATCACTGTACTTTCCCCGTCTTTATACGAAAACTTTCGAACTCGTTCGATTGTCAAGCAAACAAAGGGAAAATTCACTCGACAATCTAAAGGAAAAACGCTCGTGCCAATTTCGCTGTACGAAAGAAGAATTGCCGAAAATCAAAAGGCACTATTTCTTCGACTTCCTTTGCTGTCTTTTTTTTGGACCTGGCACTAATGGAAGAAAGTAACGAGTGTTGTAGTTTTTTAATTTCGGACTCTGGACCATTCGCGGGGCTGCCCCCTGCGCTTTAAGTTGAAGTGAGGCGGCTTTAATTTGAAAATCGTCTAGCGAAAGCAAATAAAATTTGTATGCGGAGCGGTGGAAGCCACCGGATGATGACTAGCCGGGTGAACTGTTTTCTATGTGTCCTACGGTTTTAGCTGCCGCTTTTCGCCGGGAAAAGGAAAAAATGTCAACTGCAGCGTGACCAAGTCCGCGTCCACCAAACCAGCCGATGTCGAGTCATGCGATTGCAATATTTATGCAGTTTGTGCAGCGTTCGCTATATTTGACAGTTCCTCTTCCGCTCGACAGGAGCAACTCTCTGGCCATATCCTTCGAAGGGGCATTGCCGTAATGAGCCCAGCTGCAGGGGGAAAATAGTCCATTATAAACCCAATTGTGATTATTACATTTTGTCAGCCATTCGCATGAAAGTGATACCAAGTTATAGCCGAATACTGAATTTTTTTTTTGTATATAATAAAAGATGCAACATGATATAAAATTTATATTTTATAACTTCAAGTGAGGCTTAAGTCAAGAAAAGCATCCCATTAAGTGGGTATAGGGAACTTTTCTGCTTGTTTTCTGCCGCTACACAAACAGTGTAGAACAGCAGTTGGCTGACCCACAACGATAAGATCCCCCTGAAAATTACTTACATAAATGAAAGTGAAAATATCATTGTATTGCGTGTCGAGCGCTGTTATAAAGGTGCCGAAAAGTATGCTATTCTTTTTTATTGCCTACTTTTAGACACTTTTAAAAGAGCTTCAGAAATTCGATTATTTTTTATGTAACTGTTTTCTAAAAAATTTAAAAAAAATTGAAAAATAATGAAAAATAATAATATTTTAAATTATTTTTTTCACCAAAAAAAAATTATATAAAAAAAATAATAATAATAATAGGAAAAAAATCTTTTCAAATTACTATTAGGTTTTCAATTTCTCTAAATACCCTAAATGTTTTACTTGAATTGAAATAAAAAACCTTTTCTTAAATATTTGTAAGTCCAAGGATTATTTAAGTGGCTGTTATACTGCACTGGCAGTGCATTAAACCTTCGTTGTGGCCAGCATAATTGTTATTGCTCAATTTTTTTTGCACATTTCAGCGGTTTTTGGCTCTGGGAACTTGCTTGCTTAGTCGGGCATGCAACAAGGACGAAATGGGGTGGTGGTGGTGGTGGAATGGGAAGCAGGATTGGCAGGACGATGCTGCAGCAGGTGGCGCGTGCGTTTGCTCGAACGGCAATTGCATTATCAGTAAATTATATCTGCGGCGGTCCGTGCCCCCCATTTGCCGACTTTTCCCAGCGCCGACATGTTGGCCATGTTTACGGGTTGCCTGCGGCCATGTTTGCCAGCTCCTGCTCGTGCTGCTCCTGCTTCTCCTCCGGCTCTGCTCCTCCTCCTGCGTCCTGCATCCCGCGTCGTGCCCCATTCAACCATTGTTATTGTTGCTGAGCCGGATCCGGCCGTGTTGTTGCTGCTTGTTTGTGCACCCATTTTCGGCGCTTTCCTGCTGATTTATGCAAAACTGTGGCATTTTTCAATTGCATTTTACACTCGTCCTGCAAGTTTCGCCACCAGCTCCGGATCCTGCTGGCTCCGTGCTCCAGGACTCCGGGGTCCTGTTTCCTTTCCGCTTGTTTGTGTTGTACAATTTTCACACATTTGTGCAACTCTTGCCACCGAAATGCGCAACACATTTGCCCCGTCGCATTGTGTCTGTTCCATCTAGAGGCTGGTGTGGAGCATCTTCACGGGACCCGCCTGCCACGCCTGCCACGCCCACCGGCCGCAGCCGCCTCCTGTGGCAGCCAACTGCATTTTATTGCCACAGATGCGAGTGTGTTTGGGTGTGTGTGTGTTAGAGAGCCGTGTATCCACGATATCCACGCTTGGTTTTGCGCATTTAATGCCAAGTTATAACTTTCACGTGGGTTGCTTTAGTAGTTTTCACCCCCAAAGTTACCCTCTTGAGTTACGTGGCCCCATAAAAACCTCCCGACGGGGAGTAAAGTGTCACTTATGCATAGAAGATTTGCGATGCATTTTTCAATGTTTAATAAACATAATTTTAGCGCTGTTTATCATGTGACAAGCGCATAAAATCTGCCGCGTTTACAGCTATTTGTTTATGGGTCGATAAAAAGGATGATTGATATGCAAAAATGATTGGAATGTATAAGGTTATTTAAAGCAGGGAAATATGGTGTAGCGGTAGATTTAATGGATTCTTAAAGGTTTTTAAAAAATCTAAGTTGGTTTCTTCGTGTAGATAGTATAACTTTTATTTTTTGGCATATCTTTCATTTCCCCCTCGCACCTTATATGGATTAAATGTGGATTAAATTAATAGTTTCCATAATTATTAGTTATTTTGAGCATTTTATTAGAATAATTATAAATATTATTTTAAAATAATAAAATATTCTCTTTGCATAGTTTACCTGGTGTGCTTTCACAATTTGGTTTGCTTAACCCACCCTCGCCATCAAATGAACTCTGATTTTGAAGCATCAATTTTCCAGCTAATTGCCAAAATAAGCAAAATTATGTGACGGACCGAAAACACACACACCCCCCCCCCCCCCAATTCTTTCCATTTGGCTGCCATTGCAATGCCAATTGAAATTATGCACTTTGACAGGGAACGCATTTAGTGTTAATCATACGCACTGTTGCCCGGCCATCGAATCCTGTTTGCTAATTTAATGTTTGCATTCGAATGCACAGGAAAAGGGGACAGCATTTGCTGAAAATACGAGTATAAATATCGCCAATATTCACACCAAATATATAATTAAATATATATATATATTTTTGAATGCTTGCGGATAAGGGGGAAATCCGATTTAGGTGGAATTTTCAACAAACAAATTTATTGGCGCATAATTCAAGGCGGCGATGATGCCGCTGACGATGATGCATGGCAAGCCAAGATGCAGCCCAGGATATGAATGGATGCAGCTGGCAATTTATGGCAGCCAAGGGGGTGGCGAGTGGGCTTCGAAAGTGGGTGTTTGTGGCCAAGGCCGTTTTCCGTGGCTGCCAAAAGCAGCCAGCAAAAGAAAACGCCGGCCGCATGACGACGGAACAGAGCGGAAACGGAAATGAAAATGCGCAAATGCAATTGTCACAGCGGAACACAAACACACACTCACACGCAAGCACTGCTCGGGGTGAAATTTTAATGGAAAATTGGTGTACTCGTCGTGGAAATAAATGAAGCTCCCATTTCTATACGCTCGGCTAATAAAAGGGCAAGCCCAGACGGAGTGACAGCCAACAAGGGACCGGACAACAAGGCCCCGAAAACACTGAAGGGGCAGACCAAGGGGCGCTCTGACCCCCCGAAACCTCTGAAACCCCCTTTTCCTACGTCACTTCCGCTAAGTGATGAGCCCTCGACTAGTAGGGATTTTTCGGCATGGGAGGGCATGAGCCCACTGAAGCCCAGGTACGCAAATCAATTTGTTAAGTCTCTCCCCGAGCGATTGGGTGGGGGATATCCTTCAAAGGAGCTCCACTGCTAGCTAGAGGATTTCCCCTCTTCGCTGCCTACCGCTTAATCTTTCAATTTGCATATTACATAATCGCCAAAGTGGGCGGGTCAAGGTGGGGGAGTAACCGATCACTAAGAAAAAATAAGTGGTCAGAATACAAATGAGTGTAAAAAATTAATATCAATAATTGGTTTACAGCTCTGCTTTATTTTGTAAAGAAATAAGAACAAAATTGTGTTTAATAAAAAATTACTTTTAACTTTATAGAATTGGATTAGGAGAAAAGAAATTAGCTGAAATATTTAGAGAAGGGTATATCAAGGCACTCTACATTTCTAAATTAAAACAAAATGTATTTTATTTTAAAATAGGTCCTTCAAAGCAAGGTTAATTTGTAAACTTAAATCAAATATTTTATCTCTATGTCTTTGTATCTTCACAGAAAGTCTATAATATTATGATAGAATAACATACTGAGCCTTAAGATTGCTCAAATCATCTTGAATAAAATTACTCTTAAACTGTTTTAAAACTATTTGAGAAATTGTTATAAAGTGGTCTCTCAAATCAGAAAAAAATGTCCAAATTTAGAAAACAATTTTAACTTTCTTTTTATAAAATATATTTATTCTTAAAAACCTCCTTATAGCAAGTCCATTACATCATTATTTAGTTAAACGAAATTCTCTTAGTGCACTAGCAGATATGACCTGAACATTGAGGCAGTGCTTTATGGTCACTTGAATGCAAATCGCACTGCTAGGGGGCTGCAAGGATGCTCCACGGGAAGCACTAGAGGGATGTACAGATGGGCAGAATGGACAGGAGGATATGGGGATGTAAGTGGAGGAAAGGAGGAGGTGGTCGCAGGCAAACACTTGACGTGCGCTTATGCGGCACCAAGTTGCGCATACGCCGTGTGGGCCGTACCGCTTATTGAATATGCTGATGCAGGTGGAGCAATATAGAGCTTTGGCCATAGCAGCTCCATGTTGATATATGTCACACAGACTGGCAAAATAAACTGCACCAAAGGGGGCGCAGTATGTCAGTGTATGTGTGTGTGGGCGTGGCCATCGATGATAGGCGTTGATACTGTTGCTGTAACAGGATTAGCTCCGGATTTGGCTAAAACCAGAGCTCCGTGTTTGCCCCGCAACTGATGGATGGTACTGGAATTGAAAATGGGATTGGGGACTCCAAACATTATGCAAGTCAAATCCGTAACGATGGCTGCAAGTTAATGGGACGACCTCAATGAAATGGCTCAACTGCATTGCCGGCCACTGCGTCAGTCAAATAATATTCGTTGAGGCCCCCAAATAAAATGCAATTACTGCCCATCTATCAAATGACCAGCTGTGTGTGTGGGCTTTAAATGGGTTTGGCCAGACCTGTCTGTTAACCATTGCAAGCACTGACTGTATGGCACTCACTTGGCCATGCAAATGGAAACTTTCCTAGCCGGATTATTGAGCCTACGAAAAAGATTGCCTTCTAAATTCAACTAAAAGCAATAGATTGCTTTTCAAATTCGATAGAAATGAAAATTCCATTTTTCCCTTCGATGTAAATTGATTTTCGGATCTGATAAACATTTTTAGTTAAACTATCCATCTCCAACGTTTACTTTTCATTTTGGCCAAGAACCCTCAATTAACAACTTTTAGTCGAAAGGAAGTGGAAAGGTAACCCCAATTAAAAACAAAAGACAAAGGGAGGAAAGTGGCTAGGGGTTGTAGCTGAGGAAATCGAAAGTTTTGCCGCATAACAATTAATTAAATTTGTATTCGTTGCCTTTGTGTCGCTTGTTGGGCAACACACAAAATATTGAATGTCAAACAATGGTAATTGTTTGCACTGAATGGAATATTCCTACAGTAACTGAGTCCTGTGTAATTAGGGCGGTTCGGCGATGGTCGAAGGCAGGTGAGTTGGAAGGACCTTGACTGATGGGCAGGAGCGACGGGGTGGAAGTGTAAGCGCAGACGTAAGCACAAAAACAATTAAAACTTTAGCCAAAGCCAAAAGCCCAGCTCGGCAATAAGTGCACTAAGGGAAAAAGAATGTTCCATTTTTTTAAAATAACATACTACGGTTCGAGAGGAATCGGTAGGGTATTAAACTTGTCCTTAGGAAAAGCAATGACCTTTTAAGGTTTCTCTGTAAAATTGTGTAGTACTTTTAGGGTTTGCAAAAAATCTAGGAATTCCTAAGGTTTTATAAATCCCTTTTAAATTTAATAATTCCATCGCACATCCAGATTCAAAATATATTGTTGCATACTTTCGGACACCTCTAGTAATTTTTGCACACTTGATAAATTCCTAGTTAACAATAAAATACTTAATTTAAACTCAGTTCAAGAATTTCTTTGAATAATTATTTCTTGTAGGGTATAAAAAATGTTGTCGCGGAAAACAAAAACCATGATTTTCTTAGATTTAATAGTATATAAAAACACCTGTTGTACTGTTTAGGCTTGCAATAAAATGAGAACTGTGTCTAAAATTGCAGTGTGAAAAACCCTTGCCTACCGTAAACAATCCATTGGAAATCCGCACTAACCTTTAGTAAATTCCCAGCTAAGTTTAATAAATCCTTTAGATTGGTATACATTTTTTGCGGTGCACGCCTTAGAGCTCTCCTCCTGCAATTAGTTTCCTTGAGTGCCTATAAAAGCGTTGGCCAACATTGCTCCTGACACTCGCCCGGAGCAGCTGACCACTCAAGTTGCGGCAGGACCCATCGATAGTATCCACTTGAGTTCATCGCAGGAATGATTGACAGCAGGGAGCCTGCCATCGCTGGCCACTTCTACCGCATTCCCCGCCTCTCCGGCCGCCTTGTGGGCATCTGGCCGCAAAGGATCAGCCGGATAGAAGGGGGCGTGGGCGGTCGTCCCTGGCACGCCCACTTCCTCTTCGTGTTCGCCTTCGCCGTGGTCCTGATGGGGGCCATTGGCGAGGTATCCTACGGCTGCGTCCACCTGGACAACCTGGTGGTTGCCTTGGAGGCCTTCTGCCCGGGAACCACCAAGGCGGTGTGTGTCCTCAAGCTGTTGGTCTTCTTCCGCTCCAATCGCCGTTGGGCAGAGCTGGTAGAGCGCTTGAGGTCAATGCTGTGGCAATCGAGGAGGGAGGAGGGCCAGAGGATGCTGGTGGGACTGGCCACCACGGCCAACAGACTCAGCCTGTTGCTGCTGGCTTCTGGCACCGCCACGAACGCCGCCTTCAACCTGCAACCGCTGATTATGGGCCTCTATCGCTGGATATCTGATCTGCCGGGTCAGGTCGAACTGCCCTTTAACATCATGTAAGTCAGTGAATCGTTGTTTTTTGGACTTTAATTATTTTGTTGTTAGCTAAATACCAATCATTTCTGTTTTATTTCATTGGGTAATTAATGTATAATTCTAAAGTGCATGAATTTTAGTCAAATAATGGTGTGAAATATTGAGAAATGTAATTTATATATCATTTAAATACATTTTTTTATTATTAAAAGAAATTAAAATATTCAGTTTATGGAAATGATGATAACCTTAGCTACACACAAAAAACTTTAAAGTAAAATTGACCAATATAATAGTTAAATGGTCCCAACCTATAGAATGGTCAATATTTACAACGTAATATTTACTCCCCCAACAACAAAATATTCACCACTTACCTTACCTTACATCTACAGTGGTCGGCATAAGTATTTTGACAAAATAAAAGTTAAGTATACTCATAACTTGAATTTACTTCTTGTAAACTATAGGCATCAATGGAAAGGTAATTTCAATGCCGTTTGAATGATACAATACATTTCTTTACCCATTCAGTACTTATTGAAAAGGACGAATTTGTGTAAATCAACTTTGAAGTTAAAAAAAAAAACTTTTTTCCTCGTCTTGAAAACTTAAATTTTTTGATGCAAAAAGTTTCTTCAAACAAAAATAATAGTAACTGCAAAAAGAATTTTTCAAATATCATTTTGCTTATATTTTTTATGATTTTTTGAAGGTGACAATGTCGGAAAAAATTTGTATGAAAAAGACAAAAATATGGCTCAAATGCCTGTTTTTAAGCATTTTCAAAAATTCATAAAAAATATAAGAAAAATGATATTTGAAAAATTCTTTTTGCAGTTACTATTGTTTTTGTTTGAAGAAACTTTTTGCATCAAAAAATTTAAGTTTTCAAGACGAGGAAAAAAGTTTTTTTTTTTTTTTTCAAAGTTGATTTACACAAATTCGTCCTTTTCAATAAGTACTGAATGGGTAAAGAAATGTATTGTATCATTCAAACGGCATTGAAATTACCTTTCCATTGATGCCTATAGTTTACAAGAAGTAAATTCAAGTTATGAGTATACTTAACTTTTATTTTGTCAAAATACATATGCCGACCAGTGTATGGTGGTTTTACTATTAAATAGTTACCAAAGCACCAATGAAATACACGTGACTATTTTTAATAATAGTTTACACTTTCTTTACAGTTAAGTAACTATCCGTACTGGTCAATTTTACCCCCATAATGATTTTGTGTGTATAGAAACGTTTTTCGAAATCAAAGAACTGTCTAACAATCAAGAAATACGGAAAAAGTTGATTTTGAAAGTGATACCAGAGAGAATTATTCAAGTACATTGTTCTTGAATTGAGAACATTCGTTCTTAAAAACCATCTAAGTACATGTTGGTATCAATGTTCTCAATATTAGAACGAAATGGTGAGAAGAGAAAAGTTAAATTGAGTTTATTTTACATTTTTTGATAAGTATACTACTGATTGGACGAATAGTTTAATTGTTGAGATATACAATGTAATTACCGCCAATTCAACTTGATTCCAGCAAAATAAAAATATTTTTAACTTCAAAAATGTTGTTATATTTTTTAGAACATTTTAAACTCAGAGGAGAACGTCAGAATTTTCTCTGTGCACTTACAATCCGTTGTCATTTATATTTTATAAAGTATCTTTCCTTTGACCAAAAAAACACTATGGCATCCAAGCTGATCCGTAATTACGACTTTAATATTTCACTTGAGATGGGAAATATTTCAACCAATTTGGCTAGTGACGCGGAATGTATGAGTAATGATTTTAATTGGGCCCTGCAGATGCACTTAAGATCTGTCATCGTACATTAATGCCGACTACCTCTCAGAATATTTTCCCCCATCGAACAGACTGCCTGCGTTTGCCGTGCAGCCAGGACTGTTTCCGCTCACCTACGTGCTGCTGACCGCTTCCGGTGCCTGCACCGTTTTCGCCTTCAGCTTCGTGGATGGATTCTTCGTGTGCTCCTGCCTCTACATATGCGGCGTTTTCCGGCTGGTGCAGCAGGACATTCGCAGGATATTTGCCGATTTGCATGGCGGTGAGTCCACCATCCATCCTGCAAGATGACAATGGTTTTCCCACTCGCTCGATGACTTTTCTTGGCTTATCCCCTCCTTCAGACTCTGTGGATGTTTTCACGGAGGCCATGAACGCCGAGGTGAGGGACAAACTGGCCGAAGTTGTCGAGCGGCACAATGCGATTATCGATTTCTGCACGGACCTAACACGCCAGTTCACCGTTATCGTTTTAATGCATTTCCTGTCCGCCGCTTTCGTCCTTTGCTCGACCATCCTGGACATCATGTTGGTAAGCCCTTTTACAGAGGCGTATTCGGGTCACTTTTTCTGGGGTGGATTGCTTTTAGATGAAGGGGAATCTTAAAAATATTATCCTTGCTAAAAATATATTTGTTGAATAATTATTATTCTTATTATAATCAAAGTTTATTGTTTTTAATCAAACTATTTATTTAACAATTTAAACTTAGCAATACTAAGTTAGCATACATTGTTAAACTTAACAATATGATATGTTAGTAAATTTTGTATATTTTTTAATATTGTAAGGAATGTAAGGATTTTCTTATACACATCAAAATGTTTGCTTTTACAAATTTATACTTGTAAAAATGCCTTAGGAAGTAGATAACTTTTCTAATTTAGAAATAATATTGCTATTAACCCAAATTTGTCCTTTGAACAAGATCAACTACTATATTTCACTGATATCCTTACAAAAGGCTAAGCCTTTTTTAAAAAGGTTATCTGAATTCGCCCCTGAGTTTTCGCATCGCCTGCATTCGGCGGCTGTTTTAAAAGTTTTTCCCTGTTTGCTGTTTTTCCCTGGCTTTTCCAGCCGCTCCGTTCTGATTCGCTTTTCCCGATTTGTTTGTTTGCTTTGTGGCTGCGGCTGTGGCTCTCCGTTGGCAATTTATAAGCGCATGAATTGTTACTGCTCCCGAAAAAAGTTTTTAATGCGACTTTCGCACGTTTTCCGGTGTCCCGGACACCGGAGACCCATAAGCTGTTTGGTGCAACTGGCGAACGACGCAAAATGTTTGGTAGGGGCTTCTGGCTTTTGCTCCCAATGGGATAAATGCTGCCGGCACTTTCTTCGCCCTTTGCCGCGTCTTATTCGGCCCAAAGTGTTGAGTAATCCATTCGAAACTTGTTTATCGCTCGGGGATCCTGAGCCCAGCGATCCATTATCACTTTTTAACTGTGTTGTGGGGGAGGAGCGTGGGAAACCTACATGGCAAAATGAGTTTTGACAAGAGGTTGAACACATAAATAAAATTTAAAAGTTTATCGTTCTTGTTTAGGATAAGAACATTTTTTGGATTGATTTTAGAACGAAAATAAAAGCAAACAAACATCAAAAATCTAAAAAACACCAGTGTTAAAGCAAGTATTAAAAGTAATTATTTTTAAGTAAAGAAGTATAGAGGTAGTAGTATTCTTATTCCAATATTATTTTATTTAATCCTTTTTTATTACTCTTTTTACTTGAAAGATTTTGACCTTTACATGAGCGCACAATAGAAAGGCCAAGAAAAATGTTAAATGAAATTCCAAAAGAGCTAAAACAAATGCAATTTATTGTTGGCAAATCCTATTGGGAACTTGTAAAATCGAGCATTCTCACAGATTTATGCACTCGACGACATGCATAAGCTGCATAATTCTTTTTTCAATGCCACAATGGAAATGCCAGGCAAGTGGAAAATGGGAATGGGAGGAAAAGCAATCAGACTGCAGCCGCCAGTAGCCCAAGACCATTTGCCAAAGTGCATTTCTTTGATGTTTTCCATTTTCGCAACTACTTGAAACTCTCTTGCACAATATACAGTGTATATATATACAGTATATTAAATAATCCCCATGCAGTTTTTCAGCACCAGCAATTTCTCTCCAATTAATGACATCTCTTACCCTGGACTCCTTTATTTTTATTCTGGTTCTCTATCTTCTGTCTCCGCAGAACACGTCGTCGCTGAGCGGCTTAACCTACATCTGCTACATCATCGCGGCCCTCACGCAGCTATTCCTCTACTGCTTCGGCGGCAATCACGTCGGCGAGAGTGTGAGCAAGACCCCTGACCACTTTCCCCACTTTCCCCGCTTTTACACTTCCCTGGCACTGGCTCAACCCATTTTCATTTCCATCGTTCACTTAGTTACTCTAGCGGAGGAGTTCTCTAACTTAATTGGGTTTAAGCTGGGGTTCCAGAAGAACTAAAGAAATATCAGAACTTGTTTGGGAAATAATATTTAAAAATACTTGGATATCAAAATAGTTATAGTGTTTTCAAATAAGACATATAAAAAAAGGACAGTGATAATATAAACAGTTTTATGGTTTTTTACTAGTTTAAATAAATCGAAATTTAATTTTTTTTAAACAAAATCACTTTTAAAACTCTAAAAGGGGTATCTAAAAGAACACTCTCCTATTCTACTCTGTTTATCACTGCATACTTTTAGACACCTTAAATAAAATTTAAAATTCATATAAAAAACCATTGTCATACCATTCTCTTTTTATTACTGCATACTTTCAGACACCTAAAATTACATTTACAAGTTATTTCAAAACCATAGTGATAGTTTAGTAAAGTATTTAAAAATACTTGGGTATCAAAATAGTTATAGTGCTGTCAAATAAGATATTCAAAAGAGGACAGTGATAATATAAAGAGTTTTATGGTTTTTTACTAGTTTAAATAAATCGAAATAAAATTTTTTTTTAACAAAATCACTTTTAAAAGATCTAAAATGGGTATCTAAAAGAATACTCTCCTATTCTACTCTTTTTATTACTGCATACTTTAAGAAACCTAAAATAACATTTAAAATTCATAATAAAAATTATAGTGTTACCAAACTCTTTTTATTACTGCATACTTTTAGACACCTAAAATTTCAAAACCATTGTGATTTATGTCCAACCCCTCTATATGTAATTTTAAACCAAATATGTTTTCTGTCCTATCTTAAATATTTGTATTTTTGAAGAGCTCTTGATATATAAAACTAACCACTGGAATTCTACCTTTTATTTTTTTCCCTTTTTACTATAATGGCTCCATATATATTTTAGAGTATCTCCTCATTCTGCCATTTTTTCTTATATATATTTTTGCACTTTCCTGTTATTAGTAATTTCTGTGTGTTTTTTTTACAATTCCTGTAATTTCAATTTGGCGCTAAACATTAAGCAGCCAGGCGGCCACATAAAAAATGATGTGCCATTCGCAAATTGCACTTGTGATAAAATTTTAATTACACAACAAAGTGTAGGGGAAGTACCCTTGGTACATCCACCTACCAACCCAGTTTCAGTGCCAGATTCCCAGCCATAACCCATGCCACCGTATATTTTCTACTTTTTATACCCGTTACTCGTAGAGTAAAAGGGTATACTAGATTCGTCGGAAAGTATGTAACAGGCAGAAGGAAGCGTTTCCGACCCCATAAAGTATATATATTCTTGATCAGGATCACTAGCCGAGTCGATCTAGCCATGTCCGTCTGTCCGTCTGTCCGTCTGTCCGTCTGTCCGTCTGTCCGTCTGTCTGTCCGGATGAACGCTGAGATCTTGGAAACTATGAGAGCTAGGCTATTGAGATTTGGCGAGCAGATTCCTGAGCTTCTTACGCAGCGCAAGTTTGTTTCAGTAGAGTGCCACGCCCACTCTAACGCCCACAAACCGCCCAAAACTGTGGCTTCTACAGTTTTGATGCTAGAGTAAAAATTTAAACTGAAATGAATTGTTCTTAGCAATACCTATCGATTGACCCAAAAAAAAGTTTGCCACGCCCACTTGGACGCCCACAAACCGCCCACAAACTTCAAAAAATCGTAAATATGAAGGCGGATATCTCGGAAACTATCAAAGATAGAGTATTGGGATTTCAGATTTAGATTCCGTAGCTTTGTACGCAGCGCAGGTTTGTTATGCGAATATGCCACGCCCACTCTACCGCCCACAAACCGCCTAAGCCTGTGGCGCTCAAAATTTTTATGCTAGATAAAAAATTTTAACTGAAATGTATTGGTCTCGTCAATACCTATCGATTGATCCAAAAAAAAATTTGCCACGCCTACCCTAACGCCCACAATGCTTAAATCTGTCTTCCGCCGGTAGGTGGCGCATTTAAATCTCGCTCCGCTGCTTGCATATCTCCATTTACCTTTGGTCCCTTTAGCTGAGTAACGGGTATCTGATAGTCGAGGTACTCGACTATAGCGTTCTTCCTTGTTTTTTTTAGAGTGCTGCTGTGGCGGACGTGCTGTACGACATTGAGTGGTACAAATGCGATGCGAGGACTAGGAAAGTGATTTTAATGATATTGCGGCGTTCGCAGCGGGCAAAAACAATTGCGGTGCCGTTTTTTACGCCATCACTGCCAGCTCTTGGATCTGTATGGGTTGCTATACGATGCGATGCGTTGATTATGATAATAAATGTTTATGTTTTGCCTGCCTTTCCAGATCCTCAGCACAGCCGGCTCATATATCACGTTGCTGAAGACGTTTCTGTAAGCCTATGCGGCGTATGATTGATATAGCGGATTGGATTTTATGTTGTCCTTCGCTGTTTTGTTTAAATTAAAACCGGCAACCGAATGGACATTAAATTGCCTGTGAATAAAAGGGGGGTTTGGGAGGGTTTTTGGTATAAAGATGCAACAAGTGCCGCCTGTCCTGGCCGTAATTGTTTCATTTAAATATTGCGCTGATGCTGATCTCCTCGTTGGGATTCCAACTAATGAAAAACACTTGCGGCTATGGGCACATTAATTGGGTCAGCGGTGTGGAACGAGGAGAAATGGATGGGGTTGCTCCATGGCGGAGACAGTAATGGCGTTTTTATGGCGCCATCTTGAGGTCTGCGGTTCTGTTTTGTTATAACAATATTTTCGTTATTCTTTTCCCTGCCAGAGCAGCGGCAAATATCAATTATAATTTGTGAAATTCGAGACAATTATGGGCGGTGAGGCTGCCGCAAATGGTTGGCAATTTTCGTCCGAAATAAGTACGGGTTTACAAGGATTTTATTCTTAAAGTCATCACGGAATAAAAGGAAGACTATCCAAAAGGGTATGCCAAAAAACCCACTCCTTATTCTCACTACTTTTAATATAATACTCGACAATACAAATGTAAATACGAGTTTCTATCAATTAAGCAAACTAATAACATTGAAATTAATTTTTGCAATGGAAATGCTAGATAAAATCTATAAAGTCCTTTATTTTCATTTGAATTATCACTATACTGATAAGCATTTAAGTGAAATTTATTTATTTTTCCCGGCTAATGGCAGGAATAAATGCATTTACACAAATTTATTTGCCATTTGATTTTTTCTCTGATTGCTTCATTTGCATTTGGGTTTGGTTTGTGTGTGTGTGGTTCGCTTGCTTCCTCTGCTCAAAGGGATTTTTACCTACTTTCCATCTGTGCCAACTAATTGAGTTGCAAAACTACCTGAAATTGTGCATTTGCTAAGTACTCACCGCATTTCTGAAAGACATTAAAAGTTTTGCCGCAACACGAAATGAAAAGCGCATTCGTCGTTTCGTTTCGTTTTCAGTTTATTGTTGAAAGAGTTCATTCCATTGATTTATTCATGGGGTTTGTCATCACATAAATTATCTAAAATCTGCTTACTGGCTTACGTGTAGTAAATTCATGCCTACCCATAGTTTTACTCGCATGTGCAACCCAAAACTTAGTCGAGCATGCCGCAATTGATTTAGTTTCGCAATAGCAATTTGCTTTTCGCTTTCACATATTGCATTTCACATATATTTTATTCAATTTTCATTTCCATTTCGACGTCGAGTGCCGCGTGACTAAATTTCATTTTGCCCATAAATAAATTCCATACAAGTTAGTGTTTATAATTAAGTTTTTTTTTGCTTTTAGTTTATCAGATGAGAGTTGTTCTTACGTTTTTTTTTTTTTTGTTATTTCTCTTATATATATATTACAATTTTGGGGTAGAGAGGAGGACTGGGCTGAGGGGTGTAATGTGCGTACTTTTGTGGGTGACTGTGTGTGGGGCGCCCCCTTTTCTTATCATATTTTCCTTATTTTCGGTTAGCTTGGCTCTCTGTTAAGACAGCATGAAATGTTTATAAAGTCGATGCGTGTGCGGCTCCTTTGTGCGGAGCGCAGTAATGAAATAAAATACACACTGTTGTATATGTAGGTATATCTGTAAGCCTTGCCGCATCTTTGTGGTATTTACAGAGAGTGTCATCCTTCGTCCTTCGTCCTTCCTTCTGGTGTTTCGTCCTTCGTCCCTCGTCCTTCCTCTGCATTTAACATTCTGCATTTTGCATTCCCCTGCCCGGCTCAGTGTCTCATTTTGCACAATGAAATGTAAATATTAAAAGGATAACAAACATTCGCCTGAAAGGGAAAGCGACTCTCGTGTTTGCCTTTCCCATTTTCCCCATTTTCCTCTTTCCCTTGCCGGTCCGTTTTCCATTCCAGAATTCTAGAAAAAACAGGCAGACAGCACACAGCAAAAATGCCAACGTCATGGAACATAATTTTCTCGTTCTGCTGCAATTAGAGTGCTAACAACGACGACCATGGAGATGATGATGATGATCATAGTACTGAGGACAGCTTTCGGTTTCACTTGCCAGCAGCAGCAGCAGCAGTCAATACCGCTCGCAACAACAACAACTCCGGCAGAAGGAACAGCTGGAGCGGACCGGGGGCGCAAGGACACGCCCCACTCTTCTGCATCGCAGCGGGATTCTCGTCTGGGGGAGACAAACAGTGGCATAATGAACATGTGTATTCAAATTTCGACGAGGGCACAGCCCCATTAGCTATGCCAGGGCAAATAACTTAATTTAATTGTGACCTACACGGAGAACAAAAAGGTTTGGCAGCCATAAAATGTCTTATTCCGCTTAGAATTCTGAAATAGATACTTGATACTCGCAATTATTCATTTATTTCTGGGAAAAAACATAGGTTTATGAACAAAAAGTTTGTGGTGCATTTATATGAGAAATAAATTAAAACAAAATATAATTTGTACTGGAATGCTATAGGGATATCATGTAAATATAATAACTCAAAGTAACCGAAAATTACTTTCACATTCAAGGCATCAGTTAGTTTTAGCCTTGGTTTGATTCAAAATGATTACCATTCTAGTAAACCTTTATATTTATTAATTTATTGGTTACCTATTTCGGCTGCAATATATTATGAATGACTGATTTTCCGACCAATTTTTCACTATGTAGCCTGACTTTGAAGTGGGAAAATGGTAAATGGAGCAGCGGGCAGGACGGTTGTTTGTCCCGACTAGATAAATGACATATGTGTGTCTGCGTATACGCAATATTTCTGCGGCCTTTCCCGCCCGAGCAAATGTTATTCCAGGCGCATCATTTGTCAATGCTTTGTTTTGACTCGTCACAAAGGATACGGTATGGCCACACCCCCCCACCAGCCTCGCACTGATTTTTAAGGACCCAGCGGTTCGGGGAATGGGTTCTATGAGTAATGGGCGGAATATGCGCTGCAAGGGAAGGGCATCTGGGGGTCTATAAATAAGTAGCGAAATTCGATTTCCACTTCTGCCAAACCATTTTTTATCTGTCTCCAAAGGAGTGGGAATTGGCAAAAATAGTTCAAAGCTTTCAAAGCGTTCATAATTAAGTTGCAATTTAATTTGTAGATTTTAGTACTTGTTTAATATTTCTCAAAATATTCGTTAAGGAAATTGCTTTTTGCGGATAGTTATTGGATTTTAAATGCCTATGTTTTATGTTTGGAATTATTTATGCTATCACGCACTCTCTGAAACTCCCTATAGGGCATATCCCAGGTCGCCTTTACCCCGCCTAGACCAGCACTTTGCCCTTATCATTTTTCTTAAAATTTTATTGCCTTTGATTTATTATCTGTATTTATGCAAGCCGTGACAGTCCCAGTCACAGTAGCTCCACTTCCACGGCTTGTCTGCTATCTGGGCACCCATGGCCACCCCATTTCGCGTCCTTTTTGCCACATGTGGGGCATGATTAAGTGCCTTTTTGCAACTTACTTCTGACATTTAATCATATTTATTACGGCTTTTGCAGTGGAGGATGAGGTGGAAAGGCGGCGGACGGCGCGGCTCTTTAAAATGCAAATTCCTGGCCGTACAACAATTTCATTTGAATAAACAACTTAACAACCTAAGTGCTGGACATTTCGCTTAACATTTGATACTGCATAAAAACTAAGACTACGAGCAAAATGACTGGGCCTTCAATTTGCTGCGAATGTCCTGCCATAAAAGCTCATAAAAAACAGTGGAAATTGCCGGACAAAAGACGCGTCAAGTTTATGCCCCTCATTTCGCAGCTTAAAATGTCTTAATTCCCGTCTAATTTATGTGTAAAATATGCAAAGCCAAGTCAGTGAGTTGTGCTCCACCAGCCGCATTACTCATACGCCAAGGAGGCCAGCCCAAAAGGACTCCCAAACAAACAGTCTGCGGAAGGATGAAAGGATGAATGGCTGAGAAGATGGAGTGGGGCTAAACTTTTAGTTTTTGGGCCGTGTCTGTGAATGAATGGTGTTGGATACACTGCTGGCCATAAAATTATTCACTTTTCTTGCCCCGAGAAGAGAAGGGCTGTGCTAAATGATAGTTAGCTTTTGGGAGTCAACTTCTCCGAGGGAAGCCATTGCCTTTGGCTCGGGGACAGCAACCTCTGGCTGACAGTGTAACAGATAGGCTTATGCCAACCTGGTCAGCACCTGAGACGAAAGCCAGAGCCTGCATGCACTCAAAGAAATATTTTAGTAAATACTAAGAATTTAAAATTAAAATTTTTATAGATTTTAAATACAATCTTAAAACAGGCTGAAATGGTTGCGTTTGAATATATCCTAGTTAATGCTGAACAGTGTCCTCAATTTTTTTATTTGATTTAGGATCTATATCATAAACTGATAAATAGACAAAAAATATATAAACATATTTGCAGCTTGAACTAAAAATGTCGTGTTTCCAAAGAAAACAAGGAAGAACGCTATAGTCGAGTACCTCGACTATCAGATACCCGTTACTCAGCTAAAGGGACCAAAGGAAAATGGAGATATGGAAGCAGCAAATGCGCCACCTACCGGCGGTAGACAGATTTAAGCATTGTGGGCGTTAGAGTGGGCGTGGCAAAGTTTTTTTTTAAACAATCGATAGGTATTGACGCGACCAATACATTTCAGTTAAAATTTTTTATCTAGCATGAAAATTGTGGGCGCCACAGGCTTGAGCGTTTTGTGGGCGTTCGAGTGGGCGTGGCATATTTGCGTAACAAACTTGCGCTGCGTACAAGGCTACGGAATCTAAATCTTAGATCCCAATTCTCTATCCTTGATAGTTTCCGAGATATTCTCGTTCATATTTACGATTTTTTGAAGTTTGTGGGCGGTTTGTGGGCGTTAAAGTGGGCGTGGTAAACTTTTTTTTAGGTCAATCGGTAGGTATTGATGAGAACAATACATTTTAGTTAAAATTTTTATTCTAGCATAAAAACTATAGGAGCCACAGTTTTGGGCGGTTTGTGGGCGTTAGAGTGGGCGTGGCACTCTACTGAAACAAACTTGCGCTGCGTAAGAAGCTTAGGAATCTGCACGCCAAATCTCTATAGCCTAGCTCTTATAGTTTCCGAGATCTCAGCGTTCATCCGGACAGACAGACAGACGGACAGACGGACAGACGGACAGACGGACAGACGGACAGACGGACATGGCTAGATCGACTCGGCTAGTGATCCTGATCAAGAATATATATACTTTATGGGGTCGGAAAAGCTTCCTTCTGCCTGTTACATACTTTCCGACGAATCTAGTATACCCTTTTACTCTACGAGTAACGGGTATAATTATAGAGAAAGTCCTAAAAAAAATCGGTATAAAAACTCTAAAATAAAAATTATTTAAATGGCATGGTTTGGTATGAAAATATTTCACTCAAGGTAGAAAATCCTAAATACAATGTAAGCCATTTAAAAAAAAAAAATAAAAATTTCATATTAAAGGGAAAGTCAAAAACTTTAAATTGACTATAATTGTAGAATTAAATAATTCCAAATTTAAAGTTAACAAAAACCGCAATGGATGTAAATCATATCGGAAATATTTAAGTGAAATATAAAGCTAATGCATTCCTACTATTTTATTTTTATGTATTTTCTTAATTTTTTAAATTTAAAAAAAAAAGTATAACTGAGTTTATTGGACAGTAAATCTTTAAATATTATTTTTTAGCAGAAAGCATTAAATATATTTAATTTTATCTACATAGCTTATAAAGGCAATGAGATAACTAACTTTTTTTTTTGTTTTAAGACTGGCCTAGTTTTATTCCCAGTGTAGGCCACATTCGCTTACTACTCCCTGGACTCACCATTAATCACGTGGACCAGGACACTGGCGCTGCTGGCCGTCGTGGGCTGACACGTGTAGTTGCCGGTGTCCGTGGTCTGGGCATTCGAGATGCGAAGCCTGCGAAGGATTAAGGAGTACACTGAGAACAACTCAATTAGGGGATTGGGGGCGGCGAAACACCCACCTGGACTTGAGGGTATCGCCCAGCTGCGATTCCATGGCGATGCGGGTGGCGAACTCCTTTTGCAGATCCACCTCGCTCATAATGTCATTCAGGGACGCATCCTCGGGGATCCTTTGGGGCTGATCCTTTCGACCCACGGGCACCACCGGCTGACCATCGTCGGCGTCGAAGGGAGTGATCATGTGCTCGCCGCGGTACCAGTAAATCGGTCCTATATCCTTCACCGACGGCTGCTGCACCAAACAGTTCAGGATGATGGCACTGCCCGCCTTAAAATGCAGATCGGGTGGACCACTGATGACCGCTTTGGCATCCGGAGAGATTTCTGCAAAAAAAAAATAACAAAAAAAAACACCCACAAATGAATTGAAAACATGCATTCGAGGTGGGCAACCGAAATCAATTTGGGGCAATCGCTCGTAAAACGAATTCGCAACTGAATGCACATAAAAAGTTTTAATCATAAAACTTTATGGAATAACTTTTCAATTGCACTAAATTTAAGTAAGTCGGAAAAAGGGTGTGGGATCTGGTGGGAAAGTCGCACCAGACACGTAAATAAACTTATATGTGCCGCACACATCCATGTGGGGAAAGTCACACTCGCTGCTGCTGCTGCTGCGAAACTGGGTTAATAATAATATTTATTATGCATTGGACTGTGCAAATAATAATAATTAAAAAATATACCCAAAAACTGGAGACACGCGTGGCCCAAATGAAATAAAAACCTGACGCGGCACTGTGGGATTGTACTTAGATGAAAAGTTGTAAGGTTACAGAATATTTGTGGGGGAATTCTTTAAGGAAGTTATAGTAAATATAGTTATATAATAAAAAAATGTTACCACAGGGCTGAATAATGAGATATTAAAATCTTTTTTAATGCTCTGGCTATTGTAAAAGTGTTTATTACATTAAATTAAAAATATCATTTTTTATATGTTTAATATAGTTTTTTTTAGTTAAATCTCGCCCTTAACCCACTGTATCCGCAGGCGTTGTGTGGAGCAGCTCATAAAAGTGCATATGATGATGATTACATGGGTCGCAGGATGCTCAGGGGTTTCCCCCGAGAGGGGGGCAAAAGGGGGTTGGGGTTTCAGGGGTTAAAGCGTCTACTGGAGATCTCGCATCCACGATTCCACGTTTCTCGCCTTTTTCCGTCTGTTTGTTTGCGTCTGTGGCATATGTGCAAAGTGTGAGTTAAAAAATCCCATTGCGCCATTAAGTGCGTATGTATTTGTATCTGCTCCTGGCCAAAACCCCCCTCCCCCTTTGGCCACGCCCCTCTTTTTCAAGAGTGTTTGTGCAGTGTCACTGCGTTAAAGGCAATTAACACCCGTCAGCGGGAGCGAGAGGGGGCATGCCAGAAAGAGACGGAACCAGGCAGCTGCAGCAACAATTTTTACCCAACCCACTGTTTTTCATTTCATTTCAGATTTTCATTTTTCCTTCATTTTTCAGCAGCTGTCGCTAAAGTTCTGCGTGCATTTTGTGTGGCGGCCCATGAAGTTTTTTAATTTAAATATTTCATGAAAATAAAATGCAATGCGACCTGCCAGCAACAACAGCAAAAATATAAGGAGGGGCTGCGCAAAACGTGGTTTTCTCTAAGGTCAAATGGTTATAATTACCACTAAGAAGGGCCTGGAAATAGAAATGGAATCAAGGCTATAGCCATATTAAATTCAAAAAAAAATGTGATGAGATTTGAAAGCGCGCAGAAAAGTATGCTATACAAATGCTAGGGAATTGGGAAAATTCAGTCTTAAAACTTTCTTTTTAATGTGGCGTAATTTGCCCATAAATATTTAATGCAGGAGAAACAGTAGTTATGGTTTTAAAATGTTGTATAGTCTTACATACATAATTGCTTTATGCATTTATACATAATTTGTAGGTATGAGCTTTGTGTATACCGATATCAGACAAATTACATTTGCATCCTGGTATCATATCACTAATTAAATGTATCAGTGTATATTAACCCCAACAATGTACATAACAATGTTGCTTTTGCAAAATATATCCTTGATGTCTTGCTGTTAAAGGGCTGAAAAATATTTGCACGCCATGCGGAATTTTTCTCTTGTTTTCAAAGGCTTAAACAATCAATTATCCTGCTAATTGCAGTTGAAATGTGGTAAATATTTCTTTCTTAAATTATGCATGCATAAATACCAACCTTTTAAATTGTCATCTTAGGGCATACTTTATGCATATTTATTTTGGATATTTTACAGAACCCCTGGGTGGACGTACCGCCCGGGCAGAATTTATATCAGGCATAAATCTTTTTTACGCAAGAAAAAAAAAACAAATGAGAAAAACTGTGAAACGTGGAGGGAAAAAATAAAATCGTTTGGGTGGGACGCATAAATTTACATAATGACATTAATTAAATGCAATGCACCGCAACAGCGAGGCAAGGAGCTACAGAAACAGGAGCAGAAAGTACAAAATGAACAAAATAAAAGGAAAGGGATTCAGGGGAGCCAAGAGTTAAGCGCCTTGCGAAAGTCACTCATACGACACGTATGCCGATAATGTTATTAAGGACGCAGCCAGTTTGCCGGGCTGTCACCACTGTCCACTGGCCAGAGTCCACTCCACTGCTGTCATGCTCCTTGGGAAATTGTTTCATTAACGTAAATTAAAATGCATACGGCCATGAAGAAAATGTAATCGGAAATTCGTTTGTAAGCGTCAGAGCAGCAGGATATCGGTGATGGGTCCAGGGTGCCGGGTGGAAAATAAAACAGTGACAGACCGACGAAAATGCATTGCGACCAAGTGCATAATCGGAAACTTAAAAAGGCATTGCCGACTGATTTGCATAAGTGGCTGACGGCAAACGCCGACAGTATTTGTCAGCAGCTCGGCTCTGAGATGTCCTTTACTACTCGTTTACTCCTTAACCCCCTTATCCACCGCCCCACAGCACTTGTCGCCTTATCGAGCCAGTGATTTAAAGACCAAACAATTGCCATCTTAATGGCACTGACTTAAGCTGGGGAGTTCCTTGGCATCCCATTAAAATCAATATGCAAATTGATTGTTTTTTAAACGGACTGAGATTACGAATTAACGCCCTTACAAAGAGGCAATCAGCAGATCGAAGGAATTTCATTATGTGCAGGTGATTGGGTTTTAAGAATGAAAGAAGGGGAAAACATTTTCCCTATTTATCATAAAATAGGATGATGAGGGGGCCTTAGAAAAATGAAAGTATGGGTAGCATATCACATTATTTGTATACAAAGGAAAATGAAACTGTCAGCATTTGAGACAATGCAAATATTTTAACTATAAAATAAAACAAGAATATTTGAATAATCTTACATTTCAGCTTCTTCACTAAAAAGTGATTATAAATTGTATTATTAAGAAATCCTCTGCCACTATTTCCTTCTCCTATAGGACCTGCCACCCATTATGCCATTCCGTAATCAGGCCATCATCAATTAATCATTTCCCCTGGATTTCGGAGACACTAATGCAGACAATAGACATTGTTTTCGATGGAACAGAGGAAACCGGACGGGTGACACACTGCCAGCTAATTATATGCGGACACACGCATTATGCATGGCTCATTAAAGCGCTGAATACATTTCCAATCGGTGCCCGTAATCCCGCCGGGTTGACATGCTAATTAACTCAGCGGCTCCGGCGACATGTAAGCTTCCATCCTGATCCTGGGGGCCAGAAACCAGGAGCAGGACTCGACCTCGGTTTTTATTTGTTTATTTATTTATGGGCCGAAATGTGAAATTAAAAATGTATGCCTAGAGGCGGTCGAAACCGAACGAATCCGAAACTGGCGCCCCTTCACATCAAATTAACATTTTTAATAAACCCAGCGGCGACAAGGTAAACACTCGGCACAAAGAAAAATAAATACAATAATTATGGCAATGAAATTAAATTCCATCCCTTAGAAATATGAAATATGTGGAAGTGAGATCCCAGTACCATACTCACCGATGATGTTTAGCTGAAAGGCCATCGACATTTTGGGCTCCGTGTTCACCTGGCACTCGTAGATGCCACTGTCCTTCGCCAGCGGGGATTTCACATGGAGGGTCCACTCCCTGGAATCCTTCGATTCGGTCACCTGATGGATAAATGGACACAGTTTACGGACTTCAGTTTTCATTATTCGTTCGCCAGTTTTTCAATTCAATTCGTCCTGTCAGTCTCGGCGGAATAATTATTCGCTTTTAAGGCAACAATTTGCCAGGCTGCAAATTTGTATTTCCATTCAATCGGGTTTTTTATTTTTCCATGGAAATTAAGCAATTATACAATTGAATGTTTGTTTGTTTGTTTGTTTGTCGGTCGGTTTGCAACTACAGCACAGTGGGCATAACAAAGAGAGAGAGGATGAGAGGTAGTTGCGAACTTGTCCTGAGTTATGAGTGGGATTAGCCATTGAAATATCGTTTATGCATGCATAATGAAAGTGGCCTTATAACCATAATTCCCCCCGAGAGCCCAGAGTTAACTTTTACATTGTGGCTGATACCAGTTGGAAGTTTATCGGGATTTGTTATGTTTGCAGCTAATCTGTGGGCGGATCTGGGGATTTAAATTGGTTTATTGGTATAGATTTGCAGGTAGTTCACCTTTCGGAGGGAGGTTGTTATAAAGTTAAGCTGATAGATGGAACAGGAAATGGCGGTATCACTTGAATAAGTTCAAATGCTTTGAACCATGATTAAGAAACAATCCGTAGGCATTTTTCATTCAAACAAATGTTTAGCCTTAAATGCAATGCGAACAAGTCATAACCATTTTCTTAAAACTGTAGAAATATGGGTACTGAATATCTTAAAAAATTAAGAACTAAGAAGATTCTGGGTGTATTTAATAAAATGTATATATATAACTAAGAAGATCCTGGGTGTATCTTATAAAATGTATATAAAAACTATATATTTTATAAGATACACCCAGGATCTTCATATAAAATGTATATAAAATATATAGGACGTACCCAGGATCTTCAAATATAAAATGTATATATTTTATAAGAAACACCCGGGATCTTATTAGTCCGCCGAACTTTGTCGCAAGGAAATTAACCTTTGTGCGAGTCACATTTAATTGGTTAAGACACCCTGAGAAGCTTCGTAATAATCCCCCCTTCAGTCACCATCACTTGGCATTAACCCACTGTGCCCGAGGCCCCGACTTAACCATCGCATTCAATTAGCAAACGAATACACGAATCCCCAGCCCAGTTGCACGCACCTGGAATCGCTTGTCCGTGGTGTAGGTGGCGGTGCCGACGGTCAGGATATGCAGATCACGTTTCCGTATCCAGGATACCTGTTGAGCAGATGGGCAGTTCGGGCAGAAAGGGAGAAAGAAATTTGATTAACGAGTGCACATCCATATGATATACTCGATGTCCTTGGCACGCATCTTCATCAGTTATTTTTTTCTCCGGGGAGCAGAGAGACTGATTCCGGGGGGAACTCACCGATTTATCATGGAGACTGTCCACGCGGCATTTAATTATGGCCTCCGTGTGGCCAGTGCGTCCGGTGATGTTGCGCGGCATGCCAAAGTCGAAAATTGGCAGCGACTGCGAGGAGTCTGTGTCCTGTGCTTCCCCCTCACCATCCCGATCCCCTTCCGCCTGCCTTTCCCGCTCTGTGTCCTTTTGGGCGAACAGATCGGAGCCAAAGGACGCGCCCAGGAAGGCTAAACTCTTGAAAGTGTGATTCGTGGCTTCCGTTTGCGGCCCTTTCGCCACCGCAAACGATGAAAAACTGGATGGAAGTGGGAATGGGGATGGCGATGGCGATGGGAATGAGGATGAGGATGCCGCTGCTGGCGACGGTGATGATGACAGGAATGTCGACAAGGTTGGCCCATCACTGGAGTCATCCGGTTGTCCAGTGGAGGCTGCCGCCGCAGCAAGTCCTGCAAAGACACAAAGGGAACAGGGTGAGCAGGCGGCAAGAAAACAGGAGTAGAATAAAATGCACTTCAAAAAATATATACACTTTATGTATATAATATGGACCTAGACGTCTTGCCAGCGGTTTGCTAAATAAAAATATAGATTTCCTGATTTCTTTTTATAAATAAACCTTGCAAGTGTTGCAGTGTCTATAAGATTAGAAACATACACAGGGAAAATTCTCACGTTCTCATCTGAGTTTAAAATGTTTTAAATACAACGACATTTTTGAAGTTGAAAATGTTTTCATTTTGCTCGAATCGAGTTGAATTGGCAGTATTTACATTGCATATCTTAACAAATAAACTATTAGCCCAGTCAGTAATGTATACTTATCAAAAAGATGTTAAATAAACTCAATTTATCTTTTCTCTTCTCACCATGTCGTTTTTATATTGAGAACATTGATAACAAAATGTACTTACACGGATTTTAAGAACGAATTTTCTCAATTCAAGAACAATCTACTTAAATATTTCACTCTACAAAGGGAAAACTACCAAAAGTCTTAGATGCGAAACAGGGTGAACATATTTTAAAAGATCAATCGGTTCATACACATTTTCTTAAACTTTTTAAAATGTTTTGGCGAATATTACAACTTTATTTTTCATGTGTACCTGTATGAAGAACTGTATATCAAGACATTCCTTAAAAACTTTAAAATCAATATAAGCACCTAAACTTAATCAATTAAAGAAGTTTAATATTATTAGTCTTTGTTTTTTACTTAGTTTCAGCACAAATTATTACGAGTATAATACATTTTGATTTTATCTAATTTTATAACCAAAAAAAAGATCTTCTAAAAATGCTAATATTTATATTTTCATTTGTTTATTTTTCCTTGTGTAAGGATCTTGCCCCCTAGCTGTTTGGCTGCGTCTCCTTGTTGGCCAAATGAATTTATAACTCGGTCGGCTTCCCCATTCCCATCCCTGTGGCCATTCATCTTGCCGGGTCTTTTGATTTGATTTGTAACCACTTTGGCCACAACTTTTTGCTTCCCCCCGCCGACCGCCGACCACAAAGTAACTTCAATTCAATTCACTTTCATTCATCCTTTTCGCCCGCAACTCGCACAATTTAAGCAAATAAATTCCGTTTTTGGCTTTAAGCTGCGGGCCTCGCACAATTTGCATTTAATTTATTAGTGCTTGGCATTTTTATTCGCCCCCTGCATATGTGCACACAAATATTTTGCATATCCATGCAGCTTGGCCATTTTCCGCGGCGACAATTTAAGCGAATCCGCAGAGCCAAAGTGACAAATTCAATTTGTGCCCAGCAAAACAATAAACGGAACAGAAATGGGGGGAAAAATAGGGAAAATAATATGCAACAAGCTACAAATAAAGTCAAAACGAAATATTAAGCATCCGCCATGTTGTCTCGACAGCAACGATAGCAAATATTTGCAAATATGCCAACTAAAAAAGGAAAAAAAGCTGCAAAAAAAATTACTTTTAAATTCAAATCAACAGGGAATTTGACGTTGGACGAAGGGGCGGGGTGGAGGAGGTGGGAAAATGCCCAGCTGAGAGCCGGGAAATTGGGGATATTGGATTGAGTTTGAAGTTGGCAATAAAGTTGAAATAGAATTTTTGCATGGCTTCCTTGGGGGATTTCAGACTAAAACATTTGACATGCACTTAATAAAAGTTTTTGCCAAAACGTTTGCACTTCCCAGGGTAGTTTTCCATTATTAATTTGAAGACTTTGTTGTAAATAACAAAATATTGTGTCTGAACTTTTTAACAGTGAAGGAAATTAAAAACCTTTTATTTTTAATTGTCGTTGCTTTATACAGTTGTAAGAAATTTATTGCCTTTAAGAGAATTTTCACACCGTTGGCTGTGCTTTCTCTGGCAGCAAAATCTTTATATCCTTCACTTCTTAAAATGTTGCCACGAATTCTTTAACCATTTTAAAAAAAATACATGGGAATATTGCTCATTCTCTTATTTACGCACATTCCCATAAATTTAGGAACAAGATTTTCCGCACAGCTCACACCAGCAGCTGCAGCTTCTTTAATCTTGTTTCTATTTTCACATAATTTTCAGTCGATTCCCGGGATTATCCAGCCTCGCCCTTCGTCCTGCGACCTTCTAGGGTATCCTGGCATTCGTGGGCCGCCGCCGAACCCATGTTTTATGCGAATCCTCGAACGGAGAGCTCTGGCAAACGAACTTTTTATTTTGCTGCGACCTACTTAAAGGTCCCGCCCCCAAGCCCCGCTCATTTTTCCCCCGGATGCCGACTGTGAGTCGTCTGGGGTTCACCACATGAGGTCATGGAAAATGCTTTCCGTTTGTTGTTCCTCTTTATGCGCTGCTGTAAAGTAAAGTAGCAAATTTGTATTTTATTGTTTGTCGCCAACAAGAAAGCCAACAAAACAGCAAATAAAAAAGGAACCTAAAAATCTGCGTCTGCCAACGCTGCGAATGAGTGATTCCCCCTTGGCCGCGAATGGAATCTTTTCACCTAAATGCTCAAAGGAAAAGTCGATGGTGAACGAAATGCTGTAGGGAATTTCTCAGGCAGAATTTCACCCCTGCCAGTTGCAGTAGCAGCTGTGAAAGCGATTTTCCATCATCACCATCAATAACTTCATCATTGGCATGGCATTTTCCATGCCATTCCGAAACCGAGACCGCTTCAAAGTTTTTTTTTGGAGGGAAGAGGCGGAAAAACTGCGAAACTTGCTAAACAAATTTAAGTAAATAAAAGAGCACTGAGCGCTGTTGTTTTGTGTGTTTTTCGGTTATATTTTTTTTATTTTTTGCACTAATCCGCCAAAGCTTTTTTGAGTAGAGTATTTCCTCTACCAAATTCCTCGCTTTTTTCGAGCCTACCCGAAACTGATTTCGCAGTGCAGCCATAGGCGGCTAAAAGTTGGTCGCCGCGTTTTGTGTTTTTGGCCAATGTTTGCTGTAGGTCGCGGCACGCCCCCCTCTCTATTGCTTCCGGGCTCGTGGAACAAAACCCCCTGGTTCGCCACCCCCTGAACCCCTTCTGGCCTCTCCCATCCTTGCCAAAAACTCACATACACACATCTGCCACAAGTGTTTCGGGGAAATATTCGTGCTGCGCCTGCAGCGATTCGTGTGCACTTGGCAAAGCACTTAAAATGACAAAAATAACAGCAAAACGGCAGACAGACGGGGCAAACAAAAGGAGCCAACATGAGGAGGATCCTGCCAAACATTCGGATGTGCTTTAGATGTTCCTGCAATCCTTTTCAATGCGGTATCTGGCTTTGGTTCGGTGTTGTCGAGCTCTTTGGAGATGCAGATTACCGAGTAGGGTTTTTAGAGTCAGTTAACCTAATTGAAGCTGCCATTAAACGAAGTCAAGGTTGGTTAACCTTTAGTAGACTATCACTCAATTAACTGTGTTCAGGAATGAAAGAAAATAAAAAATAAATACTAAACACAATGACTTGGTAAAAAAAAAGATTGAGGAATAGAAATGAGTTACAACAAATTTTATAAATTTAAAAGGGATTTAATTCAAAAAAGGGATTAAAAAAGTATTACATTCCCTTAATAAATATTTTTCCAAAGTGCCATTAATTTGTTAGAAAAAAAATAAACTAAATTTAATGTATCTAATAAATATTCAGAATAGTGGAGATTATTTATTCATGGCATTTAACGTTTATAAATATCTCACACTTTTTAACTTTGTTTTTTATTAGCTTAAACATATTTATAACTTAATTTACCTAATATATATTCATAATGCATATAATCAACTATGGTATCTCTACTTTTAAAACATGTTTTCACTTTATTAGTTTCTACATGTTAATAACTTAATTTCCCTAATAAATATTCATAGGGCATAAGATCAACTATGTTTATTGTAGTTCAAGTCCCCCGTATCCGAACCCTTTTCAGAACACTGTTTGTATCCCCCAGTCGACAGCATGTTCTATTTAAAGAGTCGAGTGTCGAGCCAAACAAAAAATGCCGCCTAATGTCAAGTCTGGGAGACGAGTTGGCAGCTGGGGAAAAACAAGAGAATAAATTGAAATGGCAGGCAATTGAAAACTACCCATGGATTTGTCAGAATCTGTCTGGCTTAGCGCCGCATAAGCAGCGTACAATTTTCATTTTCGGATATGAATATACGAATACTGACGATGACAGGCCCCGGCGAACGGAAATTCTCCTTTAAGGCGGCGCAAATGTCAAGAGCTTGGACTGGGTTCAATAAACGCTGGCGCGGATTCATCTGCTGCCTGCCCAGAAATCTGATTATTTATGAAGTGCCTCAGCCGGGTGCTCGCAGCTCGGGGAGTCGGAGTCCCAACGGAGTGGCAAGTGTCTATAAAAATAGCAAAACACCAGACGAATTATAATGAGTCCAGGAACTTGGGTTCGGGATCCGGGACTCAGGTTCCGAAGGACCCACGTGGTGTGCTAGGTGGCAGGACCTCGAATCCTGTCCGCTCATTGTCATCGTTAACACTCGTGTAATGTCGGCCATAAAGACACCGCACTCCATCTCTCCTTTTGCCCCCTGCAATTAAAGGCGTGTTTATAGGAAATGGACGGAGGGCGGTGGCTTGGCAAGAGATTTACATAATGCCGAACAATATGGCCGAGGATGGCAACTATTTTTACATGCCCATAATTTGATGACGACAATGTCTTGGCATAACAATGAGATGCGGCTCGAGGCTTTGGGGCCTGGGCCTCATGTAAATTTCATTTTGCTGACTTTAAGGATCTCCTGGCTCACACAAAAAAAAGAAAACACCACACACGTGTTTGGGGGGTGGTTTTTCACTGCCCAGATTTCGTTTTTCTTTCCTTTTCCGATTTTTTTTTTGATTTTCTCTTTATTTTTCCCCTGCCAGCTAGCGGATTTGTTTCGTGTGTGAAATCGAGCGTGAATGTTCAACGTAAATAAAATTCAATTTGGCATTTTCCTTTTAACTCAATTTATGTGTCAAGTGAAAGTGGATTTGACTCGGACAAACATTGTGTGGCCATTTGGCATGTCCCATCCCGTTTCAAAGTTATAAATGAATTTATGCCCAGAGGTCTCTCTCTCCCTTAGCCCATAAAAAAATTAATAGCATTTGTGCCAGCACATTGATTGAATTAACCCAACCAACAATAATAAAATTTCAGCCAAAAGGGTTTTGAGCCGTATCGCTATCAATAAAATAGTAATCTATTGAAAGTCATTAAATTGATGGAATTTAACGGTTACATTTTACCAAAAAAAAAGTAGTCCATTAACTCGCCACTCAGGTGAACATATTTAATGAATTTACTCGGGGCACCAGGTGAGAAGATTAAATGCTGTTGTTAATAACTTGGGCTTGCGTTTGAATTGTTTTCATTCAGTTTAACACATGAACGCACAAATGCGTATTGTCAATTAAGTGGTCAAGCCGGCCAGTTTATTAAATTTCCATTAATCAGCGATACATTGTGGTGGAAATGGATCAGTTTTGTCAACTTAAAAATAGGGAAATGTAATACGATCACAGAGGATTTATTGGTTATATTTAGAAAGCTCAATGGGAGTAATAGCATTGAGTGATTGTGTATAGTGCTAAATGAATTTTCTTGTTCCAGTTAGGCTCCCAAAATGTTGAACTGCCGAAAATGACTAGGCATAATTCCTTTTAAAACTCGATTAAAGTTCCTTTGGTTTGATTAATCATGAACTAGCTCAAATTCGTCCATTTCGTTAAGGCTCAATCAAATCCGGACAGAATCGTATCCGAAAATGAAAGTCTTCCTGTGCCCACTTTCATTTCGTATGCAAACACAAATCGAAACAAATGCTGCAAATAGTTCCCCGAAGAATCGATTTCGGAAAGACGGCTCGAAACATTTTTGTGGCCAAAACAGACATACGCACACACACACACATCCCGAAAACAGTGACCCACACACGCACCGTCAGAGAAATTTCACATAATCAATTTTGGTTTTAGGCCCGTGGCATCCATTGTTTCGCAGAGGAGTGGAGATCGGTGGACCGACGAGCATCAGGAGCCGAGAACTGGAGCTCCAGCTGCTGATAGATGTCTCTGGAGCAATACATCAAACCAAATTAGCAGTTTGTGTTCCATGTTCGGAAAGCCAAAATGCACAGCAACTTGGGGCAAGAGGTATGAGATTTAAGGGGAGGGGAAGCAGACCCACCGGCACACAGAAAAAAATTAAACGAGATTTCAGATGAAAGTAATATAATTTGGTATGAATTTTCTTATCAAGATTCTATATTAATCTTGACCTTTAATAGTTGCTTTAACTTGTTCCATTCCAGAAGTATTTGAATTAAGGACAAATTTAGAATACTTTTTCCTTAAAGATCTTGAAAGAAATTTTGGGTATATACTTATATTGTTAATGATGTGTGAAAATATTCTTCAAAAATATTTATACATATACCTAACAATTTATTTTAAAATAATATATATATATCCATTTATTAAACAGACGGAGGTGCCAAACCAATCACTAGGGTTTCGAAATCACTTCTGTATGTATATAGGTGTCTATAAGTATGCAAAATATATATTAAACTCAGTAGTACAATGAATTCATTCTGAAAAGCAACTATCCTTCATCCACTGCATACTTTTTGGCACCTATAGGTGACATTTTAAAAGTGATTCAAAACCCTCGTGATTTTTGTGGATTTATTAAACAGACGGAGGTGCCAAACAAATTACTAGGGTTACGAAATCACTTCTGTATGTATATAGGTGTCTAAAAGTATGCAAAATATATATAAAACTTAGTAGTACAATGAATTCATTCAGAAAAGCAACTATCCTTCATCCACTGCATACTTTTAGGCACCTAAAAGTTAGGAATAAAAGTTATTTTAAACCCTAGTGATTTGTGTGGCGCCCCCAACAAACATGATCTCAGAATTCAAGAATTAGTGAGTTTCTTTTCTTGGTTTCCATTAACATATTCCCCCAGTGCACAGTGCAGTAATAGAGATTGAGTCATAGGGACATGCACACAACTCTGCACAGGTGCGTTTTGAGCCATCTAAATTGGCCGACAGCACACACGAAGGACACACAAACACCAGGGGTGGAGTGGGTGAAAAAGGTAAGCAGATGCGGTAGATAAAGAGAGGGGGGGGGGAAGGACGAAAGTCGTAGGAAAAGCAGTCCTAGAGTGGAAGTCCTGATATGCGTTAAATGCGTTTGATGGGCAGAGTGCGTCTAATGTTTGAAATTTCCATAAAACATGCAATAAAAGCCCAAGGACAACAACACGAGTGGGGGTCCTGGCGGAAAGGGTTCAGAGGAACACAGGAGCCGGAGCTGAAGGAACAACACTTGCCGGCATAATGGAAAAAGTACAAGGGCCGCCATAAAAGCATAACAAGCTAACGTGTAACGAGGCGGCAACTCGAAAGCTGCAAATGAGGCCAGCAGCCAGGATGCAAAGGCACGAGTGAAACCAGGACCTGCAACCTGGCGACTCCAACTCCCCAGTTGCCAGTGCTGCTGGCCGGGATTAGGTTCAGGTCGGGTCCTTGTTGCCCTTGCCCCCTCTCCTCTGTCTTGGAGCGTGAAAGGTGTCAGGAGAATCGAAGCAGGAGCAGGAGCAACGGCATGCCATCAGCAGTCGACAATGTAATGCTTCAATTTCACCCACGCACATATCCACATATGCACAGGACTATACTGAGAAAAGAAGATATATTGGATTAGATTGGGAATTTCTAACATTTTTGAGCTGCTAGTAAAAAAAAACATTACGAAAAACCAGTGCAAGTTTCCATTATTAAGCCATCTATTTTATAATGTTAGAAAATTCGTCTATTAAATTAGAAAACAAAGTTAAATTGGGTCTTTTATTATGTGCTGATATTTTGAATACTATTGGTTTTGATTTAGAATATATAAATACATTTTAGTTTAGTTTATTGCAGTCTACTGAATATCAGAATTTAGCAATCCTTTTTTCCTTGAATTTATTTATTAAATTTTTTTAATCTCAAAATATTTTTAAAAATTTTAACCTAAATTAAATTGGTATAATAAATCTATAATAGCTAATCCATTCTCCACTTATTTCTCCCAGTGCAATGAAAGATAGTGAAAGAGACATGCATCAAGTGCTCGCTTCGTTTTCCAATGGAAAATTGCACCCCAAAAGGAGGAGCAAAGAATTAGATGCTCGAACAGATGGAAAACGGAAACGGAAATGTTGTGCTAAGCCACGCACGTCCTGCCACTGCCACGCCCACTGCCACAGCGCCCCCTTTTTTGACCCTTTCCTTATCTCCTTCTCTCGCACGAGCGTGCATGTGTGTGGGTGACTATTTACATTGTCACACTTTCATCATTGTGTCAGTTTTCCTCCGTTATCTTGTGCTTTGCTCAGCTCTTCAAGGATGTGCCGAAGGATGTGGGCGGTGGGGCGTGCCAAGTGGGGGCGTGTCCAAGCAGACAGCTGCTGCTCAATTGCATTATCCTGCGTCCGCTGATGGATGATTGTTACAGTCCTTGCTCTCCCATCCTGGCTTCCCCCTGCTATCCTTCTAACCTGACGTCCTGCATCCTAACGCCCTTTTGAGCTCCTTATCGCGCTTGCAGTGTCTTGTAATTTGGCAAGTGCAATCCCCTTACCCTATTTGAAGGATAATTGAATATATTATGTAACGGCACATTGTAAAAAAGAACCTCAGTCCTTTTTCTTAAGCTTGGAAATTTAAGGAAATTAAACCAAATACAACAGTTCATACTATTCTTTGTTGGGTAAATTATTTCCAAGGGTTTTCGTTAGGGTGATGACTCATAACTCTCAAGCGGAAATGATCTGCATCCCCTTCCGCTGGAGGTTCATTTCCTTTGGCCACCAGCCACTGCGGACTCAACTCGACTCGGATCGATTGCATTTTGAAAACTTTTCCCAGGGCTAGAAAAATATAATAACAAGGCAGGCTCAATTGCTGCCACCCACCTTTTGGCTTGAAACAGTACAAAACAAGCAACAATGGTGGAAAATAGAAAACTTTGGCTCTTGTGGAAAAAGTTCGAGTACAAAGCAATAATAAGGAGCTCATCATGAATTTTAGGACGAGTGGCTGAAAGTATATATAACCCGTTTCAACACAATTGTGTGTGGGGGGGGGGGGGGGGGGGGGGCTTTCTATGGAGGTGGCTACACCTCTCTCCATCACGTATACGCCTCGTGGCACCCACCTGGAAACAAGCGTTTGTTGTGGTTGCCCCCTCACTGGCCACGTTGCCCCGAACCACCGGCCAGTTGAAAGGGCCATTCTGTGTGGGATTTGTGGCTTCAATGCCGCCCAGCCAGCCACTGGCCCTCTTCCGGCTGGCCGGCAACTAGAATAAAATTTAATTAACCTGAAACCTAGTTTTGTGCTCTAAGAGCCCGGTTCTCAGACCGCGCCAGTCCGAGCCAGACGACTTCAACTTGGCCGAATGGGAATTGCAAATGATGTAAACACGAGGCGGCCGCAGAACAAAACAGAGGAACAGAATACAACTTTGGAGGAGGTACATCCCGAGAAAACAAGAAGCAACAACGTTTTTATTAATTTAAATATTTAAAAAAATAATTAAATTATAAAGAAAAATGTTTTTAAATCGACCTTAGAGGTATTGTAAAGTGGCGTAATATTCCGTAAACAATTTCTTATCCCTTACATTTGAAAATGTTTTATTTTTAACAACCACAAAAAAGGGTTTATTAAATATTTCTCTATCAATGTTTTTAATAAAATAATACAGTTTTATAATATTTTCTCTACAAAGTAATTAAAAATTTAAAAAAATTTTAAAATACAAAACCAGTCACACAGATTTCTCTTTCTGTAGGACCTGTTTCTAACACACTTTGTGGCTGTGCATTATAAATGATCAAGGGCTAATTTGAATGGCAAAGCGAGGATGCTAACTTTTCTTTTAAAGAGTTCCGGTTGCTCTTATTGTTTTTACTCCTGGCTTGGGGCCACTGCCATGGTTTTGGCAAGGTAAACACACACTTTGCGGTTTTTCACTTTGTCACAACACAAACAGGGGCACAAAGACAACAAGTGGCAGAGCCCGAAGGCCCGACTCCAAAGTCCTGAGTTCTGAGTTCTGAGTCCTGGTATTAACCCTAACTTGCCAGCTGAGCTTTAAGCAGGGGAAAATCGCTTGTTGGTTTGAGTCATAGCGTTCTTTAATTGGAAATTAATTATGCCTTACACCTATGTAAGCATTTTCCATTCCCCAAGGGGCAGAGTGGGAAAATCATCCACTGTTTGTCTTTTTGCAACAATTAAGCAAGTTTTGATGCTTGCTCTGCGCTGGCAAATTGCCTCGATAAAAACTTTTGTAATAGCTAACAGAGGCGAGCTGATAATCAACTTTCCAGAATGCCAAGCGAGCTTTGAATTAATTAAACAATGCACACGTAGTTAACATTCGCTGCCGGCCGAAGTGGGCTAGACATTTCGATTTAAGCTTTAAACTATTTTCTTTGATGATTTTTACCTGTTGTGTGACCCAACTAAAGACCATAATTGCCCCATGTAATGGAGCTAATGAGTTCAATTCACAGCATCGACCTCAACAATGCCCGTATTTTTAGGGGCTCGTATTTCATGCATCTAATTGGATTTTGGTTAATATTAAATACTATAAGTGTCGCCATTCAATGCCAAATTAAAAAATTAAAACAGCAATTCTAACAGCGAAAACGAAACCACTAAGCGGACAGGCAGCAACCGTAAAAGCCGCGAATATTTCATTTTCACAAATTAATATCTATTAATTATGCATCTAAATCAGGGGGTGCTAAAAGAGTAGGTGAAAAACAAGCTGAGAGGGCCGTAAATCGATGACAGTGGAAAAACATCAAGCACCGGCTAAATAAATAATGAATGCCTCTTAAATTTTCATTTGTCGCCGGTCAACAGAGCCACTAAAAGCTACGAGTGAACTGCCAAAATAAACAATGTGAAAGTAAAAAAAAGGAGAGATAAAGCCGCCTTAGTCGAATGTTAAAGTTCCCTAAATGGGATCAAATTGGCTGAGTTATAAAGAAATAAATATAAAATGTGGAAAACTTTTTATATACCATTCAATATGGAAAAGTTTTTCGTGTGGCCATAGACATTTTATATTATTAAGTTTAACATATTTTTAACAGATCCAAAAATAGTAGTTTAGCTTTATGTTTATTAAAGTAAGATAAGTTTTTCGGAAATTGTTGGTGGAAAAAATGTAAGCCCCCAACAAATTTGACAATGTCCATATTTAAAATGCAATTCAAATATGTTTCAGAATAAAAATGCAATTTAAATGTGTAACATTATAAAAATGCAATTTAAATATGTTTCATAATAATAATGCAATTTAAATATGTTTTATAATAATAATGCAATTTAAATATGTTTTATTATTAAAATGCAATTTAAATGTATTACATTGTAAAAATGCAATTTAAATATAAATATGTTCATACTTAAATTTAAATATGTCTCATTATTAAAAAGCAATTTAAGTATGTTCATTATTAAATTGCCATTTAAATATGTTTCATATTTAAAACGTAACTTTAATATGTTTCATATATAAAATCAATTTAAATATGTTTAAATTTAAATTTAAAACTCAATTTAATATGAAACATATTTAAATTGCATTTAAAATATAAAAAAAATTTAAATTTCATTTTTAATATAATTCATATCTCATCTACAAGGTGCGCATTGGGGAATTTAAGGTATATTAAACGAAATTTTTTGAAAATAAAACGCGTTAAAGGGTCGGCGTATGATTAACATTCAAACATATTAAAGACTTGCAAATATAAACAGTTAAACTTAAAACTCAATGAAAATTTTAAATTTATTACAAATGTTAGAGTCGAAAAGGTTTATATATTCGTTTACAAACTAATACTCAAAATGGGCCATACCCTCTGTGCATCAGGTGCATTTCCAAAGGAAAGTAAACTTTTCTCCACTGGGAACCGAGAGAATAGAAGAATTGAAGAAGGAGAAGGAGAGGAAGAGATGGCCAGGGAATCGTTGACAGGAAGCAAGCCAAAACGAAACGGCACCAACAAATTACCCGACCCATAACCACAGTGCAATCAATTGTAGTGGTCCAGAAAACACATCCAAGCGAGTCCGAAAAGGAATAGGATTCGGAATGGGAATGGGAGTTGGAGTCGGGAGTGGGGAGGAGGCAGTGCCTCCAAAAGCACTTTATATGCCGAGGTAATGGCGCCTAATAAACGTCTTCACTCGAGTGCGCAGCCAGCCACCCATCACCACCCCCACTGGCACCACCCACCCAAAAAACCACCCACTCAAAGAGAGAGGTGTGTGTTTGTGTGTGGGAAAGGTCGAGCAAGTAATTATGATTTATGTCGCTTTGGAGAATGTGCAAGGCGTCTAATTGCGTGGGCGGGCGTTGGCTACAATTACGCCCATGCCCATTCTTCATCACCCAATCCCCTGCTACCCTGCCCTGCATCCCCCAAATATCTCTGCTATTATGTCAAGCTGGCCGAAAATAGTGGAAATCCTACACGAATGTCGGATAAAGTAATTACAGGATGGTCATTTTCCCCCTTCGAGTCGGGGTCCGAGTTCGAGTCCCACTGGTAAGCCGAAACCAACAGCAAGACAGGACAGGACCGGCGAGACGTGCAAATGTGTCCTGATGTAATGCATGCTAATGCGACACCATCCTTCTTTAACCCCCATCCCATCCAATCTGTCTAATCCTTGATCATTAAAATAATTCAACTTGACCCTAAAGTGGAGCAGGATCAGGACCCTGGGCGAAGTAAAGGATTCCTGGAATACTTTTGTGGCCGCACATTGCTAATGAATCGGTATGCCACCTCCACCAACTGCTTCACAGATCCATTCCTACCACCGCCCCCTCCCTTCCCTTTCATCCTGCCACAAAGGATTTTCCCTGTCGACGGCTGGGGACAATTGAAAAATCAGTAAACGATGCCGCATTGTCAACGCCGCATTTTCCCTGGGGAAAACTGGACAGAGCACAGTCGTCATTCCATGAGTGGGGCATCATTCGCACTTAATTAGTAGAATGGCCGATTTAAAAGTGGGCGTGTCCAATCAGCTGTGGAGCTTAATTACAGCTCCGACTTTCACTAGAATTTCGAATCGTAGTCGACCAGATGCGGGCTCTTGAAAACCATCGGATGCCGGGAAAATTGAAAAGGGGAAATGAATGCAAAATAGACAGGAAAAATCATTTCCAAATAAGACCAACTCGAAAGCTGTTTAGGGTTTCCTTTTGAGGACTGAAATTCTTTATGTGATTAGGCCAGAAAGGGAATGAGAGTGATGGCAAATGACAGAACTGGGTTTATATGATTTGGAAAAGGAAAAGTGGGAAACACAGCTCACATGAAGGATAGGATTAGTTCAAAACAGAAAGATAAGTTGGAAAAATGTAATTACTAAAATCAGGATCATTTTTCAAAGGTTTCTTAGAGCTAAGCAAATTAGGTTACTCAATTCCTAACTTCAGCTATTGGGTGGGCAAGAAAGTCATGTCGTTTTTTTTAGTAATCGTTTTTAATCTAATTTATTTACGACTAATCGAGCACCAGGGTCACACTTTTTAGTATCGTTTTAAAGCTTATTGTCTTAGGTACTATCGACGAAAATTTGGTAATTATTCGATAACATTTGTGGAAGCTATAGCAAATTAAACATGGAGGACCAAAGTGAGCATTTTCGGCATATTTTGCTTTTTTACTTCCGAAAAGGAAAAAAAGCGGTCGAAGCTCGCGAAAAATTGTGCGAAGTGTATGGTAAAGATGCCATGAGTGATCGCCAATGTCAGCGCTGGTTTGCCAAATTCAGGCTTGGAGATTTTGGAGTTAAAGACGCCCCACGTTCTGGTCGACCATCGGCCGTTTTTGACGAACAAATTCAGGCTTTGCTGGATGAAAACCGGCGCTATTCAACGCGGGAGATGTCAGAGAAGCTCAGTGTGTCGCATACAACGGTTGAAAACCATTTGAAGAAACTTGGCTACGTAAGCAAGCTCGATGTTTGGGTTCCGCATAACTTAAAGGAAATTCACCTAACTAAGCGTATCAACATCTGCTATTCTCTGCTGCAACGGATTAAAAACGATCCTTTTTTGAAGCGGATCATTACTGGCGACGAAAAGTGGGTTGTTTACAATAATGTCCAACGAAAAAGATCATGGAGCAAGAAAGATGAGCCAGCCCAAGCCACATCAAAGGCCGATATCCATCAGAGGAAAGTTATGCTGTCTGTTTGGTGGAATTGGAAGGGTGTAGTGCACTTTGAGCTGCTGGGACGGAATGAAACCATCAATTCAGATGTGTACTGTCGCCAGCTATCCAATTTGGCGGAAAAAATTAAAGAAAAGGAGCCGGCACTAGCTAATCGCAAGGGTATAGTCTTTCACCATGACAACGCTAGGCCCCACACATCTTTGGTCACTCGGCAAAAATTAACGGAGCTGAATTGGGAAGTGCTACCACATCCACCTTATAGTCCGGACTTAGCACCTTCAGATTACCATTTGTTTCGCTCTCTTCAAAACTCTTTGAATGGTAAAAACTTTGATTCAGATGAGGCTGTCGAAAACCACTTGTCTCGATTCTTTGCTGGAAAAGACCAAAAGTTCTTCGAGCGCGGAATTATGCAGCTGCCCGAGAGATGGTCATTAGTGGTCGAACAAAACGGCCAATACATAATTGATTAATTATAAGTCCTGATATAAATAAATCATCTTTGAAAATATTGAAAAAAAACGACATGACTTTCTTGCCAACCCAATATATCTAACCATTATTCAGCAGCAAAACTTTTATCAGAATAAACATAAAAACTATACCAAGTCAGAGCTTACCCTCAGCTCTTTAAAGTGTAGCCACAGATACAAAAGAATTTTAAAACCCTGTAAAGTATCTACTAAAATCCAAGAAAGTGTCTTGCAACCGAAATGCAGCTTTTAAAAAGTTACTACAAGGCAAGCAACAACTGGAAAGCAGTTTAAGAAAATGAAAAGTACTCGAATCTACTGAACAGTAAAAGCAGAGAATCCGTCTTAAAAGTATCTTAAGCTGTGGAAAATCATCTTTTGCTACTTAGCCACCGAATACAACTTTAAGCTAACAAAAAGCGTGAAAGTTTGTGCTGGCGACGAAGTGGTTTTTTTTTTAGATTTTTCAGCAACCGCTCTCTATAAAACTATAAGTTTGATAGGACAGATAAATTGCACCTAAAAATATATAAAATCCCGAGTGAGATTGTGTCACCCCCCTTAAGATAAAGTATATCAATTTAAACACTTTTGGATTGTCCGTAACATATTTCCGGCCATTTAACGTGAGCGTGTAAGCTGCAGATCCCATTTTGCTAACTGGATTATGTGCAATCCAGAATGCTTGACGGTTCATCAAGGAGGCCATCAAGAAATTAGACGAAAAACTCGAATAAAAATTTGCTTAGCTGTCGTAAATTCCGGGACACAAAGGCTAATCGGGCGGCTAATCAGGCGGAGCCATCAGGCCATCAAAGGCGGTCCGAATCCTTTGGCCCAAGTGCGGGTCTCAAGTGAAAGGCTTGCCGAAGGAGCAGGCACTAAAAAACCCAAAACGGAGGAGGCTCCAACTGCGTGCCAGGACATCATTATGCTAAAATATTGCTCGACGGTACTTAATCAACACAAAGGCGGCGAAGGGCGGATGGCACGCCCCTCTGTCGATTTAATTGCCCCACAGACACTTCAATGTCAGCATAAATTAAATTTTGATTTCGCTGCTCCGGCGACTGCGGCGTTTCTAATGAAATTCCGCACGCCAAATTGCACAGCCCTCAGAATGGGGCATCCACATGGCACATGGCTCGTGCCTCGTGCCTCGTGGCACACCTCCCATCTTGGCAGCTCCTCCTCCTCCAGATCCTCCTGCTCCCCTAATCTTCCTGCCCCTTTGCAACTCACGATGATGATGATGATGAGCTCATGATGTGGCGGCCTGAATTGAGTTGGAGGCCCAAGTTAGTCGTTGCTCTGCCATTGTCGCATCAATTAATTTCAGCACGAGCCACGACCAGGACTCAAACCACTCTTATCGGGCAGCTCATCACCATCAGTCACACTGGAAATTAGCTCGGATTAGTCGGACTTCCCTTTAAAAAATATATCTTTGTACATATAACTATTGTACTCGTATATCGCATATATATGTTAAAATAGTTTGTACTGCTATTGAATTAAAGTGGATTGATTTTTTATACTATATAAAAGTTTTCTAAGTTATATAATTGTCAGTGGCGAATACAGAATTTGGTTGTGGGGGAGGGAATATAAAAAAAAAATGTTTTGAGTATAAATAAAAATATGGAATAAAATAGGTACCTTTTACATGCATTTTTTAAACCGAGAGGGATGGATATATCCCCTTCCCATAGATCGGCCCATGATATGACTGTATGTATATATCGTAAATGTCGTTTATACTATTTTTCCAATATAGCTAAATTTTATCAAAGAATTTTTGTTGTTTGTTTTTTGAAAAACTTGCTGGATTTGTTTTAAAATCCATGGCATCCTAGAGATAAATGGATATATATGAATTTATTACTTAAATAAATCTAATTTGGGTTGCAATGTCTGTTAAAAAAATGAGCAATCAATTAGTAAAAAACAAGCCATTTCATCTAATCAAAACTAAGACATAAAATTATTATTTTTGTTTAAATATTTCAAGACTCTTTTTAATGTTAGGTCCCATTAAAGGTACATGTTTTTCTCCCAGTTCACAATTTCCAACCACGCCACCACAACAACAGTTGGCAATTGTATGTGCGGAAGCGTTGTGGAGGCGTGGCACGTAATGAGCTTAGCACTGGCCAAAACCTAAGGTGGCCAAGTCAGAGTCCATTATGGCCGAGTGGCCCCCATCTTGCGGCTTAAAAGGCGGGTAAATGTGGGTGATGGTGACACGGAAGGGATTTTAAAGTCGCCTGATTAAGGACGAGTCAATTTGAGGTGGGGACCTCGACAAACTAAAACTGATTAGGGACACGTGGCGCTCAGTCGAAGTGGCATTTCCCTTCTCTATATCAACACTTTAGGGGGCTCGACTTTTATTTAACACTAGACCTTGTGATTTTATATCGATAGCTGGGCATTTAATTAATGGTGTTTTGCTTGCGAAATGAGAAAATTGATTTAAACAGCTTGGCTTTTGAATATTATTGGGGTTTAATCAACTTGAAGAAGGCGATGTCAAGAAAATAAATAGGGAAGTTTTATTTAATATAATATTTTAAAAGGTATATTTAAATATTTAAATTTTTCAAATGTAAGTTTAATAGAATTTCCGTGACATTCCTATCCTCAGGTGGCAATCCTTTTGCCTAAATAAATTCTTAAAGTATTTTTTAAGATCTTCTGCAACTTAGTTAAGTGGACATAATTTAATTTAAATTCTAATTTAAACTTTTTCGTAGTTTCAAGCCGCAAGCGGTAATCTATCCACTTCCAACACTATACGCTATCGGCACCTAGTTTTTCCCACATCGAGCAGGCTGCTGACGGGTCTGTCAGAATGAACTACAGTTCCCGTCCGGTCAAAGTGACTGACGAAGCACAAATCAGAAAACTTGTCGAGCAATTGGGTTGTAGATACCAAAGCGAAAAAACAAAAAGGAAAGCAGCTCTCTAGCAATGGCATCGAATGCACGAAACAATCCAAAGGATCGGGATGATAAGCAGTGAGTAGCAAGGGGAAAGCACTTCCTCCACATACATATGTACATATAAAACCCACTAGCGTACCCCATTTTCAAACCAAAAACCCCCAGCAATCAGTTCGTCGGCCCCATTGTCTACAAAAATGAGGTGCCCGGACCAGCGTTAGATTGCAAAATTCTACCCTGTGGCCAGGATATTCTGGTGTACACAGAGAAGCCCATGCCATTGGCCAAGCATGAGCCCCCCTTTTCGCATCATTTCCGGGGGCTTCATGAGCTGTTCGACTTCGATTTGCTGGATCAGTCGGTTTACGATAGGCAACCCAAGAGTGGGCAGCAAATGGATCCCAGGGATGCAGCACTACTTGCGGATATAGAACCACTGACCTTTGGTTACAGTAAGCCCAGACCAAGTCGTGCCCAGGAATGTGCCCAAATGTTTCCGAAGGAGCGGGATCAGGTGCCTCGTCCTCGCCCAGGAGTAAAACCATCTGTGCCTGAGGTCAACGCACAAAAAACCCTGTTACCCCTAAGCTTGGGGCAGCAGAGGGATCTGATTGATAGCACCTTTGAGGAGATAAAGAAACCCCTTCTCAAACATCCCACCAAACCTGGCAGCAAAGCTCGCCCCTTGACCATTTTGCCAGTTTTTCCCGATACAGATTTGCAGAACTATAGCTTCGTGGAAATGAAGTTCGATATACCACCCAACGAGAATAGCCAGAATTTAATTAAAGACTTCGGCCATTATCTGGTCAACTTCAGTATTGAACAAAGTGAGGCCGGTGAAAAATTCTATTTATCAGATCAACGCTATAAGGAAGATAAGGCCCCGGAAAACTTTGAGCGCGGAGAACGTTTTATTCTACGGGAAAGGGGTGAAGCCCTCCATTACGTAAGTGTGGATAAACACATCAAATTGAGGCGGGAGCGGCCACGCCCCCAGGCCATGACCAACAAGTGTCTGCTCGTAAGTCTCAAAACCACTTCCAAATTTATGCCAATAAATTTATAGACAAACTTCACTTTCGCAGCAGGTCAAACAAGTGGCAATGGAAGCAAAGTAAAAAAGGAAATGATTTTTGGCTGGAGGAAAAGCAGAAACCTGGCTGCCCAAAACATCGCATGATTGAAATTCCTGGTGGAGAAAACCAACTGCCCACCGATAAAATAAAGCTATAACAAAATTGATATGAAATTCTCGCAAATTGAAAGAAATTTCAACTGAAAATACTTGGAAATATTGAGTTAATAAAAATGAAAATGCCGAGATAGATTTCAGTCTTTGCTATACTCTTTTGGTGTTTTTTGTCCCACAATTATTAATAAAAATATAGGGTTTGTGTAAAAATTCAATATGAGTTCATTTGAATGCGCGGAAAAACATATTCTTAGAAAACTAATAAATATACCCCAGCAAAATGTTCTTGCATTCCGGACTAGAAGAACAAAAGAGCATCTGCTTAACTTCAATACAATTCTCGCTTTGAAGGTAAAACTGAAATGCCAGTGTTTGTTTATTACGGATTGGCTACGACTGGCAGGCAAAAGTTGCCAGGCAACAGGGTCTATTTGGGGAGGTGACTCCCTGTTGTCGACCACCACCACCCACCACCCACAGCTTTCTCCAAGAGGAAGAAATGCAGCATTCTCGTGGCAATCCTGGCAAGAACTACCATGACGATTTTAAAACATTTCTATAGACTTGTCCACACAAGCAAACAAATATATATATTGGAGTATATGTATTTGCTGGGTAGAAATCTATGTGAGAAATAGACCATTTTTATGACGTTTCCTCTTAGCCACGATTTTTATTTTATATCTATTTTCCGAAACCCTCCCCGCCACCGTGCTTCACTGCGGAATCCTATTTCATTCGGCCAGACGCCTGGAATTTGTTGTGGCAGCGATTTGGCAGAAAAACCCAAGCCATCCCTCCCATTTTCTGTGATGTCGCATGCAGCAGCTGTCGCTAAGGGAATGGCCAACCTGCCACAATTTTGTTGGCCAGAAACTTATTGGGAAGAGGGAGTCAGGGGGATTTGATATACTTTACTTTAGGGGAAGGGGTAACGTCACCATGTACGATGACTTAAATAGATTAGCCAATGCATTTCCTGCGGTCTGCGGAACTGTTGCTCTGCTCCTCTGCAGCAGGAAAATTCGAATGTGAAAAAGAGTTCATTTCGAAGTGAAAGCAAATAAAGAAGGAAAAACTGTAAGGCTTTCAAATCAGCCGAAACGAAACTAATGTGCCGACTTCAAAGGCAAACAAATTCAAGTGCATTGAGCCCGCAACAAATCAAAGACGCCTCGACGACCTTTCTCTCACTATTCTCCAAGAGTTTCCCTCTCGGTAGCCGTTTCTCTTAGCCATACATCAAAGCAATCAAATGGACCCAAGTGTATCTATCAAGGCGATAAGTAACACAAAAAGAAATTCAAATCTCGCTCAAAAGAGGCGGAACGCAGGAGGATAAAGCTGGGACGAGGGGTGCAGAGGCTGTTGGGGGGAGTACACTCAAAATAATCCATTAAAAAATGGAGGTCATTGCTTAAAAGATGGATAAACAAAAGAAAATCTAAAATAATGCTTTGCTTTATATTAAAAGCCTTTAATTTTGTTGATTAAGAGTACATTAAGGCCTAGTATTCAACCTAACAAAATGTCGTCCAAAAACCAAAAAGTTCATATAAAAAAAACGTCCCAACATTTTTGTGACGTTTTTTTCATATACAATTTTTGGTTTTGGACGACTTTTAGTTAGGTTGAATACTAGGCCTAAATAATAAAACAATCCTTTAACAAAATAAAGGTGAATGCAGCAAGTGATGGAAAAACAAAAAATCTAAAGTATTGACTTGGTTTTTATTAAAAAACATTTGCATCAGTTGATTAAAAATACTCTTAGATTTTAAGTAATTCTTAAAATTATTTGATTGATAAAAAAATGTTTAAGATTATAACTTTTTATCAATATTTTGAGTACACCAACATATGATTATTTTAAAACAAATCCATTTAAAAAATTAAATAATATTTTTAAGTTTTTTAAATATATGTTTTTAATTTCCTTATGGTAACACTATTTTTTAAAAACGTAATACTGATTTAAATTAGTTTAAATACTGAGGGTGGTGGTAGAAATAGAAGGCCTACAAAAATGTCTTGCTTATATTTATTCCTACCTTTTGATGGCTGATTGGAAGTCTTTAACATATTCCTAACCCAACATATTTCTCTGCGTGTGGTGGAAAAGGCAACGAAACGATTTCATTTATAAATTGAGCTTCTGTTTTTTTGGCAGCACCTAAGTTACGAGAGGTTGCGACTGGCTGGCAACAAATTATCGCTCTGGCACCCAGCCATCGCCCCTGATCCCCTGATACCCCTGATTCCCTTGATGGCCCATCGTCGGGCACATCCTTGACTGAAATGAACTCTTCGGGGTGTGTGAGTGTGTTTGCCGGCCTCAAAGAACTGACCAAGCAATTTGCCTGGCCCAAAGGCTAACCAACACCTCATCGCTCACACGGAGCCAAAGAGCCCGGAGCGAGATAAACCGGAGGAGGTGGTGGCCATGGTGGCCATGGTGGCCATGGTGGCGGCGGGTCTTGTCTTGGCCGGAGTGGAGTGGCCTCTCGCCTTAATTAAACAGATTTGTTTGCCGACTCTCGGACGCTGCTGTGTAGTGGGTTCTTCGGCCCGACCACACCCATCTAAACAAAGAGTGAGTCAAGAATTATGGCAACACGAAAAGGTCAAACCCCTTCTCGGTTTTCAATACTTATTGGCCATAAGCCCGCCCTCGCTCTTAGCTGACCTCATAAACATAAAACGTATATGCCAACGAGCTGACACTTTCCCACTTGCTAATCCTTAATTTGCAATAAAAAAGATTCATGATCTATATAACGTATATGTGTTTTTTGCTTTCTCTTCTCAGCTTTGGCTTTCACTTATAATATTTTACTGTCACCAAAATTACAACGTTGCTGTTTTTAGAAAAGGCTTTTGGAAGTCAATTTATTTGCGTTTAGTGGCAGCAGATGATGGTGGTAAAAGTACATGTCTTAAAAGTTGAGAGTTTCTTTTCCGATTTCAATATTGAGCAGGTTCTCATGTTAAATTAAAATACAAAAAAATCAATAAAACCGACTTGAGTATCATAAATCACATGTTCAAATGTGCTGCCAATATCAACCACAAAATAATCAAAAACCAGTATATTATCCTTCCTAAAAATTACATTCAAAATGCACCTTTTACAAAATTCTTTAAAATACTCCTCAAAGAATTTTTGGCCTTTAGCTTAGAAAAAAAAAATATCTTAGACAAACAAAAACTGTGGCAGTCTGTAAATGCATAGATCAACCTGGAAATTTTACAAAATTCCTCGCAGACAGCCAAAAAATACGCAAGCATAAATCCAAGGCAACTGAAGCTGGCCATTTCGGGGGTCAAGTGTAAAGTTAAACAAAAACGCTTAGCAGGAAGGCCAAGAAGAAGGATGAGGAGCTGGCTTGGCCAGGATTTATGCTGCGACATTGCCTTTTGTTGGGGCTGGCAGCAATGTCCGCACGAATATTCACATTACACAGTAAGGACATAGAAAAAGAAATGAAGAGGGGATGGGATAAGAAGGACCTCAAGTGCCAGCAGCGGCCAAAACGATGTCAAGTCAGAAATGGGAGAAAAAGAAACAAATTTCATAAGATGGTGTCAACTGCAACTTTTCCGTGAGAGGGCCCGTCCTCTTGGCCACCCCTCGAGCATTTTCTTCCACTACTCGAGTGCTCTCTGGACTGCATTAAACGGCCAAGGAAAGCCGAGGAAAGCTGAGGAAAACTGAGGAAAGCTGATGATGGCCACTGCTGAGAGCTAAATGCACTGGCAGATTACCGCAGGAAAAAATTTAAGTGCGGCATGCCACTGGCCACCCCAAAAAGACCCAACTCCCTAATGAGCTTCATGGTCCCCCAGTTCAAAACTCATAATCAGCACAAATTTTCACTTAGATCAGATACTTGTGCACTAGAAACAAATATTTTGATGTCTGTTATTAACGGTTTAATATAATAGTTTACATAATAAGCCGTCGAAATCACTAGGGTTTTAAAGTATCATGTTCGTAAAGGTATCTAAAAGTATGCGGCAATTTATTTAATATCAGGAAGTTTGTTCCGAAAATACTTAAGGATCCTTTTTAAATATTTATAATAGGACAATTTCACTCAGATCATATTTTGATGTCTGTGGTTATTTATTAAGGGTTTAATATAATAGATTACATGATAAACCGCCGAATTCACTGGGGCTTAAAAATAACATGTTTTTAAAGGTGTCTAAAAGTATGCAGCAATATATTTTAAATAAGAAAATTTTATCCGAATATACTAACGGATCCTTTGTAAGTATTTTTAAAAAGAAAACTTAGGGAAGGAGATTTACAGGATGCTTGTGCGCCATTTTGTTATATCTTAAATATTATTTCAGTGTATTCGCCTCAATGGGTTTTTTTTCGTTCGAAATCACAACATTCCATCCATTCAATCGCCTCAAACACGCGTTCGCGAACAAAGACAAAACAGTTAATTAAACCGAAAAAAGGGCCTTAATCAAAAGTTTTGTGCCAATTATTGTTGTTGCAAAAAGTCGGAAAAAAAAATCGATTCAATGCGTAAACGTTGCTGCCCGCAAAATTAAGAACTGTGAAATGTACAGCGATGTAAGCCATATAACCAACGGGAAAATTTTTTTTTTTTTTGCCCCAGCCATTGAAATTTCTTTGTGGAAATTTGCAATGTTGATTTCCATTATTTATGGGCTGCCCTGCTCTTCGGGTGCCTATTGAAATGCCCGAGGGTGTGCAATGGGGCAGAAGTGCGGAAATCGGGGCGGTGGGCGGCATTTATTTATTGACGAGCGGAATGGCATGTAAACCACAAATTAATTGGCTTGGTTAGACACCGCAACGGACCAGAAAGTTGCATAAAACTTTGCCGCCTCGATTGATTGATGTGGCCTGGCATTTGCCAGGTAATCAGAGGCCAAGGAGACGACCTGGGAGCCAGGCAAGAGGACCTCCTGGCCAATTCCCTGGCCATTTGTTTTATTTTTCTTTAAAAACATTCCTTTAAACCTGCCCTCGTCTGCAAAATTGTACTGAGAACAAGATGAATTCGAAAGTTATTTGCCGCTGAGTGGGCAAAAAATAAAGAAAACGCATTATAAATTGCGTAGATTTATGCTGGCCATAACTTATTGATCCTCCTTCGCCACCTATTAATTATCTCTCCTACTACTAAATTTTATTTATTTTTTAACTCTTCTTTGCAACTCTTGGCTAACTTTTCCTGACTTTTCTTATCCATTCTGAGAGCGGTGTCGGGAGTGTTATAAATTAGTTCCAACTACCGACACAAATCATGAGCTGCATAAACTTAACTTTCCAATCATGAATCATTAAACTATCGCAGAAAGAATTTTGTTTTTTTTATTTCGCTTGGGCTCGCATTAGAGAAAGGCAAACAATTTTGTATCAAACAAATTATAACTTTTACCCAAACTATTTGGATACAAATGCAAACAGATGGTCAGCCACTAGAAATTTGGGCCAAAGAAAACAACTGGAGCAACAGGAAAGGTCAGGTTCTTAAAGGAAAAAACAAGAAAAACAAGGAAGTTAACTTGAAATGCACGTACAAAATGGTTCTGGGGTCGTAACTCAAATTGTTGGGAAATGCGTCAAAGAAAAGAACTTCCAGGAAGGCTCTTCAGGACTATTAAATATAAAAAATTATTTGTTTAAGTTTAGGAGAAATTTTCTAGTAAATGCTTCTGAAGGACATTTTTCCTGTCAATTGTTTTTAATTGGTTATTGTTATTTTCAATTTTTTGTTTTGAGAAAATTAAAATTAATAATTTAAAAATGCTAAGGGTAGCTACAGAATTTTAATTCACTTCTGTGAAAAAAAACACTTCTTAAGTCCCAGCAACTCGAGGAGATTCCAAAGTTCCCTCACATTTATAATTTAAAATTAGTATAAAACTGAAAAATAATGATTATTTCTTATATTTATATTTTTTTTATTAAAAATAAAGTTCATTATGATTACGATCTTTAATAATTTAAATAATTTATAAATGTTTATTACTGTTGCTTATTTATTTAACCTGTGAGTATTTGAATTTATTCTGGGTGACAGACTATTTTAAGATGAATTCCTGTAGTGATTTCAATTGGACTGGCAAATATAGCTATCTAACCACTATTTTTATTAGATTATCCTTAAATTTAGCATGTTCGTTAATTTTCTCAGAGCGAAAGCAAACAATTTACTTGGGCAAATTGGACAGCTGACATGCAGTGCAATATAATCAGATCTAATGTTTTGCCTGCTGTGTTATCCTGGAACCCTTTGGCGAGGGCCATAAAAAACCCCCAACGACAATTCCAAGGAGAATGTGTTAATAAAAGGACAAAGAGTTGCATGGAAACGGAAGCTAAGAAAATTGAAATGAATAGAAAAGGGGCGAACGGGGGGCGTGGTCGAGGGCAAGTGGCTTAAAGTTCATTTGCAAACAATCAGACCCGACGAACCCAGACAGTCTGCCCCGAAGTGTGTGCCATGGATTTTCCATCTCGTGCCCAAAATTATCCGGGTTCTGACCTTTAGTCTATTTGTGTCTACGACTGCGTCTCCATTTTGCCCCCTTGTGTACTCGTATTTTGCCTGCATTTTACATCAGTTTTTTTGGTCGTTGTTTTTGGTCAATCTTTAAGCAAATTTATGTTGTGTGTGCCACAGACAGCCGCAGGCATTTCGATGTCCTTGCGCCACAAAAATGAAATGCAGCCAACAAGACAGGGCTACAATGTCTGTTTGACTGACACACACATGAATGGGGGGCGGTGGGCGTTGTTTGTTAGCGATGGGCATCCTTGCAAACATTGCACTTTTGGGTTAAGCAAGCCTGCAACGCTGGCAAATCTCTTTTCTGGCCAACCGCAAGTCTCTATGCTCGGGCGTACTCACACACTCGCAGATGGCCAAAAGCAATTCCATTTTTGCCTTAAAATGCACGAAAAACGACGGCAACAAGACGATGAAAAACAGAAGAGCCAGCCGCCGGAAAAGCGGAAAAAAATGACAAGGATATACACAGAAAAAAATAAGGATCAAAATATACAAAATTTTAAAACTTGTTTAACTCAAAAAAAACAAGAAAGGACGGCAAGCAGAAGTTTATAAAGTCTTGCAGGTCGTTCCTATAGCAGCAATGTATATACAGAGCTTTTCGAGATTAGAAAATATACATATAATCACAGAAATATTAAAATAATGTTACATTTCAATTTACTAGCGAATAAGTCTTGCCGAAAGCTAAATAAAACAATTTTTGTATTGTGTAGACATTCATATTGTGATCCTTCCTATAGCCGCTTAATTATATAGTAGTCCGTTTTTCTAAAAACATATTTAAAAATTTTGAAATATTTAAAAAATTTTATTTCTAAAAGTATAAGTTAGAGTGTCAAATAACACCGGCGATATATTTGAAAAAAAGTTTGTAATATTTTCCGATCGTTCTTTTGGGATCTAAAGGATATAGATACTTTAAAGGCACAGAAAGTAGTTCGCGTAGAAATGGGTAGAAGGAAAGACATTTATATATTTAATATCATTTATACATTACTCCCTTTGCAATGATACAATAATGACATAAAGTACTCATTTGTATTATTTATTTATCTAGGTTATTATCTATTATATCACCATATTAGGTACCTCATTAAAATGAAGGGTTCTAGGTACAATTTCCACAAACACTAAAATTAATCTAACTTTAGAGATATTTTATTTTATTCGCATACCATTAGAAACAATTTGTTTTTCTCTGTGTAAAAGTGTGTAAGAGATACCGAGCAGCAGGGCACTATAACGATTTTCAGATGTACGCGCATTACAAGTATTTTTATTTATTTTAAGCTCGGCGCAGCAGATAAAAATAAATAGAAAAGCAGAAAAGCGGCTGGCTGAGCTGGAAAAGCTACGAAATACGGAAAAGCTAAAGCTGCACTTGTTTGCACTGCAAACGTATATATATATATGTATGTCTATATTTGCCTTGCCTTTGGTGCCCATAGTGTAGGAGACATACTAATGTGGGTGTATAAGAAAGGACATCTTAGAGCAAGCCAAGATGTTGATTCTTAATCAGCATAACAAGTTGACTTCACGTAGAGAAGAGATCATCGGGTTCAAGTTTAAGTTATCACTGAATAAACTCTTTGACAAGTGCCAAAAGTTGTTAGGAAAATTGGAACAAATTTTAAAGTCACACTTAAATACATTTATTCGGATTTCAAGCGCTTTAGATAAAGTCTTCAAATTTGTTTGTTAATTTGAGATGATGCATACGAAAATGGAAAAAAAAAATATAATGACAAATGTATTTCTATTTAATCTTTTTCCGTAAATAGAAACATTTCCTTGAACTTTTTGAAGAGCCCTCTCTTGGGGATTTTTGCTTAGTGCCCAATCCATCATCCAAATGATAATGCTGCTGATGACTTCATCAGCTGCCCCATTAATTCATTTAACTCCCACATGCCCACACTTCCATTCTTATCATTTAAATGTAAGCCCTCGACTTCCTGTCTTTTGTCCCCTCTAAATGTAATACTAAAAACCCTGATAAATATCAAATCAAACCCCCCGAACCAAAAAACACCCCGCACAAGCGTAATTTGTGGAACCTTTACTGCAAAGCGTATTTCCCATTTCAGCATTTCCCCGGCAAATAGTTTTCTCTTTTTCATATGTGTGCCGGCTAACATATGTTTTCATTCCTTATTTTCCTGGGGCTCGCTTTTTTATTTTTTGTCTGCAATTTATTTTATTGCCGCAATGCAAAGTGTTTGTGTGTGTGTGTGTTGGCTTGTATCCGTATGTTTAGCATTTGTATTTGGCCTGTTTAGCTGTTGTTGCTTTGCCCGCTGGCTGTGGGCCGCTTTTCCTTTTTCGCCCCGCCCCCTGTTGCTTTTCCAGCTTTTCCAGCCCGCACGAAATGCTGACACAAATGATGTGCTGTCTGTATTTTGGCCGGGCGCAATTAATGCGGCATCTGCTGCTTTTGCTTGTGCCTTTGCCACCGATGTTGCTGCTGCCACTAGATGTTGCTGCTGTAGCTGTTGCTGCTGCTTGTGCCTCAGATGCTGCTGCAGCACTCGCACCTGATTCTGCAGAGGCATTGGGGCGAACCACATGGCAACAGCAGTAAATGCAAATTATTATTAGGCGTTCCCTCTACTCTAAACAACAAAGGGTATATTCCTTGAAGAAAATCTTATCATGACTAAATGTTTGAATTTTCCTGTGAATTGGTTTTGTAAATAGATGTAACATAATTTTTTAATATTAGTTACAATTTCATAAAGTAAAAATAAGTATTTAAGTAAAGTAAAGTAAAGTATTTAAAGTAAAAAAATTATTTAAGTTATATATTTATGTTTACTTTATGAAATAGATATCCTATTACAATACATTTTTATTTTTTAAAGGACCTTAACTTGGAATACTAAAAAAAGTATAAAAAACAGTTAAAGATATATATATACATATATACTATTATATAAATATTTATATTTATATTTACTTTATAAAATAGATATGGCATTGCAATACATTTTTATTTTTATAAGAATCTTAACTTGGAATATTGAAATAAGAATACAGAACAATCCAAGTTGAGTAATAATATTTTGGGTGCATTTCATATTTCATATTCATCCAGAAATCTACTTATAAAAGTGAGTGAAATTCTAAAATAAATATCTTGGCTTTTTGGCCATTTTATATAACAACATATATAATTTAATAAGAATATGAACAAGAATACAGAACAATTAAAGATAAATAATAATATTTTGATAATATAAGTTTCTTGAAAATTCAATTTATCCAGAAGTCTACTTATAAAAGTGAATGAAATTTTAAAATAAATCTCTTGGCTTTTTGGCCGACTTATATAACAGCATGCAGAATTTAAATATAATATCCATGCTAGATATTCTGCACGTTGCAATATTGCTTTTTTTCCCTTTTTTTGCGGCTTATGCACTGCAGCTGATGTGTGAATTTTTATACTTGCACAACTAATTCCGCAGTCGGTGGCGCTGACGCCAAAAACTTTTGTGGTTGAATGACTTTTGTGGCATGTTCTCTGCCAACACGTGTGTTTTACTACACTCGTAAAAACATATACTTTTTGAAAACAAAAATATGAACTTTAATCATCCTAAGATAATATAAGATAAAAGTTGGAGAATTGAGAAATAGATACTTGACCTTAAATAAAATATCTCAAATAAATCAAGCAGTTTTTTCCCTGTGTAGCAGAACCTTTGTTGGTCTTGCAAAATATTTATGTTACGGTTACAAGGTTGCTTTAGTCCACATGAAGTTCTTTCTGAGGGATTCTGCACATCAGTCCCGTTTTCTTTGCAAGCAGGAAAATATAAAAAGGCATTCGGAGGGGGCAAAAACGTAGCAAGTAAAAGCCAAATCGATAGCGGAAATGTGGCATTTCGAGCCTGAAAGGTTTTGCTTCTTTTGGTTAAAAGCTTTTGACGACTCGAACATTCGCCTATATTCGTTAACCGTAAGTCAAACAAATCGTTTGCTAATTGGCTGTCATGTATTTTTGGCCTTCAAGCGCCACAGATGCCTGTGGTTCAATTTCAACAACTCGAATGCCAATGGTAAAGTTTTGAAAAGGCACAAGTTGAAAGGCCATCACTCATACGCACTGTTGGCAAGAGGAAGTGGCTTTGATTTCGCTGACTTTTGATGACGTTCAACGAGCTTGTTTTCACAACAGGTCATATTTAATTGGTTGGCCTCTATATATATATATTGGGTAGGGAGCTTAAAATTAAAACCCCCCCAGTAAATGCAATTTTCGTGTCAAAGCAATGTTTCCCTTTGGCCGGGGAAAATCTGGCTCATCAAAAAAGGGAAATGCACTAAGACTTATTTAAAAATAATATTCTCTAAAAAAAACACAAGCGTGGGTGACCAAAAAAGAGATTAACCAACAAAAATTCACAAAGAATATGAAGCAAATGAAGAGTGTGGTGTGTTGAAAAACTAGTGGGAAAAAACCGAAAAATCCCAGCTGTAAAAAATACCGCCAGACTGAGTACAAAATTAACATGAGAAAAACGTTATTTTTGGGGCGAGGGGAGGTTGAAAAAAACGCAGCTAGAAATTGCAATTTAATTAATGAAATGCATCGCAGACTGCGAAAATATGCGGGGCAGATAGGCGAGTGTAAAAAGAGGAGAGAGAGCCCGAATGCAAATAGCCGCAAAATTGGGGTCTGAGCTGGGGTAAAAAAAGGAAAGTGAAAATTGCACAGCCGACGCTCCAATGGGGGAAAATTACTAGAAAACCAAATTAACCAAATTAGCAAGCTGTAAATTCAGCTCCGCAGCCTTTTCTTCCTGCCGGCAGCTGCAGCGTAGAGCAAATTAATAAAGTTTCGCATTATTAGCGGAGTTTTTGCCCGGCGAGGCGTCTTTTGCTTCGGCATTTTCCATTTCCCATTTTCCATTCCCATTTTCACTCCAGTCGGGCCTGGTTCATTTCGTTTCTTTCATTTTCCCTCTTTTTCCTCTGGCCAAATTTAATTTTTCCTTGTAGTTTTAAGCAGGCCAAAGTTTACATTTTCTGTTCGAGTGTGTTATGGGCCTTAAGTAAGTTGCCCAAGTTGGATATTTTTCGCTCGGCGCTTAAATTATATGCTCAAGTTTGGCCAACAACTTTCGGGGCAATGCGAGCAAGTTTTGCTTAAATTTATCTACCGTTTCCCTTGTCGCTGAATGCGGCTATAGAGGAAATTTGTACGCACGCACAATTGCGGTGGAATAAGTAGTAGTCCTTGAGAAATCACTGAGGCGAATACTATTTATATTTAAGTATACACCTGGTTTGTTGAAAGAAAGTTTGGAATAGTGTAACCTGTTAGCTCGGCTCTAACATATTTGAAATTTCACATTACTTTAATTATGTACTTACTTTCAATTATGTATTAAGGTTAATCTGATGTATGTATATAATCCTAAATAACAAGGGCTATATAATTAAGCTACATTAATGTATCTCTAAATTAAACATTTATTTAATATATGCTACGTTACTTTTTAACTTTTTGTTTTTTTTTTTTAAGAAAGGATAATATGGAAACAAGAAAAATTATAAAAATAAATAATATAAATCGTGACTAGTGCCTTAAATATACAATTAGGAAAGGAAATAAATATCAAAAAAATATGTTTAAAAGTCTACCTTAATTTTAAAAGTTATTTATTTCTATTAAACCTAATAGCCTGAGTGATTCCAATATCCTTGACCGCATTAGTCGGTTATCCCTATTAACTTGACCGCAGCTGTGGATATGTATTCATGCATATATAGCAGCCACATTACGTTGACAATCCGCAAAGGGAAGAAGTGGCAAAAAACTAAAGCGAAAATGAACAACACCAGGCTATCCTGGTCGCAGGACCTGCACAACACACATATACTAACTGGTAGACAGGATGCTGGATTCACAACGCGTCGTATACGCAATTGACCTAATTTTACCCCTCGGAACCCGGGAACCCGGGACTCCAGAAACCCATGACTCTCGAAACCTCGGAACCCCGTTCCACCACAAGTTATTTCCTACTCGACGTCGCGGTAATGGTCGCCGTTTAGCTTTGGGTCCTGGTTTGCCGCCAGGATGCGGCCAGGATGTGTTGGGATGTGCGGCAGGATGTACAGCTCGCCGCCTCGCAGGATGCACTCTACCCAATATTGTATTTCCCACCTATATTTTTGACTTTTTTTTTTGTGTCGCTCGGCTATGAGCTTGTTTCAAAAATTCATGGCAGCCCTATAAGGGTACACCAGACCAACCATCCTGCACCCTGTGCAACCACTCAACCTCCTTCTAGTCGCAAAACATATAGTGCCATATCCACTACCTGACTGTATTTTAGTTTTATTTTTATACCCAGGCTTTACATAATTAAGTTCTTGTCGATGGCAAAGTTTTTGACATTTACTCATACGAACAGGCAACTTTTTGGCTGCCGAAAGTGCTGCACATGGTTGGAAATTAATTTCATGGCAACACGGCAAGGACACACAACTAACAAACAAACCAACGAGCAACACATGTTTTTAGAACGTGTTAATTAGTTGAATTTCTGAGATGAATTCGCAGCACACCTGTCAAATTAAGAGTGTACTCGAAGGGGAGGTGAGCAGGGCCCAAAAAATGGCAGCGTGAAAAGAACCTTGAACTAGTGGCAAATTGCTAACAAGGTCGGCGAAATGGAGACGGAAGTTTGCCACAGGTCTTGACTTAAATTAGTAAAGACCTTCCATTTCATACTGATAGAAGGGGAACTACACTGATACAGAAATGGAGAAGTAAAATAAATATCTGAATATTGAATTCAAAATTTCGGATTTAATATACGAACCAAATACAAAAAAGCGTGACCTAATTTAAAAGTATTTAAATAATCTTTAAAAATATTAGGTGTGAATTTTGTAATATTTATTTTATATTTTAGGTCATTACAAATAAAAACTTCATATTAAATTACAGATTTGAAATCTTTAAATTAACTATATTTGTTAAATTAAGAATTTGATATTTCAAAACATAGCAAAGTCAAAAACTTTTGATAGTTAACTTAATGATTTTAAGCTTAATGATTTACTTAGATATGCCAAACAATGTATCTAATATTTTCTACCTTGATTGATATTGTATCCATTTGTCACGAAATTTAAACTGCCTTGTATTGAATTTAATGTTCTTAAATTAAATTTATATATGAAATAAGAAATATTGAATTTAATATGCCGATGTTTATTCCATTTGTGTATGAGTGTAATCATCTTTTATTTTACAAAGTATTTAAATATTAATATGAAAATTGCTGGCAGGCACGGAAAAGTATTTTTGTTAATTACTAGGACACGGAGTATTTCCCAAGCGACCCAACACAAATTAACCAAATCGAAGGCCATAACTATAAAGTGTGCAAAAGCTGCAACTATTCAGAACTAATTGAATAGAAGCAGGGTCCCAAGTAAAATCGAAGCGAATTTATGCCCTAATCAAGCTTAATAACTCGAGGAAATTGCAGAGCTCCGCACAACTGCAAAGACTTTTATATTGATTTATAAATTTTACAGATTCCGCTGCCATCAGCAGCAAACAAACTTCCTTTGGGCAAACTTTCAGGGGCTTTCACATAATTCCGGGTGGGCCTACAACTATCTGTTTCTCAATAGTCCGCCATTAGACAACCAACCCTCCCCCCCTCCCAAGGTCGTTCTAATTGCATTTAATTAGCTGCCACGATGGCCTCATTTTCCTCGCATTTTCCGTTGACTAACGTTGAAAAGTTGACCGACATAAATTTCATTAATTAGTTGAAAATTTCGTCCGCCACTTTGTGAGCAACAATTTCTGTAGATTTGGTCATTTGCCGGCCGGACCTTTTCGGTGATTAAACAAATGTATTTATGACCTGCAGGCCAGCGGTTCAAAAAGCAGCACTTGTGTGTGAGAAAACTTGGCTGCTCAAGATCAACCTCTAAGTGGCGGCAGAATATGGAAACTTTTCCCCTAGCGAAACTTGGCCAACTTTAAGCGTCCTGCTTAAACAAACAAACTCGTCTAATGTTCCACTTTCCGTTTCTCCGACTTTCGCCACTTTCTTCTCGCCAGGATTTCCCGGACATAAAGCTCGGGGATTGAGGATTGGGGATTGGGGATTGAAAGGAAACTCGTTTGGCCATTGACAAATTCGGGACTGGGGGATAAATCAATTGAAAAATATTAATGAATTATTTATGAGATAAGATGGTGGGCAAATAAAACAGGAATAGGAAATAAAACAAGTCGGGCCAACGGCAATGCCAACGGGAAATCCCCCAGAGTGCAAGCCGCAAGAGGAAATAGCCGCAAAAAAAAATAGAAAATAAAAGAAAGATTGGAAAAGTGAGGGAAAAGCCAAGGAAAAACAAAGGAAAATGCCAGACCAAAACCAGAACCAAAACCAAAACCATTGCAGAAAAAGAACAAACTGTAGAAAAATTACGCTGGAGACTAATAAAACAAGATTATTGCGGTAGAACCGCAGACAATTGGCGGAGCAAAAAAAGGGGCAGTTGGGAGTAGAGGGGATTTAAGCCAAAACTAGACAATGAGCCCGGCCATAAATCAGCAGCCGCAGAACGCAGACAACTGCAGTCGGAAAATGGTGATGGTAGGGTGACGATGGGGTCAAGGGGTTGGGAAAACTCAGCTCATGCTCCTAGCAAACTCACACGCATTTAAGAAGTTTTCCCAGCATGATGATGCAGAAGATAATTATGCCAATATGGGTGAAACAATCCGAGCGGATGAGTGGCAGACGGGCGGCAGGCTTTTCCTGGAAAGCCCGGAAAACGTTCGTGTAAATATTAAATATTGACCCATGCGGAATGGGAAATGGCACCAGGGAAAGGATACTAATGCTGCCTAGAAATGTGTCTCTGGAATTCAATTTCGTTTGACACGTCCTCAAGCAAATGCAATGCATATCCCCAGCAGCTGAAGGCAATCAGTTTCCATCACTCAGAAAGAGATAAACACAAGATGGGGAAAACTGTCAAATATTTCTCCAACTGAAATTGTGTGAAATTCCAAATGGGTCCTTGTGTGCGTGGGAAAATGGTAAGGTACCTAGAATTGATGACAAAATTAATTATGAAATATTTGTAACTACAGAAGGTAATCATTTACCTAATTATCTAGTGTTGTACTTAAATTCTACAAATGCAATGAGGCTTGGAAACTTTTGAGCTGCAATTGATTAATTATCCCATATTGGAAAGTTACAAACTGTAGCGTACCTAATATTGATGACAAAATTAATTACTAAATATTTGTAACCATAGGAATATACTTTCTGTTGTAGGCAACAATTTACCTAATATCAAACGTTGTATTTAAATTCTACAAATGTAATAGAGCTTGTTAACTTTTGAACTGCAATTGTCAATTATAAAATATTGGTTAGGTACAAACGTATTATTAAGGGTACATAGGAAATATCAAATTTCATTTCGGTGCAAAAGATAATAGAAATTTCCCTATCCCATTATTGTATTTATTCATATTTTGTAGATTTAACTTTTAAATATATTTAAATTGGTTATATTTAAGAACAAAAATTTAAATTTCAATCACAAGGATAAATTGAAACAAAAAGCTGTTTTTATCTCCACATTCTTACATTTAACTCTAATTACAATTGCCTTGGTTACCACATTTATTTTTGCACAACAAAAAAATGTAAAATATTTATTAAACACTTAGCGCAATACAGCATAAAAATGTTTTAAAAAAGTATGTACATTAAATGCTAACCGCATTACAACAAATAACTTTCATATCACCGCCTGCAGCTAGAAAATTTCAAATTAACCACAAAATCCTGGAGAACTTTAAACATATGGAAACGAAACAAAACAAATAGCTTTTATATCACCAACAGCAACTAGAAAAAATTTCAAATTAACCGCAAAACCCTGGAAAACTTTAAGCATGTAGAAACGAAACAAAAAAAGGCACCACTCGTCAGAGGAATTTTATGCTGGAAAATTAATTATTTACAAATTGCTCAGCATGAACGCGAAACAAATGAATGGATCGTGTTATTGCTGTTATGGCTGCTGCAGATGTTGCTGCCACTCCCGTTGTGAGCAATTTTCTGCATTATGCATTAAATGCAATTTGAACTATTAAAAGCATACTTTTAGCACACTTTTGTGGGGGCTGAATGGACGGCGGCCATTTTAGCTATTTTCCACGCACGTAAACATAATTTGCATTGCTCTGAAATATTATGGCAGCAGCTAAAAGTATGCAATACAGCATTACCCCGCTTTTCCGCCGCTTTCCCTTTTTTAGCCATAAAAGCAGAGGCAAAAAGTTCAAGTAGTAGAGCAAACAGATAGGAAAGTGCAGAGCTCGAACAGAGATGTCCTTTTTATTAGGTCTAGCTATTTGGAAAAGCTATTTCTATTTAATTTTACCATAAATTAAAAAAAAAATTGAATAATTAGAATGGAACTAGGGTGCTACAGTAACGCGCTTCGGTCAAATTTCTATACCGAATACGGAGCTTTGTAAAATTATATTTTTGTAACATTTCGTTAAAAAATTTTATAAAATCCAACATATTGATTACCTTAATCTTATTTTTTTAAAGATTTTTTTTTTTAGATTTATTCATCTAAGCAAATACTGAGAGTTTTAAAATCATTTAATAAGATGTCCAAAAGTATGCAGTAAAAAAGTGGCATCTTTCAGAATTTATTATTGCATACTTTTAAACTTTCTGAAGGTTCCCTTAAAATATTGATTACCTTAATCCTATTTGAATAGAATTTTTTTAAGCCTTCAAGTAAATAAATCTTAACAAATACTGAGAGTTTTCAAATCATTTAATAAGATGTCCAAAAGTATGCCGTAAAAAAGTAGCATCTTTCAGAATTTCTTATTGCATACTTTTAAGCACATATATAAATGATTTGTAATCCCCATTTTTCAGCAGCTTTAGCTGTGTTCCATGCGAATTTCGCCTACAAAAATGTAGCCAGGTCAAAGGCCAAAAAAGTGGCAGATCCGCTGAAAGGGCAAGAGCACTTACCGTTATAGAATGGCCAGAGTAGCGATTGTTGTTGCTGCTGTTCCGATGGTTGTTTTTGCTGTATTATGCTAACAACTAACGCCATTATTATAATAACTGCTCGCGTCGTCGCCGCTGCCCTTGTTGTTGCTGCTGCTGCTGCTGCTGCTGCTGATGATGTTGCTGCTGGTACGCTACTGCTGCTTGTTGCTGCTGCTGCTGCTGTTGCTGTTGCTGCCGTTGATGTTGCTGCTGGGACGTCGACATCAGCAGCATGGCCTGGGCTACGCGATTCGATGACGTCGACGTCGTCGGCGCCGCTGCGACGCAAAAATCCGCATAAATTTATATTGCAAATTTGTTGCCCCTCCTGTTGCCGATGTTGCTGTTGGTCCTGCTCCTTCTGTTGCTGCTGCTGCTGCTCCTGCTGCTGCCTGTGTTGTTTAACAAGAACTATTGCCGCAGGCATCCAGCGAGATTTAATAGTTTTTGCCTGTCGTTGAGTTTTATTTGCCAGTTTTCAGCTGATTTTTCTTGTTGCTGCATTTAAGTGCTGATGTTGCTGCCGTTACTGGTGTTGCTGCTGCTAATGTTGCTGCTGCTGCTGTTGCTGTTGCTGCTTCTGCTGCCGCCGTCGTTGTCGGCTTTAGCAGCATAATGCGCCATTCGCTGTTGTTGCTATTATATTTTGTTTTATGCTTACTTAAACTTTTACTTTTTCGCTAGCCGTCGATGAAACATTTAATCACAAACTCACAGCAGCAATATTCGGCTGGCTTGCTGTTGCCGTTGGTGTTTTTATGACTCGGCTGCTGTTCTCGGTTTTATCTCAGTTCACTTTAAGTTTACCTTTAGTTTGCTTCAGTGCACAGGAAAAATAAGCAATGAAGCAATCACTTTCTGTTGTATCAACCCCGCAGCAACATGTTCGATTTGGAGGGGGGGAAAACAAAAAACTGGGTGGGAAGACCGATGAAGATATTCGGATCTAAAGGGTTCTCTGTGTGGCTTAAAGCTTCTTGAGTCTAAAATGCTTGGCCATTTAATGCTTATACTATTTTTTCCTGCCCCTTGCAGCAATCAAGATATCCCTTTCCTGTGTGGATTTATGGAAGCCCCGAAGGCAACATGTCTCTGATTGTTAGGTAAAAGCAAGAAAAAATGTGGGAAATACTATTTTGATTTGCTTTTTTAGGTACACTGTTTAAAAACGTAGTCCAAGGATTTCATATTCACTTTAAATATTTTGTATTAGGCTTTTCATTTATTGCGGTTTTTATTTACTTTATATATGAAAATATTTAATTAAGCAATTGTAATACACTTAAAGATTTGAGTGTTTTAATTGAATGTTTAATAAATATGTAAAATATAATATAATATATAATATGACTAACATCAAAACTAATATTTTCTACCTTGATTTAAATATTTTCAGATTTAGTCGTGCAAATTTCTATGTTTAGTATGGAATAATATGTGTTTGTACTTAGTTCAAATATTTAAATCGTCTATTTAATTCAATATGCAGTTATTTAATTGTACTATTCCATTTCCTTATCAGTGTATCTAGAATCTTAACTGCTATGTATTTTAATTGTTAGTGCTATGACGCACTTAAATATTTGTAAATATTTGTTTGTTCTTCTAAACAAAAATATTGCACAGTAAGCAAAAAGCTTAAAATGCCTGGCATGCTTGGATGGTCAAAACAGCAGTATTAAATAAATGTTAATAAAACTTGCTGAATGTGTTTATATATAATTTAATGTGTGGTTTGGTAAAGACCCCGCAGCAATTTTGTATATTTAAGTTGAAACTGTTTCAGAGCTGAATAGTAGAGAGCTTTATGGCACTATTTGTACAACTAATCCAGACACCTCAGCAACTACGCTTGCACTAAAATTTCCAATCATTTTGGTGGCTAGCTTAAAAAGCTAGTCCAAAGGAGCCAATATTTTGGTGTGTCCTTTTTTTTTAAGCTGCCGCCTGTTGCTCAGCACGTCAACACTTTTACTTTCGATGATGGCAAAGTTGCTGTTTGGCCATTTTAGCTGCCACTTTCCCTGCACTCCAGTTGACTCCACTTTGCCCCCAGGAGCACCTCTCCCACGTCCTTCGACAGTTTGTTTCACCATTTCTCTGTGGCAGGGTCCTTTTGCCAGTTTCCTTTTGCACACCCGTTTACGTGGCCATTTCTATCTCTTGAACAACTGATCCCCCCCCCCCACCTTTCCCGCAGGCTCTCTTGGCCATTTGCTGTTAGTCTAATTTAATTGCATTCGTGGCTCGTTTTGTTACGTATACGCAGGGTGAGCCGCCGGCAGGGTGAGGTTGGAGGTTGAATTCCATTGAGGTTGCAGCTTTGCAGTTTGTGTTGTGCAGCAACGCCCTGACCTGTCCATGTCCTTGCTGCTCTGCATTCCTTTGTCAATGCCCTTAATCCTTATCAGTTGCCAACAAAACGAAACAAAACGAAATAATACAAAAAAATTGGCAAAACAAACAAAGCAAAAAAAAACGTATAACAAACACAGAGGTCTTGGCTTATTTTCCCATTGACCCTGTTTGCTCCTGTATCCTCTCACTTTCACTTTTATTCGACTGCAAGGTAAATGATTTATTATCGAATGGTCGCCGAACGGCGATGGCGGTCTGTGTGGCCATTCTTTAAACAAACCATCGTAATTAATGATACAGAAAATGAAATTCAACACACACAAAACTTCGCCACAGATTTATTGCCTTGCACTTGAACCGAACAATAAATAAATAGTTCTAGGATTTGGAGGCGGGGCAGGAAATGAATGTCTCTGGGTTATCCGCTGATTAGCCAAGTGTGTGTTGTGTTGGCAAGTGTAATTATAATGGCTAGCGCTTAGACTGAAATTGCTGGGATTAATGGGAAACTAAGCTGGAGGTAAGAAAATGGGAGTACCTGAGATTTGCTAAAGAGGATGACAGAAATACTGCTAAAAAAAGAAGGTAAGAAAACTTAGAACCTCACAGCTATCACATATAACTATAGATATTTAATTTACATTTAATACAAAGTATATCACTCTTCCCAAGTTCTATGACCAATTACAAATTATAGTTTAATTTGTACTTTCCTTGTATTTAAATTTACCATTTACCTACCACCAATCTTATGATTTCAATAAAAAATACTTCAAGTTTTCTTTAGCACACTTTTTTCTGCAAAAAGTTTTCTTCAAGGTCTAAAATAAAAATTAAACACCCGTAAACTTCATTAATTTTTATAAAGTATAAATCCAGGAAGGGGCAAAATAAAACAATTAAAAAGTTTCCCAACGAAAGGATTAAACTTTGATCTATACGATATACTCTAAAAATAATATTTAAGAACTCATTAAGTTTCCTCTTGATAAAGTAAATTTGTTCTATGAAGTTTAAGGGTAGATATTAAATATTTATTTAAAAAGAATTTGTAACCTCAATGAAAAAGCGGCAAAAAGGAAGCACAACTTTTAAATGACAAAGAGGAAGCATCAGCCGGAAATAATTTGCCCCCCTTCTTAAACCAAATCACCCATTCTTTTTTTTTGGGTCCCTGATATAAACCACCGCACGTAAAATGAACTTTAATCAAGCGACTCCACCTGCCGGGGGATTCCCCACAGGAAACCCCGGCGAACCAATCAATAAAATGCCCTTTAATAATGTCGAAAAGAAGACCCGTCCGGGCAGTCATAAAAAAGCGTTCCAAAAACGATATGAAATATGCTTCATAAAGATTAAAACCTGTTCTTTCTTCTTGGCCCTGCGGTAACAGATGCAGCCGGAATGTTCCAGGACACATATGTATGTATGTGAGTAGCAGGAGCAGGACGAGTAGAGAGTAGACGTGAGTCCTGGCAACATTTTATTATCCTGGCATGCCAGCATAGACCACAAAGTGAGGCCAACAGCTTGGGGAGGCCACCTATGAGCTTTGCTCTTGCCATCATCTAAGTCCCCTCTGTACACAAAGGAAAAATATCTATCATATCTATTTCCAAAATAATATATATAATATATTAGATTATTACCTAAGCCATGATACTATCATATTGCTGGGGAATTTACCAAACAAATTCGATAACAAAAAGTATATTATACCTCATACATCGGGTTCTTTCCAGCCATTACCCTAATGGCATTTAATTAATGATTTAATTTAACATGTTAAATATACAATTTACCTCACTTGACCACAAAACAAAACACAATTAAAAAAGCTGTACGCAATTAAATAAAAATGAAAGCATCCTGTAGAGCACTTAATTACTTGTTGAACTTTTATATGGTTTTTTTTGCAAACATGGCTTAAAACAAGTGCAATAATGCTTTATATAGTATGTAAAATTATCCCTAACCTATTCCTTTTTCCTTTGGTGTATATCTAAAGCTAAGCGGCTTGGTCGCAGATCCCAAATGTTGCAAGATGTGGGGATACAAGGAGCTTGGGGCAGGATGTCTGCCAATAAGCCTTATTCTACAAGATTTCATCTGCTGGCCTGCGTGTATGTATTTGTATGTATCTGTGTGTCTAGGCTTTTCACAGGCGCGTGTTTATGAATTATTAGCATAAACAATCACACAGAATCGCACAAGTACTTGGCGCACTAAGCCCCCCTATATGAATTCTGATTAAATGTAATGCGCTCGAAGCGCATTCAAAGTTGCCATTGAATTATTGATGCTCCCTTTTGGGCCAGCCACGGTCATTAGCCAGCTAGCCAAAAAGTGGCCACCTGGATGCTCGGGAAACCCCATCTGAAGCGGAAACTGAAACTCAAAATGCCACCCAAACAGCCGACAATGGTGTTCATTATTCAGGATATGTCCTTGGGCGGGCGTTAAGCTTTCAATGTGATTAGGTGACCCAGGACCTCGGCTTGTACACATACATATATACCTAGGTATATTTGTGTGGATTCACACTCCATTAGAGTTGAAAATGTTGCCCGAATTCTGGCTAAAATTCTTCGGCTTAAATTCATGCGGTTTGCATAGCCAGACCTTAAGGATGGAACTTTTTTTTTTGGAGCCGCCCCAGGCCGCGGGGGATAAAAAGACGATTTCCCTTTTTGCATTATTTATTCGACCCTTGACAGCCTTTTCATATATATTTGATACATTTTTATGCCTTTCCTCACATTGAAGAATTTTAATTTTCGGCGCGCCGAAGGATGAAGACGGCAAAGTTTTTGGGGCAAGAGGGCGGATTAAAACCCATCGAAGGAGAGCCCGAGTGTCCTTGCTGCGTTTGATTGATTGCTTGACAGCCAGAACAAAAGTCCTTGCCAACAAAGTCAGGTGAATAGTCAGGTGTCAATCGTAAGTCGGGCCAAAAAACAAGGACACAGCCAACCAAAAACCAGTCGGGACACCTTTTTCCGACTTTGCCAAGATGTATGGCCTGGTAAATGAGATTTCTTGTTTTGTTTTCCACGCCGTTTTTAATTATCTTATGAGTCAAGAGAGCCTTAAAATGACATTATTGCCAGGCGATTCGTTGACTGTGTAATTGCAGAAGTGTGTTTAAAATGTGTCTAATTAAAAAGGAAAATTCGAGGTTGACTCGTGTTTCGTGGAAATGCCTATTTTTAGAGCCCCAAGGGGTTTCCCATTTCACTGCAAATGTGGTGGCCCTTTAAGGGGCGAATTTAATTAGGATTTATGCAACTACAGTTGCTGCTAGCGAACGAGCAACTTTTTAAAAGCCGGCTAATCCAGTGGCAGCAAAAGCGCGAACAACTCTTTGGACCCTCAAAACCAGAAACACACAACTCGCCCCAACCAAACCAAACCAAACCAAACAAAAACCAGTGCGGAACAAACTCGAGCACTTTCCTGCACTTGTACATGGCCCAAAGAGCTGGCATTAAAGCCATCATCAGGGCGCTGGATTGCATGTTTGGGCCACATTTCGGTCTAGGCCTAAAACACACATTTACACGGCAAAAAAAAATATATAAATGGTATATCTAATTAGGCATCTCAATGATTTGTTTGATTTTTACTGCGATTGAATAAACAGCATGGTAATTTCCCTAGCTAATTTAATCAGTTCATGTGAAAGTCCTCATTAGTTTTAGCCAGCAAGATTTTATTAGATTTATTTCTCTTTAGCATTTATATAAATACCATAAATTCATTGGTAAAACAAAAAAACAGGCTGGGATTTAGAAGAGTTATTAGCCAATATTAAACAAATATTTTGTAATTAAATTTATGAGGTTTAAGTAATATTGTTCGTTTGAGTATGTAGTGAATAGAGTAGCATTAGTATTAGTTTTAGAAATATTAATTTAATAATTGGGCTTACAAAGCTTTAAAAATTAATGATTTAATGGCAACTGATATACATGGGTCTTTAAAAATGTATAATACTATATAATTCTAAAGTGCCTACGAAATATTTCAAAAAGCCTTTTCTTTTTATTTTAAGCCATGATAACTTTCCACAGCTGTACTTCAAAAATAGCCTTAGTTATCCCACTTACTTCACAATAAATTATATTTGCTATTATTTTTCCGTGTGCCTTATCTATCTCATATAAAAAAAAAATCGGGTGAAATTGCTTGACGATTTTCGCGTCATTTTTGCGACCTCACTTGGGGCATAAAAGCAGGACCTGCCCGCTCTTCTATTTGCACGCCTGGCTGAGCATAAATCACACGAAGGACGAAGGACGAAAGGAGGTGTGTGTGTTCAGTGTTCAATGTTCAATGCTCAATGTTCGATGTTTGCTTTTGCTTTCGAGTGGGAACCCGGCACATTTGGCTGCATACTTTGCGGCGCCAAAGGGCTGGTTGCAATTGACAGTTTATTTATTCATTTTGACAGTTTTATGGACACGCACGAGCGAGTAAGCGATTAGGGGGCTTAATTTCATGGTTAATCCGTTACAAATGTCAACTGTCAATTGGCTGGTTTTGTTTTTAGCCCAGAAAATAAACCCATGCCCGCCCCACGCATTTAAACATGCCTAATTGCAGTTGCATGTTAAGAGTACATATTAAGTATGCAAAATCCTAGTTTTATGCGGCTGACATTTGACACACAGTTGGTTATTGTTATTGTTATCTGCTGTTTGTTGTTTGTTGTTTGTTAGTTGTTATTGTTTTTTCCTGTTTGCTGATTGACAATGACGTTCCATGTCGCCTGCTAAATGATTGGCAGAAGGAGCGGGAAATGTCCTCGGCAATGTTTGTCGGTTGCGATGTGAAAAACCACACACACTCTTTGCACACACACACACACACACAATTGATGACAATCGACACTGTTCATGAATATTTAAATTTCTATTGTTGTTTTCCTTTATTCACTCCGCGGGGTACAATTGAAAAGCCCCTTTTTCCGGGCGAATCTTCTCGCCGCTCGTTAACGCACTTCAAAATTACGCCTTTTCCTGCGTTGGAAAACAGCAGGGAAAACACGGAAAACGCGGAAAACCGCCTGACCCACTCGATTTACCGTTGTGCGCGAAAAAGACTCGAGGTCGCGAGTGTGTGGCACTTCCGCAGCCCCTGGTTGCCGTCACAATACTGAGATCGGCGGCCTGAACTATGGCGGCTATAGGCGAAGGCGAAGGTAAAAGCGAAGGCTTCCGAGTCACGTAGAAAAAAAGGACGACTGCGACAACAATACGAACAGTCCGCGATGTTGGCCAACACACACACACACACAGGCAATCAGCTACGCACACACTCACAGGTCGGAAAAGCTCGCAAGGACCCCAAATCGCCGCACTCCGAATGTGTGTTAAAGCTTCGCAGAGACTGGGGAAATGATTTCCCCCGAACATCCTGTCTGCCTAATGTCAAAGGATTAACACAGATATATCTCAAGCATTTTAGAAACTCAAAAAGATCTTATACTAATCTTAAAGAATTTAAATACTGTCATTTTTTTTAAGAATCACAAATTACACTTTTTTAAAAACTCATGTAATTTAAAAACCAGTAAATGCACCTCTCTTTTAAAAAATATCTTTAAGTTTTTTATTGAAGTTTAACAGAGCTAAATGACTAGGTTTAAAGTATTCCTTACATAGATAAATAAAAAAAAATGGAAACAGAAAAAAGGATTAATATCCTTTTTTGTTAAAAAAAAAGTTTTTTCCCGCTCCAATTCGAAAACAACTGCTTGCACTCCGTGCACTGCTTTAAAAAAATCTATTCGAGTACTAAATGGTACTTTTTTGTTGTACTAAATATTCCTTTTCCTTTGACCTAAAAAAATCCTTCAAGGGCTTTATATGGTTCCAATGCACTGCTTTAAAGTATTCGTGTACTAAATGGTACCTGTAGGGATTTCACTTGCTATCTATCCACTGCTTTGAAAGTCTTTTGTACTAATTGGTCCTTTTTCTTAGTCCACAAAATATACCTAAAGGATTTTACTTGCCCATTTTGCTGGCTGTTTAGATCACAAAACATACTGCTTGATTTTCATGGTTCAGGGGAAAAAATATTCCTTCTTTTTCTAAAATAAGTTTCCCCTTCAAATTTTCGCGCAATTTAGGGAAATATTACCCCAGACTTTCGGAAAAATTTAAAACACGCTTTCCTCTTCTGATTACAAATTAAAAGTAGGTGTTAAACCCAAGGAGCGCACGTAAAATTAATGTCTTTACTTTAAGTTCAACAGGAGAATAGACCCTAAATGTGTTAAATAGTAGAAAATCCCAAAAAACAAATACTGAATTCCAAATAGATTTTAAAATCCCTTATTAGTTAAACATATAGTTTGAAATTCTATCAGTTATTTAGAGCCAAATGGAATTGCATGTGCTGACCAGAATTTATATTTCTGAATTATTAATCACCGCAAATTGGCCATGAACTTGTTATGAATTCTCTGCTGCCAATATATCAAATATCAGCAAATGATAAACCCCAACTAGGCACTTAATAATTTATAATCGATTGCATTAAGAGCCTAATCAATTTAAACCACCAATTTGCAGACACCTCCCACTTGTCGCCACCTATTTTCCTGCATTTTCCCGCCCCACATTCCATTGACACTTAACGTGCGTCAGAGTGAAAGTCGCTGTCTATCTATCGGCTTTCCCACTTCAAACCCCCCCACTTTCACTCAAGGTGAACTCAATTGAATTCTCAACATTTGCACATCAATTATTTCACAAGCACATAGCATTTTTTCTAGGAAAAAATATAACGTAGCCGGCAAAAATGAATATAAATCCAAGCGTTGCCGTGTCTGAAAAAATCAGTCAGGCAAAACTGCATTGGCTGCTGCAGATCCTTCAGCGCCTCCACCTGCGGCTATCCTTTTTTATTTCTCGCCCACCCGCATAGCAGATTCAATGTCAAAAATTTGACAAACTCAACAAGAAGCGCGAAAGAAAAAACAAAAAAATAAAAAAAAACCGAACAAAAACACAGCTAGGAGAAATTTTGCCAGAGATTTTCGCTGACGAATTTGTGGCAGGTTCATAAATCCAAACAAGCAACAACTAACTAACAAGAAGAAGACGGGCGTAAAGAACAACAGGCATTAAAAAATCAGCAAAAACAGATAAAAATTGCACAGGGAAAAATTAGCAATTAAGTTTAAATTTAAAAATATTAGGTATCAGCAAAAAATAGACAAAAAATAACTTGAAATTTAAAATAATTAAATAAGTCGATTAAAATAGTTATATTATGATATATAGCTTATGTATGTAAAGAAGCACAAAAAAAGCAAATAACTTTAAATTTTAAAATAATTAAGTAAGACCAAGAAAATAATAATATAATGATATATAGCTTATGTACACTCAGTAAACCTTTAGAGGATTTAAAAAATATTTAGTTTTAATAAATGGATTGTAACCTGATTTATTTGTCTTTGAATTTTTTTATAAATTTAATATTCAGTGTCTTTATTTAAGGTAACCTTTTTCTGTTTGAGCTAGAAAAATATGTGTAAATATTAAATATTTACAATCAGTAAAACTCGAAATGATTTTTTTTAAATATTAAATTTTAAAGATGGGTTGTAACTTGTTTTAGATATACTTTAATGTCGCTAAATCTCATATTCAGTGTCTTTATGTAAGGTAACCTTTTTTGTAATTGTGCTAGAAAAAAAAGTGTGGGAATAAATGAAATTTTTGGCGCCAAAAGGATAGAAAAGCGAGGTGGCAAGAGCTGGTAAAGCGAGAAAAAATGCCAAACAAATCGAGAGCTCGACACAAAAGTCGCCTTCAAAATTTATTCAGTCAGCGTCGAAGTTCATTTGAGTGCCATAAATCAGTTGGCCCCAGCAGAACCAGAACCAGCACCATAACCACCCACCCAGAACCACCCGCGCCAGGGAAAGTCGGAAAATCGAAAGGCGTGAGGGTTGAGGGGTGAAAAGGGGCTGGGAAAATCCAGAAAAACGGGAAAGCAGGGGCATATAAATGACAACTTTGACTATTGGCTGCCAGTGCACGTACAACAAACTGCAGCTTGGGCACGATTCAGCATCGGTTGCCATGGCCCTCGCAAATTTCCTTGCAGCGGAAAAGCGTAGGAAAAGCGTCGGCAAAGGAAAATATTTTCCGAATCGTAGCTACTGCAGTGCCGGCAAGTAGGGCCAAATGCCATGAGAAATCTAGTCGGGGCAGCCGGCACACACAAAAACATTCCTTTAAAGTGGGTTCCTCCGCCAACCATTTTCCCCACATCGACTTGATAAAGCATTTCTTCGTTATAAATCAATTTGAATTGCGCGAGCAGCTTAAGCGACAAACGATTTGCAGACAGTCAGCCAGCGAAAAACCAAAAAACCACCAAGAAAGGACCTTCGAAAAAAAAGGATATTCGGCAAAGCAGAAAATGCTGTTTATTTAGGCAATTTGTTGAAAAAACAGCAGGAAGTGCAAATCCACCAAGGAGCCATTCAAATTCGGCTGCTAATTCTTTTAAAAAATGGTTTCATCTCTTCTTAAAGAGGTGGCTAAATACATACATATTTATAAACCTTAAGAAACAACCCATTAACCTAATAATTAAAACCTTACAAAATGTATCAATCTGAATTTCATTTACTTTTATGGAATAAATAATGCGTTTAAATCCATAAATTAAGGGTAACGCAATTTAAAATTCAGCCTGCAAACAAAACTCAATAAATTACCACGTTGTGTTTTTAAACCTGGCTTTCAGGGGCTGACTGGAAAATAATTAACGCCAATATGTTAATTCAATTATATATAATATTTCATTCAGTTCTTATTTTATTTAATCCCCTACAGATACAGGCAGAAAACTATTAACAATTTGCAAGATTATTTAAGAAATTATTTACAGCAGATATCAAGTGTTTTTAAATTTTAAGATGACAAAATGAGAATGTAAATGCCAAGTGAAAGCCAGCGAAATCCCTGCCTAGCCCCAAGCACTTGCTTATGTTAAATAATCCACCAAAAACTTGACATGAAATTTGTATGAGGATAAGGAATCCCCTTCTACCCTAACTCTATACCATATACATATGGTTTGGCATGGTATGGTAGGGTATGTGTGTCCCATCTCGTTCAGCTGCTGCTGCAAATGAAGCGCTAAATCTGCAAGTGTCAAGCACAGGAGCTGCAACAGCAACATTTCCTCCTTTTTTTATTATTTTTTTTTTTAGTTTTGTATCTCTTTGTAAGCATTTTATTTCGGTTGCTTTATTTTTTGTCAGCAAGCACTGCTGCTGCTGTTGTGTGTGCTTAATTTTTTTGTTTTATTTTGTTTTGTTTTGGGGCAACAGCATTGTGCCGCATTTTGCTGCGGACGAGCCTAAGCCATTTGCATAGCCAAGGGTTGAGGGAAACGGGGGAGGGCAAGGAGATGCTACCATTTAACCCACTGAGCTCGTTTTGCCCGCCGCCGGGAGCAACAAAAAACCGCACAAACCGGAAGTGAAACAATGTACATACATGCACGCTCGCACACACATGCATGCTGAAAGGTAACCAAAATAATAAAAAGTAGAAAAACAGAAAAACAGAGAAAGAATAATAATAAAAACACTTTTACACCTGCCGGCAACAGGGCAACCCAGAAAAAATTGTTTGGGCTAATGTTGTCCTAATGCGGAGCTTTCCCTTTCCCTTGTAGGACTCATCCCCCATGAACAAACGAAATATTTGTTTGCGGAAATCATCAGCATCATCATCACTTCCGCCATGAGTTTCTCTCGCCCCAAGGAGCTGCTCCTCCACTGCTGATGCCATTTTTTATATGATTTCAGTCTGACTTCACCTGGCCAGGTGGGCTCTGCCCCATCTGCTCCTCCTGCTCACAAGTATCCTGTTTGTTTGTCAAGAGTTGTTTGCCAGTTTAAGTTCTGGGCCAGCAGTTGGGGGCTGTCAGTCGGAAGGTGTTGGTTCCATCGTGAACCAGGTGAACAACAGCCACTACTCTTTGCCTGGGCGAATGCCTTGATCACTTAGAGGGTCAAGAGTCGAGTGGCAATCTAGAAAATACATGCCAAACTAACCCTCTTAAATTCCTTTTCACACAGAAAAAAATATATCAGATCAAGAATATCATGTAGCCAAAATGTATGTTACCTTATATATAAAAGGATAGCATATTCAATTAATTTTTTAAATTAATTAACATTTTAACATTAGTTAACTCAAAATGAACCAGAAATATTCACGTTCTCAGATGTCATATTTTTGTGGAAAACATATTTATAAAATTTGTTTAATTAAGTTCTGCATAGCATTCTGATCGATAAAACTTTCAAAATATTTAAAGATATTTTTCTAAAAACACAACCACAAAATAATATTGATTAATACCAATCAATTTCCATTTACATCTTAATAAATTTTCTACATTTCCTAACCTTTTCCCCATGTTGTATCTAATTTTTCACTTTTTCTCTCTGTTCAGCTGGCCAACTTTGTGCTTACCTTTAACGCTTGCTTTGACTTGGCTTTGAAGTGAAAGTGGCTTGAAAGTTGTTGGCCAGCCGCAGAGTTGAAAATTTGCTTCGGTTGGACAACGTGGCGTATGTGGAATATCCAGGATACTGGTCTCGAAAGGGATTCCTCCGACCCCCTCAACCGTCTCTGGTTTTAACTTGACAAATTGCAATCGAGAACAACTGAAATTGAATTGTGGTTCTGCAGGGGGGGCCACACGGCGTATACGTAATGTGAGGTGCTGCCCCTGTGTTGACACTTGTCACTGCCTAATAAGCAGCTGTAACTCTTCCGGAAACGGAGGTTAGCTCAGGGATCCGGGGCCAAAGAGGTCCGGGCAGTCCAACTAACGAGTGGTAAACGCAAATTGCCAATTATGAGAGCAAAGTAGTCGCTTATTTTGCTTATTTATGGCACGATACGAATTTGATATATTTACGACAATATCATGCTCGGGATAAACACACACGCACAGCCGCACAACCTGTAGTGAAAGGGGAATGGAAGGGGGTCCCAGGGGCTAAGCCACCCCCCAAATTGTTGGACGTGCTGGTTCTGAATTTAATGCGACCAGGCATGTCAACAATTTATGCTAGATCGAACCAAAGTCAAAATCACACAGAGCAAAAAATAATATAAGCATAACTAACTTGTTTCTTAACTAAATAAATAAATACAAAAATTGTTATAAATAAATTTAAAATTTTCATAAAGCTTAACCAATAAGTAAGGTATTTTAGTTTTAAAGAAAGTGGGTTTGAATGAATGAACATGAATCTATATGTTCAGTTATGAGTCAATCTTGGCTCACTTTTCAGATCGAAAAGACTAGTAACGAGATCGTTAAGAACGGTTTTTTCTCTGATTGCATTACTGTTTTTATATAGATAAACAGATGGAAATAATACAAATAACTATAACTCTCTGTAGCCAGCACCTAATATTTTATAAACATTTATTTAAGACATCCTGATCATGCGAAATCAAAACTAACTACCTGTTTATGAATTTTTAAGTGACGAATTCTTATCTTTTTTTAACTGACCTAATGCATAATGAATTGTTAGGGAAATAAAGGTTATTAATGACTCTTATTAAAGATTTCTTGCAGTGCACAACCAGAGCCCCCGCCTCGGCGATGTGGAGAAGCCGGCATATGCATCACAAATAATTCGCATAGCTGGCCAAAAAAGTAAAAGCCCTCTCAAGCAATTGGCATAGACTCAGCTTAATATGGGAACCGAACATATATTGCCTGATATCGGGGAAATAGGGCAGGGGCCCTAGCAGTTTATAAGCATTTAAGCGGCTTAACTCGCCGTCTCTGACTTATCGCATTGTCATCAATTTGGTTAAGTAGATTTCCCCTTCGCAGTCGCATTCGTTGATTGAAAATTTTGCACACTCCATTGGGTTTGGGAAAGGACACGTAATTATTCCATTGATTGAAAATTCGTTGCTAGCCGGGGAAAGTGGATGGGAAAACGGGCAAAGGAAAGCGGAAAAACTGCGAGCCACTATGCCGGCATAATCAATCACGTTTTATCGGTATAATTGTTTGGCACATTTTCCTGCATAAATTGAGTGGCCTTAGCGAACGGGTCACTCGCCTTCGATATCGTTATTATTATGATTATTATTATTTGTGCTCAATTTCATTTGATTTGCGTGCAAGAGGAGAGTTGATCCACTCCGCGGCATACGGATATTATTTATGCAACAAGGCAAATACACAAGCAATTAGCTTGTGCCGCAGACAAAAGGCGCCAAAGGAGTAAAAGAGACCCCGAGGCATCGAAATCGAGGGGGGATTATCGGATATATTGTGTGCATTTCGAATGGCGGACATGCAGTTAAATGCACTGGTCAAATATTTGCAATTAGCCCGCACAGCTCGGGGCCCATCAATTTTTGGCCAGCACTCAACCTCAATTATTGATTAGCCCTTTCATTTGGCGCACCCAAAGTGTTGACACACCAGAGACTTTGTAAGGCAGCAAACATAAATCAAACGCGTTATCCAACAATATATATTTAAAATTCACAAATTATGTATTTAATATGGGTTTGTAAAAAGTTAAAAAAATTATCTGTACATTTATTATCCTATATTAAAGCTTTTCTATTCAGAAAAATACATCTTACTTTAAAATATCCAATTCAATATTCATTTATCGGCATTTATAATGGAAATATTGGGTATTTCCAATTATATCTTATCTTATATATTCAGCAAAACCCATCTAAATTCGAATCTAAATTCTCTTTCCTATGATAATACATATAAAATCTGTAATATACTTTCCCACACCCCAGAACTTTCGCTTAAAATAAAAAGAAGCCACAATGTAACAATAAAAAGGGAAACAAACAAATAAACTCATTGGTGCATTGTCGGCCGCAGAGGGTCAATGAATTATTGATTGTCGGGCCAAGGACGAAGCCCGGCTAAAACTCCAAAAAGAAATCCCCTTTTTTACCAGCTCTTCCAGTTGACCGGAGACAACTCAACTCGAACTGGCTCAGAAGGCTGAGTTGTCAAAACAGTTGGCCCAAAGTGACTTGAAGTAAATAAATCTAAAATAATTCAAGGCTCTGGGGCAAATAAATTCAACGCCTTTGTTTGCCAGTCGACAGTCTTTTGGGAGTTCTCAGGTTCAGATATAAATTTATTACCCGGGCATTCAAGTGTTTTCATCTCTCCTTCCCCTGTGCAATTTTCCTCTGGCATGATTCCATCAAAGTGAGCACATAATAATATGCAAATTGTTTTATTATTATTATTACTATTTTATTTTCTTGCTCACCCAAAGCCGCTTAGCAAATTGAATGCACATTGTGAATTTTTGCAATTGATAAGAGCTGCCAAATAATAAACCAGATTGTGCAGCAGCAGCAAACAATGACAATCATAACGATATCGGCAGAAGGTTGAAGGATTCACCGAGTGCGAACAGCCAGGATAACAATAAATCATATTCGACTCACACATCCGTATCAAATTGATTTATCAGCTTGACAAAGATAAATCGTATTAAAATAAAACCTAAAGAAGGAAAACTAGCATTAGAATTTTAAACTGAGTCATACCCTCTAATTATTTTTCAGCTTTTCTTTTATCAAAAACATGGTAGAGATATATATTTTAACATCTTTAAATATTAAAAAATAAATCTTTTTATATACCTTTATAAGAATGACCTGTTGCACAACTCTTGAAAAAACGGAACAATCCCACATATTTTTGAAATACTGAGAAACCACTCAACAAACCGTAAAATATTATAAATAAATGAATGCGGACATATGTAAGTGTGGCTGGCAATCGGATTTGTATACAAAAAATGTGTAAAATAACTACTGAATGCCACAGTAATTGTTTAACAAAACGGAAACTGTTGCAAACAAATTGATTAAGAAAGTGCTTTATTTTACTCAAATCAATTGAAGCAATATTACATTGAACATTGTGGTGTTCCCCTGGGGCTTAGCAGAGTCACAAATATGAAAACAAAATGCAAGTTGAAAAAATATGTTGACCCTTGCAAATAATGTTCGAAATCAGCATGAACTCATCTTTAAATTTCTGTTTTACGGTTCATAAGCTTTTGTTTACTTAAAATATTCATGTATTCAGCAAAGTTTAACTTTTCCTATTTTCAAAACAACATATTGAAACGTTGCGGCTAGTTTACACATCATTTTCATGCGAAAGCAATAAAACTGCAGTGAAAATAGATTTCATGTAATATATTCTGGCTTCTGCAAACTTTTTAGTAGAATATGTTAATTTTATGAAAAGCAAAGGGCACAAATTTGTAGAATTTAAAAATGAATATGTGTGCCATATTTAATAGCATATTTAGAGGGGTATGATTATTGATGGGAGGAGTTGATTAAAATGTCTTTCAACTGCAGTAGGTGATCAAGGATTTATTATTATAGATTTAACATTAATGTTTACACGAAAGATGATTATTTTAACAAAGAAAACTTTTAATTATCACCTACTCATTAGTTATTTAATTAGAATTATTATCAACTCCAACAATTTAGCAATAAGAATGTCAATTATGAATTACTACTCTATAAATTAGAAATCACCGATAAGTATTGTTGTTATAATAGATTTAAAATCACTTGTTAAACGAAATATGAATATTTTAACAAAGAAAACATTTAACTAACACCTTCTCTTTAGTTGTTTCATTAGAATTATTGTCAATTCTAACAATTTAGCAATTAGAATGTCAATTATTATGTATTACTACTTCATAAATTACAAATCGCCGCTGCTAAGTTCTATTAAATGGGGTTTTAGCCACCATAATCGAGTAGTTTGTGGTACCTGCACTTACAACTAATTCCATAACCATTTGAAGTAATTTTTCTCCCGGCGCTTGAAGTTGTCCCCAAGTTGGAAATCAAAGGCCACGCATTGTTAACCAGAAAACTCCAATTCCGGACAAAGGAGGACCCAATTAAACGGTGACTTTGTTGAATTGGGGGAGTGAAAGTGTACCCGTGGAGAAAGGGGATTGCTATTGAATAGTTGTCGCAACAATAGTGCCAAGTTGGACGTTACCAAGTTGGTTCCATAAATCGCATACAAATAGCCACATGGGAGCGTTTGTATCGCTCGAACAAAGCCACGAAAGCAATGGCAAACAAAAACAGGAAACGAGCTAATTACATTCCCTGAATGTGTGTTTTTGCGGTGGGGAAGGGGGCAGAAAACAATTTGTTGGCTAAATTATCTGCTAAATTAAGCAATTTCAATTCAACAGACGAAACCAAAGATGGTTTTCTGTGAAGACCTTAAACCAAAAACCTTCAAATACTCGACTCGATTTGCTTCCAAAATTTTTCCTCAACTTGGGGATTCAACAAACACACACACACTAATGCCAAAAGGAGAGTGCTTTGGTGTGCGTGAGGTGCGGCAAGTGCTGCACAAATCGGTTGCTAAGTAGCTCATAATGGCCAAGCTTGCCCCAAAATGCTCCCGTTGGGAGGCCATCCTTGAAGTCCTACTGCCTCAAAAGTGTATATCCGACCTTGTTTGAAGTTGGCCTAAGATTGGATATATAGTATGTCACTTTAATTTATAACCTTTGGAGAAAATCTTTAAGATCAAAAGTAAGCTAATTCCTTACTTATAAGATTAAAAAAAAAAATTAATTAAAGGCTGTTCTATTTAAAATAGAATTTTTGTTACGTAAAATATGTATTGGCACTATAAATTGAAAACTTTTATATCCTTACATTAAAAAACTTAAGCTTCCTACCAGAAAAAAAAGTTCAATATTAAAAACTTTAGAGGTTTAAAAAATTAATATCAAAAAATGTTGATCAATAAAAAATAATTTAAAATCATTTTATAAATCAACATTCTCATTTAATTTTTAAACAGAATTTCTGTTTCAATATTTTAGCCACTGAACTTTTTTACCTTGTTTATTTAGGTTATTATTGGGGTTATTAATTGAAGACTTTTATATTCTAACATTACAAAATTTAAACATCCTACCAGGAAGAAACTTCAACTTCAACTTAAAAATGATCAAAGCTGGCCAATGTAATTATTGAAAGGCATTAAAAATTCGTTTAAAAAAAAGATACGTACATTTCCGGTTTGTTTTTTATGTCTGTTATTGCATCTTGGTATTTGGCTTGAAGCCCGGGCCATAAAAAGGGTTAAAGGTTACCAAACGCCACGCATACAAATGCTGGCTTACAACTGTTGCATGTATGTACATACATACCTTCATATAAGCCGTACGTGTGTTTCAGTGTGAGTGTGGGCATGTGTGTGTGAACTTTTGATAAATGCAGATTTTATTGTAATTCAATATCAATTTGTGTGTATGCGATGGCGAGGGCAACCCGGGCCACTCGTTGTGCACTCCTTCAATATTGATATTGATACACAATTTTATGGCAAACATTTTAAGCCGTCAAAGGGAGCGCATTAAAGTGAAATCAAAAAAGGCAAACAGTTTACGGCAAGCAGATACGTTTCCCTTCGCTTTTCAGTCAACAGCCAGGCCACATTAATCAGGCAACTACGGCGGGCAAATTACATCAGTTTTGTTTGGAAATGTTGCCATTTAATTTAATGAGACATCATTATGCCAAAACTTTAATCTCATCATCAGAGGTGGCTGCAAGAGCAGCGGCAGCCGAGCAAAAAAATTGTAATTATTGAGACAGCGCTTTTTTCGGTTGCAGACAGCCGGTGCACTGAAAATAATTGGCTATTACATTTCAAATAACTATAATAAAACAATTAGCATTTACTTCTTATTAGCTTAAAAAATCTCCCTTAACTATATTCAGTTGAAACCGAACCATACATTAATACATACATATTCCAACCGACCTTGATTTGAAGATATTTTTGTGATAGTACATCAAAAATTCAATAAATGTTAAGTTATTATTTTCTTAATTTGGATAATTGTATTTTTTCTACCAATTCTAAAATACTATATTAATTAGAGATAAGTTTTTGATCTGAATAAAATTATATAAGCAAAATTTTCTATCGATATTGTATGGATGATATTTCTGTGGCATAAAAACCACACAGAGAAAATTCTGACGTTCTCATCTGAGTTGAAAATGTTCTTAAAAATATAACGACATTTTTAAGTTGAAAATGTTTTTATTTTGCTCGAATCAAGTTGAATTGGGGGTATTTAAGTACATTGTATCTACAAATAAACTATTAGTTCTATCCTTAGTTTATACTTATCAAAAATTTGTTAAATAAACTCAATTTTACTTTTCTCTTCTCACCATTTCATTCTTATATTGATACCAAAATGTACTTACACGGTTTTTAAGAACGAATGTTCTCAATTCAAGAACAATGTTATCAATTCAAGAACAATGTTCTCAATTCAAGAACAATGTTCTCAATTCAAGAACAATGTTCTCAATTCAAGAACAATGTTCTCAATTCAAGAACAATGTTCTCAATGCAAGACCAATGTTTTAAGATAGTTTTCTCTGTGCATTTAACAAATTTAATAATGCTATTTGTAAAGAAACTTAAACGAACAATGTTTTTTTACAGTATAGTATATGAACATTTATATAATACTGAATTAATCTATGAGTTGAAATGAAAATCAGTTAATTTACCTGCAAATCCGACCCTTATCAAGTACAACATTTATCAGACATCAAGATAATGTATTCCTGGCTTTTGTTAGAGTGTGAAAGTCAGTGGGTGGTGGGCGTGTCGGGGAGCTGTTAATGATGTTTGGCAACTTCAACTCCGGACCGCACACACACACACATGACCACAGGCAGCCATACACACACACGCACACACGCGTGGGGGACACCTTCAGCATCCAATTAGCGGCAAAACGAGTTTCAGGATCTCTCTCACACATACACACACACACATTATACGTCCATTCACATCCATTTGGCATCTCTTTCCCGCCGCACTCGCACTCTCTCTAACAAGCACTCGAATCGCTCTTTTTTTCACACGCAAAGGCAACTCACATATGTTTCATGTATTTGTGGCACCTGCACAAACACACACATTCACACACGCCTTTGTGCAGCGGCAAACAAACAAACAAACAACAACAAACAAGTAGCGTGCAAAAAAAGAAAAATGGCAACACTTTAACTTTTGAACGGTGTTTCACCCACAAAAAATCCCCCAACCCCCCTCTCTAGGTTTTAGCTACCTGCCGTCCTTCAAAAGCGAATTTTTTAGCCGAGATTATTTTTGTTTGCTTTTTACACTTGGCGAAAATTTGATATAAATCGTAGAAGGTAAAAGAGAAAATATATCGTATGTACAATGTATAAATATTGGTAATTATAGCCTATATATGAAATTATTGATGATCCACTCAGTATCACTCAAACACCATGTTGCATATATAATATGTACTTATACATACATACGTTCAGCTGATAAGTCTAAAATGTTTTATTCTATTTCTCAATTGATAGCCCCATTTAACCTCTTCTCACTTTTCTTAGAATTGAAATGATTGTGTTGGTTTTTAAAAAAGACGTGGCTTCTTTGTGTGATTGTGACATAAGATACTGTATTGAAGAAATATTTATAATATTTTCTTATACAGAACATTTTTTGATTCTCATTAAAATCAAAGATTTTAACTGAACCTACACCGCTTCTACAATCAGATCGGGAACGAAGTTAGCTGGTAATCTAAGTTGGTATTCAATCCAGCCTCGCAGACTGTAGACATTTGTATAGATGGTGGGTTTATTATCACTGGGCTTGCGAGATCCCCAGTTGACCACGCCCACCTGTGCGAGGGTGTAGGGGTTTTCACCTGTTTTACAAACCACGGGAGCTCCACCGTCGCCACTGCAATCCTTTCCCTGTAAACCCTTGGCACAAAATTGTCGAGTGGATAGAGGCCAGCCTAATATTCGCTGGCAGATATCATTTTCGATTATTTCTATTTTGGTATTTTTAAGGGTGGACGGATAATCCTTCGAGTTCCACTCCTCCTTGCCCCATCCGTTAAAGAAGCATGAGTTCCGTTGGACTCGTCCTCCACCCATGTACAAGGCAATTGTTTGGATGTTTCTTGTCATCGTAAAGCCTGACTTCAAAATTAGCAAGGCCACATTGTTTTCTGCATTGTACTTGTTGAACTGTTCGTGTGCAACTATCCTCAAGACCTTAAGATCCACATGCTGCTGATCCTGCGTGGTTGAAATATCATTTTCGCCAGCGCGCACCACCAGTTCATTTTCTGATATATCGTTTAGGATATGAACGGCAGTGAGAACCACATTGGGCTTAATCAGAGATCCCGATCCGATGTACCGAGTAAACAAATCGTCTGTGTTGAGCACGGCCACCACCCAAGGAAATTTCTCCGAACTATCCAGACTTGGATAGTTGTTATGTTGGTTCTGTATGCGAATATTTAACTTGCATTAACACAATTATACTTTTACTTTATTTTTATCAGATTAACCTGGTAACCATATTGTTGTCCGATCGCAAAGCTGATCAGCAGCGGCAAAAGAAACGTGAAAAATAAAGTCATCTCTTGACGATGTCTCCGGCGTAACTGATTCAGAGCACATTGAACATACTTTCATAACTCAGAGCTTGGCTTATCAGAAGTAAACTGAAACAACTCAGACTTATAGAATCCCTCTCGCTCTCTCGCAATTCTTATGGCTTGTATAAAAGTAGATTAAAACAAGGGAGAACGCTATAGTCGAGTACCTCGACTATCAGATACCCGTTACTCAGCTTAAGCGACCAAAGGGAAATGGAGATATGCAAGCAGCAAAGCGAGATTTAAATGCGCCACCTACCGGCGGAAGACAGATTTAAGCGTTGTGTGCGTTAGGGTAGGCGTGACAAATTCATTGTTCAATAGAATAAGTTAGCCGCGCACTTTGCTCTCTCTGAGCGCCGGCAGTGCTTTTCTCTTTGCCGCTAAGTTCGGCCGGCAACTATTTACATACACACACATACACGCGTAAAAACATTTCGCACTGTCTGGCTCTGACGTCATAGCTTTTTTTGCTTGGGAGGTTTGTGGGCGTTAGAGTGGGCGTAGAAAAATTTTTTTTTGGGTCAATCGATAGGTATGGACAAGACTAATACATTTCAGTTAAAATTTTCTATCTAACATCAAAACTGTAGGAGCCACAGTTTTGGGCGGTTTGTGGGCGTTAGAGTGGGCGTGGCACTCTACTGAAACAAACTTGCGCTGCGTAAGAAGCTCAGGAATCTGCTCGCCAAATCTCAATAGCCTAGCTCTCATAGTTTCCGAGATCTCAGCGTTCATCCGGACAGACGGACAGACGGACAGACGGACAGACGGACAGACGGACAGACGGACAGACGGACAGACGGACATGGCTAGATCGACTCGGCTAGTGATCCTGATCAAGAATATATATACTTTATGGGGTCGGAAACGCTTCCTTCTGCCTGTTACATACTTTCCGACGAATCTAGTATACCCTTTTACTCTACGAGTAACGGGTATAAATATTGCTGCGATTTCAGAATGTATTTTGACAAGTAATGAGTCAACAATTTAGATGATAGCATCATGTTTCTTTGTTTTCAATTTCAGTCTTATCAAATAAAACATATGCAACCTTTGTTTAAGTACATAATGTATGTATTTATGGAAAAAATATGATAAGTCGATATTTAAGATAATATTCCAGTATATTAAACATTATTTCTCTCCGTGAACTTTTTTTGCGTCTAAGTGTAACTTTTGCATAATACTTGTAGATGAATACGAAAACCAGAAAAACAAAACATAGTGCATATGTGCGAGGAGTCAACAAGCGTACGGTTGGCGGGATTCAGCAGATTCCAATTAAGTTTTCAATTTTTAGCAGACAAGCTTATGAATGATGACGCTCACTTCGATGGCCGCTCACTTGGCAAATGTCCAAAAAGGTTTTCCTTTCGCTTTCCATCTACAAAATGTGCTAATCATTTTCATTTGCAACGAAATAAGCGAACAAATGGCGAGCACAAGAAACAAGCAGCGCCTTGGTTCCTTGGAATTTTCCCCCATTTTCCTCGGCACCTTTCAAGGACTTTTTCCGCATGCATTCCCAAGTAGTTGAACATGGTAGTGCTATTATGGGAAGTAATAAACAAGAAATGGAATAACTAACTCGTTCGGATAGAATTGCAGATGCCCTTTGTGCTGTGACTAGCATTTGTTGCTGAAGGCGAGAAAAGAACAACATTTTGTTGTCCTCATAGTAAGCAGATTGAAAAATAAATCAAATAAGCCTAACAGACTTATGGAAATTTAGGACTTAAGAGTTTTATTTTAAGTTCTAATAACATTTTTTTTAATATTTAAAAAAATGATTTTTATTATCAACTTGAAAATTCCATTCCAAAAAATAAACTATGTATATTTATTTAATGATTTTATATCATTTTGAATAGTAATATAATTAATTATTAAATCATAAATTCATTTTTAATAAGTATTTTTTAAACTAAATAAAAAGTATTTCCTAAACTTTCATAGACAAATTAGTATCTTTTAGACTGATAAGTATCTTGAAGATACAAAAGTACATTTCAGATACAAACAGATACATCTTTAAGATACAAAACAATCTTTCGGATTATAATATTTTAAACTCGAGGCAAGTTGGCAGCTCCAAAAAGTAGCCCGCCAAATTGCCCCCCACTGAACAGCTGTTTACAAAGCTCCCCTTTGACAGACGCCTGTCCTCAAAGCTTCAACCCGTTCCAGAGGGCGCCACCCACCCATTTCCACGCCTGATGCTAAGCAAGAACAAAGAGCATACAGACTCAAGATGAAACAAAAACAGAAAATAAAACACAAATACGCATGTATGACCTTCGCACAAGGTGACTGGGGCAAGAGCGCCAAAGAAATATAGAGAGAGGGAGTGAGAGCGACTGAGCGTAAGGGAGAATGGGGCGATGCAATGCAAAAATTTAACCAAAGCTAAGGTAAAGTGAGAGCAATGCAGCGGCGAGATAAGAACCGCTGTGTCAGCAAGGCACAGTGGAACGCATTCTAAAATCAGGTTGCAAAAAGTTATATGAAAAAAAATTTTTTTTTTACCAGTATCTTTTTTATAAATAATTTTAGTAAGGGGCTATATTAAAATTTAAATTTTATCATCAAAATTCAATAACATGCTGTTTCTAAAAATAAGTAATAGAAAGTTACAATTGCAAATGCAGCTAAATATTTTATTCAGAAGACCTTGCGATACATTTATATGATATTCAGAGTTAGGAGCAAACATTATAAAATGTAAAGGATAGTTATTATAATATTTTTAAAAAAATTTTTAATTCCTGTTATATGTTAATCAGCAATAGCAACGAAACCCAACCACTGTGCGTCGGGAGTTGTTTACAAGAGTGCGCCGGGAAAGAGCGCCAATTGAGCAACGAAAGCTCTGGCGGAAAAAGCTCCGGAAAGTATAACGAAAGTATAAAGTGAGAATCGCTCCGGATTTTGCTGCGAACGGTCGTCTGTTCAGGTCTGGTTTGTGTCTACAGTCTCCGTCTCCACATCGCTGTCGCACACGCAAACGGGTCTCCGCCACACAAACACACGCGCACCCACGCAACGGAATCACCGAACCACATAGAACTACCATAGAGAAGGCCTGATCAGAGGGATATAACTAGGACACCATGTCGAAGCCCCAATCGGACGCCGATCGGCGCAAGCAGATCTCGGTGCGCGGTATCGCCGAGGTGGGCAATGTCACCGAGGTGAAGAAGAACTTCAATCGGCATTTGCATTACACCCTCGTCAAGGATCGCAATGTGTCCACCCTGAGGGACTACTACTTCGCCTTGGCCAACACCGTCAAGGACAACATGGTGGGCCGTTGGATTCGCACACAGCAGCACTACTACGAGAAGGATCCCAAGGTGAGTTAAAGTCGGCTTAGCCATTCCACCCAGTTATTGATTTTACTCCATGGAATTTTCCAAAAAAAATAAGTGGTGGGGGCAACCTAACCTATCTTAATAAGAGTTCCGGCTCCCTATATCGGATTTACCCTGATTTGGGGCCTCCAATAAAGTTTATAAATTTCCTTTATATATATTTTTTCTAAATTTTTTTTTTTGGCTATTACGACATTTTTTCAGCCTGCTCCATTCTCTTTTTTTTCGCTGCCGATTTATTCCTCTATGCGCTTTGGCCAATGAATTTACAGTGAACCCTCGACTAAAGGAAATCCCAAATTGTTTATTTAAGCTCTCCAAAATAATTTATTTTATAAAATACTTCAAAACTTTGATAAGTTTTATTAAAATCAAAATTTATCATATTATACCTTCTTGGAATTTTGGAGAGGATAATAATTCCAAACCTAATTTTCTATTCAACATGAGAGCTAATGTTCTAGCCTTTGTACCATTCCAATGGTATTTAAAATTTGCTTCCCGTTATAAATCTATTCTATATTTGCTTTTTGGATTTCCATGAAATGAATACTTTTTTTCCTTATCCACTTTAATTAATCGTATATATATTTCAAGCGTTCACTGTATTTCTGCACTTTCTGCTTTTACTGCATTTCCCTCGCTTTCGTTGTTTTGCTACTACATAATTGTTTCGTTTCATTTAATTATCCGCGAAATAACCAAAAAACAAAGATTGCAAATGGGATCAATGCCAAGAAATGCGCCAAAATAATGTGTGACACTTTCACTGCAACAAATTGCAAAGGTGCTACAAAAAAGCCGGCGAATATAGCAACAACCACCCCTTATTTTCCGCTCCTATTCAAGAATTTCACCCCACCAGCTGCCTAAGCAACGAAACTTTAAAAATAGATCTTCATTAAGCAGCTGTCGCTAAGCTACTTCTATATCTATGCAAACATGTTTATGAGTTTTTGAAAATTTCCCTAGGGCCTTGGCTCACTAATTTTCTCAACTATTACCCCAGAAAATGCAGCTTTAGTAATAGCAAGTTTGCACTTAGCATTGTATCCATCAGATACACAATATGTATATATATATCCAAGCACGTGCCCGAAGCGTGAGCTTTTCATTTGCAAAATTTCTCAGCATCGGCAGCTAAACATGTTTGTCCTTGCCTGAATGTCAGCTTAAATCACTTTCAATTTCTCTCCATAAACCCCCCAAAAATGTATCTATTAATTTTCCATTGACTTGACCACTAGAAGTTCAAGCTATATAAAGTTTTGGGTGATAGATATTTTCAATTTAACTAATTTGTGGAAACTGCCATGAAGGCGACACACATATTTTCAAGGTCAATCAAAGGTTATTAACAACAACCAACTGACAAAAATATCAAGGAAAATTTCCCCCATTTATATTTTTTTTTTTCTGTGAGTTTTTATTTTGGCTACAGTTTCGGTTGCTATTCGTGCGCATATATAAACCTATATATATATATTTTCTTTTAGTTCAGGTTGTGGAACTTTTATAGGCCCGATTTTGTTTAGTTGTCCCCCTACATGCAATTAGCTCACGCAACCATCTGAATAGAAAGAGAAATGTATCTAGCTAGTTGTCGATTGTATCTCACGGATACTTAAACAGCTGTTGTTATGCGTAGCACAGTACTTAGAGTTAATTGAAGACAACTTGGCGTCCGTTGGATTCTGCGGCAATTTATGCAAATTGAAGAAAGTTCAGCGGGTTGGATAGCCACACAAAAGAGTTATTTATTTCCCTGTAGTTTTCCACAAGTCAGGCTGGCAAAATCGAAAAAAAAGTGTCCCACTTATCACCCACATGGAAACCCAATTAAAAGCGTTTAGCTATCAGGGATCAAAGAATGTTCAATGTCAGGGTAGCAAAACTATCGCATTTCCAACTTCCTATGCACATATGTCATTTATTTATTGCATATAGGTAAAAGACAATAAACAACAAATGCAAACAAATATCGCCCGTTTGTTGTTGAGGTGTTCTTTATCAAAGCCGCAAAAAAACATATGTCTGGGCTCTAATTCGACCGTAGAAACGGCTACAACGAATTTGAAAGACCCTACACACCAAACAGATGGGAAAAATATCACCACCGACAGTTGAATGACTTCGAAAGCTTTTTATGGATCTAAGAGATTACTCACGGTTTGTTGTGGAGCTCCGTATTTTCGATTAGATAAGCTAAATAGGTTATTCACATTTTTTTTGGGTGCAGAGGAAAGGTCATGCTTAGAATCGGTTCTAGTGTTCGGTAATCCCGATTTCATTATCTTCATATTTTTGCAATTCTTATCGTCTTGATTAGTTTGAAGATTATTCGTAAAGGGTTTCTAATTAATTTTAATTTAACACATAAGAGAACATTGTAGATCTTTATAATTATCATATTTGCAATCTACAAATTTTGGAAGATATCATATGTTGTCACCATGTTTCCTCATCAACTCTTAAGAACAAGTAATATTCTTACTTACATAAATGATCACATGAATAAGTGACGCCACATATTTCAGTAAGATTTCTAACAGTATGTCACAGTTATGAAAATGATTCATAACCTGCAATACCTTCATTAATAATTCTATATCCCTATCTAACTATTACCAATGTTACCTTTTATCAGATTACATTTAATGTTCATGCAATAACCAACACATCTTTTCTAAACTAGTTCATATTTACCCTATTACCTTACTTAGTAAAAATATCTTATCTGTTAAAAAGGTTGCAAAATATTCCTAATCGAAAATCCCCGGATTCTATATAGGCGCCATAACCCCTTTCACCTACAAATATGCACATAGAAACACGCTACCCAAACATTCCGCACTAATTAGCTATAGTTTTGTTGCCCCATCCCGTAGCATCAGACATCTGAGATCAGCATGCGCCAAAGGTATGCGTTTTAGGGCATAGATTACATAGGTAGACTGATAAGGAACAGGATTAGCATACCCTGAAAGCCATTAGCTATTAACTGGCGACACTGTCAGCGATGTTGTCGTCAATAGCGATTGGTGATCCGTGATCGATCGATGATTAGGTGAGCATTGGGCATTGATAATGATACCGATCCCGATTCCGAGTTATATAGATTCATGCTTTGCCATGATGTTTGCCCAGCATGCAAAGTGCAGCCTGCAATCTATTGATAGCCGTGCTGTTGCCATTAACCCAATAAATGCCCTCGTAACATCGATCGATAGATTTGAACTGAATCGAACCGATGATTGTGAATGCCTTCCTCTATTTATAGTTTTCCAGTTGGTTTGCCCTGAAATTACCGGCTGATTTTTTGCGCTGATAAGGTGTTATGCCGTTGGGAACCGTAAAATGGGTGCCGGGTGACCTTCTGGGCAAACATAACTAGGTCTTGGCGCCCTTCTTATCAGGACTTTAATGAAATGTACTGCACTGTACAGTTGAGCCTGGAATTTTGGGACCTTGCACTTGGCTGATCATTAAGGAAATTCACGACCAAACTGGTTTTGAAATTAGTTTAATAATCCCACTCTCTTAAGCGCTGCGATTATTGCTCTTTGCTGCTTTATTGTGTTCTTCAATCTACTTAACTTTTGAAGTTTACGATATTACCTTTTTCGAAATATAGTAATATACTTGATTGCGAAAATCCCCTTTTATGTTGAAATGTAAGATACAATGCAGTAGTAATAAAATATGATTTATTTTTAGATATCTCTCAATCAAAAATTTAAGTAACTTTGAAATATTCAAAAATTTTAAATTATCAAAAACAACCTAATCAAACTCTTTTAATATTTTATATTAATAAATTTCATGACTCATGCTAAAAATTTCGTTTTGTAACTAATGTCGTTCATTTCTCTGCCAATAAACTGTATTGTAAACCAATTAACTAATGATATCCCCTCTATCATTTTAGCGCGTCTACTACCTGTCGCTGGAGTACTACATGGGTCGCTCCCTGACCAACACCATGATCAACTTGGGCATCCAGAGCGAGTGCGAGGAGGCCATGTACCAGCTGGGTCTGGACATTGAGAATCTGGAGGAGATGGAGGAGGACGCCGGTCTGGGTAACGGTGGTCTGGGTCGTCTGGCCGCCTGTTTCTTGGATTCGATGGCTACTCTGGGTCTGGCCGCCTACGGCTACGGCATCCGTTATGAGTACGGTATCTTCGCCCAGAAGATCAAGAACGGTGAGCAGGTGGAGGAGCCCGATGATTGGCTGCGTTATGGCAACCCCTGGGAGAAGGCACGTCCCGAGTTCATGCTGCCGATCAACTTCTATGGCCGTGTGATCGACACGCCCGAGGGCAAGAAGTGGGTGGACACCCAGAGGGTGTTTGCCATGCCCTACGACAACCCGATTCCCGGATACAACAACAACCACGTGAACACGCTGCGTCTGTGGTCTGCCAAGTCGCCCATTGACTTCAACCTGAAGTTCTGTAAGTATCTGATTTGGATTCTTACCCTATCATACGTAAGCTACAATAAACCTTTCTGTATGCCTTTCCAGTCAACGATGGTGACTACATCCAGGCCGTGTTGGACCGTAATCTGGCTGAGAACATCTCCCGTGTCCTGTACCCCAATGACAACTTCTTCGAGGGCAAGGAGCTGCGTCTGAAGCAGGAGTACTTCATGTGCGCCGCCACGCTGCAGGATATCATCCGCCGTTACAAGGCCTCGAAGTTCGGATCCCGGGAGGCTGTCCGCAACACCTTCGATCACTTCCCCGACAAGGTGGCCATCCAGCTTAACGACACCCATCCATCGCTGGCCATCCCCGAGCTGATGCGCATCCTGGTTGATGAGGAGCACCTCACCTGGGAGAAGGCATGGGATATCACCACGAGGACCTGTGCGTACACCAACCACACCGTGCTGCCGGAGGCCTTGGAGCGCTGGCCAGTTTCCCTACTGGAGTCGATCCTGCCACGTCATCTGCAGATCATCTATCACATCAACTTCCTGCACATGGAGAATGTGAAGAAGAAGTTCCCCGAAGATCTGGACCGCATGCGTCGCATGTCGATGGTTGAGGAGGATGGCGAGAAGCGCATCAACATGGCCCATCTGTCCATTGTGGGCTCCCATGCCGTCAACGGTGTGGCTGCCATCCACTCGCAGATCCTAAAGGACTCGCTGTTCCATGACTTCTACGAAATGGATCCCAAAAAGTTCCAGAACAAGACGAACGGTATCACCCCGCGTCGTTGGTTGCTGCTCTGCAATCCTGGTCTGTCCGATCTGATTGCCGAGAAGATCGGTGACGAGTGGCCAGTGCATCTAGACCAACTGGTTGCCCTGAAGAAGTGGGCCAAGGACCCCAACTTCCAGCGCAATGTGGCCCGTGTCAAGCAGGAAAATAAGCTCAAGTTAGCCGCCATTCTGGAGAAGGACTATGGCATCAAGATCAACGCCTCGTCCATGTTCGACATCCAGGTGAAGCGTATCCACGAGTACAAGCGCCAGCTGCTTAACTGCCTGCACATCATCACCCTGTACAACAGGATCAAGAAGGATCCCACCGCCAACTTCACCCCGAGGACAATCATGATCGGAGGCAAGGCTGCTCCCGGCTACTATGTGGCCAAGCAGATCATCAAGCTCATCTGCGCCGTGGGCAATGTGGTGAACAACGATCCCATTGTGGGCGATAAGTTGAAGGTTATCTTCCTGGAGAACTACCGTGTGACCCTGGCCGAGAAGATCATGCCCGCCGCCGATCTCTCCGAGCAGATCTCCACCGCCGGCACAGAGGCCTCTGGTACCGGCAACATGAAGTTCCAGCTGAACGGAGCCCTGACCATCGGCACGCTGGATGGTGCCAACGTGGAAATGGCCGAGGAGATGGGTCTGGACAACATCTTCATCTTCGGCATGACCGTCGATGAGGTGGAGGCTCTCAAGAAGAAGGGCTACAATGCCTACGACTACTACAACACCAACCCGGAGGTCAAGCAGGTTATCGACCAGATCCAGGGTGGCTTCTTCAGCCCCGGCAATCCCAACGAGTTCAAGAACATTGCCGACATTCTGCTTAAGTACGACCACTACTACTTGTTGGCCGATTACGATGCGTACATCAAGGCCCAGGATCTGGTATCCAAGACCTACCAGGTAAGAGGGCGCATAATTTAATAAAGGGTTCTGGTTATGTGTGAGATTTTTTAAATTTTAAATTCTTAAATGTGTTAAATATTCAAAAATTTTAAATTTGAATATAGAGGTAAGTAAAGGGGAGGGTGATCTACATTAAAAAAGAAATTTACAAGTTCAAAATAGTTCCGGAAAATAAGAGCATTCTTAAGTTATCTTTACTTTTCTTTATCTAAAACCACACTTTCTATCGCTTCGATTCCAGAACCAAGCCAAGTGGCTGGAGATGTCCATCAACAACATCGCGTCCAGCGGCAAGTTCTCGTCGGACCGCACCATCGCCGAGTACGCCCGCGAGATCTGGGGCGTTGAGCCCACCTGGGAGAAGCTGCCAGCGCCGGAGGATCAGCCACAGAACTAAATCAATTTTCGATATTATTTTATTATTTATGTGCTTTACTTTTGTTAAAGACAAAGTCAAATTTTAGGCGCCAAAAGCAACAACTAAAACTAACCAAGTAAACATGGGCCACAGCCTCGAATTGTTAATATTTTATTAAATAAAAATCCAATATAAACAATTCAACTAGTTCTCTCATCACTGTGGAAACGAATCAACAACACCAACAACGGTACCTACCTAAAAAAGACCTCAGGAACACTTTCAAAGTAAAAGAAAAATAAAAAACAATTAAAAATTTAATGGAAAAAGTTATAATAAACGTTAGTGGCAAGCTTGTTTAGATATCGGATCTGCGTGTTTTAAATCGAGATTAAACCTCAAGTTCAACTGTTAAATGTAAAAATTAATTTAAATTGAATAAAATTTGATTCGAAATATAAATATGTATGGTATTTTCAGTGGGCTTTGGTGTGGTGAATGAATAAAACTGGCATTTTATATCTTAATCTGATGGGAAATATACAACTTTATTATGGACATAAGATCAATATTCTAAGACAATTTATTTATATCTTGGGGAATGGAATCAATAATCAAATTTGAAGGCTCTTATTAGTCCCATTAAATGAACACAAAAGTTTAGTAGTTGTTTCAATGTAATTGTTTGGATTTCTCTTTTTAAAATAGTCACTAAAAAATTGTAAACGTTTCAAAATTATTTTGCTCTTTGTTACATAATTTCTCTTGATGGACAAGCTATTCAAAATTCTTTAAAAATTAAACCAAATGCGCTCCACAATGCACATAACGGGGGAGCAACCACCCCGACTGATTTTAGTAGTTTACTCTGGAGCGAGTCGATTTGCTGATGTACTGTCGGTCCTCGCCCCGCGAACTGCTGCCACCGCCTCGTTCTCTATCGAATTTCTCATGTGAACGCTCCCGCGGTGACTTTTCCTATAGAATAATACAATTTTAGTAAAAGGCGAGCTTACAAATTCAATATAGATTGTAAACGGTGCAGCAACATTCTTGTGCATCATACGATACAGCTGCTGCACCACTACAACCAGATTTTTCGCTTTAATTTACCAGAAATTCGTCGTTAACTCACCCTATGCCGCTCTCTATCCCGTATTTCTTCTTCACCGTTTTGTGCTAAAAAATGTTCATTCTTGAAAGTCTTGAATATCCGGAAAATCATTCTTGCCTCACCTTCGCGCCGACGCTTATGTTCGTTGCTGTTTGACTCTTCGGTTCGATCGCGCTTGCGCCCCAGCTTGCGATCCTTGCGAGCGTCTCGCTCCTCATCCGACAGCTTGTCCTTGTTGCGCTCCTTGGTCTTGAGGCCGCGAGCCTTCTTCACGCTGTCCACCAGTTCCTCCACCTTCTGCAACGGCACAGGATTAATGGTTGTAAAAACATATTGAAATTCTTGCCTCCGCTAAAACTTTACAAAGAGTGGGTCTATCTCTATCTACTTAAAACTGGAACAGAAACCGAAACTATACAACTGTATCGGTGTTGCCCGTGTCCGTTTAGTGTCCTATGTCTAATATGGTTTATAAATCCGTCGGCCCCACCACGCGCCCTTCACTTACCAGTGCGCAGTCTCAACATCAACGTATTAACAACTAAACTGGGCTGCACAGGTAACGGCAGGTAGGTAATCAGAGTCGCGGAGGTGTCGAAGATCCACTGGGTTTCATCCGGATATTTGGGATGCAGGCATAGCCGATGTTGTAGTACTATTAACGAAGTTTGGCAGCATTTAGGATATTTAGATGGCACTATCGTCTTATAATAATGTTGATAGTTCATTTTTTACAGTTGTCAATCGGATCCGTTTACATTGTTATTGATGATTCGGAATGTGAAAGTATAGGTTGTCCAATTATTAATGTTGATATTTCAAGTTTCCAGCTGTCAATCGGATCCGTGCATAGTATTATGGATGATTCGGGATGTAAAAATATAGGGTTTTCCACTATTTGTTCCATGGCACTCCAGTTCAATGATTCCAAGTGTAAAACTATAAGTTTATCCAGTATTTGTTTTAAGTCACTCCAGTTCATTAAACGCTGTTATTAAATCCAGATGAAATTTTTACTGCAGATGTTCGTCTTCTAAAGGCTCCAAAAAAGGTAGACTTCCAGTTCGAAAGATTTGTAGATTTCGATTCAGATTTTTTAACGTTCAGCCCTTCGAGTTTAACTGTTTGACCATCAGAAGGTAGCAAAGTGATGATAATTCAAGAACATTTTTCCAGAATTCCATTATTTTTGTTGGGTTTTTTAGCATATATATACTTCATTAATTTTGTGGAAATTTTCACAATATATTGAAGACTTTTGTTGTTACGTAGGGCAATTGTGGTTTTTGATGATGTTGCTTGATGATTTGCCTTCATTTTTTTCCTTTGTAGATTCAGTCAGCATCCAGAATAAATACCGTTGATTTCTTCTTCCTTTAAACTCAAGGGGGTTTTCCAATAATTCCTATGACGTAAACTTCTTCCTCGATCGATTATCCTCGGCTCTTCCAGCGATTGTCGTCTTCATGGTCCCAATTCTTGACTTCGGTCCGTTAATTAAATAACTACTCTTAACCTATTACAATTACTTAACAAATTTGAATAAAAAAAAATTGTTTTTTTCTTTTTAAAGATGATCCTGTCACATTGGTCTAAAAAGTTTCACTTTTTGCTTATATATAATCTTAATAATAACACCCCAAAGTGTACTAAATACTTAGAACTAAGGAGAATTGCAGATGAGAACGAGGTCCACCGCATCAAGCATCAGTATATAAGTTTTGATATTTTTTAGGGTGGTGGGTTCGTTGTTGGTTGGTTGAATTTGGAGTCGCAGAGTAGAAGTTGGTGTTGCAAATCGGTTTATGTCTCCCTGGCTCAATCAGAACTTCGTGTATTTGCCCTCCAGATTTGATCGCCATCGTAGTGTTGTTTTATATTGTTGTTGTCTTAGCGTACTTATGTCTGCAACCATATGCTACTAACCTTTGAACTGCTGGTTGACGATTCCAATTTGCGACGCTTTGAATCTACTAAAACGAATGGTTACAAATGAAGTGCCCCATAAAGCAGATGAGCTACGTACCTTTTTCGTATTCAATGGTCTCATGGCTACGTTGCCGATGCTGCATTGAACCGTTGCTTTCGTTGGATACGGAGCTGAGATCTCTCATACGTCCCTCAAACTCCTCGTAGTGGCGATTATCAGTGTTGCCAACCAGATCCACCGTCTCGACGCCATCTCCGTGCCGATTGCGCTCTTCACCGCCGCGGCGCGATGTCTTCTCGCGCTTCCGCTGCTGTGCTTCCAACTCATCCAGGCGCTGGGAGCGCTCCCGGGACCGCTGGTGCTGTTCGGCTTCTGTTCGTTCCTTGACCCTCACCGTATCCCTGGAGCTGCGATGACTACTAATGCTCCCGTGACGCAGCTCGTGCTGATCCTGCCTGTCACGCTCCACGTCCCGATTGCGGCTTTCGCTCTGTCTGCTGCCATTGCTACCGTTGTTTGTCTGCTCTAGCTGCTCGTCCTTGCTGCGGGATTGGGATTCCCGTGGCGCAGGCAAATCACGTTGCTTGCTCTCACGATCGATGTTGGATGCCGCTGAGGTCGTTGTAGACACCAAAGTGACGCTGTTGCCCTCGCTTTTAATGCTCTTCGAATCGCGGAGGGGAGCTAACAAAAATATGATTTTATTATTAGTTTGCTTGAATAATTTTTGTAAATGAATTTATTTTTCCCACCTGGTTTAGCCTCTGGCTCCTTGGTGCCAGACTTCTGTTCGTTGCTATAAAAGGGAGCAGCTCCGCTGGTCCCCTTCGCTCCTTGTGTATGCAGCGGTGGCGAAGTTGGCGATAATTTCTCCACTTTAATGGGAGTGCTAGGTGCACCAGCACTGGCTGGCGACTCCTTGCTGGACCTCTCGGCCATCTGATGGAAATCGCTCTCCTTCAGCATGTGCGGAGTCTTCAGCTTCAGCTGGCCAATGTAGCTAGAGGCAATGGCATACAGATCCGGCCGTTTTGTCTTCTCCTCCTCGCGCACCTTGTCCACCTTACGCTCGATGATTTGAGCCAGTTTGGCAAGGACCGGATAGTGAGGCAGGATTCGCATCAGGATGATTAGTGCATTTCGGATCTGCATGAAGTCCTTCGAGTCCAAGCAAAAGACTATCGCTTTGGTGATCTTGTAGTGCCACTTGTGGCACACATGGCGGTAGTTCTCGTAACCAACGTGATCGTTAGCCTCTGAGAACTGATTGCTCACACGGAACTTGGTCACGAAACCAGGATAGTTGGCGCACTCTTTGTTGAAAACAGCCTGATCCGCATGCCATCGCATCACAGTCTCTAACATGGCGCACAGGAAGCGACCATACCGCGTCGCCTCGCCCTCTGTGCACGAAGTAACCGAATAAGTGATGTCGCAGAAGATCTAGAACATAAAAAAAAAAGTGAGCTATTGTATAATACGAAGGTATATTCAGTAACATTTACCCGATCGTAGCAGAGCAAGGTAGAAAAGTTTGAAGTCTTGAGGTTGTGTATAGCGTGCACGAACTTGGCGCAGTACAGTGCATCCAGAGCAGTAAAGGTGCAACGCGGGAAAAGGCAGAGCTGCAGGAACTGCGTGATTGTGTCGTTCTTGGCCGACTTGGCGGATCGAAGCAGGAACCAACTATCCTTCTGCTCCTGCAACCGCTGCGAGATCTTGTCCACGTGCTCGTGCTGCTTCTTGCGCTCGTCATTCAACTTCTCCATTAGCGCGATGTACCGCTCCTGTTCCTTCTTGTTCTTAGATTGGTTCGAGTCCTTGCCCTCGGCCGCCTGCTGTGCCAGCTGTTTCAGCTTTCCAATCTCCCGCTGATAGCTGTCGTTCGGAACATGCAGGTCGTACATGCTCAGACTCCAAAAGGTTACCAGGAACTGCGGACTGATGTCCTCCCAAACCTTGGCGCTGTGCAGTGGTCGAACAGACTCCACGATCGGGTTCATGATCAGCTGCGTGGCCTCCAAATACTTTTGCAGCTTTTGGGTCGTGGTCAGCTTCTTGGCGTTCGGATCAGCCTTGCGCAGTTGGTCGTATTTTTGCTGTAAAAAAGTTAAAAGGTTAAAAATATGAACCATAATTATTTTTGACAGACTTACATTGATTTGATGAGTGAACATGGGCCTAGCCAGGAAGAAAGCCACATCTGTATTGATGTGGTACTCCCGCAGCATGGTTATAATAGAGGGCAACCGCTCCACGTACTCATCAACCGAATAAGTGGACCCTAGGAAGGTACCAAACTGGACAAGGGTGTCCTGGCACTGATCATAGAGATTTCCCACCAACTTTAAATGACTTTGCGCCGCCGTCTCGCGATAAATTACGCAGTGCTTTTGCTGGGCCATCAATAGGCAAATGGCCACGGCGAGATCATTGTTGGCCAAGGCCTCCTTCAAGCGATTAGACGACTTTTTCGTATTCCTCACTTGGCTAAAGTAACCAGCCTGTAATAAGAAGGAAACTCGTTAAGATATAGTACTTCAAAGTATATTAGATATTTACCTCTCCCCTGAGCTGTTCCCCACCACACATGGCCTGCAACTGATCATTTGTCATCTCCTCACAGGACTCCACACCCGCCATCTTGTGCACAATCTCCCGCAATATGAGTAGGTCCAGGCTCTTCTGTGACTTCAGCTGATTAGCCACATATTGCAGCAATCCACTCAGCTCGATGCTGTACTTTTTGTAAATGGTGCCGCAGAAGGAGGCCAAGCTTTGAAGCCACAAGGATAAAGAGGTGCCATCATCCTTGAACCTGAGACGACCCGTTATCGTCAGGGACTCGATGATGCAGTAGCCCAGACAGTCAAAGGACAGGGCAGTAAGATACTTGAGCATGTCACAGACGGGCCCGATGAGATTGTCATAGATTTGTATTTGCAATAGGATCTGTTGCAATGGATAAGGAAATTAAGAAAATGCGATTGGCAAAATAGTTTATATTAAACTCACATAATCGAACAGCAGTCCTGGGGCACAATGGCTGTACTTGCCAACCAGGCGACCCAGCTGTTTCACGTTCTCCTTGCTTACTCGCTTCATCAGCGCCTTGATATCCCGCTGAGCCAATCCACACCGCCTAATCAAATTCGGATGCAGCTGGTAGCTATCGTTCTTCCAACGTGCATACAAACTGTAACGGAAATGGTACGGGAAATACTTGAGCACCGCCCAAATCTCCTCGGACATCGAGCAGTTGTTGTCCAGGTAGAGAAGAGAGGGTAGAATGCAGGCGTCTAGCGAGCTCATAATGTCATAGTAGTGCTGCTCTGCCTCCGAATTTGGAGGTGGTCCATTCAAGCTATCCACGCCCATCTCCACTACTAATTTTCGCATAATGCGTATTAACTTGTACATCAGCACTGTATCGTAGTGCATGGCGGGTCCCAAGACATTAGCCATCGGCCAGGTGTACTTCCGCAAATCGCTGAACTCCTTTGCCTGCATCTTGGCCAACAACTTGGTATCGTCGTACAAGCGATTTCGACTCTGTCTCCTTCCGGCGGGTGCTTTAAAGCACTTCTTATAGTAGATGTTCTCCACGGACAGGTGAATCAGATCAGCAATCGCACGTGCAATAGGTTCCTGAAGTACTACAGCCTGCTCCGGGAGCTTCTGGATGATCTTGTAGGCGTTCTCCCAGTCACCAACTTTAAGTAGAGCCTCGCAGAGACCAAACTTTTGATTGGCATTGTATTTTTCCTGGGAAAAATTGTAATGTTAGTAGTGTCGCCCCTTTTAGTAGCTTTTACCAACTTTACCTCATTAAATTTCTTAACCGAGGGCGGCGGTGGGGGATCCTTTTCGTCATCCTTCTTATTGGTTTGGATGAGGTTGAGCTTGCGCACCATTTCCCTGGCATCCGCCAACTCCTCTTCCCAATCTGCCTTGATGCTTCCGTCGTTTGGAGTCAACCACACATAGACATCGTTAAGCGCAATGACGCCGTGCTTTAGCAAAAGGGCGCAAACATGATATAAGGAGCGGGGCGTCCGGGAGTCCTTAAAGTGGCAGAACTTGTACCCGAGGACCTCGCAAATTATGGCACCGGTGGGCATGTAGCTGCGCAGCAGGGGAATAAATAAGTTCCAGCGATCTGGTCGGGTCTCAAATGACTCGATAATAATGTCCAGAACGCGATTGGGATCCAGGTTGAAGCAGCCTAAGAAAGGGATTTAATCAATATATATAAATCTTTCTATTAGACCTATTATCTATGTGGGTCTATTACACTGCTATTAGTTAGACCCAAGATGTAAAAGCAAATGTATTACCTATAAGGGATTTAATGATGTCCATAATGCTCTCTGGCGTAGTATTCTCGTCAAATTCTTGATTGAGCTCTGTAATAAGCTTGGCAAAGCCTTCGCTCTCCTCACGGAAAAGGTTAAAGCGACGCTGCTTGTAGCTTAAAAATGGGAATGAAAAATTACATAGTAAATCAACCAGAAATTACTGTTATAATACATACTACAACTTGGTTTTGACCTTGATGAACTTAGAGTAGAAGCTCTTGTTCTTGACAATTCCCGCCTCCTGCAGCGTATCGATTTCCAATCGCTCCTTCAGCAGACTTTCTGGAACCACCTTGTCCAAGTCCTTGACCAGTTGCACGAAGGCATGTCGCACCTCTTGAAAGTCATCAGTAATGAGAGAGGTTTCACTGTCCAGAATGTTTATTACGTCCACTATAAGGCTGGGAAAGTCCGCATGGAGGGCCTGTGAAAAAGGTATATATTGGATTAATTATAAGCCATTAAGGTAAATAAGAAGAACTTGTTATATGTTCTATATACTATTTTCAAAACTATGATATACATTTTATTTGAAAACAATCCATTTGAATTTCAACATAAACCGCTAACAAATCATTTCAGCAAAGTGATTTCAATAGTAAGTAATGTTTTTTAGAAAGACGTGGGAAGCCCTATAAATAATCCCCACTCACCACGACTTCCAGGAGCAGATGGAGCACCAGGTCCTTCTTGTGGGTGTGGCGCAGGGCCTGCCAAAGGAGCTGGTAAATGGCATGGGAGATGCCCTGCTTGAACTCCCCGTTCTGGTCGTAGACGGGCGTATCCGTCGCATCCTGCAGCTCCTGCTTGAGGTACTTCAGGCTAGAAGTAAACGTTTAATTTAGCTAGGTGATATGGAAGAACACACAGTGGGTCCAAACAGTCGACACAAGAGCGCGCGCGAATATCCAGCAGCAGGACACAGACTGATGGCAGCCACTGTGCTGCGAGTGTGTGTGCGCGTTTGCATATATGTATATCTCTGGGTGCGTTTGTATCGGTGTCTGAGCGTGGAACCACACACGTACAATTCGCTCCGTCCGGATTTGTCGAAGTGCTTGAAGATGTCCAGATTGAGGGAGCCGGGATCCTTGCCGCCCGATCCGCTGGCAGCTCCTCCATTTGTGTCCGACGACTCGGAAGTCCGGTTTTCCGCCGTCGCCGCACCATCGCCTCCGCCACCGCCACCGCCACCATCCTGCGTTGCCGTAACGCTCTTCAGCTTCTTGAGCCGCCGTATCCGCTCTGTGGATCTCTGCATCCTCGGATCTGGTGGAACACGCGGGCGCTTTGCTGGGGGGGCTGGTTTTTGCTCCCGAATCGATTAGATCGCTGTACTAGTTGCAATATTTCCACAAATTTTCACACTTTATGTTGAAGCAGTGCCACAGTGTGACCGTTTCGCGGCGAATCTAAATGCCAGGCGTCGAGCCGAAAATGTCCTACGACTTCCGAAGTCGGCTGACCTTATTTTGGGAACGCTTGATACGAAACAAATATAGTTCTGAAATGTTTTTCAAATGTACCATTTATAAACTATTAAAATTGTTTATGTTTTTGTACGGTTTTAAGGAATTCGAATATTTTTCTCATATGCTTGTTTTTCCTTTTTCTAGTATGGAATAATAAAATAAGATACACAGCTTTACAATTTATTCGCCTGAGCTATGTTTCCTTCCCGAAGTTACTTAGAAGTCTTCCACCCAGGCCATTTTTCAAATCGTTGACCCATTTTATAGATTTATATGCGCATATAATTAAGGAATCTCTTGAAATGCAATTTAAAGTCAAACCAAATTAAGGGAATCTAGAAAAACGCATTAGCATCCCGGCAGACTGCGGAAATTGTACGGCATTGATTTATTGCCTTACAAAAAGTACCAAAACGATAAGGGTCTTTTGACCTTCAAAAATAACATTCTGTAGATAGCTGTACTGTGCTCGATCTCGAGAGTCAAACTTTATTTGTTCAAAGTGAACCGTGATAGAATATAGTGAAATAAAATTGGCCAAATCATTGTAATATTCAATTTTTATTCACCTTAACTCTGGGGCGGACCATAATTGCCATATACATATATGTACTTTAACAGATGAAAATGATTTGTGAACAAATTTATTAGATTTGCAAACTTTTACCTAGAATAATATTTGTGTTCAAAAGCATGTATACAATCTGTAAAAGCGTCTTATGTTAGGGATATTGCTATTAAGTACAAATAAAACTGGCGAAACCAAGATCATACTCGTCATTGAGTACAATAAAAATATAATTAAAACAATACAAAATCAATATATAAATTGTAAAAGGGAATTCATTAGAAATTCCCACGTGAATGTATAATCGTAATTAAAATTTGGATGATTGCTAAATATTTGTAAGCTGGAAACCTGAAATCTCAAAGCAAGGCTTCGTTCTCAATCTTGACATCGCACTCAATCATGGAGCTGTCCACAAAGTCGTACGAGGATGGGGATTGCGGGCTACCGGTGTGGTAATTGGAATTGGAGGGATAGTACTGGGGTTCCTCCGGGGGAGAGGCGAAACTCGAGTCCGGAGCGGGCGTTAGTTTTGGCAAGCCACCCGCACTCTCGCCTTCTTCGCGTCCCGCTCCTTCAAGCAACTGCTGATCCTCCTTCCTGAGCTCCACTAAAACCCGTGCCATCTCCATTCGAAACTTAAGATTGCTGATGGCTGACAGCAACTTGACGTGCGGCACCATGCTCACCATGAAGCTGTAGTCCGAATCGTTCTTGAGATCGGCTTCAGTGGCAGAATTTGGTGTGGCCTGCTTGGTGTGGCCATTCGGAATGGGGCCATCGAACTCAGGGGAGGTCTTCCGGCGGCGACATCTTTTCGAGGGCGGCGGTGGGCGTGGCAGGAATTTGTTATTAGAATTATTATTATTATTATTGTGTGGCAAATACATGGGCGAAAGCAATTTGGGCGAGAGATCCCGGGCAACTGGGGATCTGGAAACCAACGGCTTGATCAGCGAACCGCCATCTGAGCCCGAGTCCTGGGGCACCGACGATTCCCGCCTGAAAATGTCCTCCATAATCTCAAAGTCAACCGAGTCATCATCCACATCGATGGAGAAGTCCACCAGCCGGGGCGAGTCGCAGGTTTCCAGCAGTTCGGCGTCTATTTCGAATGGCTCCGGGGGAAAGGGCACCAGACGCTCCGGATCGAAGAGGTGACGCATAAACTCCAGCGATCGAAAGTACGTCCAATGGGACATTTGGATGCGCTTTTGCTGGATCTTGCGCACCTCCGCCCGGTAGCTATCCCGCATTCCCTTGAAACGCTTCTTGCACAGAGTGACTGCGAAGAAAGTACCAGGTGTTATTTATAGATGCCTAGGCGAAAGACCCACTACCTTGCCCGCCACTCACCATCCTGCTGCAAAATTTGCGCCACACTGGCCCACTGGGCCGCCGCCTCCTGGTTGCGGTAGGCCATGGCCAAGTTGGTGTCCCACAGGCACCGTCGCTTGGCCACCTCTGCTATGAGCCGGAAGTTATCCGATTTTATGTTTTTGATGCGGGCCAGAAATTGTGGTTTGTCAACAATACAATGCTCTGGCGGATTTTGCACTTTCACAGCGATTTTCATTAGCCACCGCGCTCACAGCAAACCCGACGAATGTGTGAGCGGTACACCGGCCTTATAATTAACTTGGATCCAAAAAATCGAGCTCACTTTGCTGCGTTTCGGGGATAATTAACGGAAAATAAAAATTTTGCTAGCGATAAAATCTCGCTGCTTCGCTTTGCCACGCTAAACTTCACTTGGCAACTCTGACCAAGCAGCTGATCGGCGGTATTACCAGCTGCGAACAAAACGGTCACACTGACAAGGTGGCAACTCTGCCAGACTTAAATGATTCACAAAAACTAATCGTTTTTTATTTGCCGGCTGCGGGTTTAAAACTCAATTACTTAGTTAAACAGCCATGTCCAATCCGGTGGAGGAGTGCAAGGATGAGGACCTGCCGGCAAATACGCTGGAGCACTTCACCGAACTGCAGCAGGTGCTGGAGATGATCGAAAACATCAAATCGATAGCAGCTCGCACCTTTGAAAGAGAGTTCGAGCAGTACGCCCAGGTTTTGTCCAGATACCAGGAGCAGCCGCATCTGCTGGATCCCCATTTGGAGGAGTTGCTGGGCAAACTGCTGCAGAAGATTCGCAGGCCAGATTTGGACGAAGGAGAACGTCATGGCGCCTTTAAGTATCTCTATATCATCTCCAAAGTACGCACATATAAGGTCCTGGTCAAGTTTATGCCCCATGAACTGAGCGATCTGGAGTTTGTCCTGGATCTGCTGAGCCAGCAGGATCCCAAGGAGTTCGAGCAGTGGGAAACGCGCTATATACTGCTTCTGTGGATGTCCATTCTGGTCCTTAATCCCTTTCACATGTCCAGATTGGATGCCTATGAAACTGCTCCTAATGACACCACCAATTGCAGTCGCATCAACCATGTCCAGTCCAAAAACACCAAGATGGAACGCATCTATGAGCTAATCCAGCTTTATGTGTCCTGCAACGACACTTGCAGCAGCATGGCTGCCTACTTGGCCGCTAAGTATTTCATTCGCAGCGACATCAAGGATCTGTATCTGGCGCGATTCCTGGACTGGATCATGGAGCAGCATCAGGCGGATACGGTGAATGTCAAGTTCGGCCAACTGGCTGCAGTGGCTGCTATTTTAAAACACGGCAAGCGCGAGGATCTTCAGCACTATGCGGACAAGCTCCTTCAGTGGATCACCTCCTGCCAGTACAAGGAAGGCAACGACTTTCTCAAGTACAAGTACTATGTGAAAATCGTTCAGAGAATCGGACTGGTTCATTTGAAGCCTCGCATTGCCAGCTGGCGGTACAAAAGGGGTAAGTTGAAGTTATAGATTGAGACTGGAAACCATTTGAAAACTCTTACTTTTAGGCACTCGTTCACTGGCCACCAATCTCAGCCAGGCAGTTGGAGCCGGAGGCGAATCAGTTGCTTTGGAGGTATCGCCAGAAGAAGGTGAGGAGATCATTGTGCCCGATGCTATCGAAGAGGTGATTGAGGAGCTGCTCCAAGCCCTCCGAAGCGGAGGAAATGATATACGCTGGAGTGCAGCCAAAGGATTGGGCAGAGTCACCAATCGCCTTCCAAAGGAGCTGGCGGATGAGGTCATTGGCTCAGTGATTGATATACTTAGCCCACTAGAGCCTCACGAGGCATGGCACGGTGCATGTTTGGCTTTGGCAGAACTGGCTAAAAGGGGACTGCTGCTGCCACATCGATTGGAGGAGCTGGTTCCTCTGCTTATGCAAGCTCTATTCTACGATGAAATGAAGGGCTACATGTCGGTGGGTCAACACATCCGCGACTCCGCCTGCTACATGTGCTGGGCATTTGCCAGGGCCTACAATCCTGATGACGTGAAACCCTTTGTGCAAAAAATCTCATCTGGATTGTTGACCGTAGCCGTGTTTGATCGTGAGGTCAACTGCAGGCGGGCTGCCTCCGCCGCTTTCCAGGAAAGTGTTGGCCGCTTGGGAAACTTCCCCTTCGGCATCGAGATCTCCACCACCACTGACTTTTACTCTGTAGGCATTCGGCAGAACTCCTACCTTAACATCAGCGATTATATTGCCCAGTTTGAGGTATACAGGGAACCTTTGATTAGTCATCTAGTGCAGCACAAGGTTAACCATTGGGACTCTCCTATAAGGGAGCTGACAGCCAAAGCCCTGCATAAGCTTTCCCTAAAAGAGCCCGAATACATGGCCGCTGTGGTGTTGCCACAATTGCTGGCCAAAACCGATACCATCGATATTAATTGCCGACATGGTTGCGTCTTGGCCATGGGAGAGATTACTCTGGCCCTTCGGAACTTAGGGAAAAAGAGCGATCCACCCGTGACATATCTTTCCAATCAAAGAATTGTGGAGCTCAATGAGCTTATAAAGACGTTCCTGGACAAAAATTGCTATCGCGGAATGAGCGGCGAACTGATGAAGTCCTGCACGACCAACTTCATTAAGAACTGCAGTCTGGCCAAGCTAGAGGCGACGACCGAGTGCTTGGGTAAGCGTTTATTTATGCTACTCCACTAATTAATTAAAATAATATAATTTAATTATATGTTTTCTTCAGCTTCCTGGCAAAAGGTCATAGATTCCTGTCTGATCACTAAGTCTACCTCCATTCGAGACTCTGCCGTGGAGGCCTTTGGTGAGCTCTGTACCACATATTACTGCCTGGATACCAGACACGAGGAGAACGAAGCCATTATTAAAGCCTATTTGTTGGGAGCCGATAACGATTTGGAGGAGCACATAAGAATGGGATACATTGCTGCCTTGGGAGTGCTCCCATCCTTTATGATCCGTCCCCACCTGCCGGCTATAATGGACAGTCTGGTGAAGCATTCGTTGACTCCTTTGCAAGCGGTTATGGTGGGTGAAATGGGTGATCGCGAAAATATCCAGACATACAGATGGAGCGAGGCACGCACAGAAAGCGTGAGAGCCCTGACTAAAGTGGTAAAAACCGTGGGATATGGAGGAGGTTCCTGTAAGTTTTGGACAACAATTACAGTGGTCGGCATAAGTATTTTGACAAAACAAAAGTTAAATATACTCATAATTTGAACTTACTTCGTGTAAACTATAGGCATCAATGGAAAGGTAATTTCAATGCCGTTTGAATGATACAATACATTTCTTTACCCATTCAGTATTTATTGAAAAGGACGAATTTGTGTAAATCAACTTTTAAATTTTTTTTAAAAACTTTTTTCCTCGACTTGAAAACTTAAATTTTTTGATGCAAAAAGTTTCTTCAAACAAAAATAATAGTAACTGCAAAAAGAATTTTTCAAAAATCATTTTCCTTATATTTTTTATGATTTTTTGAAGGTGACAATGTCGGAAAAAATTTGTATGAAAAAGAGAAAAATATGGCTCAAATGCCTGTTTTTAAGCATTTTCAAAAATTCATAAAAAATATAAAAAAAATGATTTTTGAAAAATTCTTTTTGCAGTTACTATTATTTTTGTTTGAAGAAACTTTTTGCATCAAAAAATTTAAGTTTTCAAGTCGAGGAAAAAAGTTTTTAAAAAAAATTTAAAAGTTGATTTACACAAATTCGTCCTTTTCAATAAATACTGAATGGGTAAAGAAATGTATTGTATCATTCAAACGGCATTGAAATTACCTTTCCATTGATGCCTATAATTTACAAGAAGTAAATTCAAGTTATGAGTATACTTAACTTTTGTTTTGTCAAAATACATATGCCGACCAGTGTAGGTTATATCGTAGTACAACTATTATTTTTCAGACTCATTTGCTGAGCCTACAAACTTTATCAAGGTTTTCAAATGTCTGCTAAAAGCTTTGGACGAGTACACCCTGGACAATCGCGGGGACATTGGAGCTTGGGTGCGGGAGGCGGCTATGTTATCGCTCTACGAAATCGTGACTCAGTGTCCGCCTGATCTCCTCACTTCAGGGCTCGTCCAGCAAGTTGTGGTGGGCTTTATGCAGCAGGCTGTGGAAAAGATAGATCGTACTCGAGGATTAGGCGGGCGTCTCTGCTGCCAACTGATCCATCATCAGCCCAGGATTCCACATATACGAGAGCATTCTAAACTTTTGGAAATATTCCCCGCGGATGCGGATTCCGTGCTTTGGTTATTTGCCGATCACACATTCCCATTGTTCTGTCAGCTGCTCGCTTTGCCAGATTACTCTAAAAGAGTGCTATTGGGCCTAAGTGCCAGCATAGGTCAACTAACTGAATCTCTGGTAAGTTAGGTATATTTATTTTCTTTATTTCGATTCTAAAATATTTTTTCTTACAGATCAAGTATGCTTCGAACGCCCTTTTCCAATTCTTGCGTTCCAATCCCGAGACTGTGCCTCGTCTCTGCGCCGAGATGGTTCAGCTCTTCGAGGAGCACCTGTGGAACGAGCGCGTAACCTATCCCATGCTCAGTTTTCTGGATATACTCATTGGATCGGGAACTGTGGAATTGGTGCTTCATGATGAAGCGAATCCTTTTGCTGAGGATATCTATAAGCTGCTGAACCTGGAGGTTAAGGGGTACAAGAAGCTGTATAAGACAGCCTCCAGCATTGGTGCCTTCTGCCAGTTGCTCCAGGTTCCGCGTTTGTCCAGGCGCATCCTTTCCAAGCTCTCAGTATTCCTTGGACTGCAACATGTCCATGTTCGCAAAACCGCTGCTACAAAATTATACGAAGCGCTGGCTCTTCACGGCGATGTCACTGAAGTGCCCGAGGAAAATATGGATGAAATCCTAACATTGCTCTCGGAAACCGACTGGACCATGCCGCTCGTGGAGGTGCGTCCTTTGAGGAACCAATTATGCCAGCTGCTGGACATTAAGGCTCCAGTTAGCGGAGCAGCTGCAGCCGCCGCTTTGCAACAAGCAAATGCTGATAAATAAGTTTTCAGCATTATAAGTTAAACTTTAATATGTTCAGTATGTATTTAACATTTTCTGCAAATTATACTGACAACGCTTACAAGATCTTATTAATTTTTTAAAAAAGTTATTTGGACTTACGTAGTTAGTAACTAATAATTACTGGGAAAATATTTTTGTAGACAAAAATATTTTATTTAATAAAATAAAAACAATTACCTTCAAAGGAGTGATTTATTAATGTTATTTTTCACTAAAAACTGCCTTATACCTTTTGTTCTTTATTTTAAAATGAATTGAATTGTGTAGCTTAAATAACATTCTCCTAAAATCGTTTCTATTATTTCTTCCATGACTGTATTGTGGGTGGGAGGTGGCACTCGCTACGGGAAGATGCTCAACTTTGGGTGCACTCCGCTAACGGCTGAAAAAGACTAGATTACTATTAAAATGTTTTTATAAGGAATAATTTCGTTTAGGTCTGACTCAGTCGACTCACTTTTCTGGCAATCGTTATTTTCATATATATCAATTATAACTTATTGCAATTATTCTGAGTGATAAGTCATGTAACGTTATCTTCGAAAAATCATTCAAATTGATTTTGTGTATCGGTGCATTTATAACTCTTTTTTAGAATACTAGAATAGTATACAAGCAAAAAACACTTAATCAAAAATTATAACATAGAAAATATAAATTTTTTATTAAACAAATTTTTTTTCTTTTCTACATAAGCTACTTAGCAATTCCCGGAATGTAAAAACTAATATTACCAAGGCAACATTTTTGCATAAATCTGTCCTTTCCCTTATTTATCTGAAATTATCTCCTTAATTATAGTTAATTTCTTTACAAGCCAAGATTAGAGATAATGTTGCATGTACATAAAGTTGCCCAATTATATCCCTCTCAAATGCAGATTGTTTTTTAATTAACCACCTGGTAATATGAATATTCAAAGCCATTTGCTAGCAAAGGTGGTCAGAGCCAAGACCATGGCTAAAAGCGAAACGGGTTTTCTTTCTGCTGTTGACTGACCTTGCTCAACAAGACGTCATAAAGGGGCATGTTCCTCCCCATTCCGTTGCGATTTTCCCTGCAAAACTTAAACAAGTTTTAGACAACATGACAGGAACAATCTGGAATTGTGTAGCTTTGATTGATCTGATATACTTAACAAGTTAAGGTGAGGCGCTGAAAAAACCCTTTAGGCTATGACGTCACCGGAGCTCATTGAACTTATCCCGCATCGAATCTCGTTCAGAATTTTTTCTCCCCCACAAATGCAGCAATTTCTCGTTTGACAAGCATCAGTTAAGATCTCTCTATACGCGGAGTGCAGTTTTTACCCTAGCAAACTGGGAATTTCAGCTGCTATATGTACATATATATGGAACAAATACTGACTGGGAAATTATTGTGGTAGGATATCCCAAACAAATATTATAGAACCTTGGATATAAAAAGATCTATAAATACCATTACTAGAAAATATTAACAAAGAATCCTAAAATATTGAGTTTAACAATTTTTGGTTGTTTTTAACTCCAAATTAAAGACAGCTTTACTTAACGAATATTAATAAGACAGAATATCAATTAAAATTTATTTTGGCTTGCAATTAGCTGAGAACATATAGGACAAGTATTATAAATACACAATTTAAACAAGCCGGTCTTCAAGTGTGTTCTCCTCTTCGTTTTGTCAAATTAGCTCTCCCTATTCTGATGCTGGTTGCTCATTCTCACATACTGGTTTGTAGTCATTATTGCAGCGCTTTTTCTCAACTTTTTCCATTGTGGGTTCTGTTCATAAAAAGTTTTGTTCTAAACGATCCGCAGTTCAGTTCCATCGCAAACTTCTGCGATGCCACTTGTGTGCGATCATTGTTGAGCTTGGGTTCTCCGAATTACAAGCTGAAAACCGTGACCAGAAACAGTAACCGCAACTCAGATAGAAATATTACCTGGTAATGAAAGTGGAGACCCCGAACTAATGGGTTGATAAAACAGGTGTTGGCCGGCAGGCGGGGCATTGAAATAATTGCTTATTATCAAACGCGCTAATGGAGCCCACTATTCTTGGGATTATCTCTAAACGTATGGAGATAATTAACGACAGCAACAGCGAGTTCGTTAACATTTGAACCGAAGTAGTGCCGCAGTGAAGTTTTACCATAACAATTGGTTACACCCTCGTAAACGCCTCGCACTATGTAATTAGTCGGAATTTGTTGAATATGATTAAATATTGACCCAGGCACTTTGCACGGCCCACCACGTGTGACATTTCTGTGTGTGCACTTTGAGATCGCGGTGGCATCATCATTATCTACAAATTACGTGTCGAAGTCACAACATTGCACCGGACCCCAAGCGACCTGATTAGCCATTGACACACCGAGTGGATAGTGGCTTATCAGGGAGCGGGTCCAAAATAACGTAATCGCGGGGTCCACCGGAGGGTGAGGCTGGGTCTGGAACTGCGATTTGGGAATAGGAATCAGGGATGCAGGCCAAGGGCGGGACGGAACCTAACAAATACACTTTGCAACAGAACAATTTTAGCAGTAAATAATTCAATATTATGCTTTTAGTCTTCAAGTAATTAATTATAGCACACTTAAGTATTAAACATAGAAATAGTATTGCTTACATTTTATATAAGTAATGTTAAACTTATTTGTAATGTTTTTTGAAAGATCATTTGCAGTTTCAAAAATATTCACACAGTTGGTAAATTGGAAATGATTTAAAATATTAAAAAGATTAAGCAATTTATTTATTCCTTTAAAATCATTAAAATTGGGTAACTTAACTTGGTAACGGGAAAATTATATCTCTTTAAAACTAGTTTATTGAAATTTGTTTGACATACATATGTATATAACGACTTTTTGTTTAGTTTGGTACTAATATTTTTTTTAAAATAATTAAAGTGAAGGTAAAGAGTATATTAGTGCTATTTTCTTTTAAATTATAATTCCAATTATTCAAATTTACAAAGACTTAAAGTAATTAAAAGGTATTTATTTGTTCACTATTATTAAACATAAGTTGTTATTTTTACTAAAAATAACCCGAGTTCTGTGACATACTGTTATCGGTCGATTAGCTGTCTCCTTCGCGCTATCGCGAAGCTTTGTCATGTCCATTGTTGTTCGGTTTCTACTGAATATTTAATACATGTGTAACGACAAACAGCATTTTGCATGGGACTGGGAACATTTGGCCTGATTCTGATTCCGTTCGGGGGCTCAGTTTCACACTTGAAGTCGAGCGGATCGCAACCCATCAAATGGTAATAAGAAAATCACCCATCAATAGCCTGGAATTGAAATGTCAATCTGGTGGAAAATCTTGCTAACAATGAGACTCTGGAGGTCACAAACAGTCATATGTGCTGTTTTTTTTTACAACCGGTGCTTGGTTTTTTTACTATTCGGCACTACGTATTTGTGTTGGGGCGAAACGCGTGTGAAAATCGTTTAGGCAAACACTTTATAGCCATATTATATCTAACGATTATGAGGTTTTGTTTACTCTTTGGCGTGTTTTAGACGACCAGCAGTGGATCCAGCACGATGCCCACCATCGAGCACAAATTAAATATCACGGAGGAGGAGGTTCCAGAGCACATCCGTCGACTTGCTCAGGAACAGGGCGAGTGTCCCAGTAACAAGGAACAGATCATCGAACAATTCCGCAGCTACATACTAGGTTGGCTATTATTCTTCGTATTCCTTGGATTCTTCCAAATAATACCTTGAGGAAACCTTTTCAGAACGCAACGAGTGCCAGCCACACCGCAACGATGCTAAATATCTGCAAAAGTTTTTAAGAGCGCGTTACTGGAAAATCGAAAACAGCTATAGATTGGTAAGTAAAAGCTTAAAAAATATATTTTAATTTTTAAAGCATGTTTTTTATTATTTGAGAGAAACTCAAACAATTATGATTTTTTATAATGTTGCTTTCTTTGTTCATATCGATATTCACTGAAAAGGTAGAAAAAACATATAAGTATATAAATTTAAAAAAATAAAATTATCTAGATAAAGATAAGGATATTTTTCATAGGAGTTAAATAATAGTATTACTTTCTGAGAAATGAAAACGAAGGTTTTTTTTAGCTGTGCAGTTACTACAAATTTCGAGAGAACAACAAAAGCTTCTACGAAAAAGTTCGACCCCTGGATCTGCGTCATATTGGACAGTCGGATATCTTGACTGTAACGCCCTACCGGGATCAACATGGACACCGCATACTAATCTATAGATTTGGCCTTTGGCGACCCAATCGTGTGACCGTCGACGATATTTTCCGGGCCACCATTGTTCTACAGGAACTGGGTAGCTTGGAACCAATCTCACAGATCGTTGGAGGAGTGGGAATCTTTGACCTGAAGGATCTGGGCCTGGAACACATACTCCATCTAAGTCCTAGTGTTGCTCAAAAGATGATTGCCCTGCTAGTGGTAAGTGGATTGAATACAACAAAGATTAAATTAAATGTGACCTTTTTAAAATATCTATACTTTTCTCTTTCAGACCTCAATGCCTATAAGGACATCCGCCCTCCACATTGTGAACCAGAACTGGGTCTTCAATGCGGCATTTAAGATATTCAAGCCTTTTCTTAATGCCGCCATGCGAGAAAAGCTCTACATCCATGGCAGTGATATGACTTCTCTGCACAAGCACATAAATCCTGAACATCTTCCCAAGCGGTAAGTTTAAAGGTAACAACCTATCATTACAAATTTAACCTTGTACTCCCTTAAAGTTATGGTGGCCTGCACGAAGATTACTCTTATACGCTCTGGTTGGACATGCTGAAGGAACAGTGCTCAACTAATGGAGTCCAAAAGGATATGGAACAATTGGGATTCATCTTTGACTAGGTTTTGAGCTTAGTTTGATATATTTGCATATGCTCCCCTAGGCACTGATGGTCTCTCAGTTTATTTTTCCATTTATTGAAGGAATTATTATATTTTTTTTGTAATTTTGTACTCTTATGGAAGTCAAACCATATTTTATCTACGTAAATGTTATGTAATGATACGAAAATCAAATAACACAAAGTATGTGATATTTTTAAAATGATATAACTTTTAAAGATATTTTGATTAATTGATTTTGCTATTAAATAAAAAGAAACAAAAACTCTCGTTATGTGTCCTTCATATTTCCATTCTTTACTAATTAAGACTGCTCTGACTCCTTGTGAAGCGAAGAAATCTTTATTAGGTCTCCTTAAATGGCATACCCTATTTGAGGTTAGGCCCCAACCGTTTGAGGTTAGAAGCGACATAAATTATAATGCTTCGCACATTTGCCGGCCACATCAATGACCGATGACGACCGAACTCGGGGCAATAATAATTTGGTCCTAACCGAATCAAATTGCCGAACGAGCCCGCAGAAGATTCGTTCCGGTCAGGGATGTCTAGCATATTGGTCCTTCAAGTTTTATGCGATTCGTATGCAAAGTGCGTTAGGTGCTAGAGCGAGACAACTAGCCACACGCCCATTTGCCGTTATGGTAATTGAGTGTTGGACAACGCATAAAATGCAGTCGGCAACCATAAATATGTTTGCACTCGTCCTGTGACCGGATATGAGCGAGAGGGGAGATACAGCACAAGGGAGAGGTCATTGGAGATTCCTCCTTCTGACCGTTGCGAATATGTTTGATATTTTTTATTGAATCCCGTTGTCTCAACATCAACCCCCGTCCTCCGGAAGTCGTTGCCGTCTGCGTACAGCTTAAAAAAAAAAAGATGGTAAGGAATGGAACTAGGAAATATTGAGTAACAATTTCGACTAATATATACCCGTTAAAAACTTTTTAGTACAGAAGTTGTAGAAAATATACTTTTTATTTTGGGGTGTAATTTGGCGGCTTTTAAGAACTTAAAAAAAAAAATAAACCTTTTATGGTTTACATAATAGTTTTGACTAAATTTTAAAGCGTTTCAAATTTTTTGTTGACTTGAAGGATTATTTTCTTCCTTAAAAACCAACTATATTTAATAGGGTATCCAAATTCTAGCTGCTTTCCACACTATCCTATTGTGTGGCCTTGCTTTGCCCTTTGGTCAACGATAGTGAAATTGATTTTGCTGCTACCGGGGGTCTAGGTTGACAATATATAGATAGATTTGGGGAAGGGGGTCCATAATCCGTGTGCGTGCTGGACATCTGTGTGAGTGCGTATAAAAGGCAGCGACATTTGTGCGATTAAAGCGACAAGATTAAAAAATTTATTGCGCAAATATTTATGGGGGGACAGTAACACAGTGGCAGTCAGAACGGAAAAAACATTCGGACAAAAAACACATATCGCATAGCCTACATTTGGGAGGCACGACCGATGCGCGTTATTAGTTGGCATTTTGGCTTTTTGGCTTCTGGCCCCTGGCAACACGTGTGTGAGTCGAAACCGAACTGGACATAATTTATGGCTTGCAAACTGAATTTATTCGAATTTTATTGAAAAACAAAGGAGGCGGACAAAGGGACAACAGTTTCGCCTTCTCCAACATGTGGTGTAGTCAATATAATAATGGAATTCAAATTATACATTTATCATTCGAGGGACGACAGATCTATTTGACCAGGGGCTTCCAATAATTATTATTCGGTACATTCATTTTTTAGTCACAAGCTTAAAGAAAAACTTTAGGAATATTTACAAATTGTTTTAAAAATATCGTGTATTATTAAATACTCAAAAACTTTTAAAATATGTTTTCGTTTATAATCTTTCCCTAAGATACATCCAGATGTAATATCCAAAAAAAATCTTTATTATAACATCAATATTAAAATAACAATTGCTGAGTTCTTGTTTTTTCAAACTGTGTTTGGCTGCTTAATATTTATTGATTCCTTATATTAAATAAATCCACCTTATTAGCTGACTGTGAATTCAATTTGCACTTGAACTTCAACCCGTGATTTGTTATTCTGTGGACATACACTACCAATCCCTTTAAGAACTTCCTTGTTTCCTGCTCATCTACAGCTCACTTCCGAAATTGGCCATATTATCCAGACGACACATTTGGGGGCGTTTCCCGGCTGTCAACTGTCACCGAAGGCAGTGTCAAACTGACAGTCGTTTGACATATTCGTTGACAGCGTACCTGACCTTCAATTTTTCCTTCACAGAAAAGGGGTGGGTGTGCTTGCAACCCTAAACGGATAATTGCTTCCTAATGAGCTGGCAAGGGTGACCCTGACCAAATCAACCCCTCACCCCCTTTGTTGCCTTATCTTGGAAAGCAGTTTATCATTCGGCGATTGGCAGGCAGATCCAAAGCTAAAAGCAAAACAATGGGAACAAATAAATTATGTCCAGCGATTTGTAAACAAACATCAACTGGTCTAAACGGGGGTCAATATTCCCCTGCCCCGCGAAATGGAGTTTGTTTTGGGGGGATTACCATAAATAAGGACCAGTGGAGAATAATTGAAATATTTGCTGTCAATTTGTTGACTCCGGAAGACGAAGATTCTGGGCCCGAGGCGAAGGTGTAAGCTGTATAAATGGTGGATCGTTATGGTCCTGTTGCCACAGACACCGATTACCACTGGTCCTGCGGCAGGACGAAGCCTGTTTGCCCAGCCAAGGGCCAACCAAGTGATAAATGGATTCGAAGTTTATTTTCCTTGCACTACCGACTGCCAACTGTGTGGGCCAATCGAAATTATATCGTATTATGCGATATTGAGACATAAAGAAGGAAAATTATGGATTACGGTTTTTTTAAGAAAATGAGAGTTCATATTTTAATAAGGACATTTTTGATGATCCTTTTCAGATCACATTAACAAGTGTAGATTGCATATTGATATTGTTTTCATCGATTAAAGCTCAAAGTAAAGTGGTAATAAAAATAATATTTATTGGTTAAGGACTATTAATTTTGTACCATAATAGATAATAATTAGGAAATTATCCGAATAGTTCCTTAATTTTGGCATTAAACATCCAAAACGTCAATTTTTTAAAGATATTTTCCTATCTTTTCTCTGATATCGACGTTTTTTAAATAAATGTCACGGGAAAAAACAAAATATCGATTCCTTGTCACAAGTCATTAAACCCGTAGTTAGGAGCACAAATGGGGTAAAAAAACATTGCCTATCACACAGGCGACCCCCAATCGAGTTGCACTCCCGCTGAGATGTGCACTGAGACATGTGGCTAAAGGGAGGAGTTCGGAGGTCGGTGGCTGTCCTCTGGAGTACGGAAGGTAAATTGATATGAACGTTTTTTGTTTTCCTTTTTATTTCAGAATCGATTTTTCTGTAGATTCACCAGAAATTGTTTGTGATAAAACACGACTCTACTTCGTGCTTAAAGTGCACTTCAAGCGATGATCTGCGGGAATTCGGAGGGGATGGTTATACACTGCCTGGTACAATCAATCACATCACCACATGGCAGAATGGCAACCACGTTTGAGCGCCTTTTTTCTCGTAAGTTGTAATGCTGCCTAATCCGGCGTAATAAACATTGTCAAATGCGTTCAATCGATGCGGGAGGAAATCATTATTGACATCAACATACACACCATCATCATCATCGCCATCAATTGAAATGCAATTGAAAGGAATCGCGTACAAATATTTGCACTCGGATTCAACGGCGGTTGACAATGGGAGCCCTTCGAAATGGATGCAAATGAGAGGATATAGAAACGAGGTAGTTCTAGGCAGGATAATACGACTCAGGCATACCCACGACGTCAAGTTGTTTGTTTCTGTGATTCAAATAATATTAATACTTTTATTAAAATATAACATATACAAAAATATCTTTTCAACAATTCAAAAGTTTGCTTTAAAAAATCTTGATATAAGTTAAAAGTTCCACCATATAACTAATTAATGTTAATATAAAAATAAATTTTAAAATATTTCATATATATATTTGTATTATAAATAAAAATACTGCAATATGTAAATATCTTAAGTAAACTCAATCATATTTAGATTTGTATCATCGGAAATTTTGGTTTTGGGTCCCATCCTGTTTCTTAGATGAACATGAATCCTGTAGCACCCTTCTTCCATAGGACTGTCTTTTCCCATCGCTATCATTGCATACTTTCAGGCATGGGGGTTAAGTGCAAATAAGAGAACCGAGAAAAGTTCGCTAGCACGTGGCCGAAACCCCGAACTCCAACCGACTGACTCTTCTCGAGTTGATTATTAAAAATATTTTTAATTGGCCGCAGTTAAATATTTGCTCACCTTTAACCCTTTTTAATATGCTTAAGTGGTCTGCTCCTCCTGCCTGACCAGACCTACTGTCTCTATCTCTTTTGCCTGCCTGTTTGCCGCACTGCTCTACTGGTTAATCCCCCTCAAACCCCCCAATCGCTGGAAATCAGCACAGACAACCAAATGGAGCATACAGAGGATAATTCGATTGTGTTCAATTTAATTTTGACAAGCTTCAATGAAGCCCAGCACTCCCCTCACCACCCTCGCATTTTCCTTTGCATTTCCCATTTCCCACCCACAGCAGTTGATTTGATTTTGTTTTATGTTTTTCCTGCTGGCAGACGGCCCAAGAAGAGTCCTGTTTTTATGCCTCCAACCCATCCCATCCGCCCCCTTCGCAATTCCCTTCGACACAACAATTGCGTGGAGAATGGGTGTGCCAGGGGCTGGCAATGGAAATGGAGAAGGGGGTTACGGCTACAAAACCCAAGCCCAGTTGTCGCAGCAAGTGGAACAAAGTTTTTGTGGTCACTTTTGCGGCTCACAAGTTTACCAAATACGAGAATAGTTCTCTGGGGGAAGTATGTAGTTCATTGAATTTCTTATACCCGGAGCATTGAAAAAGTTATAGTATAGTTGAAATCATAAAGCCAAGAATATGTTAACAATTAAAACTTTAGTAGGGAAGTTCACATTTGTAAACATTTTTTACATATTTATATCAAAACCTTCTGCCTTTATTGTTATGGTTTTAAAAAGTTTTTCCACCCACGTTTTCTTAAAATATAAAAACTGTTTCTCATCAAAACTTAAAAATAAATTCATAACGTTTCTCCGTATAGTTAATAAAAATTAAATAAATGACAAAGTTTAGTTGTAAGTTTAAAGTTAAGAAGTAAGCTACGTTAAAAATGGTAAATTTACTTTTGAAAACTTTATACATGTTATTTATTAAGCTAGTTCCGTATTTGTAATATATAAAACAATAAGAAATACTCATAAGAATACACAGAGAAATATCTAAGAAAATTGTTCTTTAATTGAGCACATTCGTTCTCAATAGCCGTGTAAGTACATTTCGGTATCAATTTTCTCAATATTAGAACGAAATGGTGAGAGGAGAAAAGTTAAATTGAGTTTATTTAACAACTTTTTTATAAGTATACACTACTGACTGGACTAATAGTTTATTTGCTGAGATATTCTATGCAAATACCGCCAATTCAACTTGATTCGAGCAAAATGAAAACATTTTCAACTTCAAAAATGGTGTTCTATTTGTAAGAATGTATGTTGATATAAGGTTGTCCTTCCTCCCTCATCATAAATTTCGATCTTTGCAGCTTCATTGCAAAGCAAACAGACTATATTTCCTTATACAGTATTTTAAGAATTTAAAATATAAAAAGTTGATTGGCATTGCTAGCCCAATTTCCATTCTCTGCACCTTTTGGCGACCCAGAACTTGTTGCACAAACAAGGCAGGAGCCTCTCAATCCCTGCTCATATCTCTCGACAATATTACATCAGAGGAATCTGTTTGGCCAACGAAGCCAAAACATTTGCTCAAAACATAAAAAAAAGGGGAGTCCAAATTAAAGTAAAACAAGAGCATCCCCATGTCCAAGATGGGTCGTCGGAGGTTGGTAAGGTCTGCATGTCCGTTTCCGCTGGCTCAGCAACAAAATGCACCTGTGCACCATGGAATCCGAATCCTTTGGCCAAAGCAAACACACACACACACAGATGCCATATAGAGTAGGGAGTGTATTATATACGAGCCAAAACAAATCGAGCGACTTATCTCGGCTAAAACATCTCCCATTGACTTATGCACTGGAAAATGGCACAGTGGATGTGGATATTTCCTGGTTCTGTTGGTGTTTGTGCGACCCACTCCTGCGGCCACATTCCTTTATGAATATATGTCTGTATGGGTGGTATATCCATATCCATCTCCGACTTCTTATAGCGATGGCCAGCCAAATGAGACTGGAAGTCGGCGAATGGGGCTATGTAGGAATTTCCGTGGTAGTTGCTCATAAATATTCAGGCACCAATACAGCCACGGATGGGGAGAGCGACACCGACACACGGACACACGCACACGATGGCAAAGTGGGCGGAGCCGACGACAGCATAAGGTGTGTCTGTGTGCCATTTTTTATGCGCTCCATGGCAATTCAAAACGCCTACTTCAAGAGCTCTGCCAAAATGAACCGAAGCGAAACAACAACAACATCGGATGGGATTCCACCACCAAAGTGGCAGACAGAGCATAGATTCGTGCTCCTGCACAGTGGCTCACTTATTGGAATTACTATTTTGGAAATACTATTTTTGAATATTCTTGATACTTCGATAAGACTAAAGATGGATTAGTCACTGCAATTCCAAGATTATAAAGCAACTTAACATTGTGGTGTACCTAAAATTTTACATAAATGTTACATAAAAGTTCTTAGAATAAAATTGATTTACGAATAATGGACTGAATACCATTATTGTTCTGATGTTACAAATGAATGTAAATACAATAGATAAAGAAAGAAGTATAAAAGTATTAGATCTTTTAGAGCGTTTGCAAATTTATAATATTTTAAGGGGTGATACAAATTTAACAAGGAAGATAAAAAAATGTTATTAAACAAGAAAGGAAGTTAACTTTGTTGAAAGTTTGTTTCATATTATTTTCCCACCAAATTTTTGATCGTTCCTATGGCAGCTATATGATATAGTCGTCCGATTTTGATAAAATTAAATTCGAAGCTCAGAACTATTTAAAAAATGTTATTTCCAAGGGTAGGAGGTTACAAAGCACCAAAGATATGCATTTTTACAATCCTTTTTTCCGATTATTCATATGGGCGCTATAAGATATAGTTGTCCGATCCGGCTGGTTCCGACTTATATACTACCTGCAAAAGAACTTTTGGGAAAATTTCAGCCCGATAGCTTTAAAACTGAGAGACGAGTTCTCGTTGAAACGGACGGACAGACGGACATGGCTAGATCGACTCGTCTAGAGATGCTGATCAATTCATATTGAATAGTATCTTGCAGATGCAGAAATAATTGTGAAATGAAATATTTATTTCGTTGTTTTTTAATATTAATAAAAATTATACTCTTTTTTATGATTCAACCCACTGTCCAGTGCACCGAATCTGCGAAGCTTTCCCGGCTCGACTTTTGTTGTTGTGTGCGAGAACAGCTTGCCGGCAAGCAACAACAACAACAGCAACATTGTGAAATGGTGCTCTGGCTCTCTGCTCTCTCTCTTTCTCTCTCGCGGACAAGTGCTTTCGCCCTTCCTTCGCTTCCCTTCCCTTCCACTGGCACTTCCATTTCCACTGCCATTTCCATTTCCAGCAGGAGCCCTCGGAGCAAAAAGCCATCAGCGAATGGCGTTCGAGCTCGGTTTGGTTGTTGTTGTGTTGGTCGGCTTTTTGCTTTTGGCAAGACTGGTGGGCTCTATGGGAATGGAATGGGTCCGAGTGTGTGTGTGTGGGTGTGAGTGTTGGAATGGGTGTGCGCGCGATTCGCTGCCATTCTAACAGTTCACGTCCAGGGAGCAGAGCATCCAGAGCAGCGCTTCCAGAGCAGAGCCACCCTCCAGTCAGTCCGGCAGTTCAACCGGATCCGGAGTTCAGTCGATACCGTTAACTCTTTCAAATTGGACGCGTAAGCGCGTTCGCGAAATTAGTGAGCGAGTTAGAAAGAGAGAGCGAGCTTATAAAAAGAAAGCCCCAAAGTGCGGAAAGTGATCGCCAAAATTCCAATTAAAATAAAATATTTAAGAAAAATAAAAATCAAATACCAATAAAGTACTGGCAAAGATAGAATTTCTAGTAAAAGTAACCGGAAACTATCCCAAACAACTAAAAATCTATATAGATCTTAAAAATAAATCCTTATATGAACTGGAACTAAATAAAATACATTTTGATTGATTGGCTCGTACAAGAACTCTAAGAAACCTTATAATCAAGGGCCTATAAAGTCGAAACCCAGTTTCCGTAACCCCTGATCGCGTAGTTAACCTTCAAGACCACCATCCCACCAACCAGCACGGCCACTCCCTTGCATGTGAGACCCGTAAACGACCCTCTCCGGTCCCTGGTCGATCCAATGAAAATGGAAGATCCCACCATAAACGACACGTACGTGCAGGAGTTCGATCTGCATCATTTGGAGGTGGGCGGTAACGGAGCTGGCCCGGCTCACGGTGGTCCCCATGTGACCACCATTGGTCATGTGAAGCGCGAGGATCACAGTCCGCCGCAACCGGTGGCGGTCAAATGGACAACGATCCATGGCGAGCCCACAAATCCGGAGGATGAGCCCGAATCGCTGCCCCTTTCTGGACCAGAACCCGCCGGAGCCGTTGAGGTCTCCCCATCGCCGCACATTAAACTGAGGTCCTTTTCGGGACAGCACCAGTGGCACATGGACGAGCGACGCCTACATCCACTGTCGCCGCCGCCAGAGCAATATGGTCCGCTGCCCGGACAGGCGATCCTGGTCAACACATCCTCGGGAGCGGCGGGAGCGGGTGTACCTGGTGGAGTGCCCTCAACGCCGCCGGAAACGCCACCCGTGGTGGGTTCGCCCACGGGCAGCAGCAGTTGTCCGGCCCAGACCTATGCCCACCACTATGCCCGTACTCCGGGTAGCTCCGTATCTGCCTCTTCCGCCGCTGCCGCCGCCGCTGCTGCAGCTGCCTCCGCCGGAGCGGCCTCGGTGAGCGCAGGACTAAGTCACGACATGATGTGGCTGACGAACTCGATAAGGGCGGATCAACAGCCGCTGGATCTAAGACCGCTTCCCTATCCGGGCTCCCAGGAGGAGGCAGAGGAGTGGGACAGGCAGCGGGATTATGCCCTCCAGGCGGCTGCCGCCCATCACCATCACCACGGACAGCCGCTGATGCAGGCGCAGCATCATCATCCGCATGGTCATGGTGGTCATCCGCACCAGGTGGTGCTGCAGCAGGGCAAATATCCGCACCACCATCACCACCATTTCCACAATCTGGATCTGACGCCCATCAATATGCACTCGAATTCGTATGGCGGTGCTCCGGGCTCCCTGACGCCCACCTGTCTGCCCCAGGTGCCCAGCAATGGGAGTGGCAGCAGCAGCGGCGGAGGTGGAGGCGGCGGTGGCAGTGGCAGTGGCAGCGGTGGTCCCGGCAGCGTGGGCGGTGGATCCTGCGTGATCACCCGGGCTGCGCTGCAACCCTGCCGCCCACTCTCCGCCAGCTCGACCAGATCCTCGAACAACATGTCACCCAGAACCTGTTCCGGTGCCTACAGCAATGCCACGCTGGAGGATTGCCTCAACGATGACATGCTGACCACGTTGACGGTGAGGGAGCTGAACAAGCGACTCCATGGCTGTCCACGCGAGGAGGTAGTGCGTCTGAAGCAGAAGCGGCGCACCCTGAAGAATCGCGGTTATGCCCAGAACTGCCGGTCGAAGCGACTTCATCAGCGCCACGAACTGGAGAAGGCCAATAGGGTGCTCAACCAGGATCTGCACCGCCTGAAGGTGGAGTACTCGAGGGTGTGCCAGGAGCGGGATGCCCTCATGCAGCGCCTGCAGCGAGTGGGCGCCGCCAATGGGGGCGGAGGAGGAGCAGGTGCATCCGCCGGCGGCGATAGCCAAAGCTCCCCGGAATTCTACCTCTGACGCCAACTGGCGGTGGCCAGCGGCTCCTCCGCATCCTCATCCTCCTCCACGCAGCAGCACCACCACCACCACCAGCAACTCCATCTCCAGCACCGGGGTCCGCAGTGGAATCCCCAGCAGGTGGTCAACTAAATGAAAAGCGTTCCGGGTGTAAGGTATTTGCCAAAAAGAGTTAGTGTCCAACCAAAGTTGGTTATTTCCGCAGGTTTTCTTAGACATATTTTAAAGTTAATTGATACACATAGTTCCAAGAATGTTTTCCAAATAATTTGTTATAGGGTCTTAACTCGTTTAAAAATAATATTTAATAGAAAATGTTTTCAAAGTTCAGTTGCATTCCCAAAACGAATTTTAATTCGATGTTATCCAAGCATTATCATAAGATTATCCGAACTTTATCTTTAACTTGTTTACAAAAGAACTTAAATATTTGATATTGAACATTCATTTTTGATTTTAAGCAAAGCATTACCATTAACACCACTGTTGATATTTAACTTAATATTCAGCTATTTAAAAAAAAAAACTCTTTGGATAGTTCAGTACATTAAAAAAAGTACAGATAACATCCTATTTCTTTACCCTAGAATTCATGTGCATTCTCTCATATATTTAAAAGAATTTCCATTTAATCAAAATTGCTGAACTATTCGTCATATTCCGGGAATTCTAATGAGCATTTTTAATTCGAAATTATTGAATGGGATTTTTCTAGCGTTTAATTCTCTATTAATTTGATTGCGACAATAAATTCCGATTGAATATCAGTTTGAGAACTTCGAAAGTGATCGACAGAGATTGAAATACATAGATAGAGGGAAAAGTAAGAGAGAGTGTGCATGTTTGGATGGAACTTTTGCTGATTATCAGTCTGACTAAGGCAAAGATCGATTATAATTAACACTAATTCGAGCTCGTATGTATAAAGGACAAACATTGTATAAAACAAAGGAACAACAACAAACATAAAGTAAAATTAAACTAGCAGCTTCTGATTAACAATCGCTACATTATTACAAATTACGAGTTAGTAACACACGCTTATTTGTTGATTAGTTCTAGCCTTAGTTTCTCTACTAGTATTAAGCGAGAGCAGAAGCGAATATTAATATCATAGATGCGATAGTTGTTCTTAGAGGCCGTGTTTCCGTTTCCGTTTTAGCCACAACCACGCCCCCCGCTCCATCCCTTCAGAAAGCAATAAAATTACTAAAACTAAAGGTTGTATTACGTTTAAATACCGCAAACTTCAAGAACCGATGTTGTATAAAGTGAAACTGGAACGAAATGAAGAGCAAAACTCAACTGAAGTAAACTAAACAAACAAGTCCTATACAATGTAATAAGCACTGAGAACGATAATGAAAAATGTAAATACACCCACACACTTACGATTCTGTACATTTTAAGATTTATTGAAAGCATTCTTTCTGTCTTTGTGAAACTAGAAGAAAAACACGAATACTGAACGCAAAAAATCTAAGATAAATTAATAACTAAAAACAATTGTGAGTAGTCTTAAGTGTGCATAAAATAATTTAGTAATAAATAAATCTAAATTAAAGCATAAACAAAAGTGCGTATGTTGTTATTTTATTTCTTAGGTAATCTCTATTACAGCATATTTGCGGTCTGAGTCTGATTGATTGAATTACTAATGACGCAATTCTATAAGTCAAGATCAGAATCGCCAGGATAACTCTGTTTAAAAGTTGTGATCCCTTAGATAAAAGTTAACCAATTAAAAAAGTTAAGACGTTTTTAAAATAATACTAATTCAAGTTTGCTATGATTTCAGGAAGAGACAGTAAGTTTTGTAATCATCGTACTACCATATCTTGAAATTCAACTTTTAGTATATACATAGCTGATTTTTAAAGACGTGATTTGCATTTCGTTTGACTCAATTAAGTTTACAAACTGTTAAAAAATTTAATTTGAATAGTTAGCAAGATGAAAAGCATTTTTATGTCTAAATAATTTATTTTTATATCTTTTATATTTTTAAAAGACAGTATTTTCTTTAATTATGATCTTGTTTCTATATTTCGTTACTCTTAAGATTGCATTGGCACAATATTCTGATTTTAGATCTAGGTTTAGAATCACCGAATAGATCTCAGTTTTCATCATAGATTGGACCGAATCTCGTCCAGTTCCAAGAAGTCCATTTGCTGTGTGGTCTGTCGGCATGAATAAATGGGCTTCCAACGACGACGACCACCGCGGGCAACAGTTTAAGAATCAAAATAAACATTTCGAACCCTCTGGGGCCTCCGATATAAGTTCTGTCAACAAACTTTGGTCGCGTAACGGCGCATGCAGGAGCAATCGGGGAGTTGGATCTGAGCTGCAGCATTGAATTACAATCGTCAACATGGAGATCAACATCAGAGGCAATCGCAATCTGCCGGGCCCTTAAAGTGGGGAATACTTCTGGAGAGCAGTCCAAAAATTCGTTTTGGGCGGCGTAATTCGGCATTGAGTGAAGGTCCCTATCTACACTATCCGTTTTCTCTCCTTACCGCCTCGCCCTGTAAATCTTCATTAATAAAATTTAGGTTCTTCAGCTTGTTTGTTTGCATTGCATTTTTGATTTCACTCGTTTTTTTCGGTGTCACCCGCAACGCTCTTTTCAGAATCTGGTCTTGAATTTATTATTTTTATTTTGGTTTTATGAATTTCCTGCCCTACCAAGAACTCGAATCTCCTTCCCTATGACAACCGTCTCTTGGGAGTTTATGTAACCAGACGAAACCACTCGATCAAAGAATTGCGCAAGAATTTTTGTTGAAATTGGGTTTTTTTTGGACGAAATGATGGCGATCGCCATCAAGTGGCCATTTTACTTTGTTTTCTTTTGACTTTGTTATTTATTTTTCTTCTAGCTTAATTCTTGGCCAGCAGGAAGTGTCAAGTTTCGATTTCTTTCTGCGCATGCAATAAAAATGTTGGAAAAAACTATAGCCGAAATTGGAATCAAATGACAGGCAGACGGATATTAAAATAAAAAAATTGAAATTGATTTTATTTATCAAAGAAAAAAAAACAATTGTGAAAAAAAGCTAATAAGTGTATAGTCCGACTTTGGTTTTGGATCCACAGTATTAAAATGGTGTATATACCTATCATTTCAATAACTTAAATGTTTTTTTTTCATTTACTTTGGTGTATTCAACTATTTTACCGCCTTATCAGACATTATTTGCCTGCAACTTATATGATAATCTCGTCTGGTTGGAGTAATCGTCAAATATTTTATTATATTTCCCTGCATATCTCATTTCACTTTCCTTGATTGCATACTAGAGACTTTCTTGGCTCACAACCAATCCGATAGCAATTCCAACTCCGAATTCTCTTGAGTTCTGCGACATTTTGGGATTTAGCTTCAAGTGCAGATTAAACAATAATTATGAAATTCTGATGCAAATCGCCGGCGACAGAATGTCTCCTTGTCACCGGCTCCTTCCCCAACTCCAGATCACATTTTAAGCCGCAGGCCAGGACTTGAGTGGATGTCAAGAGTGGATGAGCCGGCGGAGTGGAATTTCGGGGGAGAGGCGTTGAGTGCCCGGCATCTTGTCAAATGAAATTTATAGACACGGCATTGGCAATCGGTGAATTGTCATGGCCATGGGGCTAAGTTCATCCTGGGCATAATCAGTGCTCAGGGGCAGTACAGCACCCGTACCAGTAATGGTACCCCTTACCCTTACACTTTCCTGGAGACCAAACCAAAACCATCTCGGACAACTGGGATGATTGTCAACATTATTATGGTCAACACACACACACCGTTTGATTATGCTGCGCATTCGGGGCACTCTTTTTATGCCTGCACTGCGACGTGTGAAGGCTTTGATGAGACATACACTGAGAAAAAAGTATTAAACATTACCAAGTCATTCATTAAAACAGAAAAAAGTAGTAAAGAAATATTTTATTTACTCATTTTTTAAACCGCAAGACATATCCTATTTTAAAAATATTAAAATATATCTTCTAATCTTAGAATAAGTTTTTGTTAAAACATCAAAAAACTTTCATAAGGATTTTATAAAATAACGATAATGATAATTTATACATTTTGTTTCCATATTATTTTGTAGTTCTTAACCTGTAATTATCGGTAGTATTAAATTCGAAAAACCAAACCCCTGCACTAAAATCTTTTTTTAAATATCGTACTGAAGAGATCACATAGTATATTGAAATCCCCAATTTCTTAGGGTGTAGCGATGGGATCGGATGGTGTGGGATGGGGAATATCTTCTTGGGCTGTCTGGTTTGCGGGGTGGTGCGTTTTTTATGATGCTCCTCAAGTGGACGAGGATGAAGCAGCGTCGAGCGACACGCTTAAGTGGCTCGCATACCCTATAAGGCATATGCCCCCCTCCCTTTTGACTGGTCTTAATTCAATCGATAGTTCACACATGTAATCGCATGGCCGGATGATTGGGGGGCTTCTTCCTGCATTTTACTTTTACCCCGAGTCTACCCGATTTTCCGCTTTTCTTTGGGTTTGCATGCCAAACACGTAGCGTTGACATTGAAAGGGGGAATGGGGTGTGTTTTGTTCCCATTTTCTGATCTGACTTTAATCTTAAATCGTTAACACATTAGTTTTCCAGCAGTTGCCGCGTCACTCTGCTCATTAGCTTAATGAAGAGCGGCCAGCGAGTCCTTCAGAAGCTCATTAGTAGTCGCTTTGTTCGGTCCTCGAAAGTTTTTCACCAAAATATGCTCGTAAATCTCGTTTTGGCAGCATCGAGAAAGGGAAATTTATCGCGACAAAGGACAAGTGCCAAAAAGTTTTTGACCCAAAGCCTATCAATCATTGACGTGTGTGGATATTAAAGAGGATGAGATTCTGATTGTTAACTTTATAGGACTGCAAAAGAGCTAAGTTAGTTAACTCAAGGATATGTGACTTTCCAAATAAATAAAGAAATATGTTTTTACTTAGATTTCTTTAATACATTTTTTAAAATTTTAAATATATTTCAAGATTTGAGCACCACAAATTGGCTTTAATTTGTAAATTGTTTAAAGAACAATTAGAATCCTTAACATACCCATATAAAGCTTTTACAACCATTGTTAATCGTCAAAATGTAGTATCTACATCTGTCACCTCCTTTTCTCACCGGATTCCTCCCATTTCTAATCTGTGGGCTGGCATCTTGTGCGGATCTAAAAGTTCTTCCTTTCCGGCAAAGAATCCGCCTTCCCCATCCCCATCAAAAATAAGGTCCATTGTCTTGCGTTTTTTATTGATGGGCTGCCTTGGCTGCTTTTTACGACTTCACCCCGGCCGCTTGGTGAATGGTCAGTGTCAGTTCAGTGTCATCCCCCCTCCCCAGTTGATTCGTACATCCTTGTACAATGTACATCCTTGGCCATGCAGCTCTATCTATCGTTCGTCCCCAAGGCGATTTTCATACTTGGACATCCGTTTGCAATGTATCTTTATCGTTTTATACCGCTTCCGTGGAAAGGACTCAGACTCCTTCGGCGTCGCATAATTTCCGTAATGACCAATGATATAAATGGAACTCATTTGCCAGTCCCCGCGTTCTTCTGCTCCCAGTTGTATTGATGCGCTGCCGTAAATCGCTTTGCACCCCCTCTAAGGTTCCAAGTTCCCAAGTTTTCTGGACATGGACGGCTTCGACTCCTTTAACGTTTGTAATAATAAATTAAATCACATTTCGGTCTTTTTTCTTTCGGCAATACTCTAACTTAGGGTTATATAAATTTTGTATTATGGTTGTCTTTTTTTATTTAAATATCTTTTAGGTTATGTTAGAAGGCGGGAATGAAGGCGCGGTCAATTAAAGAAAAGAACAAAAACCCATATTCAAATTTAATTTAATATTATACATTTTTATTTTTAATGTTTTTTATGCAATCAAAAAATGGAACAACATTTTGTAATGTAAGCATTGGCTTGCAAATAAGTACTCGAAAGTATTTTGTTTATTTTATTATTTTTTTAAACTAAGGGGAAAAAATGTATTTATATAAAAATAGCAAGTTGCTATTCCTAGCAAGAAATATTTATTATTTATATTGTATAGAATGTATCTGATTCAACTATAGGTTATATTCAAGTCATATGGAGTTCTTTTTAAATCATGTAAGATCATGTAATCATATTTTGTCAGGTGTTTTATAATCAATTGTACCCACTGCTAAATTTTGCTTAAAAATATATTCTTAGATTTTATTTTATTCCTAAAACTAATTATAGCAAGAAAGGGAACTGGAATCGTCGTCGTAAATGTAACCTCTCCTGTTTTTTAGGGCGCTTGGTGTGCGTCCATGTGTGTGGGCCCCTGTATGATGTCTCTCCGGTTCATTGGCTGTGGCCCATAAAAAAGAGGCAAGTGGATGAGGGCGAGTCCGTAGCATAAAGCATATGAAGACATTTGCCTTCGCCTTCGACTCCGGGCCATTACAAATTGGTTGAATTTGATTTTGGCCCAAAAAAGCGAGCTGCGGTCTCCACTGCTCGGTTGGTTTCGGTGGCTTTCGATGGGTTTTGGTGGGTTGGGCGATGGGTAAAATGGGCGAAACTATTCTGGGGCAACCTTCGACGAGCTGTGGGTTTTAGCAGAAGGTTGAACCAGTTGGTAAATGCCCCGCCGTCGCCGCCGAAGCCCCAATCTAGAGCCGAAAAGCCAGAACCAGGTAGTGCTGGCGACACAGGTGCAACCAAATTGTTTTTGCCTCCATTAAGTTTTTTTCTTCGCTTTTCATTTCGGTGTATTATATTCTTTTTAATATTATTGTTTTTTCTTCACTCCGAGCTGGGTGTTTTCTTTCCGCCGATTCGGCAGATTTACTGTGTTGTTCTTTTCTTCTTTTTTTTTTGAAGTGGCTTGTGCAAAAAGGCAAACAAAATGCAACCGCTAAAAGCTAGATGAGTAATGAGTACACTTGTACATGGCTTAGGATCGGATATGCATATTTATATTTTACGAGAGCTGTGTATAATGACAATGAGGTTCCTGGAATCTCGTACGGAATGTGGCAGGCCATCTTTCAGAGATAAACCAAAGTTTCTTTGATAAGACTGTTTCGGGTCTAGACAGTAGAATTTTGGAATTCTATAGGTTTGGGTCTCATGACGATTATACTTGGAAATCTCAGAACAAAAATATTCCAGGTATATCTAAAGATCTTTAAAATTTTTTTACTGGACTTTGTAGTGCAGGATATACCCAAAGAAAAGTCATAATAAATATTTTAAATATGTAGGTACTCCAAAGACTTGTAAGCAACGATCTAGAAATAATTTTCTGATTATTTGTAGACACTCAGTTACCTCGAAAATCGTACAATAACCGTGGGAACATAAACAACGGCTTTCCTCACGTTCCGTTTGTATATATAAATTTTTTAGAGTATCAGTGATACCCAAAGACATTACACAACTCAGACAAGTGCAATAAGAGCTTTGTGATCGTCAATCGGGGTGCTGAATTCAACAGGGGAGTATTCTGATCATGTATTCTTCGATCATGTGATTTTTGATGACTTTATAATATGCTTTCACACCTTAGGGATTTATTGGGATATCTTGCAAATCTGTCTGGAGTGCGTGATTATCTCGTGCTGTATTATCTCGGTCCGATTATTACTAATCACTGATAGATCATCAGTGACCATACATATTAAGAATTCCCTGAGACTAATTTACTCACGAGAATGTTTCACCTAGTATTACTTGATTAGTGCTGATTAGAAATATAGGCGAAATACAAAAAATTACCGGAGATTGCAACACGAGGCGTATGAGGGGGACTTTCAACCGCTCGTGTCAGCATTCTGAGGTCGACGCTGTCGGTCGATGAACCCCAGGCGGAAAACTAAAACAAAAACAAGAAAAACCTAACAAATATAACAACAAAATGATTGCCGTAGCGAAATGGCGATTTCAAGTCAAGCTCTTTCTCTGCGAAAAGACTACAACAAATTGCACGCGCGACATGCGCTCGTAATGAGGTTACAAAACAATTTATACAATTTTTTAATAAATCAATTTGCGTTTTTCGCCAACATATTGTTATCAGAGCAACCAACTTAAAAAAATGATTGAAAATAAAAAAACTTTTGCGCAAAAATTAAACCGCTGAATTGGCAATAAACTCGAGAAAGAAAAAACTGAATCGATTGCAGGGATCAGCATTCCGTCAATTCGCCGCTTAATTTATTTATTGTTGTCGTCGACGGCTGTAAATGCAATTTGATGATTTAATTAATATTGAATTACACTGCCATTAAGACCGGCTCGATAATTATACAATCTGCACAAGAGCAGTTCGATTGCAGGACTGGGAAGCAGCTCTGTTTGCCCTCTCTCTGTCCCTTTCTCTCCATGTTATCGACGCTTGTATGTTTCGGGTGGGACTGTACCTGGCTGGGATGTTCGCCTTAATTTATGCCAGGGCAAATATTTAGCCAACAAACACACACAACTTCTGCCCGGGCTTATTAATTAAGAGACCCGTAGACTCAGACGCACACAGTTTCCGCTGTGTCCTCCATGGGTATTCCCCTTGGCCCCCATTCGGAAATCGGGAAATCATAAAAGCGTAAAATCGAAATGCCGCCAATCCGTGGTGGCTGCCAAGCTGACTACTTCCTGTTTCTGTTTCAGTCCCGTCTGCCTTCCGCTTTGCCCGGCTCCCCTTTATTAACACGCATATCAATTCATTTTGATTGTAATTTATACCGTAGCCAATCGCTGCATATCGCTCACATCATCCCCCCCGACCCAATTTCAACCAGGGTAATAAAGTTATTGTTTATAGATACATGGATGTTGCGGCTGCAGTTAAAGGCAATAGAAACTGAGAGGACAGTAAGTCACTTGCTATTTTTGCTTTCCTTCCTGTTTAGTGGAGCGTGATCTTGAAATGGAAATCGCTTTTCGGGGAGTGGGACACACATATGTGGGGGTAATGGAGGTGGATTTATGTTGTTTTCGGATAGTATTGTTTTAAAACTAGTCTTTGCGAGTTGTGGGGGTTTTATGAATGTCATAACCATATTATACGATTTGAAGATTGGCTGTTGGAATATTGAGAGTAGACCAGGCAAATAACATCCAATTTGGGGGAATATTCAAAATAAGGTAATATTATGGTCATCAAAATAGTCTAGAAAAGGATATTTAAATCTCAAAAATAACCTTTTTCAAATGAGCGCTTTTATATGAAAGTTTTATATTTTAAATTGTATAATAAATAGTTAAACATTATAATTTCATTGACACAAAAAATGCATTTTAAAGTATTAAGTTGATTCCTTTACATAAAGTACGTAGCGTAAGTTTTACTTACTGCATTTATTGTTTAAAACATGTAGAGCTTGACCATGACCATGCAATCAACCTAATTGAGCTGCCCCAATGGCCAACTTCTGACCCATGAAGTCCCCTTGCTCCGTTCTCCATCCTCACCCACAAACCCCCACCCAAATCCAAATCCAAACCCAACCCAAAACCGTTCTAAATCAAAAGACAAACGTCGACAAATGACCCGGCGCAGTGAATAAATGAATAGCAGTAAGTCGGCAACTCGAAATGAATGTGTTCGGTAACAATTCATTAAGCAAATAGAAATGTGCGCTAAACGCATTAAGAGATTAGCACACATCGAGCAGGAACAACAATGTCTCTGGGCAGTACAAAACACCCAATACCCAATACCAAATATCCATCGATAAACCGTATTGAACTGGCCAGCGTAATGACCCTCATTTGCTGTAACTTGGTGGTCTGTTGGTCTTTTGGTCTTTTGGCCCTTGCTGGTTAAATTTAATTGCCGGCCAAAGGAGACTTTTCACATGCGGTTAACACTCGGATTGGTCTTCGTGGGTGAAAAGGTGAAATCACTGTTGCTTCTGGCTTGTTAAGTGCTCATTGTTTCGCCAACAATGTTGACGGGCCCCTTTGAAAAGCAGCCACATGTGATGGGAAGTGATGTGATGTGCTGACTGCCACTGTCTCAGTGAAAAGCGAATGCAAAGCGGAAGTTGCCAGTTGAAAATCACTTAAGTGCAATTTCGGTTTTTGAAATTGCAGTATTTTGGGTGGTGGTGTGTTAGTGGTTAATGGTAGTCAATTGGATCTTACACAATCAAAGTTTAACAAAGACAAATGCATTTTAATCCTTTCAATCCTTGCAACAAAAATTAAAAGCAGGCAGTATAATGCTTAAAAGAAATCTAAGAGGTATCAAAATATTAAAATAATTTGTATGCTGAATTATAAACTTATCTGTTTGAAGATAATATTTTTTGAAGAGTACATTTGTTTATATATTTAATAAATATTCGACAGTTTCTTTCAAATATCACTTAATGAACAAAGTTAGAAAAACTTTCTTTAAGAACATCTTAGTTTAAAACTCAAGGGATCTTTGTTACCATTTACATTTATAGTTTTTCATTAGAACCAAATCATAAAGGGTATTAAAAAAAGAATTCAAAAAATAAGAAAAAAAGTGATATTGTTCTTTATGAGTACCACATGAAGTCAAATCATAAATAGGTGTTACATGAACGCCTCTCAGATCCCGCCCAATATAATATTTCCCGTTTGCGTGTGGTACATACTTCCCAATCAGTTTTCCGGCCAACCTGCTAAGGAAGTGACCCACATTGAATCCTAATCCTTAACTCCATGCGTCCAAACATCACGTCCCGTCTTCCTTTCTTGTTCCTGTTGTTGGACACAAATTGTCGCTATCCTTTTCATCAAATCTATACTCATCCTCCCCATCTTCCATATCCTTTGCTTTTGTCCGTTGGTCATGTGATAAACGTTTATGATTATTTTTATGTTTCATCCGTTCGACTCTCGACTCGACTTTGGCTTGCCAATTTGACGCTGATATATACAGGGACTTGATTTAGTTTAAATAGCGCTGAGGGAGATAGAGGTCGAGTCACAACTACACTTAGGAAAAATACAAGTTGAAATCATTAAAAATATTTACCAAATTCTAAGTATTTGAAAATTAACTTCTGAATTAAATGGGAAAAGTGAGAGTGTTACCAAATCGATTGCAAAGAAAAATTGAATTTAAATTAATAATTTGACAATATACATATTTGTAACTTAATGTGAAATTACAATCTATAATGGATGAAAATATTATTTTTGGTTCATTTATTTTGTATTTATCCAACATGATAAGAAATTGTGGTAAAATATGAGCCTTATCTCTTATATTTTCAGAAAAAGTACCTTAAAAATGTTTTAAAAATATACCACCACAAAACGGAAAAAAGTGAGTGGTACCATATCGATTGCAAAGTTAAATGTTATTTAAAATTCGATAATTTAAGATAATAATTTGACAATTTACATATGTGTAAATGGCTGAAAATATTATTTTGATTAATTTAGTTTGTAGACCAAAAAGAAAATACAACATGCTTGAAAATATCGTAGAAGATGAGATTACCCTTATATGTATATTCAAAAAAAATTACTTAAAAACGGATTTCGAAATATGGGTGTAGCATTTAGATGAATATAAAATTTTCAGTGCATGAACATCTCCCGGAAAATGCAATTTATGTGTTTGGAGAATGGGCAGCACACAAAAAAAAAAACCCAGTCACACGTGACTGCAGTGAACGTTGCCTTTGCCACCCACCGCCCCCTGCCCTTTTTCGCCCACATGTGTGAACAAATATTTTTTAGAGGGTGTCCGCCCCTTATGCGGGTCCTTTCTGGTATTCTGGTATTCCGGTGTCCTGATGTCCAGCCCCGGCTACGTGTCATTTGTGCTATCTGGTCGAGCAAATCTTTCCGCCACTGCCCGCTCTTCCTAGCTCCGATGGCCGGACCATTTCCATAATCGTTGGTTAAACAAGACCGCTCACACATGCCTGGTCAAGCTGACCGCAGTTTATGCCCGGGGTTTTACGGCCCTCAGCTCCTAAGACCCGGCCGGAACCCTTTGTGGACCTTGTTTGAATTATGCTTTTACATATTTTTATTCACTTAACACCCAAAAAAAAGGGGTGCAAGGGCGAAAATATACGTATGTGTGGGAAGGTGGCCCGGCTTAATCAAATTATGGCTTATCTCTCGAATGGTGTCGACTTGGCGGAGGTCAAAACGCAAATAGCCATAAACATGTAGATTAAATCCCCATTGACCAGGTCCCATCACCCACACGGCCTCTCGTGTGACCTTGTTTCTTCAGGTTGTTTTATTAGGTATAAACTCTTTAATGGTGTACACACAATGCAGCTAATATTTGCACATAAATCTCCTAGCTACTGGTAATTAAAACTCTAGTTTTATGGATTGTTTATGCACAGCAAAGATCAAAATATTTGAGCAACTAGGATTTTATTAGGTTTATTTTCTAGCATACTTATGGGAGTAACCATAATAAAATCAAAGCCATAATTAATAGAATTTTTTGAAGTATGTTTAACTCGTTGCATAAACCCTCTAAAAAAATTCTAAATTTGAAATCAAGGGCAAACAATTTAAAGAACCATTGAAGACTTTAACATTTTGGGCAAATGTACTCCCCAAATGAGCCACAAAAAATCCATAAATATCGACTCGGAATCATTGGAGCAGTCAATATATGGGGAAAGACCCAGCAGCAGTCAAGGAACCGGCATCATTTCATGCTCAATTCAAATGTTGTTCAATCTCATTCAAACAATTTGTATCGTAGTTTTATTACCACAATAAAACGGATTAAGCAGTTCGCCCTCCCCTGCAGCTGGAAAAAGGATACAATGAAGTCGGAACCGAGAAAAGAGGGCGTGCCCTTGCTGGTCTCACTGGTCGTGTGTGTTCGCCTTTTAAATTGGTTGAATTTCCGCACGAATTAAATTTTTTCCTGCCAACTGAAGGAGCGAGGAATATTTCACGCTTCGACAGATTGACGATTGGGGGGGAGGGCCGTATTATAGAGTCCTTTCCGGAATATTTCACACTTCGCCCGTACAAATCAGCGACACGTGGCAAGTGCCATATAATTTATAACAGCGCAAAAAAGGGCAAAGGAGACCCCAAAAACTTCGGTGGGTGTCGAATTCGATACGCTCAATCTGCCCAAGAATTTTTCAACAATTTTTCAGCGGCCGAAACTTTAAACTTTTCGTCGCTCGTTTGCTGTATGAGACTTTCCACTGAAGCGGCCATTTCATTTGGCTTAAAATTGTATCATCCTCTCATTCACCAGTAAATTAATATTTCCCTTTGTGTCATTCTACAGAAAATTTTTCATAATTTTCTTTCGAGTTTCTCAAAGAAAGCGGTATCTTCAATCAATTTGCTTGGCTTTTACGCTGGGACTGCTCCTTTCAATTGACCAGAGCTTTGTTGAAGGTCCCTCGGTAACCATCTATCCGTACATATGTCTGATTCATATCTAAATCTATTACAATTCATATTTATATGCCAAGCACACTGATAACCACCCTCTCCTTCTGTAAATTTTTATTTTTCGGGAGGGCAAACAGTGCGGCCCGCTGGGATAGTTGTTTGTTTGGATGTTTTCCTACTTATTTTTAAAAATAATAATAAAATTGTGATTTACTGTATCATGTTTAAGGCGAAAATCACAAAATATTATATCGTTTTAGTAATATACAAAATAATCCGGAGCTTTTTAATATCGATCTTAAAATAAATAAATAAACATTTTAAATATTTTAACTGGATTTCTAATATTTTTATGAAGATATCAATATCTATTTGGGGTTACGATCGTAATTAATAATAGGATAAGCTAGTGATGATTAATAAAAAATATTATATGTTATCTTAAATCAGTGAATGCTTCAAGGTATAAAATATAGATCTTTACTTCTCAACCTATTATCTTTACAATCCCAATCTTTCTTTGTAAATCCATTAATTTTAATGAAAACCACTTCCTCATATGTCTCGCACTGTACGCGTACGGGTTAAGTCAAGTGTTAAAGAGTTTTTTAGAGACATCTTCGTCTGGTTTCTCCACTTCTTGTGTCGCAATTTCTTTTTGGTCTTGCTACCCCTTTTATGAGCCCTTTCCGTATCGCCGATTCTGCTTAGCCTAATATCCAAATAAACATACTTTATCCGTTATTGCCGTCAAATTTATGGTTTCTTAAATGCCACCCCGTCCGCTGATGGACTTCCTGGATGGAAATATGAGATGGTAGCTGCGATTTTGATAAGGGTCCCTGGAGTTTCTTTGGCAAAGCAAGTTGAATCTATTTTCTTGATGGTTCGACAGCTGGTAAAGTTTATGGGTTGGAGCGATAAGACAAAAGATGGAACTTTTCTTTTGAAGTTTATGCTTTTTACACATATATTTTCCTTTGGCTACGGTTACCACGAGTATCCGATGTGCATTGCCAATTGCAATTAAGACAATGTTACAAGGTCACTGGTTTTTTGCACAGATAACAGAAAAATGCAAAAAGTGGCGCCGCTAACGAAATTGCAAATTTTGCACATGTACCGAAATGCAACGCTGTGTTGTAAGGTATATGTAACTACAAGTCTGCATATATATATATATATCTACATTGTGGAATGCAATTGAAATCGGTGACAACATAATGCCCTATACACCTACCCCAATGCAGGCGACAGCAACAACAACAGAAACACCAGGAAAACCTTCGTTTTCCAGCGGAACCTTTCCTTTGCGCAGGTCCGAAACTGGAAAATGAATTACGTAGTGTCCTCAAAAAGGAGGGGAGTCCCCCTCTTTGAGGTGTCTGTGTGTGTGTGCGTCTGTGTGCCTTTTCGTAATGGTGGCCGTTGTTTAGGTGTGAAATCTGCAAGGAGAGAGCATTTGGAGTAGTGTGTGTGAGAGCGAGAGAGAGAAAGCAAGGACTAAATAGGAATTAAGCGTAACAACAACAACAAACCTATTGGAGCAAGCGCATAATTCATATTTTACCAGTAACGCCCACGCCCACTTTGCGTCTGTGTGCGTAGGGTGTTTAAGAGTGTGTGTGCGTGTGCAGGTGCTTTTCAATTATCTTTGGCAAACTTTTAAGTAAATACAGGTGTACATACTTTTGCACATAAGAGACTCCTACATATTTTCTCATTTATTTACTTTGCTAATTGTGATGAACCTCAGACTCACAAGGCAAATAAATTATTTTAAAGTAGCCACACAAAATTTTATAAAAAGTTTGTAGTATAGAAAAAACTTACAATTGCTAACTTACGCTCGGTAAGGATTTTTCGAAAATATCTTAAAGCTTCTAAATGAAAGATCGTAACAAATTGGCATTTATTTCTTTATTTTCTTTCTTTATTTCATAAACCATCTATTTTCAACTTTGGAAATCTATAAGTTATCTCTAGAGAGAGAAGTATGTTTAGCAAGAAATAAGTAGGAGATGAGTTAACTTCACTTTGTTAAAAATGTAGTGTATTTGTGTTTATCAAACAACATCTACACAGTACCCGGCCTAACCTACGTGACAAATCAGTTATTTAATAAATGCAACTTGTGGAGCAATATAAACATATAAATAATAGTCTTTTCAGTATTTTATTCCATTTCGTTTAAAATTTTGTGTATTTGTACTTGTCTATTCCACATATGTACTTCTAGTTTAAATCTGACGGAAGACTTTTTTCTATAAAAGGTTAACTATTACATACCTATTAAGGAATACAATATATCCAAATAACATGCATGAATTCAGGATATTTATAAAAATACCAAAACTCCTTCTGTTTTTCGAATGTATTCTTAGATATTTAAAATGGCTATTACTTATTCTTTACCGTAGCACGGTTATTATCGTAAGCATATCAAGTAGAATGGAACAAATAGTCTCCATAAGAAACTAGTAGAACTTCTGGTACTTGCCTATTAATATAATATATAGGCAGTTTACCAAGAATAAGATCGTGCTGAAACAAACAAAGAAGATATCATAATAAATTCATAATCAAGTCCTTATTAAATTGGGACTCATATCAATGGGATAGGAATGACTAATATTGGAATGAGCTTTAAAAAGGCAGGTACAGTAGTATCGGGCTTTTTTGTAAGGTTATAAAGCCGTGAACCCATTTCGACAACAATGTGCACTGTTTTGTTTTCAATAGGTAAAAGTTTCACAAAGTTGATTATGTTGAAACTATATTTTTTTATATACTTAAGCCAGATGATGCTTGACGTTTTGGACTTAAAATCTTTTGCAACCTGACAAACATTATTTACACGGTACAATTTCGGGTTGAAATGTTCTGCAGAATCCTTTTTCGAAATAATTTACTGTTCCTCAATGAAATTTAACAGAAAACCAAATTCCCCATAAGCTAGACACTGGAGATAAAGACATCATTAGAAAATCATGTAGTGCATTAGTCGAACTGTCGTCGCCACACCCCCACTCCATGTGCCACTCCCCCGCCCAGGACCCCCGCCCACCCGGGGGGGCAACCGCAATTGCCATTATGTTGAACACGCAAGTCAATTGATGCAATTTGTCCGACCAGCCGGAGAGGAGAGTCTTCGTTCGGTTCGGGCCAGGGGCAATTTCCCCAGTGACAATCTGACATGCCGTAACAGGTTCACGGTCTGACGAATAGTGGGTGGTGCCCTGCGGGGCGCAGGGTTACAGAACTTGGATGGGAGGGGGTGAAACCGACCGCCTGCTCTCATCAACAGTTAGCAGCTTCTGCTGGTGATTTAAGGGTTGCCAGCCAGCCGGCTCGCCCTTAAATGAATTGCGGCGATTTATTGCGGTAATACTCATTTAGCGGACCTTCCCCGGGGGGAACAAAAAATAGAAGAAAGAACTCTATAGCCAAGGGATTGGGTCGAACTTCTCGATATCCAGTACTTTCAAGGCCTATAACCACGCCTAAAAAGATATTCGCTAAGAGTAATTTCCCTAGTTAGTATGTGCTGTCTATTTCTGACTAATTTTTACGAAATTATATCTCAATAAATTAAAGTTTTTTAAGCCCTGTCAGCTGTTTTTACTTTAAATCTATTTCTTAAAACCGTTTAAAAGTATTATAATCATGCTGAACGTAAGTGTATCAAAATGTAACCTCCACCATTAGACATCTTTGTAATTTTTTTCTTTGTTAAATATAATAAATAACGAAAGACCAACGTTAAAAACACGTATACGTATTTTTAGAAACGTTCGTTCTCAAATTTTTCGTTTAAAATTTCGTTTAAAATCTATGCCTTTAAAAAAATATATTTGAACATTTTTACAATAAAATTAATTTTTTTTAAATACATGAAAATAATTGCATCGAAGAAATTATAGTTAAAATGAATCCAGATCTTTTAATGATTTCTCAGTTCGATTCCAAAAACTCTACTATCCCCCTGTTACATAAACCTTTTTTATCATACCCAATCTCCAAATACAGGGTATAAAACCGACTCAAGTTGAGTGCAAACAATGCACACAATAAAAATAAATCTCTCTGGAACAAGTGTGTGTTTGGTTACACCCGTGGGAAGTCCGGGTGAGAAGTTGTCAATTACTTGCGAATCGATCTGGCCAAGTTCTGTTTTGGCATTCATGTCACCGCCAGGTGACCGGGACCTCCTCGAATAATCGCTCTAATTGGGCATTCGAGCGCTTTCACAGAAGACATGGCAAGAAAGTACGTGATATGCATTCCACCTTTCTAGGCAATTAATAAGCCAATTCGGAATCGGGAGCCACGTAAATCAGCATTATGTCGGGGGCAATGAAAATGAGCTCTAAATTCAATTACAGGCCTTGTCTTCTTCATTTTCCCAAGTCCTCACTCCCACATAAATCAAGAGTCCTGGCTGCCTGGTCCTCAGATGCTAATTTACGCGAGACCTGAAATGTCTTAGTAGATGCTAAGCGGCTTTGCCGCTCATAACTCACTTTGTCACATTATGCATTTAAATTTAATGTGTAATTTATGGGCGGATTTGTCGACCTTCCTGCCTGCGATGTCTGTTAATTAGAAAATCAGTTTGGAACTGCGTTGTCAGGGGTACAATTTGTGGATAGAGTACTATTTTTGGGATATTGAAATGGGTAGGGTATATATGCTATATTCAAAATATTTATTCTATTTTTCTTGTTATAATATTTTTTTTGATATAACAGTTAACATGTTTAAAAGCCATATAATTATACCATTCTTTATTAGGTTTTGATACAAAGGATTTCTTTAAGACATGAATAAGGTACTAATATACTTGAATAAGGGTACTAAAAACGAAAATTAAAATAAGGAAAACCTTAAAAAAAAACTTATTAAAATCTCCCCCAAAGGAGTCCAAGCCTTTCCATTATTCCTTAAACTATTTCGGCAACACTGGTATCACACCTCTATTCCTGATGCGTGGGAGTAGTCCTTGCTCTATCATGATACGTGGGGGGTACTCTATTAATTACACTCCATAATGGTTACTTCCGCTGGGCCCACATAATAGCATAATTAATCGATATTAAATGAACATCAGCGGAACAATAAACGCCGGAAGCCAGCCACAAAAGGTTAAATTAAACGAAGTAATTGTTACACAGCCACAGCCGTTGAAAATCGACCCCCTCAGGCAGTTTGGAAGTCCCTGAGGAGGGTTGTCCTGACTGGGTCCTTTACAATGCATAATAAACAGTCGAGCGGGCACGGAGCAAACAAAAGTGGGGAAACGAAGCTCGTTGAGATTTTGATTTTTAAACGGCCCATCGGGGGGTGGAAGTGCGGACTGGTTGGGATTGAAAAGACAAGGCTGTAAAGCGCACAAAGTCACACGGCAGGTGGCGTTGAAAATTCCGAAAGTGGGTGGGTATCTCGGCACACAAAGTGATTTAAATGCACTTCTAATGGGATGAAATTATATACTGTCTGAGCTTGAGTTACTTCAGCTCCCTCTCTTATTTATACCAATCCCATTTCCACTCCTATTTGTGGTTTCAAGGGGAGGACATGAATATGCATGGATTTGCGCTTTTGATGTGCTAAGCATCAAGAAAGCATAGCCAAAAAAGGGCACCTTCATCTTAAGCTAAATTACGAACAACTTTAACTTAAGCTGTACATTTTTTTAATTAAAATTTTGTTTCATAAAATAATAATTAATGCCCTCAGGGCCAGCGTCTAAATAATTTGATGGCCGGCTAAAGCCGCTTAGAATAATTTCAAAACAACAATTTGTGACTGCCTCATTTCAGGGGTCACATTTAGCATCTTATCAGAGCTTAGCAGCTGGGGTCACCACTCGCGTCGATGGCCAGCCAGCTGCGGTCTGTGATTACAGCTTTTGGCGCTCCAGATGGAATTTTAGCGGTCTCAAGTGCCCATTGGGCGGGGGAATATTTAACTCCAAGTTTCGAATTGAAGGTCCATAGGCATATCGATGCAGGCACTTTGAACGAGCTCTAAACTCATCTTCCGAGCCAGGAAAACTGATAATTTCGTCAACCAAATGCGGCTCTGGAACATAGAAGTCATCACCTAAGAAAATTCACATCGGAGTTATTATCTGTCTCTATGTTAAAGCGATTGTTTTTAAAACACAAACCTGGCAGGACATAAATCATAGATCCCTTGCAGTCATAAGCCACCGGCAAGAACATGGTAGTGCCTAGTCCACTGCGCTTAATGGCAAAATCCAGCAAACTCTTGTAATTTTTGATTCCCATTAGGCGTAACAATTCATAGACCTGGGGAGGTAGGAACCAAACCTCGCCGAGATCGGCCAGTCGCAGGAGTTCCTCTGGTGCCAGCCACTATTTAAAATATAATATTATAGTTTCATAAATCGGTATAAAAAAATTGTGCTCACCAGCGTTTCCTTGACCTCAGAAGGTTCCTCCAGCAATTTGGGCTGCTTATCCGCAAAAGCCATAAAGAAAACCGTTTCGTGGCTACAGACATTTGAAATCAAAACTTTAGCATTATAAGTTCTAAGATCCTTCTTATTATCAAATAAGATTTTCAGCCAAACACCCACCCCTTGCGCATAAATCCTGGACTCGCCCAGGCGGACCACTCGTGCAGTGCCCACAAATCCGGCACTACTTTAAGCTCCCGGCAGAGGGTCAGGAACTCGCTGGGTTTGTCATGCACCCGTTGCTGCCACGCCTCCAGATCTGGGACATCCTGAACGCAGGTCACTGCACCGAAATCCAACTGGCTGCGACTGCGGCACAGCAGCACACCCACCTCCTCGAAGCACTCCCTCACGGCGGTGAGTCGCAGTGTAATCTCACTGAAAGGGGAGACAAAGGTCAGAGATTAAGCTCGTAACTTGATAAATCAAACAAGAGTCTTTGGACTCACCGCGCCCAAATGCGGGAACGCTTGAAGAACCGATCGTAGCAGCCGGTGCCCTGGGGCGCCAGGATAGCAGGACGATCGTCGCGGATCAGCACCAGGCGACGCAGCTCCTCCTGTGGGACACCAAACTCCTCGAAGTACTGCAGCCAGGCCACATTCTCATCGGCATCGGAATCCAGAAGGCCACCGGGGAATACGGTCTGGTTAAGCATTGCCGCTGTGGCATCACTGCGTTTGAGCATAAGCAACTGCAAGATGATAAGATATATGTACATACATGGCCATTCCTGGACAAGATCTCTATGCCCACCTGGTAATCCTCACTTTCGCCGACATCCCTGGACACCAGGATAACACTACCCGATGTGCGCCACTTGGGCGAAGTAGCAGCTTGGCTCATGTCTGCAAATAATTAGCTAATTATTTAGCTAAACTTTATTATTCCACCCACAACATAAAATCAAAATATTGTTTGTGCGCCCTCCAATTCGATCAGCTGTTTGGCCTTCGCCTATCGATAACGACTCCTACTGCAGGAAGTGATCGATAAGCCTCTTATCAGCGCGTTGAATAATTGAAATTTGAATTCGTGCGAAATTGAAACTTTTACCTTTTGACCAGATTAAAGCAGAACATTACAAGCCAAGCATGTTTGTGTAGAAGAACAAAAGACCAAAAAAGATTAGTTTGTGCTCGCCACACGTGTTCGCAAACATATTTAAGCTCTGCCCTTGGACAACCAAGAGACACTTGCAATTGGTGTTCCCAGTCGAAAGCAACTTGCACTTGAAATGAAAGTTTTCACCACGATCTTGTTCCTGGGCTTGTGCCTTAGTGGCATTCGGGCGCAGGAAGAGTTGGAGAGCATCGCTGATCTGCTGAAGGATAATGCCAGGGGCGTGGAGACAGCCAATGTACTCCTGACCAGGATTGCAGCAGTCAGCGAGGAGACACAGGCTGGTTTGGTCGACCAAAAGGAGGCCCTAAAAGCTCTTACACTCATAGAGGAACTGCTGGCCAAGCTGACGCTCACTCTGGAGGCCAGTTCCCAGAATCTGGTGGCCACCCTCTTGAACATCTCCAAACAGGGTGAGCAGTATGGACATCGCACGGAGGCAGAGCTTCTGGAACTGGCCCGCCTGCAGGAGGGCACCAAAGAGCTGATCAATGTGCTGGAGGCCAAATTGGATGCCTACCAGAGGCATGTGCTCCACAATTCCCGCAACATTGACAAGAGCATCGATGGTCTGGCCAAACTGATCACCAGGACGGTGTTGCCACAACTTAATGGACTGAAGTGCACCTTTGATAGCTTGGAAACGTCCCAAATCAACGTGGAGGTGGAGCTTAAGAGCCTGGCCGCAGTCAGGGAACTTGGCGAGAACTCGTATCACAAGCTAAACGTGCTGGAATATCAATTGAAGCAGCTGAATCACACCCAAGAGCAGCGCCTGGACACTTTGATCGATGCCGTGAAGCATTTGCAGCCTCTTAGCTCCCGGAAAGTTGAGGCAGCTCTGCGTGAACTGATCATCTCCCAGAAACGCATCGAACTTGATCTGGATGAGTGCAGTCGGCACCAGGCCTATCCGCAATACGGCTATCAGGATGAGTCCTATCTGCCCACCTATGGAGGCGAGGTCCCAGAGCCACAGCATTCTCAGCCCAAGCCCAAGCAAGTGGATCTGGAGCAGGTGTGGAGCATCAAGGAGCCGCCAAAGCAGGGTAACATGGCTTTTATGGAACCAAAATTAATTCAGAAATAATAACTATTTCTCTTTTACAGGGGAACACTCCGGAAGCTACAGGGTGACTGCCTATGCCCAATCACCTGAGCCCAGGGAGAACCAACAGAGATCCAGTGCTGTGTCCTGGCGGCCAACGTTGCCCTGGGAGAATGCCTCTCCGTACCAGCCCGCCCCGGTTCAACGTCACCAGCCATGGAAGCCAGCTCCTGCCAACGGTCCCACCTCCCAGCCCAAGCGGAATCCAAACCCCAAGGAAGAACACTCCGTTCCTGCGCCGCCTTCGCACCAGTCTCCCAATCCTGAAGGCCACAAGCCTCCTGTAGAGCACAAGCCGATATCTAACCAAGAGCAATCCCAGAAACCCCAACCCAACCCCGAGCAATTGCAGAAACCCCAACCCAATCCCGAGCAATCCCGAAAACCCCAACCTAACCACGGACAACCTAACCACGGACAAACTAACCACGGACAACCTATCCACGGACAACCTATCCACGGACAACCTAACCACGGACAACCTCAATCATCCCACAAGCCGCAATCTAACCAAGAGCAAACTCACAAGCCCCAATCGTACCAGCAGCCATCTTACAAGCCAGAACCCATCCAACCAGGAGAGTCTTTCAGGATTTGGTACGGAGATAGTTCACTACCCCAAGGATATTAAAGGCATATCAAACTGGCACATCAAAGATTCCCGAGAGTAACAACACGTTTAGAAAAAATTTATAAAATATCCCCATAGAAAATTATAATATCCATTTTACTGCATTTTTATATGTTTTAATAAATAAATAATAAAGGAACAAAAGGAACTCATTCGGTTTTATTACTTTTAAGGCTCAGTACTCAAGCTAACAGGACCTGTTTGAGAGCCATTTCCATACAACAAGTTTTGCTTGCAATTTATTTATTTATCGATATCATAAATAAGGAAATATACAATTTATTGACTATGATTAAACAAAGCAGAGCTTTTTAGAAAATATTAACTTCAAATACTTATTCTGATAATTTTCAATGTATTACAAAAATGCAATCCTACTTGTTTCAGTTAAATACGTTTATATCAGTGGTCGGCAGCGGCCTATCTAGTGAGCATAGGGAAGTGTTCTGCCCATCCTCTGCTCGCTCACGTATAACGTAGATCAGTGGTCGGCACACACATACCATCACAGTTTGCCTTGCATTAGTGTAAGTGTAAAAAACACGAAGTTGGCGCGCAGCGCTCTGACGCCTGACGTTTCTCTGTTTTGCACTGAAATTCTCTGCCGCAGAAGCAAAAAAACACGCCGAAGCTGAGAAAAAAAAGACCCGAAGACTCATGCCGAAGTCATACGAACATCTACGTTATACGTGAGCGAGCAGAGGATGGGCAGAACACTATCCTATGCTCACTAGATAGGCCGCTGCCGACCACTGACGTAGATGTTCGTATGACTTCGGCATGGGTCTTCGGGTCTTTTTTTTCTCAGCTTCGGCGCACTTTTTTGCTGCTGCGGCAGAGAATTTCAGTGCAAAACAGTGAAACGTCAGGCGTCAGAGCGCTGCGCGCCAACTTCGTGTTTTTTACACTCACACTAATGCAAGGCAAACTTGTGATGGTATGTGTGTGCCGACCACTGCACTATGGGGAATTTGCCCACTTTTTGTGGCATTAATTAATAACTTAAAAACGAAGCAACATTTTAAGGTTTTGTTTTTTGAATTAAGTATATAAAATCCAAAGGAAGTAAATTAGAAAATATGGGCGTGGTCCCGCCTTTTTTTTAAAGAAAATTTTTTTTTTCTTTTTGTCAATCAAATAAAAAAATTTTTTTCTTAATTTTTTATTTATAGAAGACCAAACTGAATTTAAAAAAAAATGTTGGAGTTTTTAATTTTTCATTTTCTTAATGAAATTGAAATTTTTTGGTTTGGTATCACTATAATTCTTAACAAAAATACTAAAATCCTTTATATCAACGGTTAGTAAGTGTAATGATGTTGTAAAATAATTTTAAAATAATCGTTATTTAATAAGCAATATAATTGCACACTGTTTCTCTTAAGATAACATCGAAACTGGCATTTACCAGACAAAAATGCGAGAAATATACTACATTAGGTAGAGGTCTATAAAGCTAAATTTTAGAGAAAGTGCGCAAAAGTGCACTTTTATACTAACCGAGCTCAATGAGAATTAAATACTCTACAATATAAAAAAGGTTTCAGAGGTGGAAACAGATGGAATCACTTTGTAGCTCCATTTAAAAATATAAATTAACCTAAATATTTTGTTTTTTTGAGGTTAGAGCTAGAACACGAATATACGAGCACCACAATCAATAAATACAATATCAAGGTCACAAACACAAAATACAAGTTCCTTTTATTGGATGGTATTTCAAAAACTTCAGTGCTATGTTTAGTTTTACACTTTTTGACAATTTAAACTATTAAGAATAATAGGCGTTTTACCAGCGCTGCCACCTCGTTGAAATAAAAACAGGCTTTAACAGCTGATAACTTAACAGTGGGGCGCACTGTTAAACTTTTCTGTTAGTAACATTAGATATTGATGTTATCCTGATGCATTGTGATAAACAAAACCAATTTTTAACGACTTTTAAAAAATGGGTTTTGGCCAAGAAAAGTGGTCAAATTCCCCATAGTGCACTGGTTTATATGCATATGTAGGTCCTTTAGAGGCTTCAAAATTGATTGTGTGTCAAAAATAACAGAAATTTGTTGTCGTTGATAAGTTGATAATTTTTTTAATATATTAACATATTTGTACCTTTGCTTTAAATTCTTATTATGGGTGATTTCTCAAAACACAAGGCGTCCTGTTTTGAGTTTTTGAACTTTGTAAAAATTGATAACTCATTTCTCTTGCGGTAGGATAACTAAGTTCTGACATATCCAATCCAATACTGCAATATTATAGAACTGTTATTTTTAAAAAGCGAAGTCAAGCACTAGATACCATAACTAGCCAACTGAGTATATAATAATATTTGAATTTTAAACAGTGTACATTTTATGTGCGTTTAAGAAAGTTTGTCAATTAAGTACCGCAATTAGGTAAGATATGAAAATAAAACAAGGTAGAACGCTATAGTCGAGTACCTCGACTATCAGATACCCGTTACTCAGCTAAAGGGACCAAAGGGAAATGGAGATATGCAAGCAGCAAAGCGAGATTGAAATACGCCACCTACCGGCGGTAGGCAGACTTAAGCGTTATTGGCGTTAGAGTGTGCGTGGATCAATCGATAGGTAATGACGAGACCAATACATTTCAGTAAACATTTTTTATCTAGCATGACAATTGTGGGCGCCACAGGTTTGGGCGGTTTGTAACCGTTAGAGTGGGCATGGCACTCTGCTGAAACAAACTTGAACTGCGCAGGAATCTCAGGAATTTGCATGCCTAATCCCAGTATTGTAGCTTTTATAGTTTCCGAGATCTCAGCGTTCATACGGACAGACGGACATGGCTAGATCGACTCGGAGAGTGATCCTGATCTAGAATATATATACTTTATGGGGTCGGAAACGCTATCTTCTGCGTTACATACTTTTTGACGAATCTAGTATACCTTTTTACTCTACGAGTAATGGGTATAATTATTATAAACTATAATATTTATTGAGCTTTTTTAAATTGTGTTCAAATTTATCGATCAAAAGGCGCCAAAATTTTGTTGCTTACTAACCCTTTTAAAAATGTAAACCAGAAGTCATATCAAACACTTAACTAGACCTATTTTCTGAATGAATTTGATCAATTAGCAGCTGGGGCACGTTTTTCAGTGATGTACTACCGTTACGCACAAAAAACAGGTCAATCTGTTCCCTAAGAAAACTGTTTAGAAACAAAGAAGAATTTCAAGACGTGACAATACATCAATTTGCTTTATGTTGCCAAAAAGTCGATGAACTAAAACGAATGTATGACTAGTATGACAAAATGAAAGATGTAGCGTTTAAGATTTGTGTTTGGCTATCAGAAAGTGGCATGAGAACTGTTTGTGAGAAGCTTTTTATTTTGATAATATAGTCGATCTGTTTATGGGGAAATAAACATTTCCAGATAAGAGCATCGTTTGCAGCTGCATTTACCAAAGAAGAAGTGGGTGGTTTGTGAACTGATAGAACTTAGCACAGTCTGCGACACGTTTTGGGCCCTAAGTTGGACTACATAAGGTGCAGTTCTGACCGAGGAAAGACACACAGCGGTGAACGTCCATCAGAGAAACACCATGGGAACGCAACTGATTTTTGTAACGATCTGCATTTACCTTTGTGGTGCTTCGGCTCAGGATCTGGATTCATCTCCCGAGATCCGTAGCGAATTAAGGGATCTAATAAAGGGTACTGAGGAGTTAAACATTGGAGTGGAAAATGTGAAGAACGTGCAAAAGGGCATCGAGGAGAAGTTCAAGCATCAGCGGGATGAGATCGACCTTATTGCTCAACTAGGGGTTGCGTTAGCTGTACTGGATACAAAGGTTCAAGGCAGCTTCGAGGCTACAGGCTCAGGAGTGAGTGACTTAACAGCCATCATCAAAGCAGTCCAGAGCCAAAACGAACAGTCCATTCAGAACCTCACCAAAGTGGATCTGGCCATCAGGAGTGCCCTGGAACAAGTCGCTGTTAATCATAACAAATACGAGAAGGATCTGGATGCGGTGACCTTATCCGTCAACTCAAATCTAGCAGAGATTCAGCAGTTAATATCGCAGCGCATTGTTGGTGACCTCATCGGCTTGGATAACAAGGCTAAGATTCTTGGGGAACAGCAGCGCAATATCATTGGTCAAGTCGGACATCTGGGAGAGCTGAATGCCCTGGCTGATCGTGCCAATCGCAAGGTGAATCAACTGGAGTGGGGTCTAGTCCTACTCAATCGCACTCAGTCCGAAAGCCTTAGTGGCATCGAAAACACTGTCCATGCAGTGCAGGTGGCCACCTCCCAAATCGATCGCAAACTCGGTGCCCTGCTGGACAACCAGAAGAGCATTGCAGAGACATTGGAGGGCTGCAAGCGTAAAAGTCCCCCAAACCAAAAACCTTACGAGACCTGGACCCATCCGGAATATGTCCCCAACTATCAGTAAGTTTTTAAGCCTAATCTTGAATACCTTATTTTAATTACCCATATTCCCTCTTAAGACCCAAACCAGAGGAAAAATCGGGGTACGAGAGCAGCTATGCCTCCGAAGAAGAGGCTGAACGACTTTACAAACTCTTGTATGGCAAGGGCCAGCAGGAGTGAAGGACATCAACTCACAAGCCAATCCTAGCAAATTTGCTTTCTAATCCCTTCCTGTAGCTTATTTTTGAACTTCTTAATTTAATTTAAACTTAATCGATCATTTCCTAAATGTATAGTAAATTCTTCTCAATCATTATATTTGTAACATATTGTTTTAAATAAAGAAATATTCTAACAATGATACTCTACAAAATAGCACACAACATATTTTACTTACAGCTTTTTACAATTTTTGGTCAGTCCAAACATTAAACCTAGATAAATGCACATCTCCTTTATAGCTTGGTGGGGTCCACGGGATGCACTTGACCATCATCCCGGTCAAAGTTAATTAGAAGCTGTGACTGATGCTGGTTCCAGTGCTCCGAACGATGTAGTTTGCCATTGGCCTGCAATCGAAATTCTTCGACTGACAAACCAGTCTCAATTTTGTCGCTACTAGCATCCGGATCGGCGGGATATGCCTCGTCTCCTGGCAAGAGGTGTACAGTTCCATTTTGGCACTTGTACATCACGGGATGGATCAGCCCAAGGCCTTTCAGCTCACGCTCAGCAGCGAATTGACGCAGACTCTCCAATGAAGAGAAATTAAGGAAGCGAGATAGCTCGTAGAATTGTGGAGGCGGCAACCAAAGCTCCTTTCTCAGGCATGCTTGCAGGTAGTCTAATGGTGAGCGCCACTACAAGAAGAGATAGGATAGGTTATTAGGTGAAATTTTATAGAAAATAAGTGTTTATATTGATTACCGCACAATCCTTGACCTCGTTGGGTTCGATGAGAACGCTGGGCTCCTGTTCCACTGCGGTCACAAAGAAGGCCGTCTCGAACCGCTTCTTAAAAGTGGATGGTGTGCGCCAAACGGACCATTCGTGGAGTGACCAAACATCTGGGAGCACCTGCAGCTGCTTACAGAGCTCCAGGAACTGACTGGCATCATTGTGGACGATGTGCTGCCAGTGGACACGGTCAAACTGATCGTAGAACTTTCCATAGCCGCTGGGCGAGGTCAATGACTTGCTGTCCCTACACAGCAGGATACCCAATTCCTCAAAGGTCTCTCGTAAGGCAGTTAGTCGAAGAGCTAGGGATCTGTTAGAAGTGTAAAAGTAAGTCATAAGGATTCTTTTCAGAGGACAAATTTCAGTTGCCTACGGATCTATCGTTTCTTTATCTTCCTTGTTTTGGAATATCTCTGGTCGTGGTCCCTTCACGTTGCTGATATTTTGCAGTTTGGTGGCACTGATTTCGTTACGCCGGAAGAGATCCAACCAGGCGGGTGAACTGTCTGTGGCATCGCAAACTCCGCCCGGAAACACCGAGGACTCCGGCATGAAACTGGACTTTTGGGTTCGCGTAAGGAGCAGAGCCTAAACGTAAAATTGATTATGTTAACATGAGTTTTATTGATAGATGAACCTTTACTTATGTACATTGTAATCAAATGACTTGGCTTTCGCTGCTTGGTCCTTGGCCAGCAGGATCAGGCTGGAGGATGATCGGATTTTGGGCAAAACCTTGGACATGTTTAGGTAATACGTCGATTTCGATAGCTTGGCAGGTGCTATCGATTATTTGCCAGCTGTTGTTTACATATTTTAAAGATACCCATCACCTGTTGAATAAATGGGTAGGATGTGCTTATTGACTTTAAAAAAATGGGCTAAAATTTAATATTAAATTGTATTATTATTATTTATTAATTCAAAATTTTCAAGTAATTTAAACCAATGGCTGAATAATAATAGTATAATTCCTTAATTAGGATATCATACAGTCGTATCACGTGTCTTTAACACTAAAGTGTTTGTTATTATGGGTTTTGGTTTTAAGATCAAAGGTTTGTGGATCTGGATCAGGGAATCAAGCGGATTTGGACTCTAAACTATGGGAGCCACTACACGAACTGGAGCCTACAGACCTTCGGCTAGCCTAATACTGGCTGCCAAACAGGATTCTTTAGAGGAATACGACTATAGAGTGAGTAAAATACTTTCAAGGATCAACATTACATTAACATGTTTACCTCTGGCCAAAGTTACTGTTGATAAAACGAACTGAAGGAACTTCTTATGCTCTAAATCACTGCGTCTTCCCGGGTGGCGTCTTCGATCCCAAAGAGTATGAATCTTTGGAATGGATTACTTATTTTAAATCCTTTGGGGTAACCGAAGAGCAGCTAAAAATGCTTAGTCACAGTCAGAATACTCCCAGGCCTGAATTTCTATCTGGCGGAGAGCACTTTTCAAGGGACATTGCATTGCGACTGACTGCGCTGAGAGAATCTTTCGAGGAGGTTGGCGTCCTGATATGCACTAGTCAGACTGACTTCAAGGAGTGGGATTCCAAATCAAGTCATCCTCGTACACTACTCCTCGAGCCAGCCGAACGCTCTGAGTGGCAGCATCGAGTTCACAGTGATGCCTCACAGTTCCTGAAACTCTGCAGGCATCTTAATGTCATTCCCAACCTGTGGTCTCTCCAGGAATGGTCCATTTGGAGGACAGCAGCCACAGCCAATCGGAAATATGACACTGTATACTATATCACTGCGCTGGATGAACAGGCCAAGGATATTAGTCTTCTGCTGGAACCGCACGAGGTAGCCTCCGCCCATTGGATGAGTCCAGCGGAAGCATGGACAAGCTCACAAACCGGCGCTATTTGGCTGCCATTTATGTTGCTCTATGATATCGCTCGTCTGATGAACTTGCATAGCTGGCAGGAGCTTCTCAACTTTGCCCGCCAACGGAGTTTCCGAGGTGGCACAATGGTGCAGCCTGTTTACTACCGTTGTGATGACTGCATGTTTGGAGTACTTCCAGGAGATGAACTTTATCCCAGGGAACCCGGCGCTTGCACACAAACCATCATCTTGTCGGGATCGGTGTACGAACTTAATAGAAAGGCCAAGCAATACCATCGCTACATAGTCTATGATTTTCACCACGTCGTGCTGGCTTCCAATGTCCCGCCCCGCGATGGTCATTTGCCACTCCAGCCACTTGTCAACACCAAGCTAGCAAAGTTGTAGTAAAAAGTTGAAGTATTTGAATATAAATATATATTTTTTTTAGCTACAATTTACCGCTCTCCAGCTCCGCCTGTATACCGCGGCAGGCGTGGCACAGGCCGTCCTGCGACTCCAGTCGCTTCTTGGCCAAACCCTCGAGGTCCTCTCCGTTCTTGTAAAGGCCCACACCTGCCTCTGAAACGGATCTGGAGTACTCGATGGCCAGCAGAGTGTCGGAAAGCGTGGAATCCAGAGAAGACTGGCAGTGAACACAAGAGGTCTGCTCCGGATGGGCATTGACGGCTATTTTGTCTCCAGTTCGAAACACTGTTGAAACGGTGGAAGCGTAGTTTTGCTGCAGGTTAGCCACAAAGGCGGACGTGAGGTTCTGTAGACTGGCAGTCTGTCCACGCTCCTGGCCATAACGTGTGCCACTCTGGATAAGTGGCTTCAGTCGCTGAGCATGTATATAAAATTGGATTTCCTGCTCGTTAAGGTCCTTGAGGGGTCGCAACAATTTGACATCGCCAGCCAGCCGATCGTCAAGAAGAGCCACATCCAATGCGGCACTGCCGCCACGTCCCAATGCTATCGCAGTCAGCAGCTGGGTGGCCAAGTCCACACTTATGCTGGGCTCAAAGACATGAGTGCATTGCAGCTCCTGCGCCACCGAAGCAATCAGATTCTTGCGCTGCTGTTCCAGGTAATCCTGGCGAGCTGTCAGGCTGCGCAATTTCTGGAGTTTGTGGCCAAGCTCGTTGGTTTCTTTGGGCAAAGTATTGTAGTCCTTGATTCTCTGCAGGGAGTTGGGCAAGGACCCCAGCTCAATCACATGGAACTCAAAGGGTTCATATTGTGTGGATAGATTTCGGAGCTCATCCATGTCCACTGGATCACGGCCCTGCACCTGCTGATCCTCCACGTAGACCACACGTGCATTGCAATGAAGCCTTTTGAACGTGTTTTGAGTTTGTGCGAAGTGTAACATGTCCAGAAGGACCAGGGACTCCGCCGAGCCGTCCAGCACTAGTAGAACCTCTGCGTTCCTGGGCAGGATCTTGGCTGCACCCAGCGCTGCCCGGAACTTGTGCCTTGCGTATGCCAGAAAACAGTCACGGCACTCCGCCGTCCGGAAGTTGAGTTTGTAGAGTTCGCTGGAGGTTACTCCGCATTTGTTGCAGTCCCCTGGGCTGAGGACGATTCCCGATGGCAGGGATTCCGCCACCATGGCGTGGGCGGCTCCCTCGTCTCCAAAATCATCTTCGCCGATGCTGCACATGGTAACTATTTACGTTTAATAAATGAATTTCACAGATAAACGAAATAACCAGGGATGAAAACGGCCTATCGTGACAGACTAGCGGGTTTCACGCTAATTTATTTTGTTAAGTAATCCAGACGATAAATATAAATTCAACACTTAAAAAAACAAGTATGTGACCATCATTTGCCGACCTTGTTTGATATTAACATACATTTTCAGTACAGAAATATTTAAAAATGAAATATTTTAAATATTTGTCACTTATAAGTTTTTAGCTACATTATAGCCAGCTAATCGATAGACACCAACCATCCAAGACAATCGATATACTAGACGATATATCGACTACGCAGCCTAAACTCGTCAAAAAGCAACCTTGCAACAGGAAAAGTGAAGTGAAAATTACAAAAATAGCTGTTTAAACATAAATTTGTTGTACAAATATTATTCATAAGTTATATTTAAGGCTTGAGGTACGTGCAATTGGTGTTTGTGTGGGAAAAAACGTTGGGAAAACACCTGAAATTTGGGCGCAAAAAACTGGGTGCTGCTGATAAGTATGTATGTGAGTGCCTGCGTGTCTGTGTGTGTACGTGCGGTTTGGCTGTGTGTGTGCTTCGTGCTCGTACGCAAGCAAAAAGTATCGGGTAGCAAAATCGAGAAACTTTCTTATTGACGATAGCCGAGCGAGAAGAAGAAGCAGCTCAGCTCTGACATTTAATTGAAAGGGCAGGAAAAAATTTCAACGAAAAGTGAAATAAACGCCGACATCTCATTGCAGAGCATCAAACCGGAGGATAACGCGTTAACCGGAAGTTAACAGTGTACCAAAATCCACGCAGAAACGTCGCCCGAGCGGCAGAGGTCATCTTAAAAATACATTTTCGGGCGTGTATGCCCCCCGAGCACGATTAACCCCCCACCCAGATAAGCCCAGACCAACGCAAGTAGCCCCCAACCAAAAACAAGAAGCAGCAACCAGTGTAGCAACAACCCGCCTCAGAATGATTCTGGAGAATTCCGACAAGCTCAAGGATTGGCTGAGCGTGGTCCTGGAGCCACTGTAAGTCCTTTATACTCCCTAATAATACCCATTTCAGCTTCTAACCCTTGAATACCACTTACAGCTGCGATGCAGACTCCTCGGCCTTGGCGCGCTATGTCATCGCGCTGCTGAAAAAGGATAAATCGGATAAGGACCTCAAGCGGATCATGATCGAGCAGCTCGATGTTTTCCTGTCTGAGGAGACGACGCGCTTCGTGGAGCGCCTTTTCGATGCCATTGCCAGCGAGGAGTACCTGACGGTGCCTGCCGCCCCCCTGATAACGGCCTCCAGTGCCTCCGCCAATGAGCTGGATCTCGACCAGGAACTGGCCCTGGCCATTGATGGCGCCCAGGATATCGAGGCCGTGCTGGCCGCCGATTCCCCGCCGCCGCCACCTAAAGACAATGTGATAAACCCAGATAGCAATCAGGTCAAGTTGGAGCAGGTCAGCCACGATGCCAGAGAAGCCGAGGCGTTGGCCTTTATCAGCCAGGAAGCGGGCATTGGATCGCAGACAGATGTCAAGCCAGTCTTCGATGTGAGTCTTTTGTGGTCTCTTAGTCATAGCACAGTTTGTAACCTCTCGTCTTTTTTACCAGCAGCACAAAACCAAAGAGTCCCACAATCCACAGTCCGCCTCCAACTACCAACACCACCATGTGCGCAGTGCCAGTCCACCTGGCAGAAGCAGCGGCGTCAGCGGGACTGGAGGAGGAGGACCTGGCGGAGCAGCTCTGACAGCGGGCTATGCTGACAAGGAAAACCAGCCGCGCGACAGTCGCCGGCGACGTGCCTCCCTTCGATCCCGTTCTCGCTCTCGGTCGCGATCCAACGAGCGCGCCTTTCGGCGATCCAGGTCACGCGACCGTCGAGTGAACGATCGCGAGAAAACACAACGACAGTTCCGCAACAAATCCCCGCCAGGCTCTCAGACCGACAATCGGCATCACGGCCGGCGCAACTTTGATCGCCGGCGCATCGGAGGAAATGCAGATGAACGTCCACGTTTTGGAAACACCAAGAGCCGACGCTCTCACAGTCGATCCATGTCGCCCGAGCGAAACGCACGTCGCAACCAGAGCTCCCCGGAGCGAGTGCAAGCAGCCCAACCTAATCAAGTACCCGCTCCAGTGGCGGCACCTACGCCCGTAGAACATCCGGCTGCCCATCCTCGCCAGCGCTGTCGCGACTTTGACGAGAAGGGTTACTGTGTCCGGGGCGAGACATGTCCCTGGGATCACGGCATCAACCCGGTAGTGTTCGAGGGCATCAACAACTCGGCCCTTATGATGTCCATGCGTGAGTACAATCCGGATGCGCCCGAGATATGGGCGCGGGGCGGTGCACCGCCACCAGGAGCTGGTCAGGGAACTGTGCCTCCGCCAACGCAGCCGGGCCAGACCACCATTAATCCGTTTACCGGTAATGTTCGACCAAGTACTCTGATGAGCGGCTCTGGGCCCAATGGGCCGATGGGTGTTCCCAATCCCGCTGACTATGCCCGCAATCCAGGCGCTCCGCCACAGTCTGCCATGATGCCATTCCCGTTCAATCCCACTGCTGTGACTACTCCATTGCAGCGTCAACTGATACCCATTCCCGTGGTTGATGGCGCTCCGTCGGGTGGAGTTGCTGAGGTTGGTAAGCGACGTTTCGAGCTGGAGGATACGGTGGCCATTGCTGATGTGCCCACGAAGCGAAAGGTGCCAATCAACAGTCGCCTTGGTCCACGGGTTAATCCCAATATGCAGCAGCACAACAGCTCGCTGGAGCTTCGGAAGGTGCCGCGAGGATTGAATACCATCGCCCATTTGAACAACCACTTCGCCAAGTTTGGCAAGATCGTTAACATCCAGGTTTCGTACGAAGGAGATCCAGAGGCAGCTATTGTGACTTTCTCCACCCATGCGGAAGCGAATGTGGCCTACAGGAGCACCGAGGCGGTGCTGAACAATCGATTTATCAAGGTCTTCTGGCACAACGACAGCAGCGGTGCGGATGTGGGCCAGATGAATCAGATGGGCGGAGGAGGCGGTGGCCGGAAGAACGCGAGCCAGTATCATCTGCATAACGTTCCAGCAGTGCCCACGCCCAATGCTGACAGTGCGAAGATCAGCAATGCCAATCCTCTGACCGAAACGGGGGCGGGCAACATTGGCACCCCTACGACGGAGCAGGCCAGCACAGCGGCTCCCGCATCCATGCGTCTCAAGCTGAACACGACGACAGCGGGTGGCGCAGCTGGAGGACCAGGTGCGGGTGGAGCGGCATCGGGTCGTCCCATGAATCCGACCGCTAATGCAGCCAGCATACGCAAGAAACAGGAGGAACAGCAGAAGGCGGTTCACCAATTGGCCAACGGGCTGCGCAAGCGCAAACAGGAATTGCTTCAGAGCTACATGAAACAGATGAAGACTGCTTTGGAACTCGTAGAGCGCATGGACCAGCAGGATGCCCAAAGGGCCCCAACCCTGCAGACAATCAAAGTGCTGCAGATGACAATCGATAAACTAGGCAAGGAAATCCAGGCCGAACAAGATCAATTGCAGGCACAAATCCATCAACAACAGCAGCAGCAACAGCCACCCGTCAAGAAGACCAAGGAGCAGCAGAAGAAGGAGTTGCTTGACATGGAGCTGGAGCTAATCGCCCAGCAGCAGGAGGGTAACGACACCACTGCCATACAGAAGCGTCTGGAAGAGCTGCAGCGCAATCTTGGCGTTGGCGGAGGCCCAGGCGCAAACAATAAGTCTCCCCACTTTGCAGCAGCTTCCGGGGCACCCGGTGGCGGAGCAGGACGCAAGCGTCCAAATCTGCCGGAAGGACCCACGCGCGTCGATAGGCGACCAAAGGCTATTGTGGTCACTGGCTTTGCGGCCGAGGAGGCAGACTTTGTCCTGGGGCACTTCAAGGTGAGATTTCCGAAAATCATGATTTCTTCAAACTGAGTTGTAATTGCATTGATCTTAAATCCCGACATTTTATATTGAGTTGTAACTAAGCTATCAATTTTTCGGTTTCTCGCACAGAACTTTGGCGAGATTTCCAAGCATGATGTAGACCGTGAGATTCCACAGTTAATACTCTCGTATGCGACCCGTCTCAACGCCGAACAGGCCGTGCTCCGAGGCAAAATGTACAAAGACAAGCGTCTGCAGGTAAGTCAATGGCAAAAAAAATCCCTTGGTTAAGGCAATAAATTAATTCGATTTGCAACAATAGATTTCGTGGGCGCCCGTGGTGACACCCGCACCGGTTCCGATGGCGGCCCCGGTTGAGAAGTCCACTGCACCCGTTGCCATGGCCGTTAGCCTAGAGAACCCAAAACAGTTGATCCAGTCCGTCAGCGAGAGCGAGAGTCTGTTGGGCAGCGACACGCTGCCGGAGCTGCGTCTAGAGGATGAGGAGGAGGACGAGGAGTCTGAGGATCGTTCCTGGCGTCGTTGATGCACCGCCCTGCGCTGCTGAGGCGGCCGGGGAAGCTTCGAGTGGCTCACAAGTGTTAGGGAACCCTTAACATGTATTTGTTGTTATTCTATATCTAACTGCGGGGTGTGCGGCAGTGCCAGGAAAGATGCACAGCGAAGCACTCTGCACACTTTCTGCATAATTAAACGCTCTAAATATTACTAATATTTTACTGAACATAAGTTACGAATCGCATACAAATACGAATGAGTTTAGCTAAGCCTAAGTCCGAATTAACAACACAGAAACTACAACTTCAAAAGCGAAATGCAACCAACTCCAAGGCTCGGTGCGAAAATGCGCGAGGCAAAACATTGGTTAAAGATCGTAAACTACCTTTGTATTTACACATTTTTCACTCTATCCTTTTCTTACATACAAATATATATATGCAGATATATAATTGTTAAGATTTTATGTTGAGTTAAAACGATAAAACACTAAAAGAACAAAAAAAATTGCAAAGAAAAAATCCCCAAAAACAAGCGCAATGAAAAGTTAAAAAAAGAAAAAAATCGTAGCAACGTGAATGCAAAACAGCAAGTTATATAGAGAGATATAATAAATAAAATAAATAGTTTCGTATTTCAGGAAAAATAATGCTTTGAATTGGGAATTGAGGGTGAGAAACATATTTCCAGATTTTAAAATAATCATACTAGAAGACTTTCACAATTCGAAAAAGTGCGCTTCACATTTTTGGTGTGGCCAGCCGATAAAAGTTATCGTTGCAATCGATGCTTAAACTGAAAGCATCGATTTATGTATCGATAATCTACTCTTCATATGGCGCGATTAAGTGTTTTACTATTTTTATGAATTTATTTGAATGAAAGCTGTCCTAAAATGTTTTCGCACCGTGATTACTGCACACAGATGCTACTGCGCTAAGCCCGGCCAGGAGATGAAGTTCCTCAATGTGGCGGAGAAGAACGACGCCGCCAAGACAATTGCCGGTTTGTTGTCCAATGGCGCAGCACGCAGGGTAAGGAATTTGGTCGGAATTTTAGAATATACATCCCTTAACTTATTTGTTAACCTGCCCACAGCGCGAGGGCTACTCGGTGTACAACAAGGTCTTCGACTTCGAGGCTCCGGTACGTGGTCAGAATGCCAAAATGGTAATGACCTCCGTATCCGGCCACCTGATGCAGCTGGAGTTCATGGTGTCCTATAAAAACTGGCGAGTGGTGGATCCGCGCTCCCTGTTCGATGCCCCGATAAAGAAGTCCGTGGGCCCGGACTATGAGCCCATCAAAAGGACTTTGGAGCGCGAGGTGCGCGGCTGCCAGGGATTGATTGTCTGGACGGATTGCGATCGCGAGGGCGAGAACATTGGCTACGAGATAATCAATGTATGTAAGGCTATCAAACCGAATCTTACGGTTTACCGTGCCACATTTTCGGAGATTACCACCATTGCGGTTCGGCGGGCTCTGCAGCAGTTGGGTCAGCCGGACAAAAGGCAGAGCGATGCGGTGGATGTGCGCTCGGAACTGGATCTAAGGACAGGGGCTGCCATTACCCGGTTCCAGACCATGCGCCTGCAGCGGCTTTTCCCTGAGAAAATCGCCAACAAGCTCATATCGTATGGAAGTTGTCAAATTCCCACTCTTGGATTTGTCGCCGAGCGGTACAAGGAGGTTGAGGCGTTTGTATCCGAGCCCTTTTGGAAGATTAAAGGTAGGAGAGCAGCTGAACTGACACTGGCAAGTTCTACAGCTTGGGTTTAATCTTTTTTAGTCCTGCACACCATTGATGACTTGACGGTGGAGTTTAATTGGGCACGAAATCGTCTCTTCGACAAGGAAGCCTGCGAAAACTACCTGCTACTCTGCCTGGCCGAGCCAGCTCCTCGAGCGCTCGTCGAAAGCGTTACTGTCAAGCCCAAACACAAATGGCGACCCACTCCGCTGGATACGGTAGAAATGGAAAAGCTCGGCTCAAGGAAACTCAAGTTGTCGGCCAAGGAGACCATGACCATAGCAGAGAAATTGTATAGCAAGGGTTTCATTAGCTATCCCCGCACGGAAACCAACCAGTTCTCCAAGGAGTTCGCTCTGGCGCCGCTAGTTGAGATGCAAACAGGTCACCGCGACTGGGGAGCATTTGCCGAGCGGGTAGTCGAGTGGGGCCCAAATCCTCGCAACGGCAACAAGTCGGATCAGGCGCATCCTCCCATACATCCCACCAAAATGGCGGAAAGTGAGTTTATCACTACTTAAAGCTGCTGCACTGTTCATACCTTTCAAATCTCTCCTATAGATTTGCAGGGAAACGAGGCTCGGGTATACGAACTGGTGGTGCGACACTTCCTTGCCTGCGTCAGCAAAGATGCCGTCGGCTCTGAAACGCTCGTTCACATTGACATTGCCGGGGAGAAGTTCACGGCGAATGGTCTGGTTATTCACGAACGCAACTACCTGGACGTTTATGTCTACGACAAGTGGAGTGCCAAGCAGATTCACCACTATGAAAACGGCCAGCGCTTTGAGCCCACGGAGGTGTCGTTGCACGAAGGAGCCACCACTGCTCCGCCTCTGCTGACCGAAGCGGATCTGATTGCACTAATGGAAAAGCACGGTATTGGCACGGATGCCACGCATGCTGAGCACATAAATACGATTAAGGAGCGTGGCTATATTGGAGTGCTCGACAAGGGCTTCTTGGTACCAGGAGTTATAGGAATGGGTCTCTACGAGGGATACGATGCAATGGAACTGGCTCTGGCCAAGCCCCAGCTGCGTGCAGAGTTTGAATCGGATCTGAAACTTATTTGCCAGGGGCAAAAGGATCCCAAAGTGGTTTTGAGCGAACAGATAGCCAAGTACAAGCAATCCTACCAGCAAATTACCGACAAGATCACAGCCATGGATGCCAAGATAGCTGCTCGAATCAATGAGACGCCAGCGGCCAATACTTCGGGTCAGGAAGGATCCGATCAGACTCAACCCACTATGCAAACGCTCTTTCAGTGCCCGAAATGCAATCAGGCGCCACTGGCACTGAAGCCCAAGAAGAACCACCAGGGGTGGTACATTGGTTGCAACAACTTCCCCGACTGCAAAAACGTCGTATGGATCCCAACTGAGTGCAAGGACGTTTCCGTGTTGGACGAGTGCTGCCCCACTTGCGGCGAAGGTCACCGGATGCTTAAGTTCCGTCTGAGCACGCCATACTATCGCGGGGTATTCAATACGCCCAGCGGCTGGTACAAGTCCTGTCTGCCCTGTGATAATCTCTTTCGCACCACGTTCAACATTAATTTGGATTCAGTGAAGAGAGTGGGTGGCATTGTAGGCGAGGCGAGAGGCGGAGGATGGGGTCCGGGACCAGGACCAGGAGGAGGAGGTGGCGGCGGCGGCGGCGGCGGAGGCGGAGGAGGAGGTGGTTCCGGAGGAGGAGGTGGTCCTGGAGGAGGAGGTGGTGGTTCAGGAGGATGGGGCAGTGGACCAGGCGGAGGTGGTTCGGGCGATGGAGGTAGTAGCTCTGGAGGTGCTCGTAAAAATCCTCCAAAAGGAAAAGGAACTAAAACTGACACCGGTCCTAAGAAACCAGTAACCAAAAAACCTCCAAGCGAACCAAAGCCGAAAAAGGCGCCGAAGACCACTGTCAATAAAAAAAATCCAAGCATTAAATCGTCTGGCGGCATACGCAGCTACTTTACCAGTTCCGCCACTTCGAATTCTCCCACAAACGAACTAGATGGATTCTTCGATAGTAACGATGGCTTCGAGGATGCCATGTTGGCTGCTGCTGACTCCGTGGAATCGGGTACAAGCCAATCACAAACCTCTAACTTGGTTCCATTGGATGACGACATAGCCGCCGCCTTTGCCGCGGACGACGATGCTGAATTTGAGGCGTTGGTGAACGGAGGAAATGTGCAGGATTCCCAGCTGGATAAGAGCCTCTCGACATGGGTACAGGAACAGGACGAGGCAGATGACAGGCCCATGCTTTGGGGAAGTCGTGAGAGGGCCTCTTACGGTACTGCTGCTCCCACTCCTCCCCCCAAACCGGCAGCTAAACGGCCAAGGTGGGATAGTGCCGAATGGGATGCTCCACCCCCACCGGCTACCGAACCGGAAGCAGTACTTTGCACCGGGTGCCAGCAGCCAGCTCGTCAAAACACCGTTCGTAAGGATGGACCCAACCAGGGCAGGTTGTTCTACAAGTGTCCCAATCCAGATGCGTGCAACTTCTTTCAGTGGGCTGATGAGCCAGCTTCATCATCCAGGAGCAACAATGCCTTTGACAGTACCGCTCGGAGCACAACCAGTGCTTCCTCTTGGGGCACCAACCGAGTGGTCACACTACCTAGTAATCACCAGAGCAGCTCCCAGTTTGGCCAATCATCTATGCGATCCAACTCTAGCAGCACTGTCACCATTACACAAACGAAAACGAAAAGGCAGGAGTGGAATACGACGACCACGTCTCCAGGCGATGGGGAGCAGGTAATGTGCAACTGCGGGCAAGTGGCCAGTAGCCTGACAGTCCGGAAGGATGGGCCCAACCAGGGTAGGCCCTTTTTCTCGTGCCCTACGCGGGAGAAGTCCTGCGGTTTCTTTAAATGGGGAGATGAGGACCAAAACCAAGGTGCGTTTTCTAATCTCTCACATAGAGTATAAATTAAGTTATTAAGATGCTATGATATTTATTTCAGGTGCTAGCAGTAGTTCTAGTTCCGCTTGGGGATCGTCTAACCGTAATCCTCCTGGACGTAGTCAACCTAACACTTCCACATCGGATGGTCCGAAAGCACGTCGCTGTGGACTTTGTCGGAAGGAAGGACACACACGAAACAAGTGTCCGCGCAAGAATGACTTTGATATGTAATTAACACACTGCCACATAACAGATAAGTAAAAAAAACATTTGGATATGTATTTTCTTGTACATTGTGTATAAAGTGAATAAATAAGTAAGTTATTCTTTTTTAATTAAAATAATAGTATTCATCTTCCCACAATAGCTGTTGATTTTATGAGATACCCCACTTACTACTACACACTACTTATTTTAAGATTGAAAAACTCTTGACTCTAGATTTTATAATTTTAAACATTTATTGAAGCGAGCTTAATATATTGCAATGAGATGAGAAGGATTAGGATCAGGTTAGAGTGTCCTCTCAATTCATAAACACTTTTTACATTTCTTTTTCGTTTTGGTTATATGTATGTATCATAAATATTTAATAGGTTTCTTTATTGGAAGAAGTAAAATTCGTTAGAAAACAATCACACTTAATGTAATAAAAAATTTGTCTGAAGTAAATTGCTTTAAAATATATATAAATAATTGTTAATAAATAATTTTTAAAATAAATTACTGAACAGTTTGAGATGCATTGGATCGGTAGCGAGTCTGCGAAAAATACCATTAAGTACAGTACGTTGGCTTAAATTAAAGATAAGATATGCGATGTTGAGCCTAAAAAGGGCAGTATGAAAAAATGCAATGTAGAATTTGGAATGGTTTAAGTACAGTTCAACAGAAATGGAGAAACATTTCCAATTCCTGTTTTTGTTTTGGATCGAATTAATTTTTTAAGAAATTCAGGTTTCCGTCTTTGTTTTGAAGAAGAGGAGAACGGAATGCTTAGGTTTAAATGATTCAACATTTAGATCTCGACTTCCGGCGTGAACTGGCGTCAGAAGTAGATCTCCTCTTCCTCGGGCTTAGCTCGAGGAGCTGGGCCAGTGGCCACACCAATTCCTGTCGTTCTTGCAATTCCCGTCCGGCTGCTCGTCGGTGTCCGTGTATAGTGGACTGCGGAATCTGCTCGGGATACGGCGCTCTGAGTGGGAGTTGCCGCTGTCGTTGTTTGCTGGATGATCGCCGGCGAGCTTCCGGTGCGCGAATGCTGCGGCACTATTCCTGTGGGAGTCGTTGCACTGGCACTGTTGGAGGGCGTGCCAATCCTCCGGTCAGCCAGCTTAAGCGGAAACATTTGCTGAACACTGCCGGAGGAGATGTAGGGTGCCGGAGAGGCGCTGTTGAAGCTAGCGGATTTGTCCACGCGGGTGCTTGAACTACCGCTGGACGAGAGCGAAGAGAGCTTCATGGGTAACTTCTGTTTGACCAGAGTGGAATTGGCCTTGGGTGCATTGTTAGCACTGATCAGATTCACCGGTGGAGTTTTGCAGTTGGAGGGGCCACTCAACCATCGTTCCTTGCGTCGATCCACTGTCCCGGTCACACTGGGCGTGCTGCTCCCCGTTCCACTTAAACCGTTGTCCGTCTCATGGTTGTCATCCAAGTGACCAACATGGTGGGAATGATTGGTGTTAACCGGGGGCAGCGGAGTGCTGGGCGACAGCAACAGGCCTTGACTGGACAGAAGTTCCATCTTTTTGTACAACTGTTCACGCTGCTGACGAACATCTTCCTGCTCGGCTTTGATCTGCTTTTGCAACTGGAGCTGCTGTGCCCGCATCTCGGCGAGTTCCTCTTGTTGCTGTTTTTGCTGGCGCTGCCAGGCGGTCTTTTCTTCCTGCTGCTTATCCTGCAGGTTGCGCAACTCCTCCAGTTGATCCTTGTGCGTGTAAGCACTTGAGCGAGGGCTCTCCCGGTATAGGGCCAACTGAAGTTGCAAGTTATGGATGGTAGTCATCTGTTGGGAGATGATGCACAGAAGAGTTTGCAGATGGTGCGACACCTGTAGCACCGCGTAATTGTTCTCCAAGGGCTGATCCACCACGGAGCCTGTCCCGCTCTTTGGTTCTCGCTTCTCCTCCAGTTCCTGGAGACGGGGCGTGAGCACCAGCTTGGAGGCCAGCTTGCCACGCTTCTCATCGAATCCGGCAAATGTTTCCGCCCGCTTTGGCAGCGTGGGTGAGGCGAACTGCTCGCTCTGCTTCTCGCCCACGCTGCTCAGGGTTCTGGACACCGGCTGACCCGTGGCCGCTGTATAGATGGTGGACGCCAACTGGCTGATGTCCTGCACCGTATTAAGCACTCTGCGCCAGAGCTCAGTCGTGTCACAGTCCGCGCTTACGAGATCCTTGTACGAGCCAAAGGCTGCCAGGAAGTTGGCCGCACTGCCATTAGAATTTGAGCCGGGAACGTCTCCGAAGGGCTGCTGCTCCTTGAGCAAATTAAACTGAAGCATCAGCTTCTCTTCTAGCAGTAGAGCCTGTTCAATATCCTTCTGTCTCATCTTCTCTATGGTTTCCCTCTTGTTTACGCCTATTCGCAGCTTTTCCTCTGCCGTCAAATCCTCAGCCTCGATGATGTCCGTGGCTGGACAGTCAAGCACAGCCTGACGGATGGTTTGAATCCAGGTGTTCTTGTCCTTTGGCGTCTGCACTTTCAACTCGTACATCTCGGGAAAGTCAGGGTTGGAGCTTATTATGTATATTCCTCGGGACTCGGTGCCAGCCTTTTCGCGGATGAGCAGTTTCTGGAGCGGAACCACACCTGCCTTGTGTTCCGGCGTAAAGAATGAGTACTTATTGTGGCCGGAGTTCTCGCTGAGAAAGCATAGGCAGTCGGTAAGAACCACCACCAGAACAAGCTGCGTCTTGGCCCTGCCCTGCATCAGGGTGGCCAATCCATCGAATTTCAGACGACGTCGTGACTCCACCCCAAGCTCAGTTTTACGGAAGGGCTTGTTCTTGTAGATCGCAAAGGACTTCGCATCCACACGACCATAAATCTCCAGCTGTCGCTCGCGCAGCTCCTTCTCCGCCACACATGCATCAACATCGACCAGGAGAGATTTGACCAGATTCAGGGCATGCTGCAGCTTGTCTGTCTCCAATTTGTTATCCCTGGCACTCTTCAGCAGCGGTTCGATAAGCAAGGGATATTTGGTGAGGCGCTGGGTCACGAATAAGATGCACTCAGGGATGCCCTTTTTCTTGAGTAACGGATTCTGCAAACAGTGCTTGTACCACTCGGCGAAACTCGGCTCGGTCAGGCAGAGCTTAAACTGGTCCAGGGCGCTTCGATGATTGGCGCAGAACTCTCCATAGGCCAATCGCAGGCACTGGGCTTGCTCCAACGAGAAGAAGTCCAACAGGATGTCGGCAATACTGTCCACCATGGGATGCTCGCGCTGTTTGAGTCGCAACTGCCGCAGGAAGCAGGTGTGCAGATCGGTGAGCTGTTGCAGACGCGGAAACATGCTGTTTAGGTTCAGGGATGGGAAGTGCCGCTCCAGACTCTCCACGAACACCTTCTGCATGACAATAAGGGTCTGGCAGTGGTGCTTCTCGGTCATGATGAACTCATAGATATGTTCCTGCCGCTTTATTTGCAGTTCCTTCAGCGTCTTGAGCATGTCTCTGGGAACATTCGGGGTCCAAGAGTCGTGTTCTTTGAGAACGATGCCCAAAGCGGGATCAGCTCCCAGATCCTGCGCTTCGATGAGTGGGTCGTTGAGAAACTGCAAGTCTGAACGTATCAGCGGCTGATCCTCTGGATTGCTATAGGTGTTGGCATCCGGCCCGTCGTAGAAGTCCTGGCCCCCGCCCATCTTCTTCACCTTGCACTCAAGGTGGTGCTCCTTGATTTGCGCCAGCGTGATGGCCGCACCGCAAACGTCACAAGCACTAAGTTGACCTCCTACTAGGGACTTCGTTTTCGCCTTGGGCTTCTTCTTGCGGAAGAATATGGAACCGCGCTTGGGACGCTTCTCTACGTTGTCGTAGACCTCGATCTTTGCGTGGGCCCGCAACAGGCTTTGGTTCTCATCCTCGCTGTCCGTGAGGTGGCGGGCGATCGCCTTGATATCCTCCTTGGCAATAATGGAGCTCGTCGATATGCTCTTTTGCAGCGGTATCCGGCTAATGATTTCCGTGGCCAGGCTCCGTTTGGCTGCAATTCTCTCGAAATCACGGGCCAGCTCCGCCTCGTTTAGCGAGTGGGTGGAAATGCCTGCGAATGATAATAGTAAGAGACTTGGTTAGTAGGTACTAATCGTTAGGGTTTCATTCGCATGCCTTTGGTCGAAGCTACCAATGCCAAAGCTCTACCGGGGCTTCCAGATAACGGGCTATTGTGGAATTTCTTATCGAAATTGAAACTAACTTGGTAATAGCCCCTACGCTTTGGTTCAGGGGCATATCATTTTCAATCGAAGAATTGGTGAAATTTGCCTTTTAAGCGCTTAACCTTTAGCGAAATTAATTTACTGAAAACAAGACTCTTGTGATCTATTTATGTCAGTCATTAAAATACTCCCTATATTTTAGAGTAGGTATAAAACCACTTAATAAAATGCTGTAGGGCATTGGAGGTTCACCAGAGTAACGAAAATATATCCTCAGATTTTATAATTACTTTTTTTTTTACTTATATGAGACTCATAAAAAACAAACCCAGTAGGGGTATAAAGATAAAATGCAGCTACAGTACCTTTTCAAGTGACTTCATTCAGTCAGTGCAATCTAACATTCCATGTACAAGCACTTGACACGGACACTTGTCGTTAAAAACCATAAAACAAACGAAAAATATATCTAAACAAACGATTTCGATCCATTTTCCGATACTTGTGGATTTTATAGATTTCTTTCTGACCAGTTAAAGGTAAGAAACTAGACTACTACAAAACGTTGCGGTGTTTCCAGACTAATGGCATTGCAAAACCCACCCCCGAAAGCAACCCAGCCCAATGCATATGTACCTCCAGTGCTGTTTCTGGCCGACCTTCGTCGCTGTTCGGTGACGCGTATGGTCTCCTGCTCCTCGCTGTCCAGGCTGGATAGGCTAACGCTCTTGTTGGTGCAGTCACCGCCACCCCCGTTGGCATCGTCCACTGCCGTCCACGACTTCCTGCGGTCCGTGTGCAGCAGCAGGCATTGCTGCGGTGCCGTGGACGACCACATTGCATAGTTGGCGCCAGCGGCAACTGGTCCTGCACCCGTGCCCGTAAGATCCGGCAGCGAGGCACTCAGTATGGCCGCACTGAGCAGACCATGATTGCCCAAACTGCCGTCCTGCATGTGCTGGCTGGTTGAGGAGGAGTTCTTCATCTGGACGACCGTTTCCCGGATATTCTGCAGCTGGCTGAGCGTGTCCTCGAATATGTTGTTATATTTGGAGGCCATGGCCGGACTGTGAGGCGTCACATTGATGATGGGTATCATGTTGTTGTTGATAATGCTGGCGGGAGTGGAATTGGAGTTGGGAGCAGGTGCAGCTGCAGCGGGCGCAGGTGCAGGAGCAGGTGCGTTTATAACGGGTATGCAGTAGTTTTGGCTTTCGATGGAGGCGCCCCGGTTGTGGGCAGAAGAACCACCACCACCATTGACCAGTGCTTCAGAGGATTCGCTGCAGTTGGAGTTCAGGAAATCGGTGACCACATCATTGTCGCTGTCCTCGCCCGCGTTGTCCATATTAGGGGCTCCTGTACTCGTTACAAATTCCTTTGTGTGTTGAGCTGAGCTTAGCTGGCTGTTGTTCTATTTTGCAGTTGGCTGCCTAGAAAAAGAAAGTTTTAGTATACAACGCACACACTCACAGCAGCAACGGGCATCTGTGTACACACGTACCTGCCTACATCAATACATACACAATGGGAACTAGCACTTGTGTATGCACTTGCTCTTTGCTATTTATTGATTTTCCCGCCACCCCCCGAAAACACCTTGTTGCGCGGGGTAAATTGTTGCGCCTTTTTCGAAGGACGTCACTCGTCCTTGCACCAACAACAACAGCAACAATAATAGCAGTGGAAGCAGCAGCAGCAGCAGCAACAACAATAGCAGTGCCTGTGCAATGGTGTGGAGAAATTGAAAACGAAACAATGGATCTGCAGGCGGGGGAGGGAGGATTTTACGTTGCACTTAAACGAAAACTAAATTGTATCTTAAGCTAGTGAGATTTTTGCCAGCGTTTTAAAATTTAAATGCGATTCGAGATGAAGAACACACGCAGTGTGACCGTGCCAGCACTGTTAAAAGTTACCAGCGCTGCTGTTAGCATAGATCAGTGCTGTAAGGCGGAAGTGGAACAATGGCGATTATCAACACTGTTTTGTGTTTGAATTTGATTTTAAATTTAAATTTAAATTTATTTGCATAACAGTCAGTCGATTCAGTTTGCAAAATTAACTAACGGTTGTGTAAAAGGTTCTATAAATTTTGAATCATTATTCATTACATTGATAAAAAATGCATTACATATCTCAATTGAATTAAAGGCAATCAAAAGAACTATTTCTAAATTCAAAGTAAGAACATCTAGAGGGATCTTTCTATTCGACGAACATTTATTAATAGTAAAATGATGGCCGTGCGATACAGTACAGGGCTACAGTTACGTTACAATTACGTTACAGTTACAATTGAATCGCAAGAAATGTCGCTATTAGTTAGTAAACGCGTGACTGTGCGCCTGGAATGTGCATTAGTTAGTAGGTAATATGTATTAGTATCACTCTGGTGCAACGCATATCCTTGCGGTCGTTCGATGTCCGATAGGACCCCACTTCCTCTAGCCCATGCTGGTGGCCAGGTGCTTGTTGGAGCCAACGTTTCCGGATCCCCCTCCTCCTCCTCCACCACCACCACCACCGGCTGGACCATCGTTGGTCACGCACGTGGGAATGGCACTGGACCATTTGCCATTCTTGAGGCACTTGAGAACCTTGGAGCCGCGCAGATCCAATCCGGCATCGCAGGTAAAGGTGATGCTTTCGCCGATGGCGTAATAGAACTTGACGGAGGACATCCGGCCGCTGATGACGGTGCCCGGATAGGAGCAGGCCTGCACGCACTTGGGCAGGCCGCCCGACCAGCGCCCATTGTCCTGGCAGGCAATGATCGGCTGGCCCTGCATCATGTACTCCGGGTTGCAATTGAACTGGACCACATCGCCGGCACGATAAGGAGCCGAGCCCTGGGCGTAACCATTTTGCGGCGCTCCGGGATTGTCGCACTGCAAAAAAACGACAACGGATGTGAAGAAGTAAATTGTGAAAAAGTTGAGGGCCTGTTACACACCTGCACCTCGACGCAGGTGGGCAGCGGCGCCGACCACTCGCCCGTGGGATTGCAGATGGCCTCCGATGGGCCGCGCAGCCCGTAGCCGGAGGAGCACGAGAAGGCCGCCCGGCCGCCCACCTCACGCGACAGCACAGAGACGCGCGGCGAGCTGGCGTTGCTGCCCATCCCCAGCGGGATGTCGCCGCACTCGACGCTCTCGCAAACCGGCAGCGGTGCGCTCCAATTGCCACTCGGCAGGCAGAACAGCTCCGAGGCGCCAATCAAGGAGTTCCCATTCGCGCAGGACAGCAGCGCCCGCGTGCTCAGCTTGGTATCGTTGGTGTTCACGATCAGGCCACGTCGCATCGGTATCTCCGGGCAGTTGATCGCTCGCACCACCACCTCCACGGCGTGCTCATGGCGAGCGGGGGTCATGCACGAATAGAACCCGGAGTCGTCGCTGGCCGCGTCCACGATGCTCAGGCGGTACTCCAAGGTCGAGTCGCGACCCTCGTCCGCTTCGGTCACCCAGCCCTCTGTGTAGTTCCTGCAATGCACGGGGTTTCGTTAGATGTGGTATTTTGATGTTTTCCTTAACAATACCCAAACGATTCATGAACTCAGACACTGCAAAATATTATCTTTTCTAGTATCAATAAGTAAATATCTTAAGAAATTTAAAATATGCCTTAGCTACATCTTCTTACCAACAAAAATATCATATCTTCACCCCTAAAACTCAAAATGGTATATTTTTTTTTTAATTAATTGGTCTCCTGTTACCAACAACCAATTCATAATCCATGAATGAAAAAAGCAATACCATGTTCATTAAAAATAAAAAAAAATTGTTTAACAAACATTTTTTTAACATACCCTTATCTGCAATTGCATTTAGTCAGTTAAATAAAAATGTCAAATTTTATACAGTCTATATAGTAAACCCAACCCGATACCCACTTGTGTGTATGACTGACGTTCCACTTGGGATTTCCAAAGCGTCGCATCCACAGGCACTCCATGTGCAGAGTGGTTCCGGGATAAACGATCAGCTTGCCATCGTTGCTCTGGGCGATGGGACCGTTTTGGTGTCGGAACAGGATGGTTGGAGCCTTCTCCACTGCATTTGAGGATAGCTTATATTATCTAAGGCGAAATGATAATGCTAAATACGTACTTGCATAGTCGTTCTCCTGGTTTAAGCCGGAACACACGGGCTTGGTGTTGGTCCATTCCGAGTGAATGCAGGTCCTCTCATGACTACCTGTCATCGAAAATTTTCCAATGTCCATACATCTGAGAGGGTTGTTTTACATATAATGATATAATACATAATGTATATATCCTAATAAAATATTAAATACAATACGGCTGTTGCTCACAGCTCACCTAGATATGATTGTGGCTCCTGGTGGAAAGTCCACAACGTCCTCACGAATCTCTAGGTCATTGTAGAAACTAACCACATTAGCTTCGTTGTTTCTGAAAACACAAGTTCCGTTTTCTAAGAAAATATATATTTAAATTAAAACATTTTAGATATTTTAAGTAGGAGTGAGCTGCTATATCTCACCACAGTTGTAGGATCGTCCTATCCACAGTCCATTGTCGCAGATGATGCGCCATGTCTGCCGATCCCCGGCCGCATTTGGGATGCAGTTGAAGAAGATCTCCGTGCCGCTCTCGTAGGCGCCATCAAGCTCTGGATGCTCGGCATTCCTTTAGTGATTATAATGATGGCTTATAAGGGCACGAGGTATAACGAGGCAATAACTTACTTGTAGACCAGAGCGCCATCTGTAAGCATGGGAGGACCACACATTTTCATGTCGTCGTGCTCATCGGTGCTATTGTCATGGTGATCATGATCGTTGTCCAGTTCGTTGTGCTCCATCTTGGGATGTGGAGTGGGCGTGGCATGCTCCACTTCCTGACGAGACTTCCTCAAGCCCGACTCGCAAGGAATACTGGGTGGTGTGAGGATGCCCTTGTGGCAGGACATCTCTATGGGATTGGCGTTCGTGGAGAGTTCACAGCGAACGCTTACGCTACTTCCATGACCAATTGTTAATCCTGCCCGATAGCCTCCCTGGGAAATAAGGGTACTTTTTAGTTGTGATTAAACTATTTATGGAGTATCCTTACATCGTAGATGACTCCGGGAATATTGGGCAGCGTGCATGGTACCGAAGTGCACTCGGAAAAGGCGTTTACCGACCAAGATCCGTGGGCACAACGCAGCTGAGCCGAGCCCTAGAATTTTAAGAAGGAAACTTAATGATGTAGCTCTCAGTAAAAAAAATTTGAACACTTAAAAAAAAAATTCTTTTTTTATTAAAAAAATTTTTAAAGAACATTTTTTTTTTTGTTTTTACTTTTCCCTGTTCAATTAGTAAAATCAAGTCAAATAAATTTACAAAAATAAAAAATTCATAAGAATATAAAAACTTCCCATAAACGACGGGTAACTAAAATTCAAAATATTTTTTCTCGGTATAATCATGTCATTATAAAATATGAAATATGTAAATTAATTGTATTAAACAATTTTTAGTTCAGTGCTTCAAAGCTCTCTTTCCCACCTGAATGTTGAACCCATCCTCGCACTCCAGGGTGATGAACTCGTTCGACTGGATCTCCTCGTAGGTGGAGAGCGGGGTGAGCGAGGGCTTGTCGCTGAGCTGTTTCGTGTGGGGCTCCACCTTGTAGTACTGTCCGTGTTCCACGGCGGGCACCAAACAGGGAGCGGACAGGCACTTGGGCGTTTCCGGCTTCCAGATTCCACGGATGCAGCGTGCCGTGACATTGTCACCCTTTATGTTCAGCTTGAATCCGGCATTGCACTCCAGATGCAGCATGATGCCCACGGCATTGCGGCCAGGAACCTTGCCCGGACGCAATGTGGTCACGTTACCAAAGGAGTCCCAGTCGAGATCTTCGCAGGGTCCTCGCAAGCGTTTGCCACCGCCACCCTTTCCGGCCTCTCCTCCATCGCTAATGTCCACTTCCGCATCCGGAAGAGTGGCCCCCGAGGGAGGTGGCGCCTGTCCAATGCTGGAGCTCCTCTTGCGCCTCCGTCGCACTATCTGAGATTTCAATTGGTCCATGTAGGATCTGGTGGCATTTACGTGAAAGCTGCGCGATGCCACCGGCGGTGATCCATTGGATAGCAATTCCTCCTTGGGAGTGCGGTTTATGTGGACCACCTGATTCCGCGATGCCTGGTTGATGTTGGGCAGTGCAACGACTCCTGTTCCTACTCCGCCTCCCAGGTAATTGTTTCCATTCACGAATTCCCTAAAGTTGGACTTGCCCCGCATCATCATCTGCCCTCCATCATGGTGGGCATTGAGGTTGTTGCCCAACCTGCCAACTGGATCCTGAGCGTGAAGCTTCTGGTAGATCCGGTCATGACCCAGCATCTTGCGAACATATCGCTGATATCGCTCCTTGATCTTTTGGTAGTACTTGGAGTAGGCCAGTGCGGCATCCGAGGGATAGGGCTGCGGATTCGGATGAGGACTAGCATTGCGCTTCACCCGGTGGACCGTTGGCTGGGCAGTATTGGCAACTACAAGATATGGTATCTAAATATAATATATACGACTTAGGACATTTTTACCTACCAGCTTTGATATAGGTCTCATTTTCGATTAGCTGTCTTTGAAGATCTCGCTGACGTCGCAGGAGATACATGGATCGCAGCTGGCGGATCTCAAGGGAGCGACGTCTGCGGCGATTCCATCGAAGACGAGGATGCTGTCCCAGTAGACACTGCGGCAGATCCAATGGACGCCACTTGCCACCCACACACGTGGCACCCGGCGGACCAACCTATCAATAGCTATGTATCATCTTGTGCTTTTGTAAGGATGCCATTTTTTTACCTCCAAGACATATCCCTTGTCGCAATCGTACATGATCTGTTTGTTATTCACGATCTTCTTCACATACGGTCGGTAGTCATAGAGCCCCATGTTTCCAACGAGCAGGACCTTGCCGTTGGGTATGTAACCGGGAAAGGAGCAGAAGACCTCGTCGCACTTGGGCGTCTCCCCAGTCCAGTTGCCAAAGGAGCAGGTGAGCACATAGTCATGCGGATCCGTCACATCCTTGCCCTCGGGACTGACCAGTTTGAAGCCATCCTTGCACTTGAAACGCGCCTTCATGCCGTGCTCCGTTTTGGGAGCCATTACCATTCCATGTTTGGGTGGCCTCGGCATACTCTTGCACCGGGCGGGCACACAGCGTGGAATGATGCTCCATGTGCCGTTGTTGCATGTGGGCGGACTGAGCAAGGAGACGGGAAACTCATAGTTCTCATCACACTTGACCTCCAGTGCTGTTCCATGCTTCACCTTCTCCACTCCCCCAATGCCGATGTTCTGCGTTTGAATGGGCGACTGTGTCGTGGTCGTCGGCGGATGGATAATCGTGGTCCCATTCTCATCCGTGGTTATCTCAATGGGGTAGACATTGCCCTGGGAGATAGTGGGCACCACACAGGGCGCCAAGCATTCGGGCAGGGCGTTACGCCATCTTCCGTCGATCTGGCAGACGCTCGAGCCCAGGCCATTGATCATCATCTCCGGCTGGCAACGGAAAATTATGCTGGCCCCCAGCCCAGTGCCCGCCTCGATATTCTCGATCCAGCCGTTGTAAAGGACTCCGGGATGGCCGCAGTTGATCTCTGTTGAAGGAGGGTTAGGATGCCATTAGTGCAAGTACAGTCGTCACAGGAATGATTGTCTATAATACTAAAGATTTCCTACATTTATTGAAAATAGAAATATTAAAAATCAATACTGACTTGAATAAATAATGAATGCTTAGGGTTCAATAATATTTTTGTAGATGTCTCAAAAATTCTGTTTTTATAAATTCTAAGAAAAACATTTTGATATTATTTTATATAAACTAATTCTTTTCTTAACTTTGCAGATTTTAAAATATCTATTTTCCCTTTAGAACTTTTGAACTTGCGATTTCTGTGACAAGCTTGGCCTAAGGAATACCCCTTGGGTCCCATATACCTATACACATCTGCAGCAGTGGTCGGCGGCAGAGAGAATTTGCATCCCAAGGACTTAGAAAGGGCTAACTCACCCTTGCAGGTGGGCAGCAGCCCGCTCCACTTTCGATCCGCTCCGCAGCGACTGGAACTCTCGCCCATCAGGGTGTAGCCGTAGCGGCACTCGTAGCTGACCACCGAGTTGTAGGCCAGGGTGGTGTAGGTGGCCTTGCCGTTCTTGGGATTCTCCGGAGTGGGGCACACCACCGAGGTGACCACTGTGCGGGAAGCGGAAGAAGCGGGTTAGCAATCGATGGGGGAAGAGGCTAGGGGAAAGCTAAAAGCTACCACAAATCTTTGAAAGCTGCTAGCGATCGATCCACCAAATAAAACAACTTCGTTTCGGTTTCGATTTGATTAAATTTCTTATTCTTTTTTTTAATATTTTTTTTTTGTTTTTGCTCAAGATTTGCGGTAACTTTTATTTATTCATTCAATTCAACATTAATAGGCCAACAACAACAACAAGGTATTGCATAAATTTTTGAACAATCTGTTTTTAGTAACGCTAGATCAAATCAGAGATAGAGAGAGAATGTGTGTGGTTAACAGGATCGGAGAACTCCGACTGGAGGACCCGAACCCTGACCAAAGTACATAGTACGCTTAATACATAGTTGTTTGGATACGGATATTGGTATTGGGGATCTGTGCCATTGCCAGCTCCAAAGAGTCGGTAACGAAACTCAAAGGGTCGTCTCGCCTAGGACAACGACGCTTGGGTGGTGGTTACATTTGCGCTATCCGCTTTAAAGGTCAGAGGTCGGTTACAAGCTCTACAGGCTATTTAGCAATACTCACAGACACAGGTGGGCAGCTCCTTGGGCGTCCAGGATCCATCCGACTGGCAATATCGCTCATGTTTGCCCACCAACTCGTATCCGGTTCCGCAATTGTAGGTGATTTTGCATCCATAGGTATAACACTCGCCGGCATGCCATCCATAAGCCGGATCTGGTGGCTGGCCACAGGATCGAGCTGAAATCGTTAATAGGTTATAGTTCTAACAGGATATCCCTTATAAGCAGACAAATCACTCACGTTCGCACTGAATATCCGGCCCATACCAACTGGCCAGGTTGTCGATGGCCAGGCACTTGGCCCGGGGAAATCCATTGGTCACATAGCCGGTGTGACAATGATACTGCACCGTGGAGTCCAGGTCAAAGGTTTCCTGTTCCGGCAACGCCGAATTTCGGGCATGCTCTATTTGCGGCGGCTTCAGGCAGTAAACTAGGGGGTTTCCAAGGATTAAATGATTTATTTTATTAAGTTTTTAATTCATTTCACTTACTGTTCTGCTTGCAAGCCGGCTCAGCTCCGGCCCAATTGCCATCCGCCTGGCAAAGTCGACTCTGCAGACCCACCACATGGTATCCATGGGGACAGGCGTAGGATGCACGGGCTCCAAAGTGACGTCCGGCCACTGTGACCTGACCCAAACTGGGTTGTGCAAGCTCAGGGCATTCGCGATCTAGGAAAAAAATGTATATCATTTAATTTTAAAAAGGCCTAGAACAAACTCATCATTAATTGTTGTGCCCTGCAGTTATATCTTTCTGTTATCTTTAATTACTTCTATAGACATGAGAATACCCAAATAGGATCAGTATTCTGTCTAAACATGTTCCTTTCAAAACAAACCACTCCATCTAATCTTTGACAGCAATAAAAAAACAAACAAAAAGTTTTTTGTTTTATGATACCTTAACTTTGAGAACTTAACCTTAACTTTAAAGAAAAAAATGTTTAAATACAAATGGATATTGTTTTGATATTTTAAAAATAGTCTAAATTATTGTAAAGGTTTGATTTCATATAAGTTATAACTATTTTAGCACTTACATGCTTTTACTATTATTCTGTTCCATTGGAACCCTTGAGATACCCGATTATTTTTTTGGAATAAGAGTTAGGAGACCTTCAAACCCGAGACCCACCTGGTTTAATGCAGGAGTTGCCGCATACCCCATCGCACAAGCACTTCTTCTTCTTGCTCTTGCAGTCCTCGTCGGAGGAGCACTTCCTCAAGCACTTCTGGCCAAGCAGAGTGGCCTGCTCCTCATCCCGGGGACACTCCGTAGAGGGCGAGTTGCGGGGATTCTTGTAGACCCGTCCATCGTCATCCGATTCCAGGGAGTCGTCATCCTCCTCCCAGTCGTCGTCATCGTCATCCTGCTGCGGAATCTCCGAGGTCGTCTGGATGCTGGTGCTCATCGTGCTGGTTGGCACCGAAATCACTGCAAGAACACAAGTCACACAGCTGTCAGTCATCTGGCAAATGGAAAGCCCATGTGCACCCCACAAATAATACACAAATAATACAAATTCCACCCCTTATCGAGGCTTCTGTTTTGGTTTCCCGTATTCGCGTTTGTTTTGCTTCGCCTCGCGTGCGGACAAAAACATTGACCTATTTCCCCCGATGCCTGGTCCAGATGTTTGATGCCTCGGTCCCAGACTCTTTGGGAGTCTGCGCACTGGACACCAGCTTATATAATCCTGCAGCATATACATTTTTCTTCTTGGCAATTTCGAGAATTGCCAAAATTTTTGAAATCCATATCCCCTGTATAGGTTTTTTTAATCATATTAAAAGTTCTGGTTGTACCCTCTGTTTTGGGGTTTACTTATTGACCTTTGTAGACCAGAATGGTGGTCACTAGACACTGCAGCAGCAGACGATTCATTTTGATTCTATTCTTTGCAAGGTTTTTCTCTGTGATTTTTCTCCTTTCGCCGAATCGGCTTTGGCTTTATAGCATTTTAAATGGATAAATTTGTTGAATTCCTTCGCTTTATGCCAATTTCTTGGTAACTTTTTCAACAACTTCGGCGCCTCGAGACTTGTCACTTCGAGGCAAAGAAACGAAATGCAGCCAGGCCAGCTGCTTTCTCCCCTTTTTGGCTCTGGCCTTTTGACAGATCAAGCGAGAAGCAGCCAATTTGACAGCTCTCAACGGTGGTTGGTCCCGTTAACGGGAAACGGATAAGGTAAGAGTCAGAAGGAAAATCCGGGAAAGTGCAAAAATATTTTTAAAATATTAGCATACTTATTGGGGAGTAAGGTATTGCCTTTAATATTATCATAACCAAGTTAATTTGGTTTTACATAAAGGTATACAAAATAATTATTTATAAGCCTTGCTCTATAATAAAATTAAACATTATAAATAATACATACCTGTTCATAAATAAAATTTTAAAAATAAAATATATATCTTCATCAATAACATTTTGATTTTCAATACTTTAAATAAAATATATCTGTTCATAAAAACAATTTTAAAAATAAAATATATATCTTTATCAATAAAATGTTGAGTTTCAATACTATAAATAAAAAATTTCCGTTCATAAATAACATTTTAAAAATAAAATATATACCAATACAATTTTAAATTACATAATTTAAGGTGTGAAATGAAGATCGTAACTTTAATATTTAAAATACCAAAAATAACTATTAAGATCTATTGTAAATTTGAGCATGTTCTATTTAATCAAACTATTTCGATAGCTAAAAATGCCTTACATACATTTAAATATGTGCCCATAAGATTAAATTAGTACAAATAGTAAGCAATGCCAGTTTTCGTTTATATTAACTTAAGGATCTTTATATTTTAGTGCAATATTTTATGCTCTTTAACATACATTTATACCTTCCTTTAAGTTAATTCTTCAAAAATACATTTATCTTTTCCTATGAGTTATTTCTATGGTCCGAACTTAAGCTCTATTGCCAAGGATATTGGTCCTTTGGGATCACCGTTCCACTGTACTGCTTAACGGTAATTCGCACGAAGGTCTTTAGTGGCCACTTTGAATGGAATTGCAGCCCTCGTCGAGAGCTTCGAGAGAGCGGAGGTCGGAAAAGCTCCGGAGCTTTCCGCAATACGCACTCGCTGGCGACCGATTTTCCAACGGTTTCAGAAGCAGTGAAAATTCAGAGCGCCCAGCACTACGACTACGCACATCGGCGGGATAAGGAAAAACTAGCCGAGGCGCGCACTGCCATCCAAAAAAAAAAAAAAAAAACAGAAAAAAAAGTTAGAGAACCGAGCGGAGAAAAGGAAAAACGCACTCGAAAGATACACTTTTCAGACGAAATGTCTTCGCGGCGTGTGTGTAACAAACATTTTGATTAGGCAATTAATTGAGCAAAGTGCAAGTGCAGTGGGTGGAAAATGTTTTAGACTCGGTGGTGCTCGGTTGGTTCGCCAGATTGCGACGGGGTCGTCGGGGTGTCGTCGGGGCGGCTTTTCCGGGGGGCGCATGTGAAAAGCGCGTAAAGAAAAGTAAGTGACAGCAACGGTACAGGACAGAACAGAAATTTGTGTATTAAAATAAATCAAATAACCAACTAAACGATGCATACACACACCGAATGAGTGCGCGCTGCAAATGGGCATCGCATCTGTGATGTGAAAAGCGAATGCGAGCGAAAATACACGGGATTCGGACTCGGATTCAGATTCTTTGACAAATTAATTGATATTGAACCATTTCGAAATTCCGCTGCGACAAAATGTCGAACTAACAGATTCAAAAAAAAAAAAAAAAACATATATTCTGTGTATATAAGGGGGGGATTTATTTTTAGCGTCATTTTCCCCACTCCCCTACCCCAACAAAAGAATTTTAAATCGGTCGCGAAAGACAAATGCTGTGTATATTTCGGTTGAACGATCGAAAATATTTTGATATCCAATAAATACTTAACCAGGGGAAAGTGCTTAAGCATCTCAAAACATACATATGTACATATGCACATAGGTGGTATCCAAACGATGGGCAAAGAGGGGCTCGCGCGTCAACAATTTTCAAGCGTGTACACAAAAATCCAGCCAAGCGCATTGCCCGCAATAAATCCGAGACGAGACCCAGACCCAGACCCACCAGAACCCACCAACCACCACCCACCACCCATCGCCCACCGCCCAGCACCACCCACTTGGGCCAGTTCACTCGACCACTTGATTAACGCCAATGCCAATTCAACGCAGAAAATCTCTATAAAAAGTTCCCGCAGAGAGCATGCGTTCGGTTCTTCAGAGAAAAGCTTTTCTCTCTTCTAGCCCCCTCTCTTTCCAACCCCCCCGAGTTGCTCCTTCTCGCTCGCTCCTCGCACAGGATGTGCTCGGTGTCCCACAAGCATTTTGTTTTTGTCATTGACCTGTTGTGGAAAAAATTATATCTGTCAGTTCATCAACTATTTACGACCACTATTACGGAACAATTATAAAATATATAATGAGCTCTGCCCCATTAAACAGGAAACATCTTGATCAAAAGGACAATACTTTTCAAATCTAACCCCTTAAGTGTTTCTTAATCGATATGGGCATGGGATACCCTGAAACAGCTGTGAAGTTCCCACTAAAACAATTTTTTCCTGCAAGTTACCAAACGAATACTTGAAACTTAGTAAGATTGTAACATCTTATGGATACTTTCCTATTATAATCGGGCTATTATAAAAGGCATTTCATCAACTATTTATTACTACGATTAGAAATAATTAAGTGTTGTATGACAAAGAAAAAGAATTCAAAGCGTTTATAAGTCAGTATTCTCAAGAGCTTCTTAATTGTTAAGGATAAAACATCTGTAAAACTGCCAAATTAAGTAGTTTAATCTTTCTTAAATAATACAATATTTACAGAAATTTAAAAATTAAAATATATTTGCAAGCCTATGATTACTTTAAACTATACTAAATCACATTTTTCTATATATCCTTGATCCTTAATTGATATAGACAGTTTTGGATGGTATCGTGCCTTTTTCTTTTCTGAACAGTTTTAATTAAATTATTTTATTAGTCAGTAATAGACAAAAATTTCTTACCATCTATTGCAGGACATCAATAGTCAATTGTAATTTAAAGAGTAGGGAATCAACCGACCGCAATGGGCAACGTGTGCAGTTCCGGCCAGAAGAAGAAGAAGGACAAGGACAGTGCCTCCGAAAAGTCAGACGAGTAAGTGTGCCCTTCTCATGGCGAGGTGTCGTGATGGAAACTGATTTTGGTTCTGATTGCAGCTCGCCTCCATACCAGGAGGCGGAACAGAAGGGCAACCTGATCTCCACCGACTCGACTGCTGGCGACGAGAAGCGCGCTCCTTTGGCGGCCGTGGAGGCGCTGCCGGAGGTGACTCCACTGCCAGAAGCCAATGGCAACCAGACGCAGGCCCAGAAGCAACAGCCTTCAACGGTCCCGGGCAAGACAGGTGGGGCTGATAAGGGTACGAAGAATACATATAGATGATATAGTTTAAACATCTGTAGACCAAGATTTATCTCTTACCTCTTGTATTACATATTATGACTATTCTTAAACGTAAGAATTATCGGAATGACAGATTAAATTCATTTAGTGGTATTGATTTTTAATTTTCTAACTTAAAAGTTCGCGAATTCTTCAGATTTATCTTTAATACTTAATTTAAGTAAGGTTTTGGTTCCCCATCTTATACATTATTTGCCTCTCCGACAGATTCAAATACCACCACACCACAGGGGGCGCAGGCGCCCAGTGACGTGGCCAATGCCAATCCTGGAGCCGGAAACCTGAGCGTGCTGCAGGGCAAGCCGCCGCCCGGCCGAAAGATTGAGCGGGACAAAAAGATCGTGGTCTATATCCTGGCCGACAACAGCACCGAGTACAAGAAGCACAAGCGCGTCGTCCACAGCCTGTACAAACACTTCAAGAGCAAGTGCCAAAGCCGTGGCTTCGACTTCATAATTGCCGATGTCCACGACAGCGAGCCGGATACGGAGCCGGGCAATGGCAATGCCCGGAAAGATTTCTCCCGCCTGCAGGAGGTCAAGCGCTGGACACAGACACCGCTGGAGGCACAAGGCGGTCACGAGGAGGCGGCCAACTGCCTGAGCGAGATCACGCGTCACTCGGCCGGAGCATATGTGGTGCCAGTTCTCTTTCTGGGCGCCACCCTGGGAACTCCAATGCTGCCGCTGACCATCGAGAGCCAGGACTTCACCTCGGTGCTGGGCACCGCCAGTGAGGCAGAGCGCCTGCTCCTGGAGAAATGGTACACCATTGACAACTCGTATCAGCCGATGTGCCACCGCCTCCATGCCCAACAGGTGGATCCGTACTCCAGCCAGGCGAACGAGGAACTTAACGAGCTGCTGGCTGTCCTGTTGCGCCTGTTCTCCGACGACGTCAAGGACTCGTATCTGACCACCGTGGTGGAGCAGGAGATAAACAACACGGTGCTGATTAGTCAGGAGCTGGCCAAGCGCTGCATCTGGATCCAGACGGGCAGCCAGATGACGCGGCTGTCGGAGAATGCCAGCCAGTTGGAGCAGGAGGTGCAGCGAAGGATCAGTCATGTTTACTCCGGTCTCAAGAACCAGTTGAGCGAAAAGAATCTCATCCGGCTACTGCCCACAATGAGCATTCTGGACGAGGAGCTTTCGGCTGTGATCGAGAACCTGCTGGACAAGGTGCTGGCCGGGATCTTCGATGAGCACCAGCAGAAGAGCAGCATTCCCTACAACACGCTGGGCGTGGACCGAGTGCTGCTCGAGGAACTTCGCCTGGTGGGCCACTACTCGAAGCTGCTCGCCCAGAACTCGGCCAACTTCGACATCATGAACGACGTGAAGCGCTACATCCGGGACAGCACCGCCCAACCGCTGGTCGTATCCGGCGCCCGGGGTAGCGGCAAGAGTGTTCTCGTCTCCAAGATCATGGAGAACGTGCACCGCTGGAAGCCGGAAGCCCAGCTCATACTGAGGTATGTATGTTTCCAATAGGAATCTACAAAGATTATCCATCATTATTGCATTTCTAACGATTAAATTTTTTATAAATTACCTGTGTAGATATGCCAATCTCAGTGCTCGCTCCTCGGATCTCACCTCACTGCTGGGTTCAATGGCCAACCAAATGTCTGTCCTGGAGACAGGTCATCAATGCCAGGTGCCACACGTAAGGAATTTAGTCTTTATTCACATCCAGAAGGATATAATTATGTATTTCCTTCCAAATTAGAAACTGGAGGCTTATGCTCGTGTGATTCACGAGATCCTGGAGCGGCAACAGCGCTTCTTTGTGCTGATCATCGACGGTGTGGACGAACTGCAGCGGGATGAACTGCTCGATTGGCTTCCCCAGCAGCTGGGCAGTGCCAAACTGATCCTCACCATCAGCGAGGATGAGGGCGAGGACGTGGACGGGACGGAGGCTGGGAACGACTCCTTTGATATGCTCGCCGCGCTGGCGCAGTTGGGCATACCACAGAGGTGCTTCCTGCGGCTGCGACAATTCACGGAGCGCCAGTGGCACGACATTCTCAGTTCCGGTGGCGGTGACTTCTATGCGGCCAATGGGGCACTCAAACTGCCCGACGAGTGGAAGATGCTGCATGGCAAGACACCGTACCACGCCAAGTCCTTGTGGTGGCTCGCCTGGCTCGGACATGTTGCCCAGCCGATTGGTGAGATCGGAGAGATCTCCGGCCGTATTTTGCAGGTCCTCGAGTCCAAGTTTGCCGCCGATCAGGTGGAATTGCTGCTGCTGATCGTCCGGCTGTCGCCGTGGGGCATACGCGAGAGCGACTGCCTGGGCGTGTTCCAGAAAATGACCCAGCTGGAGGCGCAGGTCGCCTTTAAGGTCTGGTCCAAGTTCTGCTGGCTGATGGGACCAATGCTGTTAGGTCTTAAGAATATTAGGATAGCGGACAGGAGCTTTGGACGAGCGGTCCTGGCGAGGTATGCGCAGAAGCAGTGGCTGGTACATGAAGCGCTGCGGGACTACTTCGACCGGCAGGACAGCGAGTTCAAGGGTAGCCAGGGTGCCAACACGTGAGTTGTATTCCATTGATAGGTAATCAAATTCATAATCTGTTCTTCTTGGCAGCTACAATTACCAAAAGTACTTAAAACTGCCTTATCATCACTTCTGTGCCGTGATTGAGGACAATCCGGCGCCGCACAAGATCGACATACTCTTCAACTGCTTTTACTTTACGGATCTGCAGTGGATCGCCAATAAGGTGCACGCCACGGGACCGGAGCACCTGCTTCATGACATCCTGCAGGCGGAGTGGCTGGCCAAATCCGACGGCGACAATTGCCCCAGCGGCTATGTGCACATCAACTTCCTTAAGCAATTCCTTGAGCAGTATCTCCACGAGCTGAGCTACGATGGCCAGCAGTTCTACACGCTGATGAAGTACTACCTGAAGACTCGCTTCAGAGAGGCACCAGAGCTAAAGGACGACGAGAAGATACGCTCCTGGTGGGAGTACACCAATGAGCTGGAATTTGCCTTTCTGGAGATCCTTAACGCGGATCTGGATGCGGAGAATGGCAATCAGGAGCAGGATAAGCCGTCGGAGGATGATGCTCCAACCTCGATGCCCGTCAAGGGCTACGATGTCCTGATGAATCTGCCCCAGCCCGGGTGCTATGTGGCCTCCATGTGCACCGAGCGAGCTGAGATTTGCATCTGGGATGTGAAGAACTGCTGCCGCATCCGTGAACTGCAGGGCATCCAGCAGCCAACGGCGATGTGTCCTGTGGGCAACTATGAGGCAGCTGTCCTTTGTCGCCGCGAGATCCGGGTCATCAATCTGGACGAGGGAAAGTTCAAGGTGAGACGGGCTTAAAATGAATACCATAAGTCTGGAAACATGACTAGTAATATGATTTTCCTTGTGTTTCCAGGTTACTCTTAAGGGAGTGATGAACCAAAAGATGCCGTATTTCGGTCTGCACGATCAAAACCACTTGGTTTGTCTGTCCCGAAACCGGATGTATGTGAACCTGATGAATCTGGAGTCGGGCGACTGTGTAACCACCTTCAAGGCGGGCGAGGACCGCTTTCTCAATTCCCTTTTGGTCTCTGGAGACGGGCGGTAATTTGCGGAAATAATGCAAACTAATGTAGTTTCTTAATCCTCGTTTGATTCCAGGATATTGGTGTGCGGCGATGAGACCCAGAAGCCTTTTCCCCTGCTCGTCTGGCACCTTTCGCAGCGCAAGCTGCTCTACGACCTCCGAATCCCGCATCACGACTTCATGACCTCGCTTTCGGCGATCACCCACGAGGGATCCTACGTTTGCGTGGTGGCCAAGGAGCTGAACGAGCCAACGACGCCCAACTTCATTGTGGTATACGACCTACAGAGCGGCACTCTGTTCAAGAAGTGGAAGCCCACCTGCAACACCGTCTCCCTGGCCATCTCCCAGGTGAACGCCTGCGTCATTGCCGGCCTGGAGGATGCCAAAATCCTGATCTGGGACCTGGTCACGGGCAACTGCAAGAGCACCCTGATCGGTCACAATGCTCCGGTGACGTTCTTGAAGTTAGATCCGCTGGGCAAGGTGTTGCTCTCCTACGACAAAGAAGGGCGTGACTCTGCCGTCCGCATGTGGGAGTTGAACTCAGGTATGTCCCAGAGGTTTCACCTTAATCAGCATAATAATGCCTGTTCCTTTCCTGCTGCAGCCAAGTCCCTGGCCGTGTTCAAACCGCCGGCGCAGGTCAGCACCTGTGAGATCCTGCCAAACGGTGCCTTTGTGGTGCTGGCTCTCAAAGATCGCAACTCCCTGCTGACCCTGGCTTTGAAGAACTACGGCGGTGGATCGGGAGCCGCCCTGGACGATGACTGCGGCACACTCTACGGCAATCCGGACAACCAGCACAAAGTTTTCGACTTGAGTAATTAAATCAATTAACGCTAGTTATCATTATTCAAATTATAAATGAAACCTATCAGGGGAGAGCTTAAGAAAAGCATAACTCTGAATTATTATAAATATGGCAAACAAATTTCTCATGCATAATTCATTAGATGTATGTAAAATTCTTTGAGCAAATCTTACCAAATGTACAAAGCAAAAGAAATCCAAAGAAAATTAAAAATTTGAAAATCTACTCAGTTGGCTGGGGGAATTGTGGTGTTCTTTATGTGGTTGCAAACAAATATAGCAGGTTCTTGGCAAACTGGATGATCTCGGTGCCGCCGAGCTTGGAGGTGCCATAGATGCGATCCACGAAGGTGATGGGCACCTCGGCGATGGTGTAGCCATGCTGTCTGGCCCGGACCAACATCTCCATTTGGAAAACATAGCCCTTGGACACGCAGCTCGCGATGCACTTCTCCAGGACATCCTTCTTGTAGAGCCGGAAGGACCCGGTCAGATCACTGGCATCCGGACGGAGAAGAACCTGGGACAGAAAGTTGGCGCCACGCGAGATGAGCTTGCGCTTAAAGTCCCAGCCAAAGACGCCTCCATTTCCAGCGTACCTAGTGCCGGACACAATGTCGTAGTCTCCCTCCTGTTGCAGCTTGATGAACTCTGGGATGAACTTGGGCTGCAGCGGGATAAACGCATTTATTTAACCTACTTCCTCCACGTCTCCCTGTTATCAATACTTACATGATGACTCAAATCCGCATCGATGATAACAATAAAGTCCCCGGTGGCATGTTTGATGCCATGTATGTAGGCCGTCCCAAGGCCCAGTTTGGAGCCGCGGGGTCTCAGCACAATCCTGTCCTCGCCGTAAATCTTCTGCAAGTCCTTGGCCACATCCAGTGTTCCATCCGGACTGCCATCATCAATAACAATCACCTCGTATTCCAGGCCGCTGCAAGGGAAGAACTTTAAATACCTGTTTTTACGTCTTTAAGAAGCCGCTACTCACCTGGCCTTCATGTATTTCACAATTAGCCATATTATAATGGGCAAATTATCCTTTTCGTTGTAGGTGGGCAGCAGTATGCTGTATTTATGGGCATTTGTTGGCATGTCTAATTCTTCCTCAGAACCGTGTAAATAATTCTAATTAGAATTAGAACAGTGTTGGTCAGAGCCCAAGTGAAAAACAGCTGCTTGTCAATCGATATGTCATCGATAACTTTGGACTCGATGAGTTGGCAACACTAGTTGGCAACGCGAACTCCGATTTTGTGAAGGAATTTCCTTAAACTATCTGCAGGTTTAGTCCGCGAAGGACCGCTTAAAGAAATTGTGCTCTTATTATGTGCGGGTGGCCAAAGTTTGGGGCTTAGTGGTGCGCATTTGACGTCCTCGGACATGGCCAAGAAAATACCTTTTAACGTGGTCTTCGCCTCAGGTAAACAAACATTGGGGATTTTCGAACGCCTAACAGCAAATAGACTTTTTTTTGTTTTCCTAAGTTTGTTTATTTGTTCTCATTTTATGTTTTCTTTGCGTTTTTTAAATATATTTTTAGTCGAGACTGGATTTGACTGAAAACAGAAGTTTTACACCCCTCTCATTCCCTTTAAAATCCACTGCACTTGAGAAATCGATAAAACACGCATACGCCTAGTGCGCCAGGACGTTGGGTTTTAAAAAAGCAGAATCGGCATTGGCCCTTTATTTGCCGCTAATCCATTGAGAATATTAACTTTTCCACATTGTCAGCTGGAGAATCAATTTGCCTTGGTCTTAGCCAATTTACCACGGGCCAAAACCACTGCAACCGCGATGACCATAATATTTCATTATAATATTGACAGATTGCCGGTTGTCGGCTCTTTTTGCTTCTGCATATATGCAATTTGTGTGGCGGCCAGAGATTTCTATTTGGCCAGACGCCAAGCTCTTTATTTCTATGCTAGGACCTGACAGTTTCCGGTTAGCCTCATTGGCCTCAGCCTCATCCTCCCCAGGCATCGCTTACTGGGCCTGCTCCGCCTTCCTCTTGGATCTGTATTTCAGTTTAGTTAGGAGCGATGAAACCGGCGCAATGATGGTCAGGACATAAACCATCGCCGTGATCAGCATCATGCCGGGAATGAAGTCGTTGTCCACAAATTTAGTGAAGAACTTGGAGTAGTAGCCCAGGTAGATGGCACCCATGCCCAGACTGAAGGTGACCAAGCCGAAAAGGTTATGGCGAAAACGCATCTCCGATGGGGGTATCACCTTCAGGGCAAACTTGGGCTGGAAATAGTTGACAAAACCACCCACAATGCTGGCCGCACAGCCAAAGGCAGCGGCACCGCCTATAAAATGTCAGTTTTGATTAGATTGCCCCCTGCATGGACCTTAATTATATGGGGAAATACCCACCAACACGACCGTGCCAGGTGTTAAAATGCACCTCCTTGCTGGAAAACTTGCCAAGGGAGCCCAGCAGGACCATGGAGCCGCCCACGATTTGCAGGATGGCGTGGAAACGCGACTTGTTGCGATGCGAAAGCCAGCGCGTGAGCGGGTTCACTTTGGAGTGTGACATCATGGCCTGGGCGATAAGGACGTGGAACTGTCGAGAGCAAGGAAAGCCTTTTAAATTCAGCACATCGATAAGATAACAAGTGACGTTGCATGTCCGTGTTATCCAGTTTAATCTAACAGTATTGATTATATTTTTAAATGCTTATCGCTATGTACTCACTCCAGTGCCCGTCATGAACATATGCATGGCCGTGTCCTTAAACTCCAGACTGCGGGCCAGGACAAAGAAGAAGGCGGCCACCAGGAAGATCAGCATGTGGTTAATGCTATTCAGCAGGCTTTGGATTTGCAGCCAGGCAGTGGCTTTCGTGTAACCTTCCGGCATTTTGCGATCTATTCTCTCCTTGTTAAGTCAGTTATTTATACTATAAGATACCGTAGTCAATTGTACTATCAGATACACCACGACCGGCTGAAGTGACGACTAAACTAGCATGTTGCTCGCCATCGCTTAAATACAAAACAGAGAACGTGGAACCTGGAGATAGAGAGAAAGAGAAAAAAACAAGTGAGATATGGTTGTACAGATGGGGTCGATTAAATAGCACCAGTTTACATAGTTAAAACTAAACCTAATGGCTTTAATTTACTGTCCCTTGCTCTCAATTTTGATGTATAACACCACATATATTTAAGAAATTGTAGACTTCTCTACACGACATTTATAAATTTAGGCTTAAAGGTTATCTGGCATAATATTTTTATTATGACCTCAGCTGCTATTCAGCTTAATTTAAGAAAGAGAACGGAAAAGAGTGCCTTATTACTATCAAGTGGAAAAGTTTAGCTGAGTATGCGATAAAGAGACCGGTTAAGAGAACTATTGACACCTGGCCACAAACATTTAAAGCCAATGCATGTAATGATGATTCGATCATTTCGTTTGACTTTCAGACGAGGATGTTAATTTTCCGGCCAGCGAGCTCAACAATCACGGACCCACTGTTCACGGATGGCGAAGTGCTCCGGACGCCAGCCTCACCTCTCATGACATAATCCTCCGCTTTCAACAGCCGGCCAAGATCTATCGCATCCAACTGTTGGCCCACCAGTATCTAATACGTAAGTTAATCTACTTTCAATCACAGTCGCTACTTAAACAAATCAAAATGAGCATAACAAATTTTAAAAAATATATAAAAGGTTTTGTTTTCCAAGAACAAACGAAAGCATTTAAACTATATATACTCAACTACTTTAGTTTTATAAAAAAAATGACTAAAAATCTAGAAATTAACAAACAAGCTTGCTTCTGTGATCCTAAAGACCTTCGAATAATATGTTTTCCCCTATACACAGCTGAGAAAGTGGAGCTTTGGCTGCACTACTCGCCCAAATCCCTGCCCAGTACTCCATCCTCGCAGTACTTTGACTTCCTGGGCTTCGTTGCCCTGGCGGACAATGCGAACACCAACTACAAGTCCCGGGAGCTGCAGAGCGTCACCGTGTGTCCCCGTCGGGGTACACATCTCAAGTTGCGTCTCATTGGCGTCCAGGGCAATGACTTCAATGACACGGGTCAGATTTCCCTGTTAGCGGTGAATGTCCTGGGCGAGGATCTGGATGTGGGGCCAAATAATGGCAATGGTGAGGAACACCTGGTCAGCGAGGCCCCACCACTGGACACGGCCACCGGGGAGCTAGCTTTGGCCTCCATCTGCGACGACCTGCTGTTCTCGATGTACGTGGAGGAGTCCATTGTGCGGACCATCCGGCAGCTGGAGCAGCGAAAGGTTTTGGCCGTTAACGCCGAGAGATTCGAGTATGCCCGCAAGCTGAAACTATGCATGACGGCTTTGAGGAGCGCCGGTGAGCGTTTGGGACGCTATGCTCTGGCCAAACGGCAGGCTGTCCAGCAGGAGGACTTCACCACGGCGAGGCTGCGCAAGGAGCAGATTGAGATGTACCGGGCGGCAGTGCTGCGACAATTGCAGGTACATCAGCTCCTGGAACCGCAGGGTGTGCCTATGAGCAGCAATGACCAGAGTTGTGAGATCTATGCGGGTGGAAAACCCAGCCTGCCGGCGGCTCCTAGTCTGCAGGATGTGGCCCAGGCCCTGGCGGAGGCAACATTCAGTCCCAAGAGCCTGACAAGTCTTAGTTTGGATGACAAGTCCTCAACGGATGGCTCGCAGCCTGGTAATGATAATGTGGTGACAGCTCCTGTTCCCATTCCGGCGCCCACCTCACTGCAGGCCACGCCCACTCCCACGCTGGGCGGTTGGCGCAAGTCCCACGATGAGCTGCCCCAGTCGCCACGCCTGCCGTCCAGGCACAGTTCGCCCATGTCCAGTCGACAGGGATCGCTGCGCAGGCGCAACAAGAGCGTGCCGCGCAACTCCTACGAGGATTACGAAGAGCGGGCCATTCCCACGCTGCGACAGTGAGTACCCAGTGTAGAGAGAGGCGTAATCGTTGTCTGGTTGTCTAGTAAATAGGTAAACAATTGTGGAATAGTAATTACTTTGTTTTGTTTAAACAGCTGTTGCATGCAGACTCGTTAATCGTAGTCTAGTTTGAATGTTTGTCAACACTAGTAAATGATCGATAGACCAACACTAACCGTCAACTGTTTTCAAATTTAAAATTTGTTCTGGTAACAAAAAAATTTTGAAGCTTTGTTTCAGGAACACAGGAATATATATTTCGATATTTAGGGATTTTAGAAATAGCCACACCATACAATTTTTCTTCCAGAAACTAATATTTGAAAATAGAACAATTTTTTTTATAGATAACCACTTACATATAAAATTTATTTTTTGAATATTTTATTAAGTATAGCTAAATCCAAAAGACTATAACTTTTCTTCAGGGTACTTTGTAAATATTATTTTGGGTAATCTACCAGTAATTGTACTTATTTTCTACTCCTATGTATTGTAACCGCATCCGTAATCGTTGACATTCCGATACCACAAACGAAAAACCGCTCACAGTTCAAATACTAATGAATTTTTAAGGGAGTGCCAAGGCAACGCGCTTCTGGAAGCGGATCCGAACCGGGGACGTTCGCGTTTGAATGACCGCGAACGTCGCCAGGCAGCCCTACCCATCCTGGTCTTCGGCAGTGAGCTGGTGAGTTCCCCAAAAGATCAACTATATATTCTTATAAACAAACCCCGTTTATTACCCAGGTGGAGCAGTTCTACTCGCGTCAGTTTCAGGATCGAGAGGATGGCTTGCTGCGCCTGCGCAACTTCCTAAAGGAGCACGACCTGGTGGAGGCTTCGGGCAATGAGCATGCCGCCAGTCCCAACAAAGTGGCTCGCAGTGCAGCTCTGCTGCTCCATCGCGCGGTGAGGGACGCCGTTTACTCCGTGTTTGGCCAGGCCACGGAGACGGTACGCATGCTGTTCCTGGAGTACGTGCCCGGACGCGTTTCCCCCAACGAGGTGGCCCGTTGTGTGGACCGCCTGCTGCCCGAACTACTGGCCAAGTCGGGCGATCCATCGGCTCGACTGCACACCCTGGCCCAGCACACGATCCTCAGCATCGCCGCCTGTCCTGAGGTGGCGGAGCAGCACCTGGTTGCCCCGGCTCTATCGCGAAGCGTTGGATCCGGAACCCATCAGCGACTGGCCATGAGTCGACTGCAGATGTTGGAGCAGCTTGTCCACACTCAGGGCATCAGCACGGACAAGCACAGTGGCCTTACCTGCAGGGCATTGTCCGAGTGCGGCTGCTCCGGCATCCATCATCCGGCGGAACCGGTGCGAAAGGTGGCCGAACGGATCCTGTTGCTCGTCTACAAGGTTAATCCCCGATTGGTACGCAAACAACTACCTCCGGATGACGACATCACGCGACGTAATCTCTTGTATCGCCAACTCTTCACCGAGTTCGACAAGTTGGATCTGGATCGCAAGCAGGAGCTGCTGGAGACCAACAAGTATGGGGGCGGTCACAGCTCGGGGGATGCGGCTACACCCCCTGCGGATAAGGCCTCCACCAGCTCGGATGCTTCTCGGCTGATGAACAGTCGGAGTGGACATGGTCTGGGCCCAGTGGCCAGTTCCAGTAATGGTTATGCGAGCTGCAATGGAAAGCAGCAGTACAACGAGCAGCTGAAGCGCTCCATGCTATCGGTGTCGAACTCGCGCAAGGGATCCGCATCGAACTCGGAGTCCACCGAGGACAATACACCCAAAATGTGAGTAGTAAAAAGGTTCAAGAGTAATATTAGAAATTTTTGGGAAGAGCAATTAGTTTAACCTATAAGGTCTTTGGTTATTTTGTATAATCCAAAGATATTGAAAAACTTTTTTTACTGAAAGGCTTAGTATTATTTTTATACAGGGATTTATAATTCTTTTAAATGATTGATTATATTATTGAGAACTTCAGATTTTTTTCTATTTTTCTCACTTGAGAATACAAAACCTGCTTGTCAATACTAAAATATTCCTGAAAATATTAATAATAGTTTTGACTGTGTTATATTAATATTAACTTTTCTTTTAGACGTTGCCCCTTTTGCGATTGGTCGTGTGTTGGCAGTGACACTAGCCAATTGGACCGACACTACTGGAAGACCTGTCCCTTTTTGTCCAAGTGCCCACAATGCAGCCAAGTGCTGGAGGTAGCTGCCCTCAACTACCACCTGACAAGTAAGTTCAAGGAATCTCTGTATAATATTTAAATAATATTAATATTTATATTCCACAGCGGAATGTGATGCCAAGGAGAGCTATGTGGTCTGTACCCGCTGCACCGAATCGGTGCACAAGCAGCTGTATGAGTTGCATCAGATGGAGGACTATTGTCGAGGTAAAATAAAAAAAAAGTGTGTTCCATAGCTAGATTAAATTGAATATTGTTTCTCCCACAGAACTGAAAACGGGAGCTGCCCGATGTCCCCTCTGCCATGACGATGTGCACCTGCCACAGGATGGAGGATGGAAATTGCACCTCCTCAGCGCCGGCGGTTGTCCCGGGAATATTCGCAAAAAGAATTTCAAAAAGTCAAATTAGGCAACGTAAAATTAACCGATCTATTGGCATGCGTAGCGAATTTATTAGAGCAACTATACTAGTCAGGAGGCTAACTCAAAGGAGCTAACTACCACACATATGCAGCCATAACCATTTAGTTAATTAAATCAATTTGTTCTCACTCTCAACAATTCATTTAGACTCATTTTGTTAAGCCAATTAGTTAGACTTATAATGTGCATTATTTTGTATTTTTTGGTAAGCAATGTGATTTGTTAAAGGTTACACGAATTTTTGAAACGTCCTTACAATAAATAAAGCCCATCCATACAGTTTTAAACATACAAATATTCAATTAATATTTTACTCAGCTCTTCTATCTCATTTTAAAGTGCATTTACATGCTGAGCCCGCCTATAAGTAATAAATTTTTAATTGCTTTGCATATAAGGCATGTGCAACACAATTGCATGATTGATTAAAAATTTATATGGTTATATGTGAACAATTGGGGTCAGGGGAATAGATAAACCGCAGCTTATAATGTTAGAAGTTCATTTTCCAATCACACTATTATTTTGTAATAAGCAAATATGAAACAAGAACGGATTACTCTAATTTTTAAAAAAATTATAATCTTTGTTTTTTTTTAAATTTAAAAATCTTTTTTGTTTCATAACATTAGAAGTTGATTTTTCATTTACCTTCAGAAATCACACCATAATTTTGTAATAAACAATTTTTAAAAAATTGTAATTTTAGTTTTATTAAAATGTAAGGGTTTTTTTAGTTTTCTTAATTCAATCAAGCATTTCAAGTTTCGGTTGGATAGGAAAGCGATAGTAAATACAATACATAGAATACATATAAAAAATGTGATTCTTAAATAGGATATTAGGAAAACAATAATAAATAATAAAAACATTTTTATTTTACCTTATATAAAAATTACAATTTCTTTGCAAAAGCCGTTAAAAACCCTGAAAAACCGTTAAAAAAACTTTCAAGTGTGATAAAGTGCAACAATGCTATTTGAGTGGGCAGTGCTGTTTCAGTGTTGGAAAACATCCCCAGTGGCGTGTGTCAGTGTTGGTCGCTGTGCGTGTGCAAGCGTGAAAAAACAGCCGGCAGCGGGCAACAGCAGCGGCAGAAAAGAAACAGTTTTCGCAATAAAAATAAACGCGCGGCTATAGCTGAAAATCGTGCCCAGCATTTTCGCTTTGTGTTCGGCCAACCTTCTGTCACAACAACATGTTTTGACCAATTCAGTTAATTAACGTCTAAAGCGTTCAGACGCTTTATCAAAGAACCCCCGCCTCCGCCGCTCTCCTTTCAAATCCGTCGCGTGTTTTTCCGCTTAGATTAAAATACTTGAAACCTGATTTCCACTCGTAGCGCTAAAACCTCTATCAGAAATGGAGAAGCTAATCAGACGACTGATGGACCATCAATATCTGACGCGGGCCCAAATCAATGGGTTCGACAACTACAAGGTGGGTCTAAAGGCTGGAAACAAGGACTTTCGGGGGCGGCTGTACCTTCCCTCAAGAGGGGGTGACCTTCTTAATTCCCAGAAGGAAAAACCAGTTCCCAGTGCTACGTACTTGTTTTCAATTAAAATTCTTTTTATAGAAAGTCAAAAGACCGGACAAAGCAAAAATGCGAAAAAAAAAGAAAGCCATTGAAATAGTCATAAAACTGATGATGATGATGATGATGATGATGGGTTGTTCCCCTCCTTAATCAGAACTTTTTACTTACAGTACAGCGCCATCGATACTTCCCCTCTGAGTCAATATGTGATGCATCCCTTTTGGGATTGGCTAGTCAAGGTGGGTGTTCCGCAGAATTATATCATGCAAAAATCAATATTCATATGGGGGCAGCCCACTAATCAACCCACCTAACCATTCCACCCACTGCAGTTCTTCCCGCGCTGGTTTGCGCCCAACCTGATGACCTTTCTGGGCTTCCTGTTCAGCGCCATGAACCTGGTGCTGCTCTCCTACTATGACTGGAACTTTGAGGCGAGTTCCGGCGAGGAGGGCACCACACCCATTCCCTCGTGGGTCTGGCTCTGCACGGGCATCAACATCTTTTTGGCCTACACGCTGGACGGCATTGATGGCAAGCAGGCCCGTCGTATTGGATTGTCCGGCCCGTTGGGAGAGCTCTTTGATCATGGTTTGGACTCATACACCGCCATGTTGATCCCGACGTGCCTGTACAGCATTTTTGGACGGAGCCGAGTTTATTCGGTGCGACCCATGAGGATGTACTATGTCTGCCTTACAGTCTACTTCAACTTCTTCGTTTCGCACTGGGAGAAGTACAATACGGGCATCCTGTATCTACCATGGGGCTACGATCTCAGCATGTGGGGCAGCACGGCCATGTACATGGTCACCTGGTATTTGGGCTTCGAGCGCTGGAAGTTCGAACTGCCTCTGGGTTCCTATGGAACCCTGCCTTTGGGCAATGTCATGGAGGCGGTCCTGCATGTCAGTGCCATGGCGAATCTTCCACTAGTCATCATTAATGTGTACAAGTATGTCTGTTTTTTATATTTGTCATTTGCCCTTTTTAAACCTACTTCTATTTGTAGCTCCTATGCGAATCGCACCGGACGCATGCTGCCCTTTTGGGAAGCCATCAGGCCCATGTGGCCCTTCCTCACCTACTTCGTAATCCTGCTGGCCTGGCCATATGTCTCGCCGAACGACATCATGGAAAAGGATCCACGCGCCATATTCATGCTCAGCGGCACCATCTTTTCCAACGTCAGCGTAAGTCCTTCAAACAATCTTATGAGGGTTCATAGAAATATCAATTTTTTAAGTGTAGTAATCAGATAATATTATGAAGAATTGATATGATACTTATAAGTAAATCTGGATGACTATACATTTATTTTGGAACATATAGCAGTAATATTTTTCCATTTAAAGATTATTATCTTACTTTTTTAATGCTTCCTAGTTCTTGGAAGTTATTAATATTTTAGGATACACTAGATAAATGGTTTATGAGTTTTGCTTAAAAAAAAAATGGAATCAGTCACCGTGGTGTTCCACTCCAGTTATCAAAGAGGGTCGCGTGTAGATTGAATCATACGCAATCTAGATAAGAGGCGGGTGTGTCTACATACACCTTATGCAGGCCCCTTGGCACGGAGTTAACTGCCAAACAGCCAGAAACCACTTTTATGAGTCATTTGACTTGCCTACCCCATATCGGCATTAGCCTTTGATAAAACGCACACCGGCAAAAAAAAAGTCGGAAATGCCACCATTTTGTTGTGGTGGCCGACGCTGTGCCAAGGATTTGGAGGTGGAAAAACCAAATGAAGGAGGTCGCCAGTCCATGAGGGAGACTATATACACCACCACCGCGGAATATGAGCGCCCGTTGTCCCTGAAGTTTTATGCCCGTCACGACTGGCCGTATTTTAACTGCACGAACCAAGAGGCGCGGCACATACGGGAGAAGCTTGACCCGGAGTCCCTGCTGAATGCCCGGAAAATAGCCAGCCACGACGAGGGCGTTGAGGAAAAGTACGAGATGAAGCATAATACGCCGCAGCCGATGACATTCAACCAGATTTACGGATGGTACTCGGACAGAGCCTACCGCTATCTGAAGCGAGATCGCGGCACTTTCGTTTTCCCCCACGAAAACGATCCTATGATTGAGCAAATATTGAGGAACAAACTTAAACGCTCTTGAAAATTGCATTGCTTTTAAAATTTTAGTCAGTTTACAGCAAATATAATTCCGAAGCAATTAATTATAGGCCTTAAAATGGGGGTTAGGATGTAAAGAACACACTTATTATTTATAAATGATCTCACATCTATCATTGCAGTGTCGTTTGATTGTCTCCCAAATGTCCGTGACGAGATGTGAGGCGTGGCACTGGCAGACGCCCATGTTCGTGCTATCCTTCCTAGTCAGTCTGTGGCTACCGCTGCTGGAGAGGCCTTTGCTGTACATGCTCTTGATTGTAACCACCCTAAGTCACTGGCAGTATGGAGCCAGCGTGGTAAACCAGATGTGCGAGCACTTCAACAGAATCTGCTTTACTGTCCACAAGCGAGTGCCGCAGGAGGACCTTTCCAAAGAGAAGATTCTGCTGGCTGACAAAATCGCACAGCCAGAAAAACATCACGAAGAGCCGCCAAAGAAAGAAGATTAGGGCATCGTATTGCGCGATTTTGATTTAGCTGCGAGTTATTTTGCAAGTTTTTTGTATATCATGGAGGCTGTTTAGTTAAACAATTCTTGTGAGATTATGTATAATTTGTCTTAGTTAGAATATACTTAAATATTGACTTTATCCTAGTGCTACAAAAATATTGGAGCTTGTTTCGGCATTTTCCCAATGAATATTTACGTAATGCTCTCTTCCAATGATAATTTTTAAACTCTTTACGGTTTAATTGCAACTTGACGTTATCTGTATTGAATCCAAACATTTATGAACCTTTTTTAGATCAATTATATGAACAAGTAAGCATGACAAATGATCTGATCGGCTGCTAGGATATCAAATAAGTATTAGTTGATAGGTTATAATATCGGCCAGACAAGTTCCAGTCCATAAACTCAATTATGCAAGAATACTACCTATTCTAACAATTAGCTTTCCAATTTTATTGCAATGGTTAACCATAATCCTTAAACAAAAAAACACAGCTCGCTTCCGCTGACCTTAAAATAGCAATGTTTTATATTCGTCTAGACATAATCGAATAATTTCCATGCGCTATGCTTAATTTATTTCCATTGTATTACTTTTGACTGCTCCACAAATTCAAATACACAAACTACATCAACGTTTCTAACTAAAATAACCGCTAAGACCTCTAATTATTTAAACACATAAACATATTCATTATTTTTAAAGCAAATCCCAATGTCATTCAACTGTAATGTGACGTCGTCCATAGCGCCATTGCACGCTTTATGTATTAAATCTATTCATGTACCCCCCGAAAACCGGGCTCCCTCGAACCTCACGATTTGTAAAAGACCAAACAGTATACAAATAAAACAAAATATTTTGAAATGCTCACACCGAGTTTTGAGATGAGTTTGTCATTTGATTTATGACTGTATGCTGACCGCTTTTGGCGAGATTCCAGATCGCAAAGTAAACAATTTGCCCGCTTATAAATACATTTGTTGGCCATGTTGACAGCTGAAAGTCCTTAATCACACGTAAATTAAATTTTAAATTCAGATAGGCTGTTAAAAAAAATAATTAGGTCGTGGAATTTTTTATTTTTTCCAATTATTTATCGGAACACTTTATTAAGAGGTAATTTTAAGGGATATGGTATCTGATTAGGGGATATCATCATGATATCATAATATAGACTTTTTTGTGCTTGTACCCAGAAGGTAGAACATTTTAATTATAGATTGCGAATTTCCTCGACATTAATTGAGGTCATTATAATTTTGTTTTATACCTTTTTCATATAGGCAAAGGTTTTTTAAACCAAAAAAAAGTTTGTCAGAATCTGTAGAACTCTATTTACAACCGCACCTGTTAGTACATAAATGCCGCACCTATGTTTGGCGAAGGCATAAATCATTTTAATAGAACCCTCATGATCGGATTGATATCGTTTGCTCAGGTGACAGGGAGCTGGGATGCGTACGTGATGTGGCTGTTAGCCCAGTGAATGGGCGAACAAAACGCTTCCTCATTAGCTAATTGGCGTGAAAATCGACTACGAGCCCCACTGTGCCGGACGATGGGAACCGCGGTGACAGCCCCTACCCCGCCCCCGCCTAACGGCAGGCCCAATATCAATAAACCGAGATGGAGATGGACGCCGGGCTACCAAGTCACGCCGTCGAAATGGGCACGGTCGAACAAAAAGAGACGGTCAGAAAGTAAGTGGCATAAATAAAAGCAAAACCAGAACGAGAATCGAGAAGAGAGAAGAAAGCCGCAGCAGCAGAGGAGCTACAGTTCAAGAAAAATGTGTTCGGAATGGATCATAAGATCAACATATGTACAACATAAATCCATAAAATCATCTAAACATTTTTAAGTCTTAGTTTTTAAAAATTAAAATTTGTAAAGTAATATAACAAATAATTTGATATTTAATATGATATGAGTTACAGATAAAGAAAACTGTTTTCGGATTGGATAATAAGATCAATAAGAGACTTTAATAAATCCATAAAATCATCTGATCAATTTTAGGCCCAGAATCGTAGTCTTTCGAAAATGTATTTTTCCAATTAAATATGATATATGATGATCATATGATATAAGATGATCATATGATATAAGATGATCATATGATATAGGATGATCATATGATATAAGATGATCATGTGAGATATGATGATCATATGACATATGACTTATTTATTTATTAGAGTACATAACTATTAAGGAGTCTAAAGTTAGTTAATAGAGCAATAATTTCTAGAACCCTTTTTGAATGTGGTAGTATTTTGCTCAGTGCCCCAACGACGACAGCGCCAGAATATGAAAGTTGCGCCTGCGCTGACATCGAAGCTCTCCCATCGGATTGGGAATCAGTTGCGAGGCAGAAGCGCGCCAGTCAAGAACGCCGAGCGGAGCAACCTGACCTGAAGATCGAAGATCAACTAAGAGAGATGGCCTGGAAGACTTTCACGCTTTTACCCCTGCTATTGGTAGCTACCCTGGCCAATCCCTTGAGCTCCACAGTGGAGCCCTTTTCCCCGCCAGCTCTCAACACCGAGCAGACGCAGATCATCAAGGAGGAACACTTCCCGGCTGTAGCTCCGCCCCAGGCTATCGAGTCTAGCGGTTCCAGTGGCCAACCCATTTTACTGCAACCTCCTATTTCGCCTAGCGGAGATGAGGATGCACTGCGTCGCCGGACCATTACCTACGATCAGCGACAGGAGGGACAGTATAACATTCGCGCTGATCTCGAGAACTTCATGATTCTGCTCATCCCACCCGGACCGCAGGAGGGTATCAGCCTGCTGGAACTGTTGGGTCGTGGAAACACCAAGGGCAGTGGAGCCCTTAAGCGCAAGCATCCCCTGAGAAGCAACTCACTGAAGTCCTATTATCAGAAGAGTCATCTCCAGAAGCTTCAACAGCAACAGAACCATCAACAACAATCGCAAGCGATGGCGCTGCCTGAATTCATTGAAGGACGCTCGCCCTATCACGTGGACATCTCGGCCAGCGATTCCGAACAGGCACAGCGTTTGCAACGCCAACAGGTGGACGTACTGCCTCCTCAATCGATTCCCATGCCGCAGCTGATCAAGCCCTATCATCTAGAGGCGGAACCGGAGTTAATACAGGCCCTGCCCCCCGTTTCCGCTAGCAGCAGTGCTGGCACCAATCTCCTCGAGAGCTACAATCATCCCGGATCGCAGTATTTCCGTAGTTCCCGATCCCTCAGAGGGGATAGCTATCTGGATACCAATCGGTTGACTGGCGGAGACTTTGCCAGTCCGCGCTCCATCAGTGCTCCAATTTATCGCAGCGATCTTGGAGCCGGTGCCAGTGGTCTTTACCCACCCATCGATGTCCCAACCTACTACTCAGATCAATCCCGGTCCTGGCAGCTGGACGAGGAGCCCACCCGGCCACAATCCTTTGACCCAGAGATCGTAAGCTTCGATCTGTTGGCCGATGACGACCTGGCCGAGTCCCGAACCCTTCTACGAGACGGTTTGGCCCGCTGTGCCCGCGGGGAGCGGAGGGATAGCTACGGAGCCTGTCGCCAGATCGAGGGCTACTGAGGAGGAGTGAGAACCGCCAGACTGCCAGCCTAAATGTTAGTTTCATACTTTGCACACACTCTAGAATTAAGCCGACAAAATCGTCTTACCAATAAATACAAAAACTTAATCGCCACTGAAATAAAATACTATTCAAATGGGTCGTTAATTAGAGAGCGGAAAATGATCAAAGCTTTCGAATGGCTATTAATAATATTGCGATATAAGTGTTTACTGAACACTGTTTAGATATGGTTTCATATTAGAAAACATTTATTATTACATTATGGTTTATTACCTACCAAGATATAGTAATGATATAAACGATATTTTTCCTTTTCGCACTGTGTTTGTTAATCACCATTTTGGTGTTTACCTTAGGCTAATAGCGGAAGTGCTCACTGGATCTAACGGTTCGACTATGATTATAATGATGCGCTGAAGGATGAGTCTGAAATCTTGACAGCCAGGGGCCAGAGAACGGCAATTACTATCCAGAGACAAAGGCCATCTGCTCCATAATTTGCAATGTGCAAGTTTTCTATGCGAAACCAGTTTGCAGGTGGGCGCACCCAAAGGCGACTGCCAGCCTCTTCCTGTGGTCAAGTCATTGAACCTGGGCCCAGAACTGCACACAGACGAGATAACTGGAAGAGTCAACATATTTTTGGACGCACATGTGTATATTGCAGGCGGGCAATTAGTATAGTTATGAAGATTTCCCATTTCTTTTCGGCTTAGCTTGAATCGAGGTTATTGGGTTAACATTTTGGGAATCATGCTTACCTGCGTAATTTCTTGAACTAATTCTTGGTGGCCTATCAGAAACAGGGAGAATATATTACTAAGGGTGTTTAGAACTTAATTTTCAATTATTGTAAGATGTTTGTCATCTTAATCTACCTTTTTGGTTATTTTTAAATCGAAAATGTATAGTCTTTACCTGTCTTAGGAAGAATTAATTCATTTTTTAAATCTTTGCAATCGTTTCCAGAATTTATTTGAAAATTAAATTTTAAGCTTACCCAGAATCCATCTAACATAGTTTTTATATTATGTGTTTAAAAGCTTTTCTCTTCTAAAGTGTATTTTGATCGAACTTTCAAGTTTAAAAAGAATGTGTTAGTTTTTAGAAAGGGATTTGGAATCGGAGACGACCAGCCACAGATCTGCTCTGCAGATAGCTCCTATCGAATGGAACTGCTTTCTTATATGGCTGCTAGGAAGCATTAGAAATGCGCTGAGCAGAAGATTCCCACAGCTCCCTGGCAATGCGGAAGTCATTGGGCCGATCGGCGGCCATTGAACTGTGTCCAGAAATCGGGTTTTCTTGGTCTTCTGATTCAGGTGGGCTCGCCTTTAGAGCGGCTAAGAATATGGAATCATTCTCCAAACGCCTTTGGAGCACATCGGTCCTGCCGTTTTTTTTTGCTAGGGAAAATGTGCAAGTTCACCAACCGGCTGTTTGTCTTTGCCCTGCTGCTTTTGGCATTTGGAAAAAGTCTAGCCCATCCCGTTGGCGGAAAGATAAGGCCAGGGAATTCGAGGAACGTGGTTAGCGACCTGCTGGAGGTCTTATATGATGACTATTCCGAGAACGGTTTCCAGCGGGAGGACATTCTCTACGACCAAAGGCAAAAGGGCGCCGAAAACTTTCAGCTAAAACTTGATGGGGTCGTTATCGGGCTGGCCCCTCAAATGGGTTCCAATTGGCTTTACACGATGGCCGAATATTATCTAAGTGAGTATTGCCAAAAGGATCGTTAAATTGCATTATAAAATGTCTACCTCCTCAGGTGAAATGATGATGCGCCAATCTACTCCAGAACCAGAATCGAATCAAATGTTCGAAAAAGATCCCGTCACAGATACGGAACCTGCGGCCCCCGAAGGCGTTACTAAAATTCCAGAGCAGTCTAAAAACGATTTGGAAAGCAGACAACAACAAATTATAGCTCCACAAAACGCCAGCCGGTTAGTTGTTAAGATAAGTGTAATTTTTATGGAATATATTGATTTGTGTGCTTTTTCAGGACTCCAACTCAACTGCTCCAGCTATTGAAGATGCTTAAGACTTCTAAGGCCTAAACATCCAAGTTCAGTAAAAATGTCAAACGTTTAGTATTAAGTTTTTAGGAAATATGTATAATCAAATTAAAATCCTACTTCAAATTTAAATTTCCGTTGGTCCTAATATACGAATTCCACTGCACGGCAAAATATATTCGGGGATTCCACTTTATAGGTAATAGTTAATAAATCTATATAAATAAGTGAAAGTGCTTTATTTTCACTCAAAAATGTTTTATTTTATTAGGGGGTTGCTAAGAGTATTACACTGTGTGTATAAATATTAAAAGAAAATAAATCTTAAAGGAACGAGTTTTAAATTTGAAAACAGAAATAATAGCAAAGGTAGAACTCAAATGAACAAGTTCCTAACATACCACAAAATACCAAAAGTAGTGACTTCGTTGCAGCGTATAAAAATACCGAGGAAATATTTACATTATCGATAACCAAAATATTATTATTCTTTGTCAAAGACCAGCTTTGGCATTACTATACATTTTTCGGGCTAGATCATCCACTGCAGCCCAGCTAGGTAGTACCGTGATTTGCAATAATTTGGAGGCCAGTCGTATCAAGAACCTTCCAGTAACTAGTTCGGGCAGTATATAAACCTGCCATCGATTCAGCTGCAATTCTATACACCATCGAACGCCCGAACAACTACGACGCAGTAGTCGAGAGCTCCAAATTCGTATAATCTGTCACATAAATTCGCTGCAACAAGTTAAACGTGAAATAAACGCGTCATCGAACGAAATATATTGAGCAATTCTACAGAAACTATAGGAGATATTGCGAAAATGCCGGAAAAGCTATTTAAAATCACCTATCAGGCAGACGACGTCGCTGGACCCCAAAAGAAAATTAACGCATACTTGCGATTGCCCAGCCAGAATTACACCATATTACGCGGCGAAATAGAGCTATATCTTTTCCATGAACGCCAGCTGCCGAAATGCGATATAAGGACCTTCTGGATCGGTGAGTTGTATAATGAAAATTCCGAATAAAATAACTGTATACCAGGGTGTGTAGGTATTTCAGTAGAGACCCCAAAATTGCAACACGGTTGTATACATACATATGCATCTACATACACAATATGTAACTGCATCTGGCAAAACAGTGCTGACAATTTAGCTATCAACTCTGAACATTTTCTTTATAATAGTAGCCGAAAATTGCGTTTTACCTTATATTTCGGGGACTTACATTAAAGTAAAAAAAAACTTTTTGGACTTTACGCTTATCTATGGAAAAATATGTGTTGACACATTTGATATTTAGCTGATAAATATTTATATAGACCTGCAATGTACTGTAGTCAACAAATTGATTATGAAATGTTTAAATATTACCTTAAATATTAAAAGTACTACCTTGAAATGTTAATGTTAATGATACAAATAAAACATTTATTTATTTGGTAATTGTATTGGAAAAAAACTAGAGTATACTAGCTATTCCGGTATAACTAGAATTCCTACGCTTGTCTAGCCTGACCTATCTGTGATTCACCTGTGATAACAAAAACATTAAACCTAAAATGACTCATGTTTGTTTTGCTTCTGTTCTTTTTTACTTAACATTTTCAGATACTGATCAGGATGAAATCGAAATGATCAACCAAAATGACTATGAGATTTTCCTTGTCAAGTGCGCGGACAATATGCATGTTCAAGTGGCTCCATTGGCGTGTGTAGAAGAGAAGCCAAAGGTCTCTAAGCAGGAGACTGCTTCGACCAACGCCTCAGCTCCTTCCGCTGACGATCCGAGCAATTTCACCATCCACGACTTGGTCACCTGCGATGGTTGCGGCTTGGACCCGTTGATCGGCTTTCGTTATAAGTGCATCCAGTGCAGCAACTTTGATCTTTGCCAGAAATGTGAGGCGGCCCATAAGCATCCCGAGCACTTGATGATTCGCATGCCGACCAGCAATGGGCCCACTTCGATTGATGCCTGGATTACCGGGTCGGCTCCATTGGGACGCCGCTGTGGCCGTCGCTTCAAGGGTCACTGCCCGTTCCAGGAGGCGGCACAGGCTGCTCCCGGTGGAGATCCCACCAGGGAGAGTCGCCGCGAACGTCGTCACACCCGTCGCCATGGCGGTGTCTTGTCCCAGTTTGTGGAGATGATATCTAACTTGCCGCTGAACGATACTGCGGCGGCCACTGCAACAGCTGAACCGGAAAAGCCCAAGGCTGCAGCACCACCACCAAGTGCTCCAAAAGCTGAGCCCACTGTTACCGCTCAAAAGGCAGCAGAAACCGAGGCCAAGCCAACTGAACCGAAGAAGGTAAATGCAGCTCCAACTGTTTCCCCAACCGAGGATCCAGTGACTACTCCAACCACTCCAGTGATCAACCTGGAGAACTTGTCGCAGATGGTGCCACCCGAGTACATGCGTGCTGGCATCGAGATCCTGAACAATTTCAGCGAAATGTTTGCCAAGATGATCGATCCAACTGAGCTAGGAGATTCGGGAATTTTCGGTCCCTCAATGACTACCAGCGAGGAGACCAAGAAACCAGAGGAGAAGGCTCAATCCAGTGGCCAGTCTACTGCTTCTTCGGCCAGCCAGTCGGCTGCTCCCTCTGCAGCTCCATCAGCTGCCCCCTCTGCACCTCCGTCGTCTCTTCCCTCAGCTGCTTCCTCGGCCAATCAGTCCAATGCCCAATCTGCTACTCCCTCTATTTCTGGATCCATGTCTGGTGAACCCTTGGAGACAGAACCGTTGATTTCCAAGCCAGCTGAAGCTGCCCCAGTGACCTCCACTGAGCCGGAGGAGGTTAGAAGCCGTTCGGAGAGCTTGGACCAGGACTGGCAGGTTATTGACAATGCTTACTCCGCAAACAACACCAACTTGATCAATCTAGAGTCGACCAATCCCACTGCTGCTCCACAGCAGCCGGTGCGTGACTTTGGTCAGCTGAGCGAACTTTTGCGTCAGCACATTAACGAAGAGGCCCGCGTGGAGCAGGCTACAGCCAACACCCAGACTTCCCAAGTGGATACGGTGAGTACTTCGACCTCGACCACATCAGTGTCTACCAATAGCGTGGGCACTTCTCCAGCAGCTCCTGAGGAAAAGCGAAGTGTGCCCGTCTATCACACCGGTAAGTTCACTAAGAAATCTCATCAAGCCTTTTATTAAGCATCCCTTTTTTTAGATGAACGCATCAATGCATCGATCCACGCCATGATGGCTATGGGTTTCAGCAACGAGGGTGCCTGGCTCACCCAGCTTTTGGAGTCGGTTCAAGGCAATATTCCAGCCGCCTTGGATATTATGCATGTCTCGCAGAACCGCAACTAAATATTCATATTTAAAATATCCATATATCCACAATGTATCTTCAATATTTATAAGACCCAATGAAAAAAGGGAATTCATTTTATTGTTTCTGTTTACTATGTAGTTTTAGATTTTTCTGTGGTGCTTGACTAATCTCGTTACCAAAAAAAAAAGTGAAAATATATGTGTATTATGTTTTAAATAATCAACTATGCTATGTATATGTGTGAAATTACAATAAAGGCACAAAATCAAAATGATTCTTGTTTTGGCAAGAAAAGTGTCTTATTTTTCATTGATACGGTTAAGTAGAGTGTGATTGACATAGACAACTAAAACCTTCACAAACTAGATAACATAATATTAACTACAACATTATACTTGCGAACTATTTATAAGCGAAATGTACGTTGAACATTTACTAATCAGTTTCGCATAGTGCATACACTATTATTCAGCGACTATTAAATCTACAATACTTAGTTGCGGAATTCGTTTCCTCGCAAATCGCCCTGAAGTATTGATATTCCAGAGTAGAAACACTCGCCCATTAATGGAGCCTCAAAGATCTTCTCTCGCCTCAGCAGAATCTGATCCAATGAAATAATTGGTTGCCAAACCAGCCATATCCCGTACAAATCTACGAAATTCGTAATTTGCAGTCGTTATGGTAGCAATGAAAGTGAAAAACTTGAAGAGCTTCTGGTGATGTGGCTTCCACTGTCGCCGGCCGAACCCGGTGTTGTACCCGAACATTTGCGATACCATTAGGGCAAGAAATCCAGTCAATCCGAAGAATCGATGGAGCATTTTCAAGGTGAAGCCGCCGTTGATAAAATACAGCGGAAGACCGCTAAGAACGCTACCGAGCAGAAGAGCACAGCCGAGAATACCTGAGATGGGGAGAGATGGAGGAATAAATTATCATGACATTTTGGGATAGAACAGTCAAAACCCACCGTAGAAGCCGTGATTGCTCTTAAAATGCTGAACGGTGGCATTGGGATCTTCACGTTTGCGCTCTAGCTTCTGCCATGTCTTGATTCCGATTCCACCGACTCCCACCACAAATGCCAGAAGACCCAGGGCAGCATGTAGGCGGTTGAGGTTTAGAGGACCCATCCATGACTCCAGATATGTGCTATTTCGCACCAGCAGTGCCTCGCCCATGAAGAAAACAAACTGTTGTGGAGATACATATTACAGAAAATTTAAATGAAGTTTTGTAATCATGGTTCAGTAAAATCAATAAAGTAGCTACATATCTGCGGAGTGGCAAATATTATTTAAGAAATACCTATAAGGTACCATTTTTTTAGTCATTCCTATAACAACTACATGATTGGTTTTGATCAACTATAATATTTATCAGGGATCCTATTCATTTATATATAAAATTATTTAGAGGTAGCGAAGATACTGTATTTCTAAGATAAACTCATTTGGTAGGTATTTAATTTTGCACATTTTAAACTCATTAATATATCTAATTGATTTTAAAGAAACCGAATCTTAAAATAGTATTGATCAGATAACTACAATATCTTGCTAATCGTTACATAAGAGCAAACAATCTCAATATATGGAATATGTGATACCATTCTCTTTTATTATGGCTCCTAAAATGTATCTGTTTGGGAAAATAAATTAGAGTACTTACGGCTATTGTACAGTAGAAGGCATGTCCGGCGGTGTGTACCAACTTTAGCACCAGACACTTGTAAACGATGGCTGCAGTGATTCCCGCCAGAAGCACATGTGAGATCAGGGTGCAGAAACCAAAGTAGAACCCTCCAAAGGAACTTTGTAATTCGGCAGCCGTCATTATGTTATGGATCTTTTGGAAAAATCCCTTATCTGCTACGTGAGATGTGCAGGTAAAACCGATAAGCTAATGGTTGGCACCATAAACTGTGATGATCGCGACCACTCGAGGCGAGTGTTAGAACGCTTTTGACTGCCTGACGGCATGGAACAGCTGGAAAAAAGCCATTGAAAGCTCGCGATTCTCTCTCGATCCGAAAAAATCACACTTTCAAAGCCAGTGGAGCGCGGCGTTCGCAAAAAGGTGATTCAACGGGTTGCCCCGTTCACGTGTTTTTTACCTTGGGGCGGGAAAGGCGGCAGCAGCAGCCCCAGGTGGTATTGATTGGCATTGCTCTCCTGTGATTATTGTTATTTTTGGAGCATTCTAAAACCGGTTTGGATAATCGGCCGTGCCAAGTGTCCGGAATTAATCATGTTCTGCACCATGAGTGTTTTCCAAAAAAAGATTCAAGGCAGTTAAAATATTTCAAAAAAAAAAAGTTTCTTTTTCTGTACAATACAACATTTTTATTAAAGTTCCAAAAGGTACCGTTGATTTTTAGCTCTATGTATTTTATTTTTATAATTTGTAGATCATACTTGTTTGGGTCCACCCAAATAGTCGGCTATGGTGATAAATGTTGTGAAATTTCTAACAAAAGCAAATGCCCGATAAATATACGGCTCAAAGTAAGAGAAGAGGAAAAGATAAGGGACTAGAAGTGTTTGTGTGGGGAAGTCCATTGTCAACACTTTGCAACAAAGATTTGTTAACTATGTTTGTCCTATAAAGAAAACAAATATATGTAAAAAGGTCAGAAATGGCACACATGTCGTATGCGTAATGAGAAATTGAGAAATTGTAAGATCAAAACAATAAGACTTTTAGATAGAGAGCTAGGGGAGATCTACTGTACTCTTCTACTCTTTGCAGATAATAATGAAAAATACATACAACAAATTCCTTGAACTCAATGATTGATTAGGCAATCATATATTTACTAAAGTAATAAAGCGGAATTGTGATATGCACATGTATGTACATTGTTTATATGTCCGAAGGTTGGACTTAATCGCTAAACACGATCTTTTAAATGGTGTAGATCTTTAATTTCAAGAAAATAATTAAATATATATGTACAATGTACATATATATATATTAAATTTATGTATGCTATTTCTAATCAATTTAAATAGACTAAGAAAAATATTACCACAAATCTGTTATTATACCCTTGCAGAGGGTATTATGATTTCAGTCAGAAGTTTGCAACGCAGTGAAGGAGACGTTTCCGACCCCATAAGGAATATGTATTCTTGATCAGCATCACTAGACCAGTCGATCTAGCCATGTCCGTCTGTCCGTCCGTTTCTCCGCAAACTAGTCCCTCAGTTTTAAGGCTGTCGGGCTAAAACTTTCCCAAAAGTCTTCTTTCTTTTGCAGGTAGTATATAAGTCGGAACCAGCCGGATCGGCAACTATGTATATTTTATAACACCCATAGGAAAAATCGAAAAAAAATCAAAATCGGACGACTATATCATATAGCTGTCATAAAAACGATCGGAAAGTTGGTGGAAAAATATTTTTTAACACATTATAGCTTCGGTGTTTTTTGACATTTTATCTTATACTATTGGGAATATCATTTTCTGTATTTTTTAGAATTTCGAATTAACTTTAATAACTATAGCTGCAAGGGTATATAAACTTTGGCTTGCTGAAGTTAACTTCTTTTCTCGTTACACTTATTATTGTAAAAATATATTGAACACATATATTTTTTTTTGTAGTATTCGAGTTCTGATTCCCTGGAATCGTTTTTTACTTGAACTGAGCCCATATGTATGTATATTTCCATGGAAGATTTTAGGATCATTATTCCGATTACAGGGTATAAGCAGAAGAGTAATACCGGTATATCACCAGCAAATGTAGTTTACCGCTCAAGAGAGAGCCAAGGGGAATCACCAAACAGAAATCCAGTTTGTCGAATCTCTTTTACATAGTACTTATCGACCATTAGTCACTTCTTCATTATATACAAGTTTCATTTGCAAAGCGATGTGAAATACGGCCCAGTGACGTCATTCTTGGGTAAATCGAGAGAGTCGCAAATAGCGTCCCATCAAACTGAGCCAAAACAACAACAGCTGACCCAGAGAGGAGAGAGTTTGGTATATATAACGCCTAGTCAGTCTGCTGCAGTATTCCGATTCAGACGCCAGTTCTGTTGGCACTGTTAATCAACAAGTCGAACAAAAAGTCCCAGCCCCCTAAAAAAAACATAAACATTTATATTCAATAACATATATTGGGATTTTACCAGTAATTTGTGCTTCCAAGAAGACAAATATATTTGGGTTTTTTTTTTAAGCTCAGCTCATGTACGTAAATCATTTAAATTACTTAAAAATCTAAATCTTGAATTATTGCGGAAAACACGAAGCGACAGTTATTAGTGACAATTAAAGTGTTAATTATTAGAAAAACCCACAGAAAGTACACAAAAGCACTTTTAATTTGACAATTGCATGACCATAATTCTGTGACAAATGCCTGAAATATCATTCATGGTTAATCAGTAAAGCCCAGGGGCAAAACCTTTTCTGTTGTTCTATATAAACACGTCAAATTTTCACTTTATATGTGAATTTCTAGATATGACGAAATAATCAATTAGTCAATGCCTTTAAATAATATGTGTTAACTGACGTGTTAAAAAATATGGCTAACCAAATTATTTTTAAAATCAAAATAGCTTTTTAAAATTCGATTATATGTGACAATTTATGTACTGAAATATTATATTCTATCACTTTACTGCATTGTGAATAATTTCCATTTTACTGAATTTGTATCCTTATCTTATATTTTTGATTATAAATGAAAAAAAAATTTTTTTCGTATGTACTAAACTTTTTTAAGACATTTTTCTATAATCAACAATGAATGATATTTTTTTGGAGTTGGCTAAAGTTTTTGATATTTTTGATTATAAGTGAAAACACAATTTTTTTTCGGATATAGTAAACTCTTTTAAACCATTCTTCTATTATCAACAATGAATGATATTTTTTTGGAGTTGGCTGAAGTAAAAACACATCATTATTGATATTCAAGGCGTGATAGCCGGCATTTTTTATGGTCAGTGTTATTGTTTTGGTTTTGTTTGCCCAACTCGTCATCGATTTAAGTAACAGACATACATATGTACATAAAGGCGATTATATACCCTCGCTCACACCGACAGTATTATTGACTTTTATCGCTTAGTCCGCCCGGCTTGGGAACTGTTGAGTCTCGATGCTATAACAAATCCGTGGGGCATCAAGCCGAACCAGTCCCAGCTCGACTCTGAGCAAAGTCGGTTGTAGCCGCGCTTAAAATACTTTCCGCAACAATCCGTAGAGAGAGAACTGATTCCATTTTATTTGTACTTTTTTATTATTTTGCTCCTCCTGCCCTCCTTTGACCAACAACGCAAACAAAATGCGTCGCGCAGACGCTTTTGCCGTCACGGTTTGTACGATTTTGGCCCTGTTGCAAACGATGGAACCGGTAAAGGCCGAGGGGTAAGTCCATTTCCAATTTATACTAAGTGGTCGAATCGATCGAAATACACACCTGCGGTCAGAATGATAGTTAAATGGGGTTTTGGGGAAAGTGAAAACTTAGGTGATAATCAAAACAAGAATGGTAAATGGGTATATACATATACATACTATAGTATATATAAAAAAGATTGTCAAAAAAAAGGTTGATATGGTTAATATCAAAAGTTAAATCACTGACCAAGCCTACATATAGTTTAAATGAAATGTAAAAATAATTGACATATCTTATTACTACTATTATTATTAACACAAAAAATTACTAATGGGGCTCACCCCCATATATGTATTTTATACTTAGTATTACCATTTGTTCACCAGCTACCTCTGACTGTCGGTGTATATTTTTAATTAATTAAATATGCATATAGGCAGATAGCGCTGTTTTTAATGATCGTCAAGGTAATTGACATGTTTTTTTCTTTGTATTTTTCGCTTTTCGCCTAATCACTTATTAATTTAATATTATATTTCATCCTGTTTGACCTTGGCGAAAAGTATTTTATTACATTATATGAAAATAAAATTGATGAAATTAGTAAGCCGGGAAACCATTTTTATTTTATTAAATATGCAAATAGGACTGTTTTTAATGAATGTCAAGGTAGTTGACTTGTTTTTATTTTTTTGGTGTAGTCCCAATCACTAATTAATTTAATATTATATTTCATCTTATTTGCTCTTTGCGTTATAAAGAAAAAAATTAATAATAATAAATAATAACAAATAAGAAAATAAAATTTATTAGCGAACCAAAACAAAATCCTAAAATAATTCAGATTAATCTCGATGAAACTTGTATGCCATTTATTCAGAAACCAATTACGTGTTCTTTACCACATCTCTAAATTGAATTTCTTGTTTGGCTCAACTTGTGATGCTAATTGAATTTCAAAGTAAGCCATTTAACATACAATTTTTATAAATTATTGTTAAATAAATGAGCACGTCACATATTTTGTTTGTCTTAATGATTTTGTTGGCGAATAAATCATTAATCTATGACACGATCTTGTACCTGTTGTACTTTTTACAGTGTATGTAATTATCAATAATTAGAAATGAATATAAAGGTGTTTCATTGAATACAATTAAAAATCTTAAAAGATAGAATATTCCCAGTTCACAAACAAAGTAAGCAATGGCTAATAAACAAATTGTGATGAACAATCAAGTTAACTTTGGAGTACGTGATCGAGGACTGTAAGTGCGAGAAAAATGGCTGCTTGTTATAAACTTGGATTATATAATCTCTGAGCCGGTTTCAAATTTTTATGTGGCAGATCAGGTTCCCGGAATTTATACCGTTATCTCCCCGGGGCCATAATAAATGCATGTATAAATATACTATAAACATACATATTTAGGTATAATTTATTGTCATAGAACAAAAAAAACCTATAAGCTTAAGAAAAATTTTTTTAATGCCCTCAAAAGAATGGACTCATTATCATCATGAGGTTAAAGTGTAATAACACTTAAATGTTTTAAAATTTGGAAGAGCCATTTACATATGTGTTTCGTCTTGAGATTAGACGAAAATAATTAAATTTTTTAAACATTTTAGTCTGGGGAAAAATGTTTTTTTTTTAAATATGGAAACGAGATAAGTACTTATGTGATGATAATAAAAAAAACCTAAACTCTTTACAGTAAATACACCATTGTGGGTCCCGGAACCATCCACTCCAACCGGGATTACAATGTGGCAGTGGCTGTTCACCAGACCAAGGAGCCCGTCACGCTAAAAGTGGGAATCACAGGGCCCTCGTACAACGAAACCCAAGACGTGGAGCTGGCCAGTTCCGATGAGTTCAAGCAGATCACATTCAAACTACCGCCCCTGGAGTCGGGTGACTATAATCTCACGGCCGAGGGTGTCAAGGGACTGGAGTTTAAGAACACCACCAAGTTGTCATGGGAGAGTTTCAGGCCCTATATCAAAATCCAGACCGATAAGGGCAAGTACAAGCCCGGCGATACGATCAACTACCGTGTGATCTTCCTCAACGAGAACCTGCTCCCAGAAACGGCCGAGGATGAAGTGGTTGTGTGGTTCGAGGACTCCAAGAGGAATCGCATCAAGCAGGAGAAGCACATCAAGACCACCGGTGGCGTTTACACTGGCAAATTCGAGCTCTCCGAGTTTGCAACTCTGGGATCGTGGTCCCTGCAGGTTCAGAATGGCAAACAGCAGTCAAGTGGTAGCGGTCCCAATTTCGGTCGTCGACCCTTTGGATTCGGTCATTCGTGGCGTCAATCCGATGAGAGGGTTAACTTTGAAGTGGAGAAGTACGTGCTGCCCAAATACTCGATCAAAATGGATGCTACGCAGCAGGTTTCGGTGCGAGATGGTGAAATAAACGTTGTCCTTAAGGCCAAGTAAGTGATATCCTTTGTTAGCTTTACTCTTAGGTTCTAATATCCAATTTATCCCTCAGCTATACTTACGGAAAACCTGTGAATGGCAAGGTCTTGGTCAATGTCCACCTGGAAGAGACGAGCGTCTGGGAGAATGTGGATGGCAAGACCGTGCGCCATGACTTCCCCGGACACTCGGTTATCGGCACCGCCGACATGGTCAGTGGCAAGGCCAAGCTGACCATGGATCTCAAGGAGTTTGCCAGTTTTCTGCCGCACAAGACCTCATCATCATATGCCCAAATTACGGCCACCGTGGAGGAGGACTTCACCGGTGTGAAGCTCAACGAAACGGGTGGCATCCAATTGTATCCCTATCGCTATGAGATGTCCTGCACGGACTACTCCACTTGCTTCTCGTTCAAACCCGACAAGGAAAACGAAATAGCCTTCAAGATAACATTCGTCGATGGCTCTCTGGTTACGGACACCAAGTCGGTGGTGAAGGTGGGTTAATGATCCTACATAGACTTGATATATTGCTAGCATATATATCACCTTTTCCCTTACCAATAGGCCAAGTTTACTGAGGGAATTCGACGCAATTACGGTTTCTATGGTTTTGGCGATGAACACAAGGAGCCGGAACTGCCCAAGATTGAGAAGAAAACGTTCGTGTTTGAGAGCCATTTGAACGATTCGAGTGTGGCGGTCTTTAAAGTAACTCTACCCGATTTGCCGGACATAGCCAACTTCACGCGTTACTATAGCATTGAGCTGGAGTTTGTGGACGAAAAGCGCGAGCTCTACACCACCTACCCCTATAGGGAGCCAAAGAAGATTGAGAATCCCAGCACCGACGAGGAAGAAAAGGAGTGGTTCAAGGCCGAAGTGCAGAGGCCCAAGGACACCTGGAGGTAGCTACCCTAACTTTAAATATATTAAACATTTACCAATGACTCATTACCATTTTTTACAGCCTAAAGATCGGTCAGGAGTATCAGGTAACCCTCAACTCGAGTCGTCCGCTCAAATACTTTGTCTACAACATTGTGGGACGCGGAAACATCCTGGAAACCAAGCGAGTTGAGCTGGCCGAACCCCAAAACACCGTCAACATCACCTTGAAGCCCACTTTCCTAACTGCTCCCCATGGTCGTGTGTACTTCTACTATGTGGATGAGACCGGAGAATTCCGATATGCCGAGGAAACCTTTAGCGTGGAGGTGGAGCTGCAAAACAAGATCGAAATCAAGGGTCCCGAGGAGGTGAAACCAGGGGCCGATGTTGAACTGGAGATCAAGACACCGGCAAAGTCCTTCGTTGGCCTGCTGGCCGTCGACCAGAGTGTACTCCTCCTGGGCAACAACAACGACTTGAACAAGGACTCCTTCAACTGGCGTTTGAATGGATACGATACATCTACTCCCTGGCAGGGTGGCTACTCCTACTTTCCCGGAGAACGAACTGGCGTGGTGACCATGACCAATGCCTATTTCTTCTATAATCTCACCGCTCCCGTCTCCTATACACGTATGTATGATGTATAATATCTAATATATATATTTATATCTATTACTAGTAACTACCAATCATAAGTCATGAACAGATATTTAATTGCAGCTGTTGGGGTCACCTATGTTAGTTAGAAATTAGTTCTTAGTAAAACCCTAAGCTATAGTAGGAATATTTAGTAAAAACATGGACCCTATATTATTACAGTTTAGGCTCTTCAATGATTCTTAAAATGTTAAGCAGAATTTTATATATAAAGAAGACTTACTCAAGTGTTCTTCATTTCTAGAAAGCGCAGGTTTTGGCGGTGGTGCCCTGTTCGCCATGAGAAAAACAGCAGTGGCCCACGATAGTCCAGTATTCCACTCAACGACCGCCGCCCTGGGAGCTGCAGCTCCTCAAGCCATAGGATTCGCCGCCGAGGCAGGATCTGCAGCTGCACCTGCTGTGCGAAAGAATTTTGCGGAGACTTGGATTTTCGCCGATATTGAGAGCACGGAGGAGGAGGTCTTCAAGTGGGTAAAGACCATACCCGATACGATCACCAGCTGGGTGGTTACCGGCTTTTCGCTGCATCCCCAGAAGGGATTGGGTGTCACGGATGAGAAGACCAACATCAAGACCTTCCAACCGTTCTTCGTCTCCGTCCGGCTGCCCTTCTCCGTGAAACGCGGTGAGGTGATCAGTGTGCCGGCTTTGGTCTTTAACTATCTGCCCAAGATACTGGACGTGGAACTGACCCTGGATAATGAGGATGGCGAGTACGACTTTGTGGATGCCTCGAATGAGGTTATTGGCGACCAGAAGCGTTCGCAGAAAATCCGAGTGGGTGCCAACGAAGCGGCAGGAGCCTCTTTCCTGATCCGCCCCAAGGTGATTGGCAACATTCTGCTGAAATTCACGGCCATCTCACCGCTGGCCGGTGATGCTGTGCACAAGGCGCTCAAGGTGATCCCCGAGGGCATCACCCAGTACCAGAACCGAGCGTTCTTCATCAATCTCAAGGATACGGGCGAGTTCAAGAACACCTTCGAGTTGGAAGTGCCGGAGGATGTGGTTCCCGATTCGGAGCGCGTGGAATTCGGTCTGGTGGGTGATCTCCTCGGTCCGGTTGTGAAAAACCTGGAGAACCTTCTGCGATTGCCCAGCGGTTGTGGTGAGCAGACCATGTCCAAGCTGGTGCCCAACTATCTGGTCCGGGATTATCTAAAGAGCATTAAGAAACTGACGCCTGCTCTGGACACTCGGATCAAGAGGAATCTCCAGGAGGGCTATCAGAATATGTTGCACTATCGCCACGACGACGGCAGCTACAGTTCCTTTGGACCTCACAAGTGGAGGGAGGAGGATCCGGAACGCAATGGATCCACCTGGCTAACTGCCTATGTCCTGCGTTCGTTCAGCAAGATCAAGGATATCGTTGATCTGGATGAGCAGCTCTTGGCCAAGGGCTATGAGTTCCTGCTGACTCGCCAGGCGGAAAACGGAAGCTTTACCGAGGAGGGAGAGTACTTCTATGGCTCCCAGCGATCTCACCTGACCCTCACGGCCAACTCACTGTTGGCTCTGCTGGAGGAGGAGAAACCCAACCAGGCGGCCATTGACAAGGCGGTGTCCTATCTCAGCGCCAATACGGCGGATTCCGTGGAACTGTTGCCTAAGTCCATTGCCATCTATGCTCTGCAAAGAGCCAAGGCCCCAGGTGCTGACAAGCAGGTGGAGAGTCTCAAGTCCCTGGCCCAAAAGGAGGACGATCGCACTTGGTGGACCGAGGATTTGGAGAAGCTGCGCGCCTCCAAGAACTGCGGACGCTGGTGGTGTTGGATTTGGAGTCAGGATGTGGAGATCACCTCCTACGCCCTGCTCTCGCTCCTGGAATCGGAGCAGGAGACAGCCGACACGGTTCTGAACACGGTCCGTTGGTTGGTGGCCCAGAGAAACAGCTTCGGAGGATTTGCTTCCAGTCAGGACACGGTTGTGGGTCTCACAGCCCTGATTAAGTTCGCCGAGAAGTCGGGCTACGAGGCGGCCAAATGGGACGTGACCGTTTCCAACAAGGGCAAACGCGAAAAGACCGAGAAGCTGACCACATCGGAGGAGAATGATCTGCTGCTCCAGACCGTTGAGTTCCCGCAGGGCACCAAGTCCCTGGAGTTCGAGGCCAAGGGCACGGGCGCTGCTCTCGTCCAGATCAGCTATCAGTATAATGTGGTGGAGAAGGATCCGAAGCCCAGCTTTAAGGTTGAGACCACTGTCCTGCCTGAGACTTCGCCGGCCAAACTGGAGTTGAACGTTTGCGTGGACTATGTGGAGGAGGGCAAGGCCAAGGAATCGAACATGGCCATTCTGGAGGTTTCACTGCCCTCTGGATACACTGTCGATGAGGACACCTTCAAGGAAATCCGGCAGATCGAGCGTGTGCGGGTAAGTTTAAAGGCTTCACCCATAATTAACTTCAATGTTCTTTCTTACAATTCTATTACTATTTCCTTCACAGTTGGTGGAGACCAAGAATGGTGACTCTGTGGTGGTTGTCTACTTCGAGAATCTGTCCAAGAACCAGAGCAAATGCATTCCCATCGAGGCCTACAGGACGCATGCGGTGGCCAACCAGAAACCATCCTCGGTGATCCTCTACGATTACTATGACACGAACAAGAAGGCCACCGAGTACTACTCCATTGACTCGAAGCTCTGCGATATTTGCGAGGGAGACGAGTGCAAGACAAAGTGCTGAAGTACCCAAACCAAAACGAACTAATAATGCTTTCTGTCCTTACATCAAATAAAATATTGTGATTGTGATACAAATTGTTCTTTTTTCTTTTACCAAGTAAGCCTATTAATGGAAGGTCTTTTCTGAATAAAACGATAAGAAATCTGTGTTTAAATCCATACAACACCTAGACTTAATGTGATCTAATATTAGTAATTCGATTTGTTCAAAAAAAAAACCAATGTTAAACAACATAGGACATAACGTACTTTGGTAAGCTCTGGGTTTCCTTACATCCGTAAGAGATGAGGATACATCCAAAAAACCTCTACAAAAATCAAAGCGTTTCAACCTTACTCTTTTTCTATCCGTTTACAATACTCTGTGAAACTTGGAGAATCGAAACTTGTAGGCTAACTGAAACCCTAACCGCAGCAGAAAGATTATCATGTTTAGTGGGCAGAAGACGTAAGGAAACGATGCACTCAAGATGTCAAGATCACATCCTCCTTTCTCTCATGAAATTAGTACAAGTTATTCCACAATCCGCTATCTGCACTAATCGATGACTTTTGGGGCAAATGAAAAGTTTTGGATAGTTTGAATCCAGTCAGCAAACAGTTGTAAGTTTCACAACCCTGATTAAGTTCGCTGAGAAGTATGGTTTTCATCAGGAAGCCAAATTAAGGCAAAGGGTACCAGTGCAGCCTCTCAGTAAAGAATAGGCCTATCCATAAGATCAACTAATTTTGAATATTGGGATATACACAGTTTAATAAAAATTATTATCCTTAAACAAAATTTATTTTTGGTTTTCCCCAACTGTGGAACTGTAGACCAAGAACAAAAAATCCGAGGTAACCGTGTACTTTGAAAGTCCGGCCAAGAATGAAGTGAAATGCATTCACATTGAGGCATACAGATCGTTTGAGGTGACCAATCCTAAGCCGTCCAGAGTTTCTATCTATGATAATTATGACAGGAAGGCAACCGAATGTTATCAATTCAAATCGAAGCTCAACTAAAGTCCCCAGTATCGAGTGCAAAGCTTCGTAAATCAAGCCATGTCATATAAATTTTAACACTACTTGAAGTTTAATCCAATACACCTTAATCACGCTCAATGTCAGATGGTAGATAAGAATATTTGCTAAGTCAGCAATTAATTTTTGCAAACATTGCTATACATTATTTCATTAAAAATGTTCAGCTTATCATAGCCGTAAACTTTTAAGCGTGCGGGTGGCTTAAAAATGCTTAGTCTAGTTATGAGTGGCTAAAATCAAACACTATGGCTAGACAATTGGCCAAATGACTCAAAAAATATTTGTATATTTTCAAGTGTGTGGTAACCTTTATCTCGTACGTGCGATTTTGCATTCCGATAAGGCGATAGTGACTTGCGATCCGAAAGGAATACATGAGTATTATGTAGATTATCAATAAGTGGTACAAGAGTGGGCCAGCACTTGAATAACTGAAGTCTAATTAATATTAATAACCCCTCTAAATTTAGTCCCCGGGCTCATGTCCGTTTGTAGGAATGGTCAACGTGAGTGCCAGCGCATATACAAGAGCCCCTGAATGGTAATCCTTTTTCACTTTTACTTCAAAAACCCCCCGACATCATCGAGTGAATGAATGGATGTCGATAAGGCTGATTAGATCGCTTGGCTAAAGATACTGCGAACGTGAACGTGCAACGGCCCACTCAATAATATTGTATAATCCTTTGAGTCAAATGCATTAGAACGAGGTACCCAAAATGTTTTGCTGATAACCCGATAGCAAACAAATAGTCTGCCAGTCTAGTGAGAGTGACAAAGCCACTCCGAAGGCAATAAAAACCTCAGTCGCATATGGTTCGTTGTAATAGCTAATACACAAGCGTTAAAATACAGGAAACCAACTGAAAGAAGTGTCCTTATGAAGGACATAAAAAAATTGAAAATTAAATATTTTTAAAAAATTACATTTCCTTAAAAAGGATATTTTTAATTTTAAAAGTAACTGCTTGGAAAACCTACAATAACAATTATTTAAGAAAATTAAAAATTAAAGTTTTTGTGAAATTCCTTTCTAAGGATATTTTTAATTTTGAACGTAACTGTTTGGAAAACCTACAATACAATTATTTAAGAAATTAAATATTACAGTTTTTGTGAAATTACGATTTCAATTACTTAAGAAATTGATATTAAAATTTTGCTGAAATTAACATTACAATTTTGGTGAAATAATTCGAAAATAGTGCCACCATGAGTGATGAAAAATCCAAACCCACCTCTGTGCTGCAGCACATTGAATCGGCGCTATATGTGATCAACCAGCTGTGCATAGGCTTTGTGACCATATGGGTTAGTTGGACCTGTTTGCGCAAGGACCTTTCGGGAATTTATATCCATGCCTGGCTGGTGACCTTCGGATTTGTCTTCCTAATGGCCGAGGGCATGATGTGCTTTTACGATGGCAGTTGGCTAACACTCCGATATTCCCGAAAATACAAGACTGCCTTCCATGTGGTTCTTCAGATCCTGGGAGGCGGCATGGGCGTGGCCGGCTGTCTGATCCAGTTAATACGTGATGATTGGGCCATTAGTGTCACATTACATGCCCGCTTGGGTTTTGCCGCTTTCGTCCTGTGCCTGATCTCATTACTGAGCGGCTTGGCCGCCTTCCTGGCGAAATCCCTCAGCCGAACCATCTCGCCGCTAATCAACAAGACCTTCCATGTGGTCCTCAGCTTTGCCGCATTCGTAATCGCCATGATGGCCCAGTTCTATGGATACACGCAAACCGGAATATTCAGGGGCCAAGGAGAGGACTTCATCATCCTCATGCAGGTCGTCACTATGGTCCTAATGGTCATAACCAGCATTGGAGCTATGAAATCGCTCTACCAGAAATTCGGCAGCTTGGCAAGTTAGGAACGGCTGTCGTGAATCCTACATCCTGTACATACTGTATACTAATTTAAGATAGACAATTTATTTATAGCTTAAATTAATGTTAATCCATACAAATATTATACCAAACATGTGTTTCATAACTTTAGTTGGTAGAACTATAATTTAATAAAATTACAATTCCTTAAAAAGGATATTTATAATTTTAAAAGTAACTATTTGGATAACCTACAATAACAATTATTTAAGAAATTAAATATTACAGTTTTTGTGAAATTACGATTTAAATTACTTAGGAAATTAATATTACAATTTTGATATAATACAATCTACATAAATAAAATCCTGTTACTTTAAAAAATTTATAAATAAATCTAAAATGTATACCATATTTTGAAATAATCTAAGGGTATATAATATTTAATAATAATAATAATAAAAATCGGTAAATCACTAATTGATATAGAAATCATCTTGAAAATCCACCTCCTGACTAGCCCCTGAGTGGCTACATATGTATGTATGTTTATTTATGGGCTAATACAATGGAAAGACACAACTTACTAGCTTTTTGTAAAGATACTTGAGTTTCTCAGGGGTTAATTCGATTAAACTGTATAGTTGCACATGTGACTCCAAAAGAAAAAGATAAAACATGAGGAAAAATGCCTTTTAGGTATGCAACGCATTTTAAAACAAAGTGCCTAGAGTAATACTACGCTTGGTTTTTTGCTTTTGTGGATAAAACCTTACACTGAAAATATACTTTATAGGGTTGCGAATGCCTCCTTTACTGCGCTTCAAGCATTTGACCAAAATTATAATACCCTTTGCAAAGGTATACGACTTCCATGCGCAATTTAAGCACTAGAATCTTCATAGCAACAGCTAATTTCAAAACATTTTGGGTCGCACGTGTTGAAATATAAAGTTTTTTCCCAAGTATGCTAATAATCTTAGGAACCCGATTTGGAAAGTATTTTGCCTCAGAACAAATTTAGAATCAGTCCAAGTCAAAAGCTAGTCATCGTCGGTTTTACTCTCGCAAAATGTTTAGATTGTCTACTTACACTTTGTATGCGTTAATCGCGCTACATCTTTGTGGATCCCCTGACTTCTCCAACAGTGCTTTTTTGGGCTTTCTTAAACAGCACCTTATTCGAAACCCAAGATAAATTAAACTTTATATTTGAGTATGTAAGAGAACGTTAGCAACATCTAGGTAATCACTTTGATGGTAAAATAGATAGATAAATAAGGACTTTTGTCAAAAGTAGACTGGATGTTATAAAAAAAACGTTGAACACAATAAGGGCTTCATTGGAGTTGAAGACAGAGACTTTGGAGATATCCATACCGCCAAATTTCGAGCAGATTGGCTCCAGGTATTTTAAATTTGACTACAATATCAAGGAAGATTGGCTCACAGCTGCCGAAAAATGTCGCGGTATGTGTCCTTTAAAGACGAAATTTAGCAATTTGAGGGAAAGATCTATGATATCTTCTACTGGACCGCAATTAACCGCCTAGCCGATCCAGGATCCACTGTCTCACTGGCTTAGGGCAATCACGTTAGATCCTTGGATTTCAATAAAGATGACCCCGAAACTAAACATAATTACTGCCCTTCAATGACGACTACCGGTTTTTATTTTAAAAATTGTAATAATTTTGTATAAATAACCTTTTTAAAAACCAATAAAATTTAAAATGTATGTAATTTATGTACTATGTTAAACATTTTTTTTTCAGCTATTTAATCGGTTCTTTTTTATTATGACAATCTAATGCACCTTTCACAAAAAAAATGTTCTGATATAAAATTTTTTGGCGGAAACCAATCAAACATTCGTCGAAATAATTACATTTTAATTTGATTGCTGGCGCTTTTGTAACAAAATTTGGTAGATACATCTATACGATGGACTATACACATGTACAATTGTTTAATACTTGGTGGCAATCTTTCTTAATAGCCATACATTTGAATATATAAATGAATACTATATATTAATTGTAATAAAGCTATACTGCCAGCACTGGTGCATCCAGAATTAAGGTTCGTTTAGTGTTGATAAATGCAAATTGATCGACAGAAATATTTGCGCGCTATCGAAAATTCAAAAAAGGGCACACGACTAAAGGTCTATACTTGCGGTTTTGTCTGCACTTTAATAGCTTCCCGAGGAGAAAACCGATATGAATAGGAATAAAAACAAGATTGTGGTCAAGTTTAGAGTAATCGTGGAAATGACGGTGCAGAAAAGGCTTCGGCAGTTACTCATTAACCGTCGAGCAAACGGTTTGACTAACAAAGTTCAACAGGCGTATCGGTCGAACATTAAACATTTAATAGCTATATCATATTTGGTGCACACGTCTGGTTTTTCCCTAATAATAAAAAATTTGCGGTAATTTGTCGGTGAAAAATGGCAGGCAGTATTATCAGTCGACAATTGTATAAATGTTAACACGAAAATAACATTATTTCAGCGTACTGATAAAGACTAGCGGGCGAAGAAACTGAAAAACGGAAACTACAATGTCCGAGAATCAGCAGCCTGTGGTTAGTAGAGCCCAGCCAGTCGTCGACTACGGCAGTACGATCCGCACGGAATCGCAGCGCCGACCCACATTTATTCCCTTCGAATCTCCGCGACGCTATTCGAAAATGGCACACAGTTCGCTATCCGGCCATGAGGGTCAGGATCGCTTGCAGAGATTGGAATACTTTCTGAATGTTCTAAATCAGATGTGCATTGGATTTGTCACCATCTATATGTCCTACATAACCCTGCGAACTGGATTATCTGGTACCAGTCTGCATGCCTGGCTGGTGACCATTGGGGTAAATAGTTTTGAGATCTTATAGACTCCTAAACCAATGCACTAATTGACATTATATTTCATAGTTCTCCTTCTTTATGGCCGAGGGAGTTATGATCCATTACGGTGGAAATGTCTTGACAAACGGTTACAAACGCCAAACGAAGACCACAATACATTGGGTTGTCCTGACATTGGGAGGCGGTTGTGGTGCATCTGGAGCTCTTATCAAAATGATACAGAAGGGGTTTATGTTTCAGACCACACATGGCAAGCTGGGTGAGTGAAAACAAATAGATAATGCTTGTTATACAGCAGCAGATGCTAATTCCAGAGAAGAATATGAAAGTTTTGAGCATTTTTGATAACAATCCAAGCAATTCTAGTTTTCTTCAATCGGTTCTTTTACTTTGAAATATAAAGAGTTCCTTTAATTAGAACTGCAATATAAATTTTGTCTGGAAGACGAGCAGTTCGATACTTTCAATAGTCATAAAGACACCAATTCAATTTAGCTCTGCTTATATCAGCATTATTTACTATAATTATCAAACTGAGACTTATACATTTCTTATTAACCAACAGGATTGACCGCTTTTATACTATGCATTCTGGCCATGACCTCCGGCCTGGCTGCACTTTTCTCCCCGCGTGTGAAGAAACTGATTACGCCACTGCTGAACAAGACATTCCACAATTTCCTGGGATTCGCCTGCTTTGTGATCGCACTGGTAACCCAGTATTACGGCTACCAGACGGGATACTTCACGAGCCGCAGTGAGACTGATTTCCAAATCCTGATGAAGTGCCTCACCCTCATATCGTTGGTTCTGTCGAGCTATGGTCCCCTGAAGGCACTCTATCAAAAATGTAAAAGTATATCCCAGCAGTTTTAAGTAGGAGAAACAGGCTTAGCTTTCGAGTGTACATAAATATGTAAATAAAAATAAATTCATTTCTTATACGCCAATTTCTTTCCTTACTTCTGACCTATCTAACAATTTTGATAATCCTTCTCTATTGACTAATCTTATCGTTCAATGATTTTTGAGTATTTCTAATTTATAGATCCCATAAACATGAGTAAATACTTCCCACAATGCATCATTAGTGAACTGGGAAAACCCGGTGTAGTAACTATAGGTCAGACATTCAAACATACGTTGTCACCATCGGGAAATTAAATAAAAACCCCATTTGATTGACAGCAGATAAAGTTTGTCAAAGTTATAGATCGACTAATGAATACACTCAGTCATTCGACTAAAGTTAGAATTGCTTATCTGCGTATATCTAAGTTTATTTCAAGGTGATGCGCCAAATGGGTTTTTTTAATAGATGTCTGTAAGCCAAATCTAGATTAAGATTATAATAGTAAATTTTTTTCCAATGGCTCATGCCTTAGGCAATTGCCTCATGACTTGTTAATTTTTTATATTTGTATAATCATTGAAAATCAGAAACTAGGCAAGGTGTTTTATCTGTTCAATTTCTGACACATGGAGGCCGCATAATTGATAGCGAGTGTCCTTTATAAGTTTTAACTAGTGAAAACCTCCGAAACCAAAAGCTCCATTTCCGGTAGTTCAATTAAATAAATCTTTGATTTGCATGGTGCGGTTTCTTATGTTTATTTAGAAAATCCATATCATTTTTTCTTAAATCTCTCTCGCAATAAATAATACTTGGCGCGTGTTTCGCGTTGTGTTTGTGATACGCATATCAGTTAGCAATAATAATAAATAGCTAGCGTAAGGTTTTAAAAAATTCATAGTCAATTGGGGTAATACAAGGCTGGCTGGCTTATTTTAACCAGTTTTCTGGGTGCAATCTTTCGGTAAAAGAAAGTGAAGATCTCTAGATAGGTTTGAGTGGACAGTTCGTTTTTGAGTATACATTTAGCATTCAGTAAATAGGTATTATCAACTATCGACTAAGGCCCAATGAAGTTTGTGTTGGGCAAGGCATATTCGATTCCTGTATTTCGCTCTCCTCACAGCTTAGTGCTGCGTCGAATGGCAAAGGACATCAGCGCGTGCTCCAGCCGCATGTGATAGGGTAGCTTGCGCTCCAGTATGACTGGCTCATCATCATCCGGACAGCACTGATTCCGGCAACACTCGCACTGCCCGTCATCATCATCGTATTCCTGCTGCAGTTCCTGCTTCAACTCGTAGGCCTTCTTGTTAGCCCGCTGTTCGAAGCGCAAATAGAAGGCCAGACAGACGAACAGCATGAAGACCAGGGCACACATGGCACCACTTGCAATGCTCGCCTTCTCCAACATTGGACGCGGTCTCCTGGGCAGATAGGTACTGTCGATCTCCTTGTACTCGCAACGCTGTCCCATAAAGCCAATGGCGCACTCGCAGCTATAAAGCGGATCTTCGCCAACCTTGATCGCAAAGCAATGGGCATCGTTCAGGCAGTAAAAGGCATCATAGTTCTCCGGACACTTGTAAATGGGGAATGTTATATTCGGCCTGGGCGTGGTCGTCGTGGTGGGGCGCATTGTGGTGCTACTTGTCGCCTGGGTGGGCGGCAATGCTGTGCCGGACATCGACGATGAGACCGAGGAGCGCGGCTTGGGCACCGTGCGGCTGGAGCAGGCCTCGATGTACGTCAGATATGCCAGGCTACCGATCAACAGCAGGGCTGGTATGGCCATCCCATGTTGTCCACTCATTTTGGAATGCATTACAATTTTGTAGCTGGGTGGCTTTTGGATATCTGCTCTCTCGTTTTTGGTTTGCAACGTTTGGTTGTTTAAAAGCTTAAAAATGCTAAAACTAGTAACTATCACAATAATATATTATAAATATTCGTTGTCCGCAAGGGCGTCGTCAGATCTCTTTGGAATTCGTTTTCTCTACATATGTATGCTGCTGGTGGAACGTAAACGTTGAGTTAGAGTAGATGTGTGTATCTGTGAGAAAGATAAAACAGCATTAGAGGCAAGTAATATCTCAGTTCTATCTCAAGGGTATTAAAATCTAAAACTGTGTACTCAACAAAAAAGGGGGGAAAATCAAACTGCATTAAATTATAAATATACATATAAAAGTATTATATAGAAAAATCTGTGTATTTATGAACCATTATGTTACAATCAGCAAATTTTACATGGATTTCCGAATTTCGTTTTTTATCGTTATATTTTGCACAACCAATTCACTTTTTGTTTTCAAATTCCGTTTACGTTGTTTCCCGTTGATTATCCTAGCTCATCAAAGCTGGCTGTGATATGCGTTGGGTATCCATATCACAACCACTTGATGAGGCTTAGATAATCAACATCGTTCGGATGAAGTATCGTTTTGGTAAATATTTATGAATGGGGGTTAGTACGAATATAGCACCGGATGTGTGCAGTCAATTCGATAAAGCCCTAGTTCACAGATGGACATCATCCAGTTGAGCCATTTTTCGGTGTGGTGGCATGCATCATTTCTCCTCCGTCCTTTCAAATTTTAATCTCCGTACGTCGCCCCTTCTTATTCCGATTGCACTATAAATATAGATCTGAGGTGGACGACAACATGGTTTTATGACAAATATGTTTTTGGGCGGATGAATTATGTGGCGGGGGAAGTATTATCATGATTGGATGTACGATACATTACGCTAAGCTCATCAAAGCTGGCTGTGATATGCCCGGGCAATGCGGAAATGCATTTCACAACCACTTTGTGAGCCCAGCATGAATGCGCCAATATAGCTTATTGATTGAGGTTTTAGGATATTTGACTGCGGGATTTAAGAATTTTCAATTTCGATTTTTATGCTCATGTGATGATATCATGATATTAGGTGGTCTGAAAAGTCTTGCGGTATTTTCGATAGTTGTAGCTGCAAGCGCGAAGTTTTAGTTTTGTCGTCGCATCGGGTCACGCTATACCTTTTTGGAAAGGTAACACGTGATTGACTGATATTTGTTTCTTTTTAGTCGTTCGTAAGTTATGGAGCATGGAGCAAAATAAATAGAAAATGCGGTATATTTTACAGCGGTGAAGCGGGCCAGACGGTGGCCAAGCCTGGATTGACGGCCAGGGAAGTTCTTCTGTGAGTTTGGTGGGATTGGCAGGGAATCATCCACTATGAACTGCTCCCCTATGGCCAAACAACTGGACCGCTTGAAGGCAGCACTCATGCAGAAGAGGCCATCTTTGATCAACAGAGGCCGAATTGTCTTCCATCAGGACAACGCCAGGCCACACACATCTTTGGTGACGCGCCAGAAGCTCCGGGAGCTCGGATGGAAGGTTCTTTTGCATCCACCGTATAGTCCGGATCTCGCACCAACTGATTACCACCTGTTTCTGTCCATGGGAGAACGCGCTTGGTAGTCTGAAGTTGACCTCCGAGTTTTTTGCCAATAGGAAAGCGAGCTTCTATAAGAGGGGCATTATGAAGTTGGCATCTCGTTGACTTGAATCGCATTATTGAAACCTATTTTATGAACAATTGAAAATTAAATAAAAATACCGCAGGACTTTTTGACAGCCTAATATAAACAAAATTATGCACTTGCTTGAAACCGTTTTTATCTTTAGTAATAATTTCACACATTTTACATTGTGTATAATTTAAAGATTTTCCTTTGTTTATTTTAATATAATATATTTGTACTTATTTATCAGATGATTTAGTTTTTTATAATTTCTTTTGTAATTTTTTGTCTTGAGCATCGCGTCGCTCCTCAAAGCTGGCTGTGATATGAATAGGCATAAAAAGGCAAACATTTCACAACCACTTTGAAGAATGACACAATTCTCCTGCTTCGATTCGATGAGAGAGCCGAGATTCAGATTCGAATTGAGACTCGTCTTCTTTCTCGAGTCTTTTTTCAACGTTCTCACGGCCACGGGCTTTGAGTCTGGTTCTTTTTTTTTTGCAGCCACGGCACAATAAACAAATATGAAAAAAATACGAAAAATAAATGCGACAACGACTACAACAACACGATGATAATGATGATCATGACGACGATGAGTTGGTGATGATGATGAGGCTGGCGATAATACACAAATATGAATTGACATGAATGGCGACATGGCGCGAGTGAATGGAGCAATTTTCGTACATTTCTATGCGATAATAATAAAAATCAACAGGCATACCACACAACATCGAAGAACAACACAGAAATTTGGCGACACGGGCAAAAAGCAATGCACCCTAAATTATTATTATAAGAATGTAAACATCATTTTGGCGCCAGCCTTTGGCAATTTGACGCCAAATTTGTTTTTATTTTCCCAGAGTTCAAGTTCTGGAACTCGAATTGATAAGGAAATGCACACGAAAAAACAAAACCGAAGAGGATCAAATTAAGACAGAGAAAAATTAATTTTGAAATTTATATCCTTTGCAAGATCATAAATAAAAATACAATTTTTTAAAACCCTAAGTGAGCATTTTAGATTGATATGTAGGCCAACTTCAAACGTGTTTTTTAAGATTAAAAATAAATGTATCGAAATATATATTTTTCACTATTTTTTTTTAACTTTTTGTCAAGGTTGAATAAATTAATTATACCTTCTACTCTAAAACACCAAATCTTTGAGAAAAAAAATGTTCACCCATACAGGTTACACCTTTGGTTTTTTTTTTTTTAGTTCAACATTCCGAGCGCCCACTGTGAAACAGCAAACGAACAGTTATTGGATGGGTGTGGGGACTTATTTATGTATGTATTAGAATGCTTTTACTGTTAAAAATTGCTGCACTCTCTTCCCCTCTCTTTCGTGCTCACTGTCGGCAGCGGGCAGCTTATTAAAATTTCCGTTATAAAAATTAAATCCGCCGCCGCTCTTATGTACACGAATACATGTGACATGTGTTTGTGTGCGAGAGGAAGTGGAAGTAAGGTAATGTGCGCAAAATTCAAGTTGAATAGCCATATAAAATGCTCTGAACTTGTGAGCGTGTAGGTCAAGATCAGTGGCGGTACTTTATAAAATGTTTTTTCTTTTCCTTTCTTTCCGTTTTTTTTTTGCCAAAAGCAATTGAAGCAAGTTCGATGATCTTTTAGTGAATATAAATGATGGGGAAATGAGCCAACAAACACAATAACAACAGCAACATACAAGAACCACAATAATTACAGCAACAACAACGACAACAGTAAAATTCAACTACATTAGTGTGGGGGGACAACAAAAAGTGTGCATACATACATGACAACAACAACACCCGCTAATAAAAAATACTGTTGTGGCTGCTGCTTCTTCTTCTTCTGCGTCTTTTACAACTTCTTCGGCAAGCCAGTTGCTGTTGTTGCTGTAATTTTCATGTTGCCTTGCTCTCTTTCATTCTTGGGCGTCGCTGCACGAGTTCGTTGGCTCTTCTCGTTTCTGTATGTGTGTGTGTTTAGAAAACTGTAAGAAAAGCAGAGTGTGTGAAAAATATGGTTAAGTAAAACAACAAATTCCAATACAGGAACAACACAGCTCGCTCTCTTTTCTCAGCTTGCAATTTCAAAAAGCAAAAAAGAAAAAGAAGAATGTACCGGTTTTTATGTTTTTGCAAAAAAGCTCAAAAAACAAGTCCTACAAGTTTTACATTATGAGCGATGAGAGTGGCGTGAGAGCGAGAGCAGGGCACATTTAGCGGAGACAGCAACCTTTTGAGGTGTGTTGCGTATACACTCCAGCTCGCGCTCTCTCTTCTTCTCTTTTCCGTCTCGCTCTTACTCCATGCCTTTCACGGGAATAAATTATGTATGTATGTACTAAAGGTGTGTGTGTGTGTGCGCGGGAATGTTGTGAGGAATTCTAAGAATTTTGCACAAGCGACAAACGAAACGGGGCGCGGACCCAAAAACCAAACAAAAAAAAGAATACTTCAAGAATATAGAAATAAAATACTTTATGCGACGCTATGCGAGAAGCGTTAATAGCCAAAAACGAAATATATCACACCAACACAAGCACAGTCGAAGCAGAAAAGACGCAGAAGATGGGGAAAACGTGTAGGTGTTAAAAACGTCTTTTTTTTCATTTATAATAACCAAGCGGATTTAACCGCTTTTCACTTAAACACCGAATAATAAAGCTTTCTTTTCACAAAATTAACAACTGTTTACATTTAAATTTGAACAAGTTTTGTGCAAAAGGCCGACGAAAATCGCCGCGCACATGAAGAGACACAACCGCACCGCAAAAGATTCGAAAACCGAATGCCGAACAACAACAAAATTGGTTCTAAAGATGGACGTATTTTTGCTGCCAAAGAGCGACAGAGCGGCTCTCTCTCTCTCTGGCTCTCTCCGTAGAGAGAACGAGAGCATTGTCTCTCCACTAAAAATGCGGCATAATAACAACAATGCGGCGAGCGGTTTAGAGCTCATGTTGTATGTAGTTTCGTACCCGTTACTCGAGAAATTAATAGGGTATATTAAGTGTAGGAAAAGAAATTCGTACCTCGGGTAGTTTTAAAATACTATTAAATACTATTTTTTAAGATGCTTTTTTAAGTGTTGGAAAATGGTACTTCGGATTATTTTAATAAATTTTATAATTTATAATTAAGCCAGCAAATATACTTTTTAATAAGATCCTTTTTTGGTCTATAACAAATTAATTTTAAAAATCCTATACTTTTAGTGTAGTGAAAAATATCATTAATATTATACCTTTTGAATATTTTTTTGAAAATATTTCTAAATGTCCAAGGTCAAAGAACAAACTAACCCTGTCGAGAACTGGTAGTTTAAATGTTACCAAATTTATCCCTTTCAAGAACTGGAATTTTAAAAGTAACCAAATTTCCAAAGAACTCCCGATAATAATGGGTATCACGTATTCGCTTTCATTCGTCAACATGTTTCTTGTTTTGTTTTTTGTTTGTTTTGGTGTTGCCAGAAGATTTCGCACGATGTAGGATCAACATGTTATTGACACGACGCCGCCGACGCCGCCAGTTTCAGTTTGGCGGAGCGAAAAGCACACAAACAAGAAGCGACGCAGAGCGGCGGTGCAAAAACCGCCGAGAGCGACGAAGGCGGGGGGCGGGGTGCGGGCGCAAGGGCGGGGCAGGTAGCCGGCCAAACGGGACGAACAGGATGAAACCCAGACGAGTTCAAGCCAACTGCAGATTTCATGGAACTGGCCGAAGGTTGAGGATGCGCAGGCGCGCAAGTAAACAACATTCCATTCCTCGGGAAATTTCTTTCTTGTCGCTCGAGAAGCGCGCCAAAAAAAAGCCCCGCTAAAGTTGGTCGCCAGTCGTCGTTGCCAGACCATTGCGAAATTTGATTTTGAGCAATTTAACGCCCCCTTAAAATATCACACAGACTGCAGTGGGTAACAAAACTGAATTCTTTTTATAAAAACTTTTTCAATTTTTGTCAAAATGATGTTTGATCTTATGATAAATATGTAAAAAACATTTACTTAAACATACTAGCAAAGGAATTTTGGTCTTAAGATCTTTAAAATATCATCTTAATCATCTTATAAAAACTTTTTCAATTTTTGTCAAAACTTTTTTTGATCTTATGACAAATATGTAAAAAACATTTTTCCAAACATATTAGCAAAGAAATTTTGGTCTTCAGATATTTAAAATGTCATCTTAATCATCTTATAAAAACTTTTTCAGTTTTTGTCAATACTTTTTTTGATCTTCTGACAAATACATATGTAAAAAAAAAAACATTTTTCTAAACATACTAGCAAAGGTATGTTAGTCTCTAGATCTTTTAAAGATCATCTTTAAGACATAAACATAAATCTTATCCCTATCCTAATCTTTTTATACAGGCAACAGTTCCAAGAATCAGTTATCTCAATCGAGCGAACGGAATCCTGACAGCTTCGAACAGTTTTGCATAGAATTTGGATTATTTTACTAAGGAGTCACCTATTTCCGTCCAGAATTCTTTCGTTGGAGATGAAGTGATTCGACTTATGGAAGTTCGACTGCATACATACATAATACATATGCATATAGAAGCAGAACAACTATTCGTTTCCGGTGGGTAGACGGTCCGTAATGTGGGACGCCGACACCATTCCAAAGCCAATTGACGTCACAAGCGACACAACAAACAGCAACAACCTGGCACAACGTTTTCTGGGTTACAACAGCTCACGGATGTCGGAATGCATCGAAAAAAAAAAACGAGAAAGAAACCAAGAGTCACCGAATGGCAGGTTGACTCAGTAGAGATTTGGTCAATCAATCGACTTGGTTCCACACAATACAGTGGGACTCGAATGTCACAGGTCCAACTGTACAATACCCAGAAGATGATGATGATGATGGGGGATGGGATCAGATCGGATGGGATGGGGCGAAATGTTAATGGATTGCCCTAGGACCTGCCCTCATTCCGTTTGCCATCTTTGTCGCTTCTCTGCTGCACTTGTGCATTCCCCCCATGAAGTTGTGTGTGTGCTTCTTTGCCACCACCTTCTTGCCCCTTTTTGCGGTGTTCTGTTCCTTTTGTTGATGTTACAATTGTTGCACTTGTTGTGTGCGGTTTAGGACATTGAACCACAGCCGACAGAAATGCAGAACTGCACGCAACTGAATGGCAAGTGTACAGCTGTGGTCAAAGAATTAGCAATGCATTATGTGGGGTTTCCCTAATACAATATTCTGAAAGCTCCATTCAAGTGGCATTTCCATTTCTATAGTATATTTGCAAATTACAAGGTTTCTCTTCTTTCTGAATTTAAAATAAACCTCTTCCTTTAACATTGGAAGATAGTCAATATTTTGAACCAAACATTAAACTTCATCTCTTAATTGTTTTGTTTTGAACATTAAATTAAAAATAAATAAATATAATTTTAGAAAGATAAACATTATTGACTTGCTAAACTTAAATGCTGAGATCCTATATTATCAAATTTTTTTTATTTTCTCTCAGTGCATTTTAGAGAATTGCTAATATCTTGAACGCCAACGTTGTTGTATACATTATGCTCATTTGGAAAACCGATTCCAAGGCAGTTTTACTAAAAATCGATAAACAACATTACTGTCATATGTACATACATATGTATTGTACATTGTACATCAGTTTGTAGGCATGTCTGGCCAAAATGATGACGATAAAAGGTCATGACGAAGAATTTTTCGCCAATTGCCTGGTGGGTCGCACAGTCTGGGTCGCGAGACGTCTGACTAGACAACATGCAAATAGTAACGGTAATCATTAGACACACACATTCGCGCATTCGCATTTTATTTGCATGTACACTCTCTCTCTTTTGCTCTCTCGCTTCGCCCGCTCTCTTCCCCATCCCATTTTCTATGCTGAGTTGAGTTCGACGGCCTTCTTACGTAAAATCAACAACAACGCTCTGCGGTATTTCTCTTCTAATAAGCGGGCGCTTGGTAGCGGGGAGGGGCATTGGGGGGATATGCACTCGGCGACAGTGTTGCCAGACATCAAACTCGTTTTCACTGTTTTGACTCCATACACACACACACATGTGCATTCGAATGTGAGTGAGTGTCTTTGCAACTGTACAAGAACAATAAGTACATAAGTATGTATGAAACACGGGCAGCATAAAAGCAACAACAAACGGCGCAGACGCCAACCAAACCGCTCCCCCTCCCCCCCAGCACCCGCTCTTCCAATGTTTGTCTGTCTGTCTGGAACGTCTCTTTATGTATGCTTTAGGTGTATGTATGTATGTATGCACGTGTATGTTTGTGAGCAATTTTTATTTTTCTGAATGTAAAGGAAGTGGCACGTACTGTACTACTCACCGCTGCCGCTACCGACAACAACAACAACAAGACCAGTGACAGCCGGATCAGGCTGGGAATTCGAAATTGGAAATGGAATGAGAGCGTGTTCCGATTCCGCGTCGTTCCAGTGTCAGCCAAACGTAAGCCACCGTAAGTGTCAGTGAAAAAAAAAAGGGAGATGCAAGATCTGCTCTCTGCTCTCCGAAAACGTGGGAATACTGAAAAATACCAAAACACCATGGCAGCGGTCAAAGGCACAGTGGTTGCGAAAAGTGAAATGCAACGAAACCGAAATTCGTTGATGATCGTGGGCAGAAGATACGGAGCGAAGAGCGAAAGTAGACGGAAATCCGTTTGCGAGGGTGAACAAATTGCTTTTACAGTGCTTGTTGAAAAAAGTGAACCAATAAATATCACATCTTCCGATTTGAGCGTTACAAATAATATAAAAAAAACTATAACTATAAAACTACTCAATTAAAATTGTTGTTTATCGTACAAGAAAAAAAGCGTGTATTGCATATAATAATTCTAAGTAAGACTTAAATTTTAAAAGACCAAAAAATCAACCTAAATAAATGCATACATATATTCTTAAGTGAAATTTGGTTTTTGGAGGTTTTAAAAGAGGCCATTTCATTTCGATATTGTGCTGATCTGGGCTACTTATTACATTTTTATTCTAAGGTCATAATATGCCTCGACGCAAGTTAAAAAAAAAACCCGAATTAGAAATCATTTTTAAGATCAATTAGTAGAGATCGATCCATTGTGCAGCTTCTGAGAAAGGAGCGGAATGAGCGGAGAAAAGAAGAGAGCCGGCTGGTTTGGGTCTCCGCTGTGCGGCAGACAGACAAGACGCCATGCGTTTGGAAGAGCCTGGAAGGAGACAGCGGAAGGAGGGGGGTGCTGTGCCGCAATATTATAAACAGGAAATGGAATTTACCCACACGGATGCAGCGGCCGAGTGCGTCTGTATGAATTGGTGATGAGCCGACAAACGGACGCGCTGCTTAATTGACAAATGAGCACGGGCGAAAGGGAGAGAGCATACCACACCGCCGAAAGAGCGAAAAAGAGGGGACGAGAACGCGCTTACAAAGTTGATTGAAATCAATAGTGTGCGAAAGCCCCCATAGACAAGTGTATCGGTGTGTGAGTGTGTGCTAAGACCGCTCGTGGAATGTGTTAAAAACGCGGCCAATGACGGCAATCAAACGACGGGAAGAGCAAGAATGTTGAACTCTGGAATGCGGCTGGAAATGGGAAGAAGTTTCTGTAAATAGAAATGGAAGTAAATGTTGGGAAGGAGGGGAGGGGTTGAGTCTTTTGCACCTGCCACGCCCAGCTGCCCCTGGAAACTATTAACATGTTGCACAATTGCAACGAGTCCAATGAATGTGCATACACATGTACATACATACATATCCTACGCAAACCGAGTTGCAATTGCAGATGGCGACGAATATAGCGTGTGTAGTTTTTTTCTCGGAAATGAGCAATGAATGAATTTCGGTTGTTTTCAGCGTGTACTCACACACACACACCCACACTCTTGCGATTTGGAGCAAGAGAGAAAGTCTGCACGACATGCGCTCTGTCGTTTGTGTATATACAATTTGTTTACTTTTTGCGCTACAATTGGCAAATAAACCAATAGCGCAATTTTTTTAAAGCATTTCAGCGTACTAACCTACATTGATGGTCAGCCCACCACAAACGTTTAATTTCTTATGTTTAGCCTTACGAAATTAAACAATAAAAAAAATGTCGGCAAAAAAGGCAAGGCGCAACTGTATTGTGCGCCAGTGTGTGTGAAAAGGAGACGGCCATAGTAAAAAAAAAAAAAAAAACACATACACACAGGAGAATTTACTGCTGCTTGCGGCGCCCACACACACACATACACAAACACGCCTATTTAGTACAGCTACTGCGTAAATTAAATAAATTTAGTTTTCTGGAGTAAAAAAAACTGTTTCCTGTCTTCATTTCCCCTTTAATTCACCGCAAGTACACAGTCACTAATTTTTAACTCACACACATACGCGCACTTAATTTGGCCACGCTTTTATGATTCATTTTTGCAATCTTCTCAGTTTATCCTTGGAAACTTACTTTTGGGTTTTTAGCTTCGTTCGTTGCACTTTTCTGGCCGGTTTTTATGCCATTTTCTTTCTGGAAAATTAAAAACGTACAAATCGCTATGTCGCGTCTTAAAATGGAAGTGTTGCCAGATTTCGTGGAAGAGCTGGAGATGGCACTATCGCGTAAGAACGCACACTAGTGTTGTAAAGCGTCGGATCAATAGCTATCGCATAATGTTAAATTTAAATTTTAACCAAATCTATAGTTTTAACTTAAACAAAAATTGCATTGGTTAATTCTTTAAGAACCAGGCATTGCAAATAAACGTTACTAGCTGTTTTCTTTTATAATTTGCTATTTTTAATCTTATTAAAAAGTAAAACATCCCTAAACTCAGGATGGCCATTTTTTTGTTGTATCATACCGTAAAACTATAAAAACAAAAACAACCAAAAATAATAAACCATATAAGTTTTACATGCAGAGGTGGTTTCTGCATTTACAAATTATATAGGTTTTGAGATCCCAATCTGGTACCCCCTGACAAAATGTTCATGGTAGACGGAAACTAGTAACGAATGCCTGTTGTTAAACCTGCTAGATTTGGCTTGAAAATAGCTAGTCGGGCGTTGCCAACACCAGCTTCCAGTCCACCCTTCCAGTAGGCATTTGGTGATCTGGCAACCCCACCCGACGCCATTTCAAAACAAATGCGCGGCAACGAATTTTATTTCGCACCGAAGCATTGCGTGAAAAGTCGTGAAAGAAGACAGATAATTAAAATAAAATGGGAGCAAAGGTAACCAAAATGGAGGGTGAATATCTGCCGGATACGCCGACACTAAACAAAATGCGACTGGCCAGCGAAAAGCAGGAAAATGTGGAAATGACGACGCCGATTAGAGAGCAAAACAACGCTTTACTTGATCCTCGATCACCAAATGGCTGTCGCACTCCCTTAAATGTGAGTTATTTGGGTTTAAGGCTCTTTTAATGGGTTGTTAATGAAAGGGGTGGCAGTTTTTGCAGGCCGGATCGCAGGTGTCGCAGTCGCGTGCTGTGGACCAGGAGGAGCAGCAGGTGGCCCCCAGTGAGAATGCCTTCACCGTGCTCCGAAAACGCCTGCTCAAGGGCTTCTCCCTCAACGATCCCCGCTCCCCGCAACTCAATCGCACTCCCCTGGTCCTCGACGAAGTGCGCTCCCTCAATCTGGACGACACCTTTGCCGATCTCTTTGTGGACACCAAAGTGGGTTCGGCTCAAGCGGCAGCAGTTCCCGCCCCTGCTTCACCACCCCAACTCGATTTGGAGGAGAGTTGCGATAGCTTTGGCACACCGCCATCTGCTTGCCACAACAACAGCTCCCTGGAGATCGTCTCGCTGTTGTACGACGAGGAGGAGACTCTGCCCTGCGAGGATCAGCTGCTGCAGCATCAGGAGAAGCTGGCCACGCCGCCTCCTCCACAGCAGCAGCAGCAGCTCCAGCACTGTGATCCTCGTTCACCCAGCCTGGGTGTCGATCGAACACCCATCATCTTCTGCGACGACAAGGACGACGAGGCACGCGAGGCCCAGATGTTGGAGCACATTTTGGAAACCCTAACCCTGAATCTAAGCACTGGCAGCAGCATGGCCTCCTTTGCGGCCAGCGAGGAGCAACCATCGGCCGTGCCGGCCAACAAGCATCTGGAGCGCGTGCGTTTGGGTCACAAGCGAAGGGTCCCACCACGCAAACCGGCCAGGGCTAACAAGCCAAAGATTTACGTTGACCAGGAGGAGGAGTCGCCGGCGGGAGGTGGTGCCATCACACCCAAGACAAATAGTACACCGCTGTCCGCTCAGAAGCGCACACCACTCAGTTGTGTTAAGAATAAGCCGCATTTACGTTCACGCTCCGTGGAAAAGGATCTTAGAAAGACGCAGATTGCTCCGGTCCAGAACTTCAACGATCAATTGAGGCTAATCTCCGGCGGCGAGGGACTGAATGGACCCATTTACTAAACCTGTTTAGTAGCTAACATTGCCTTATGCCCACCTATAACCCACCAAATCATTATGCATTTTCACAAACTCATACATTTATTATACATATTTTAATAAAAACATTTTATTAGTTTGCTTTGAAATAGTCTGTCTATATAAATAGATTGGTGAATGAAGTGTGCTTATGGGTAAAAACTTTACAAGATGTGTAATTTTCACCTTTTTGATCGATGTGTGTTTATATTTTTTAATGTAAACCAATGAAATTGTGAGCTTTTCACTTTCTATTACAGGTAAGAATTGAGTAAGTTATAAAATAACTTAATTCTCAACTAAAGCATTATTTCTTGAGGTATCCTACCTAACTAGCCGCAGTTAACCGACTTATAATTTGTATATTCATTGAAAAATACATTTTTGATTTGAATAAAACCTTCGCACGAACTCTATTTAGTACTAAGAGTATTGTATACCAAAACTATTAAGTACAAACTTAATATTGCATTATCTACGCTTTGTGTGAGGTCCATTTTCGGTTTGGCAGGGACCGGAATACATGATATATCAAAAATACATTAGTGCAATAGCCTTGATTCGAGCAATAAGTTAAAGCTTTACTGATACTGTAGCTGCAGCTTGTCCAGCAGATGGTCAATGGCCTCCTGGTCGAGTTTCTCATCGTTGGCCAGCACAAAGTCAAAGCCATCGGCCAGATCATCCAGGTCGCACTCCGAAGGTACGTCATCGATGCCCGTGGTGAAGGTCCATCCACGGGCGCGTCTCGTCTCCGGACGGGATGTCAGTCGCAGGGTGATGACCCTTTCCGATCCGTACGTTTCCCGGAACCATTTTATGTCGTTCTTGCGCCGCACATCGCTGACCAGGATGTAGGGCGTCGTCTGCTGGCGGCCCAGAGCCTCCTCCATGGCCACGCGGCAGAAGTAGCCGTAGTCCCGGGCCCGCACCTCGTCACTCCACACGATCATGTCGCGGCGATACTTCTCCTTGTAGGGCCCATCGCTGAGCAGGGCACTCAGGTCCAGCTGCAGCTTTCGGGCCCACTCCGACTTGATGGGCTCCGAGATTCGAACGATCCGCGATCGGGAACCTAATCTGAAAAGTTAAGAGTTTTTATTACAAATTTAGGAAAAAGTTTGGTTCTTTATATGAGTGATTCTTTGCGAAAAGTATAGAGATTTTCTTTATCGTCTCAAAACGGTTTCATATTTTGATCACGATATTATACCATTTATATAAGATTTAAAAAATAAAATAAAAAATTTTAAAATATCGTTTTTTTTTAAATAATTTTTTTAACATTTTTTTTTTAATTTTTTAGTTTGTTTTTAAGGAAGTCTTAGAAAATTTGATTTTAAATCGGATTTGGTGTTGTAATCCTCTTTAAGGTTGTGGGTCGGGTTGAAAAATGTTTTTTTCCATGATCTATGGATTTTAAAATAGAAAAAAATGTGTTTTCATTATAATTTAAATTAAACAATTATAACATTATTCAAATTCTGTTGTATTCTTTTTCTCTACTTTACATAATAAAACAATTAAACTATAAAAAGGGTTTCTTAACAAAATTTTTTTTACTTATATAGCCCACATCCTATGGTTTTGAACTCAATTGTATGGAAATTTTGGCAACAAGCTCAATGAGGAAAGGGTATAATATTTGGGATTTTCTAAATAGGTACCTCTGTTGCAACCTCTCGGATACGTAATCCTTGCCGCACTTTCGTTTGCCACTGATCAGCACGATTTTCAACATATTTCTACTGGACTGGCCAACTTTCACTTTTGGTCGCGTGTTGTTTTCAATGCCGCTGCCTTCTGCTTCTGGCCTCGATTCTCTGAATTCTTCGTAGAGCTCATCAGATATGAGATGTAGTACTTGACCTGGCCAACGACTTGACTTCGGTGCTCCAGGCCTATTGTTTTTATGTTAATCTGCCATTCAACAATTGCATTGCGCTCGGAGTCGGATTTGTTTACCTTTTGTATTTCACTTTCGAAGCAGCCAGCTGGAGAGTTTATCGTTATCACAAGCATTCGATTGTCGGCCAATCGAGCGGGCTTTTTTAAAAACTGTGTTGTATTATAATTTTGTAATAATCATAGTTTAATTTATCATATCAACAGTTACAAACGATTTTAGAAAAGTTTAAAAATACAAGTGGTAGGTATTTTAATTTTCGGGTAGTTCTAAGCCCGTAAAGAACTTTTAATCATTTTCTTCTTAACATACATGCTAGTTCACTTAAATTAAAGCCGTGCCTGCGTAAAAATCTGCTGCCCCTGTGGATTGTTGCGCCCCTTATCTGTAGTATTGCGATTGCTGCCAGTTGCTACTCGAGCCACCAGCTGACGTCTCTGCGGAGCCGGAGCCACCACCCTGGACACCTGGACCACCAGCGGAATGGCTGGCATTTGCTCCAGTTGGAGGTCCGCCGGCCGACACGCCTCCCGGCGCCCCTGAACCCGATCCCGATCCTGTGCCCGCACTGCCAAAGGAGGCAAGCACGCTGCTGTAGTAGGAGGCATCAGCCACCGACTCGGACTGGTGGGGCGGACCCTTCTTGAGGCTGTGGTGCAGCGAGGCCTTGCCCTGATGACAGTCCTGGGCATTGGCATTGTTGATCCTGGTCAAATTGGCCAGCGTCAGCGTGGAGTGGCCACCATGGATGGCATTTTGGGCAGCTGCGGATCCTGGCGGCGGTATGCTACCGATGCCCCCGACGCCGGTCAATGGTCGTGACATGGGGCGGGCAATGGAGGCGGAAACGGACACGGGGACAGACGACTCGGAGAGCTGCAAGGGGCAAGCGGTTTTTTATAGACAGGACAGCTTAGTTTAGGAGCCATAGGTACCACTCGCCTTGCGCTGCTTGTGCAACTCCAGGCCCAGACCGACGCCGCCCAGATCCGTCATTTTCGGCTGCTCCGCCATGGACGCCAGCTGTGGCAGTTGATTCAACGGTGGTGGCTGCGGCGCCACATGTCTGTGATTGATGTGCGCCTGCAGGTCCCGCTGCGAGAGATAGGTTCGCCGGCAGCCGGAGCTTCCGTATCGACTGCCGCCGTGCGTGCACATGAACACGGTGCCCAGGCCGCTCTGCTCCACACGGAGCACTTTGTCCGTGCAGCGGGGACAGCTCTTGATGGGCTCAGCGCGGGCACACTTGAGGCAGAAGACGTGCTTGCAGGGTATCATCCGTCCGTAGACGAGAATCGGCTTGTCGCATTGATCGCAGCAGTGGATCATCGGGTTGAGCACCTTCTCGCCAATCAGGCTCACCTTGTGGTTCCACTTCAGGCGCAGCATGGGCTCGGGAGGTCCGCGAGAAAGTGTGGTAAAGGTGGGCGCCTCCAGCTGCGATATGTCCGCCTCCATGTCAACTGCAAAAGCGAGAGATTAGTTACAAGTTCACTGGGTTTTTAGTATGAGGAATCGATTGAGGCAAAGATAATGAAATGAATGAGCAAAGGAATGAAAATATATCGGCTTCAATAATTATTGTTGGTTTAAGTAGCCATGCCAATTCTATTCAAAAGATGAAACCTGATGAATCTCACTTGCTTGACTGAATAATCTTTACATATCAGGATGTTTTGGATATCTACCTGAATGTTTTACCCCATAAACATTGCAAAATAACTATGAATATATACTATCCTATGTTAGTTTTCCACTAGTTCTTAAGTCCCTTGATGTTTCAGTTGATCATCTATTAGTCTAGGTCAGTGGTCGGCAGCGGCCTATCTAGTGAGCATAGGATAGTGTTCTGCCCATCCTCTGCTCGCTCACGTATAACGTAGATGTGCGTATGACTTCGGCATGAGTCTTCGGGTCTTTTTTTTCTCAGCTTCGGCGTGTTTTTTGCTTCTGCGGCAGAGAATTTCAGTGCAAAACAGAGAAACGTCAGGCGTCCGAGCGCTGCGCGCCAACTTCGTGTTTTTTACACTTACACTAATGCAAGGCAATCTGTGATGGTATGTGTGTGCCGACCACTGGTCTAGGTATCTTTGCCCGTCTAAATTATTAGTGAAAACCTGATCCATCTTACTTGTTTGGCTGAGCACTGGCGGAGGCACCTGCTGCAGGACCTGTGGCTGCGGCGTCGGCGGCGTCATCTCCTCGCCCACAGCAATGGTTCCTTGTGCGCCCTGCGGCAATGTGGGCTCCTCCAGGGCGTTGACCACCTCCATGTCGCCCTCCTTGTCCAGATCCTGCATTGCCGAATCCTCCGGTGGCTCCAATCGCCCCGGACTGTCCTCCAGGGCTGCACAACTGCTGGCTGCCAGGGCTGCTGCTGCGGCGGCATCGGCGATACTGCTCTCGTCGATTTTCTTGCCACGACCGCGTCCACGGCCCCGGCCACGCCCACGCGCCCTGGTGCCTCGCCCACGACCGCGTCCTCGTTTTCCCTCCTCCGTGTCCATGGCTCACTCGTAATACCCGGGGTTTTTCAGGCAATTCTTAAGTTTTTCGGTTTTTGTTTAGCTCCGCATTTGCGCCCGGCCAGGGTTGTCAACTCTTCTGTCCGGTCAGGTTTGCAGAGTTGCACGGTTTTGGGGTGACCATCCCGCGAGCTAGTACCACTGCGAGTATGGCAACGCTGCACAGTGGTACAAATGGCTACTCTAGCGACATTTAAGAAAATCCCAGGATAATTGAAGAAATAATGGATTCGAAGTTATTAAACTTACGTTTTACCAAAGTTTAATAAAAATAGAAAATTTTTCAAACTAAATTTGTATTTGTTTTTAATAAAAAATAAGAACACATGTTTAAAAAAAAATGTTTTAAATACAAATAAATTATACTTAAACCAATTTATTACAAAAAAGTTTAAAGTAATAGCTAAAAATATAACGAATTTGACACGTTTAAAGTACAAATAAATTGGACTAAAACAAATTTATTAAAATAAAGTATAAAGTAAAAGCTAAAAATATAAAGATTTTGGAAAGTTTAAAGTACAAATAAGTTGGACTTACACCAATTTATTAAAAAAAAGTATAAAGTAATAGCTAAAAATAGAAAGATTTTTGAATCCATTTTTGGTTTTGATTGTTTATATAAATTGCGTTAGAAGAGGGTAAAATTAAGTATCTAACAGTTACGAGTCGGGATCATCCACCTTG